>NC_079298.1:16640197-17243739 GCF_023638135.1 Falco biarmicus | reverse complement strand
AATATCATGGTGACTATGATTGATGTTTTACCATATATAAACTCTGGGGTGTGGGCACAGACTATTGAAGTCTTGGAAAATGCTATGTCCTTCTTGATGTTTTATTACGCTATATACTTTTAGCCAGACCTAAAAACACATTAATAAGTGTGTACATAAAATAAACAACACCGTGACCCACTGCAATGGGTATCTGATTTTATAATCAAGCAATCTTTTGCACTAACACTGACTTTCACATGCTTTACCTACATTTAGGCAGAAGTAGTTGCAGAAAATATTGATTAGCCATACATTACTCTTTCCATACATCAGCATAACAAAAAAAAACATAAAATGAAGTTAAATAAATCTGTAAGAACAGAAAATAAGCATTTGCTTGGTCCTCCTTTCTTCTTACCATTATTCAGAAATGTATTGCTAAGGTATCAGCGATGTGCACATGTATAGCATGTACTTGAGTGATCATATCTATATATATATATATGTATCTATAAAATGAACAGGTATCTAATTTTCTCTGTTTATGTGCTTATTCACTCTTTATGATATCTCAAAAATTGTCCAACAAATATAAAAATATTAATGGTGCAATATATAAGTAACTCTAAATTAAGTTCTTCAATTAATAGGACTACTACATGTGGGTTTTTGCCTACATTATCTTAGGTTGAGAACAACTTTAATTAACACTTCATAAAACAAACCAGCCTCTTACAATGAATCAGTTTATTATACACAAAGGCTACATGTTTAAGAGGTCTCCACTGTATGTAAATTAGATATGAACTATGAGCTAGATGTGTTAAATACTACGGATTTCATACATAGTGGAAATAAAGATGCAAATCACATGACAATAAATTCAAATCTTTGTTACAAACACCCTGGAGAAAACTTTAACAAATCATAACTGTCAAAGGGATGGATGATGAAAGTTTTTGTCATGCAAAAGAATACAAATCACTCCGCTATTGCAAGCATCGCTCTTTTATTTTCTTGGTTGTAGGCACATCATCAACTTTAATGATAAAAGCCTCCCACAAAGTAATTCTTAAGCCTCAGGAACAAACACCTCTTTGGCACCCTGAGAGCATGTTCCACAAACATCATCAATCTCCTTCTGAGTATGATTTACAGCCTTTCCCTTTGGCTGGCTCAAGCTGTCCATGTGCATGCCCCAGCAGCGTCACATTGGGATTCTCCTCCACTTTGTCCTCCAAGCACACACGGCTCGATTAGCATACCCACAGCCAGCTTTCCAAACACGTCTGGAACACAAGAGAAAGAAGCGTGAGCATAATCCCTTCCATGTGGACACATCAAAATGTATGGCTCAGATGAGAGAGAAAAGGAAGGAATGCTTATCTAGATTCAAACTAATGGGCCAAGTTCTCAGTTCCAGCCAGACTTATCATGTGCAGCAGGGATGTTTACAAGGAAGATACAAGTCTCTCCCTGACTCTGGCTCCTCTAATTTATTTAATTGCCTGTACCTACTAAGGGGCAGTCTGTGCACCTAGAGAGCCAAAACACAGAGCACCATTTAGTGAGATTCGTTTCCATCTGTGACATGACTTTTGTGCCAGGTGCTGCATATGTATTCTGAGACAGGTTGATTAAGGCAGCTGTACTCCAGCTGAGACTCCCCTGAAGAAGATTTAAGTGTTCTTTATCCTCCTTTGCTTTGCTGAACTGAAGGAGAGGGACATGATATGATTGCTGTCTTCTGCAGAAGCAGTCTTGATCTGTCTCTTCTTTGTGCCAGCCTAGTGAGTAAGTATATGTTTGTTTAAGAGAATGCAAATGACAGGAAAATCTGAATCGTTGTATGTGTTGATGAGAGGCAGCAGAAGAAAGGTTGTAAGGCAGAAGGATAAAATAACAACTTAAGCCAGTGAAATTTAGCATCTGGGAGTACAGCTTCCTCTTCATGACTCAACTAACTGAAGTTCACTTGTGGACTGCAGGTGTCTGATAAATGAACTCTTTCTGGCAGCTTTCCTTGAGTCTCAGGAATAAAGTCTGTGAACCAGCACTGAAGACATTTAGTGTTCTTTAGAAAATCTTACTCCTTGCACTTGCTATGGCAGATGTATGTTCATTAATAATTGCTGCCCTGCTTAAGCTAAGCTCACGGACAGAAAGGCTATTTCCTTATCAGGAAAACATGGAAACATTTTAATTAGCTGTAAACACAGATTTTTAACACGTCTACATTGAGTGAAACAGTAGATACTTATGAGCCCAGTGATATTTATAGGGGAAACGAAGTGAAGAAGAAGGTCCTAGAAAAATAAATCTACAAATGCATTCATAAAATTTTTGGGAGATTTTTATAAAGGCTTGAAAATTAAGTGGAATGAATTTACTGAATAGAGTTTCTGAGAGTACTATGATGAAGGGCTAGATTATACAAGAGAATATTTAAACTATGTTTCTTCAGATGCCCAGACTTCAAGCTACTTTTATAGCTGATCTAAAATTTTGGGCAGCCCTGAAGTGCCCTTGGAAGCCTTAACTCTTAATTAAACCATCTAAGCCAAAGACTTAAATACAAACAGAGCTCACACTCATCTTTGAGAGCTATTAGTTAGCACTAACCTGTAACTATATTTGCGAGGCTGCACTGTCCCATGAAAAGCAGTGGGAATTATATCTCCAGAGTAATCTTTCACAAAGTTGAGAGGTGCAAAGCAAGATTAATATCATTAGGCCACCTTTTGCTAGGGCTAATCATGTACTGTATGCATGGGCAAACAGAAATGCTCAGCTGATAGCCATAGTTGGCTGCTTAAATATCATCTGGTGCTAAGCACCTTATCCTACCCCTTTGTGAATTGTAATCCTTACCTTTGCCACTGTCATCCGTATAATGGGGATAACGTTTCCCTAACTCCCAGCAGTTCTTTAGAGGGGGATATAGTAACTCCTATTGTCTCTAGGAGCTGTTTGAAGATGAAACACTCTTAAAATGCTAAGTATGAAATAGCTACTCAAGTGAATGCTCCAGTCCACAGCTGATGATTTATTTCAAAGCATTCAGTCATGAAGCCAGGTACTGATTGCATTTTTAATAAGGCTGGCAGAAGGTTTTTCCATCAACAGTGGAAACAGTGTTTCACTGAACAGAATCATTTTTGAGTGTGTGCTTTACAAAGCAAATTTTGACTTTGTCCCTAGATTTAAAATATTAAAACTTAAAATAGTAGAGCTTGTAAGGTTCTTGTGACAGATTTATTCCTTTGTCCCAGGGAAAATGAAACATTTCCATCATCTCCTCTAATTATGTTATACATTTTTACACTAAGTAACATCACTTAATATGCTACTATTACATTTCTGAAAACTTCAGATGACTTTGTGAACACTGAAAAACAGTCTATATGCCTTAAGATTGCTATTACAGTTATTAGAGGAAATTTGTTTTTATTATGTATTCTGCAGTTAAATTCATATTTACTTTGGAACAGTTAGTTATGGACCAAGTTACCAATTAGTTTATTGAAAGATAAAAATAATTGTAATTTTGCCATTACTACTCTTCCAAAGAATGGAATTTTGTGCAGAATGGAGGCAATGCATAATTTCCAGGAAAAAAATAATTTTCATATGGAGCACTTAAAATAGCCATCCAACTTCATCTTGAAGGAGTAAAAGCACTATAAAATAACATTCCCCTTTACCTACAGCCCATGATGTCATTGGTGGGGAGCAGGGAAGTGAGAGCATGACTAGCAATTTAAGTAGAAGAATTTAATCTTTTGAATATAATGAGAGCTGTGTTGGCCTCATGGCTTTTGGAAAGCTTCTGCCTCCATGTAGTATCAGTTATCAGGCCAGTACCCCTCACAATTTTTAGTGCAGGGCTGAATCAAATAAGTTCTTCCTGTTCAGCTGCTTAATTTCATTATCATGTATATTTTAAAAGCATGGAATAAAATTCTGAAGGCTTTGATGTGTAGAGTATGCCAAATTTTTTAAACACATTTATTAATTTTATAAGGCATAATAGTCTATAATGATACAGGAAATCTAAAATTTTCAATATAACTGTGGAGCCAAAGAAATTTCTGCTTGTGACAGCATCCTTTAAGAGCAAGTTTTGGCAATAGTTGAGTTTCTGTGCTTTTCTTTTAATTTCACTACCTGATGATACCTGAGAGCAGTAGACTTTATTTCAGAATCCCATTAGGTACCATTATAAGATCTGATTTCCTAAGATCTGGTTGTTGTGTGGGGTTTTTTTGAATCTAATTGTCAGTCAACGTGTTACAGTAAGCCTAGCTTTCTTTTGACTCTCATTGCTATACACTGTGGGGAAAAAACCAACAGAACTATGCTTCATCATCCTGTCAAGGAGGTTTCTTAACAAATTACCTTTACCCTCAAAAGAAAACACAAAGAGACTTTTTGTAGCTTTAACAGTTCTCATAGTTCATATCTTCTTTTCTTGGCTATTCAAAGAAACAAAAATACAATCTTCCAGGCCTCAGAGATAATGAAACCGATACCTTATGAAAACTAGATACTTAATAAAAGCATGAACCTTTCTTTAATCATTGTTTAAACTCTGTATGTTTTTTCCTGTAATACTGTGTTTTCAAAACACATTGTTTCTTTGTAGATCATTTATTTCCAAGGAGTAAATAATAGTAAATTACAATACAAAATAATAAATCCTTTCTTTGTGTGCTTGTTCATGAAAGACTTGCTATTCATAGGTTTATGTCTTAGCCTGGGTGAAATTCACTGCCTTGCAGAAAAGCATCACAAGGCATTCTCAGATTTTACTTAATCTTTCCTTTTAGAGTGTCAGGTAATGGAAAGGCCTAGCTTTCAGCAAAGGAATGATTCAATATCATATCCACTGAAGTCCTTAGGAGACTGCTGGAATCAGAGGGCTGGGTTGGTTCCTTCGGACCACCTGGGGGTCCAAAGGGTGGTGGTACTAGGAAGCACCAGCCCTTTCCTCCCTAGTCCCTCTGCAACTGTTCCAGCAGCCTCTTTCCTTGCAGGCATTGAATAACCTGTTCATTCAAAGCACACCTGGGTTCAGGGAGCCACTGTGAAATTCTCTTAACTGCAAAGAGCCTGTGAGCTCCCCTCAGCTTGTGTCCCATCTTTTTCATCTCTGCGTAGTGGTTAGGGTTTGCTATGTCTGTGTGGGGTATAGGGACTTCACTTTTTGGTTTACTGCTTTTTGGAAGCTCAGTGTTTTCAACAGACGTCTTACATTTCAAATTTATATTGGGGTCCTATAAATCAGCTGAAGAATGAATGTGTGGTCCTTCCATACCATAAATTAAATTAAGCTGCAATTTGTCTGGGATGTTTTACTGGTAACAGGTGGATGTACTTAAGATAGAATTGAGAAATTTCAAATAAGTAAGAAAAACAAACTCCAACAGTTTTGGCTGTGTTTCTAGTGCATACTAAAAGCAGACTAGTCAATGTTGTTTATTTTTTCCATGTAAGAATAATGTAATTTACTATAGGGATCCAAACACACACATTCAAATAAAGTTAAGAGTTCTCTACCTTTTCTAGCGTATCACTAAACAAGTTGCATGAAGTACACAGACACAAAATACACATGCATCTTCTGAAATTATCCTCTGAGTTACTATTATAAGCAAACATGTATCATATATACAGAGAAAATTGTTTGTCATCTACCTGGGTCTGAGTTGGTCATAGCGTAGCAATGTACTTGCTGCCATTGCTGTACCACGCTGCTTAAATCCCTCTGAACCTGCTCCAAACAGGGAAGAGTTTCCAGGGAAAACCTGAAGATGAGAGACTTCACATCATTATCCAAAGGCACCCTTAGCCACTTTGTAGACTCTATCCATCTGCAGAAAGAAGTTGTTACTAAACTTTAAGCATGGAAAAATCAGTGAATAAACCCATTGTTAATTTTAAAAGCAATTCAAAATGCCTTTAGAGTTAAACCAAAGGAAATTAAATGGTTTAAGTTTAATAATTTTTCATTAATGTAAGCTAATTTGCAAGCTAATCTAATAAAGTAGCATGAAACATGAGGAGCAATGCATTGAAATAAAGGAAGTTCAGTTGCTTGCAGCTCATTAAGGTTCTTGAAGTTTAGAAGACTAATTACTAACTAAAAATGATTTTGTTTACCTTTTGAGAGTTCCTGTTTTATCCCACAGTTTAAGACTCAGAGGCCACATCATCAGTAGGTATAATGGTATAATTTGGTAGAGCTCCAATAAAGTCAACAGGCCAATTTATACCAGTTGAAAATTTAGCTTTTGTTGGTTGGTTGGTTGGGGTTTTTTCCCCCCCTTAATTAAAAAAAAAAAGGGGGGGGGGGGGGATGGATGGATGGATGGACTGATAAAAGCTTCATTCTGAAAGAAACATTTTAGCAAAAACATGAGCAAGCCATGGTGCTTGCTGAAGTCTATGGAGCTCTTCCCATTGATTTCAATGGGAGAAGCTTTAGGGTCTAAAATTCATGCTAGAAGAACACAGGAGTTTAATACTCACTTGTTCTGGTTTCCTATAAAGCTGAGGCTACAAGACTTCTCTTAATTATTTTAAATTTGAAATAGAACCCAAATTTTATAAAGTAATCTGCTGGTTCTAACTTGCAAATTGTTAAGGAGAGAAACTACTTCACAGTCATCAGTAAGCTAATTACTCTAGCCAATAAAGATATATAAAAACATTTTAAATTGTTTTGCTTCAACTTTCAGTTATTTTATTAACTAGACTAAGCAGTTTGTTATTTACCAGATTTCTGTTCTCCATGTGGATTCTTCAGGTTATCATAAAATTAATCTTGATTTTCTATCATATATTTCAGATGAAATGTGAACATTAATTATATTCTTACTCTAGTTCTATTGTTTGCTCACTTAACTATGACTGTGGTCATATGGTCAGGAGATCAGACAATAAGCTCATGCTCAGCTAGTTACTGAGCATGTTTCCAAAGCATCTCCAAAATTTCCACTTCTCTGAATGCTGCATTTTCGCATGTTCAAAAGCACATTGCTCACGCCCAGCTTAGCAAGTGATCCAGGTCATTCAGCAGTGACACTTTCTCTTCCTTTACTTGCAGTGATTTTATCTTCTTTTTCTTTTTTTCCTTCTTACATAGCACAGGACTAAGAACCGTTCCAAAGTAGTGCATGTGTCATGAGATAGCAAGTTTGGTATGAGATCTAGACATTAAAACACAGTGACAGCTGTATGTTTGTATAAAGTATTGTAAACACTGTAATCTTAAAATATAATCACACATCCCATACTGTATTACTTAAGGTACTATAAAAATCATCCAAAGCTCAACAGAATCAAAAGGAAACATATGATTAGTATTAATGTAACAGCAAGTGTTTCTGTTTATCTTCTTTAATAACATGGGAAATACTGAAATGTTTCAACCTTCAGCAATACAAAAACAAATGCCCTTTTTTTCACACGTGCTCCCTTTCTCCTAAGCATCCCTCAGCTACGTCCTGTATGAGTTTCACCCACTTTCTCAGTGGATGGAAGAGATGGATGAAACTCGTGCCTTAGGGATAGCTTTAAACCTGGTCCTGACACAGTTTCAGTTTGCTGGTTTGACCTTGCTCAGCTACTGAGGGCCTAAGGGACTGCACTGAGATGGAGACTGCCTCAGTACCACTGGCTCTGCCTATCTGTCTGGATAGCGCACAAATCTATCAGAATGATTTTGCCCTTAAACAGTTACAAATACTGCTGCATAGGCAAGCTGAGAGCCTCCTCCTGTGCAGGAAAGTTACTGAGCCACACTCTGGTCTCGCAGCACACTTGGGCAAAGAGCAGTGGGCAAGCTTATCCTAAGGGACATTTCAGCAAGGCATATATGCAAGTTAATCATGAATTGCTGTCTGTGGGAGAGGGAAATCAGAAACTCTTCCTGATCCCAGTTTTCCATCGTTACAAAATCGACAGGACTGAACACATGGTAACAGTAATTCTAGTTCATGAATAGGATGTGAAATTGGGAATCCAGAATGAGTGGTATTTTAGGCAAAATGAGACTATTGAATTTTAAAATAATGAGTTAATCGGGACTAAAATAGGATCAGAATAGGATTATTTGAGTAGTGAATAAAATATATATCACTATGTATATCTTTCATCGCTATTAAGAAAGAGCTGATTTTCTGCCACTCACGCAGATATAAAAAATGCTGACTTTTTTCACCTTCTTTCTTTAAGTGAAGTGTATTATGTGGCCACAGTAAAATCCCACATGCATAGAGATTTCTGTGAAACAGTGTTTTATGAATGTTGCAACAGCTGTGTCTGCAATTAAAGATTTGCCCTCATGCCTGTACTTGAGCTGCAAACAGAATAATGCAGGGGTTGTTTTTTTTTCTTGTCAGAATATGGAAATAAAACACAAAATGAGCTGTCCTGGAGCTAAGTTGCTTGGTATTGTTCTAACTTCAAAGAAGGCACAAAGAAGTGGTAGTTTGGAAACGCTATTGTGTGTGTAATAGCCTGCCATAGGGATGTGTGGTACTGCCTTGTTTGTAAAGGCTATCTCCATACAAGAGCTATTTTCATGAAGAAAGGTTAATCCAGCATTGTGGACTAGGAGTTTAGACACAGACAAGCAAATGAAAAGTCTACTAGGAAATTCAGTGGGCTGGGAAATCGTTCCCATTATAGTTCCCATCTTATAAATGGAGTCTAGAAACATTCATTCAACTTTTAAATTGCAAAGCAGGATTACAAACTGAGTTAAAATGATTTGCCAGAAAAACCTTTTATAAAAATTCAAGTCACTGAATATGAATAATTGCAGATACAGACATTCACACTAGAAAACTACTTCCATATTGTAGGGGTATGAGAAAATTGCTATTTTTGTAAGAGAATGGCAATTATTAAATCACTAGGAACTGGTGTGGATTGTGGATGTGACCATTAGCAGCATGAACAGGTAATAGATATTTTTTCTAAAAATCTAATTGCTTTCTGCTATATCAAGAAGAAATTCCATATGCTGAGTTATTCTCTGAGGTCACTTACTGTGTTTTCAGTATTTTTTTTAGTGGAATTATCCTATGAATACTTTGCAATTCAGCTGAATGGGAAATGGTTTTCTATTCCATGAAAATCTGGACAGGTTGAATAAAGTTCTAAAGTAATGAAAATTCCAGAATGTTCATTTCTATCTGAAAACAAAAAATTACTTTTTGAAAGTACTTTCAAGAAAAAAACCCAATAAACTCAGTTCCTGGAAATGCTAAAGGAAGGTTTTATAAAAATCTTTCACCTTAGTTTTTCCTGCATGTAGATATTGGATTTGACCACAAACATTTTTATTTTGATAAAGCACCTTAAAATAAAACCCTATTGAAATAGTTTTTTTAAATACTTCAGTAAGATGATTGAAAAATTATGAATTGTTGAAGTGTTAAGAATTGTATGAGGAGAGCTAAAGCATTGAGGTTTGGCATGAGGGTCAATTCATAGAAGACAAGAAGTGAGATTTGCCAGACTGAAGCAGGCAAGCGTCACATTCCGCTTGTGGAGGACAGATGTCAGGGTCTGATGCTGTAAATGTGGTCCATTTCCATCCCTATATTTGCATGTGAACAGCTTATTGGAGATAGGCACACAGACTAACTTGTTCACATAAATAAAAAATGTTTGCTGCAATAAAAAGTTCCTATACTAGTATATGCTGAATTATCATCTCCTTGAAAATGCAGTCTCCTTATTCACAGAGGGCACTAAGGCTGTTCTATCCTTCTGACAATTTGAGGGCATATGACTGTATTTTACAAGTTAGGAATGAAATATTTCTGGTATAAATCAGCCCACAATCAGTTGGTTTGCTTAAAAATACCTAAAAGCTATACTGAGTCCACTATGCCTTTGCTGGACATAGTAAATTGTGTGCTATCCTTTCAGGATGCTCAGAGCATCTCCGCATGGGTCTGTAACCTGTCTATAGCCCTTTGGCCAGCTGGTTAAAGGTGGGAAAAGAGCTGGCCACAGTAGGTCTAAGTTCTCTCCTGAAACAACTTAACCTGGTTGAAGCATAGGAAAACTAAACATACTATCTCCCAGTACCTTTTACAGTCAGAAGTTTGACACTCTCAAGTACTCCAAGGCCATGTGCAAACCAAAAAAAACCCAAAACAAAACAAAACAAAAAAATCCCAAACAAACAACTAAAAAAACCCTAAACTAAACCAAAACAAAAGGTTTATTAACCACTTTTATTATAAAAAGGGGAGTGTAGCGGAGTGGGAATGGTCATAAACTTGGGAAACAAAGCAACAGGATGCAGTTACCACTTTTACATGCAAATACCCATTTACATGTTACAAGACAAGTATATACCCTCACCTTCCAGTATTTTTTTTTTCAGTAGAATATTTTTCCATCACTCGCCTGTACATAAGGATAAGATGGTATGGTGGCTTGGAGTTCTAAAACACTATAGAAGTTGGTAACTATTTCTTTCCAGATGTGTCACTAGTTGCAAGGAAATAACTTATATGAATGCTGTAAGACAGCATTACCACTCCAACTTGCTCTTGAGGCCTTACCCTATTTGTACAGCAGCGACCAGGCCTATAATGGTAGGGCTACTTTATAAGCATGTTCACCTTGAATGGTTTATCTCATCATCCCCAGTAGTACTCATGCTTCTTTATCAATTAAACAGCATCAGAGCACTCTTCCATAGAGTTTGATGACTAGCACTCTGCTCAGCACGTTTTTGGCTCCTCACTACTAGCCATTTCCCAGACATGCCCAGGCTTTGTTTGGGTTGTAGGAGAGGACAACATGTGTCATGCAAGCAAGTTTTTCATCCTCTCTCCAGAGGGGAAGGCTCAGTCCTGGTCAGCTTTCAGAGAACTGGGCAACATTTCACACCTAGGGTTCTGATGTGGTTTAGGGATTTGCACGTGTAGTTTCAAAAATCAGCATAGGAGCAATCTAACAAAGCTGCATAGGTGTGGCAAGCATCTTTAGGCTTTTGGGTGATTGCAATGCTTGAGCACAGTCCTTGCTATGTGGAGAGGAGCCAACTGTCCAAACAGGCTGTACTTTTTTCTGGTTTCTCAGTGTCCACATATTTTAATGGAAAGAGAGACTTCTCAAATATCAATGGAGGGCATAAAGGTAGGTGGCCAGTGCAAATTAAATTCTCTGCAACTTTCCCCATTATCTCCTGGCCACAGAGCTCACATGCGTGCACTCTCCTGGATGCAAGTTGTGGTAGAACAGTTAGAGGTTTCAACTCTGGATAAATAAATAATTGTTCCAGAATAAATCTCTGCCTGCTCCTCTATGCTCTTTGCAAACTCAGGAATTTATGAGAGGATGAATTTAGCAGTACTGAAAACATTACTTGATCAGCTTCGCTGTCATCAGCAGATGTCACTGCAGCCATTAGTAACTAATGAATTGTTTAAGAAGATATAATGGCTAATTTGTCTGGTCAAAAAGGCATAAACACAACCTTTGAAAACTGTGTTCTATTAAGTCAAGAGAAAAAATCGAGTTCATTGTCCTTTAATTTTCAAATGGGATGAGTTCCAAATCAGTTACAGATCTGAGACAAATTACGTGGTGAATTTGTGGCATCTTCTGAGATGCTGAGAAAAGAGTTGTGAAATACTTAGGGTGCTAATGAATCAGGTAAAGAAACCAGAAAAGAGATTTATATAATCTTAATATGTGTAAGTTGGCTCCCAAAGGACCATTAAATAAGACATTCATCTTCCTGCCCTGCTCCCAGTGGTTTTTAACAATGAACACTTGTATCCGTACAAGACTTCTGTCCTTTTCTATATGCTTTTGAGTGGCCAGAAAACATGTAATGACTGTGGTTGTTACTGCAGGTCCTCATTAAGGACAAAGTTCCTACCTTGTTGTTACAGAAAATAGACAATAGACATAAATATGAGACCTTTTCTTTACATACAATGAAACTAGGATCCTTTTCCTTCTGATATAATGAATTGGTCCTAATATTTAACCTAACCTGAACAGAAGACCAGTATTCCAAATTATTCATATTCATTGTGGCCCAAAAAAATCAATCATGGAGTTCTATAATTTAATTCACAAAGGTAATATACTTGTGGAGGCATTCAATCTAAATAGCAATTGACTTGGAGTCAATTCCTTGTTCATATATCCTGTATAAATCATCGGGTGATGGAACAAGAGAAAAAGTGTGTGAAGCAAGATGAAAGGTAGAGAAACTTGAAGTCAGTCTGTCTCACTGTCTGGATTGCAGTTTGAGTTCCAAGTTGTGCAACTGGGTCTAGTACAATTTTACTGGTGCAGCTGGGTCTAGTACAATTTTTTTTTCTTTTAGTTCTGCTTTTGAACCCCAAATGTTACCAAAATTGTGTTTCTATTACATTAGTAAGACAAAGTGCAACATCATTAAATTGTAACAATAGTAGCAGTCACTGTTTGCAATCTGGAAAAAAAAAACCAACCAAAAACCCCCAAAAACCCACAACCACTGGGATTTACATTTCTACCAGTTTTAACATCATTAACAAGAAACCATAGCAGGACATTCAATTTCTCCTTTTCCAGGTAAAATATTATTTAAGCACTTGCATTCTAAAGTGGGAGGAATGAGTGTCATTTTGATAGTGTGAGATACTCACAGAAGGAGAAGGTGTGCTAAATGTATTCAACTATTTTAATAGAAATGTTCTCATATTAAAGATTCCTTGGGCATGAAACTGAAGCAATTAGTTCTTATTTTTCTATTAAGTCAGTCAGACCGTATGGTCAAAAAATAACAGGGCAAAGAAAAATTTTCTGGCATGCAGCAGTAAAAAAAAGGTAAGGATCTAAGGATCAGCTCATCAGATGGCGTAAATCAGCCTTGTGCTACTAAAATCAATGGAGCTAGGCAAGTTTACAGCAGTGGACAGCGTTGTTTCTTGGTAGCATGTGTGTGTGCACCAGGAAAGCACCACTCGGAGGCAGAGAAACACCTACAGAAGGGGGAATGTGAACTGAGAAAAATGTGGACTGATGCATATAAAGGAAGCTTTATTTTGCTAACCGTTTGCCTCTATATTTAAGGCTTATCAAGGCACCGAAATATTTACGCAATTTCTCATTTTGTTTTTTTAACTGTCATGTTGTCAGAAAAATGAAGAAATAAGATTACTAAGCATATCTCATCATAAAAAAATTAAATACTCTTAGTGGTTTAGATGTCAAATTTATTTCAGGTAGCCATCACAGATTATGTGGGTTTTCAAAACTTAAATGAAAAAAGAAATAAAGATCAGGCTCAGTTTTTGTGACGATTTGCATAACATTCTTGTTAGGTTGTATTAAATATTCCAGACAAATTATTATTCTTATTCTACATGAAAAGTAATACAACATGCTGATTGTAATGCGATGATGACCAAACCTGGAGTTGTGTCACTACCTATAGACGATATATTGGTTCTGTATTACTCATGATGGGGAAAAAAAGTATAACTCAGGCAGAACCTTGTCGGGTTTTTATTTCACCAATGAAATTACAGGAACAAAGTGTATGTAGCTTCTATGTATCATGTAACATCAACTGTACACAAAGGGACACCACCTGGAATGGAATTTCCCTGTGGCAGCATGAAAAACTCCAAAGGAGACAGCAACAAGGGCAGATGTCAGGTCTTACTGTATGGAAATTATGAAAAAGACAGAAAAGAAAAAAAAAATCTTTCTAAAAGCTGAAGAAATTCTATTGCAGGAAGATTCCCTCCCCATAGGGGACTGTTAGACTGCTTTGGAAAGTTGTGATAAATTATGTGTCACTGTGGTTTGGATTGTTTCTTAAATCACATTTTAAAAATACTTCACTATTGAGCAATATTGTTTATAAACTATGAGCACAATTTATATTGAGACAATTGCTATTTAGGGTACAAGATTTGGAAAATAAGACTTAAAAGGAAGAATTTACAATTTCAGGAAAGGGTATCTTCCTTTGACAGACAAAAAAGTCTCATTTAGATTTACTTACAATAAACTTACTTTGGGTTCTGTTCTGCTTAGCTATTGAGAGTGGATTATATGGGAGAGGAATAAAGCCTATTAGGTCTTTTTGTCCTCTTGCACTTCCATTACCTACACAGGCAGAAGAAAACCTGCAAGGATTTTAAGCATTTTTTTATTTGAATAGAGGGGGAATTACTTTTCAGTTTCTCATGTCCTACTGAAAATTTGTAGTCCATGGATATGGGAAAACACTTTGGAAACTGAGCTGTGCTGTGGTCTTTAATCTCTTACCCTGTTTGTTTATACACTCTTGCCTTATGCCTTTAAAATATTTTCCAGTGTTGCATTTCAAACAGATTATCAGAAAAGCAATTAATTTAACAAATGTCCTATAATCACACACACACCCCCCTCAAAAAAAAAAAAAAAAAAGAAGAAAAAAAGAAAAAAAAAGAAAGGACTGGAGGGGATCTCAGTAAATCTCCTTTCGCTCTTCCACACAATATCAACTATAAATGTGTCACAGGTTGACTAATCTTTCCAGTCTTTCCTTGAAAATTTACAATACTGGAAACTGTATGGCATCTCCAACTAATCCAATCAATGTGCCTTAGATGGTAAGAACAAAAGTCAATATATATTTGTATTACTAAGAACAGATGAATCCTTACTCTGTACTGCAATGGAATTTATCACCTTTATAGTGTTTGTTAAGATTTTCATATTGATCTCTATATGTCTATTTAATGCAACTAACATGCTAATGCTAATCTGATGACAATTTATTAGGATAATTACAATCATGTCAGCTGCATTAACCTCTAAGAAGTGGCCATTACGTCAGTCCATTGTTTTGGTTTTTTGGTTTTGTCATTTGCAAAACTGGAGTGATAGCAGGTGCATATTGGCGCTGATCTGATGGTCTAGTAACAAATTTACTCAAATGCCACCGGTCACTCTGTAGGATGAGCTCTGAATCAGAGGAACGGTTGCAGACACAAAGCAATGGCATAGAATGGCAAACTAAGTCAGCATGTCAGGCAGCATGGTGTAAATCTTCTGGTGTAACCAGTTTTATTTGATGAACACACTAATTTCTACTGTAAAGCTTATTGTCTGGCTTTCTTTTTTTTTTCCCCATCAGATAGCAGCAAACATTCAGAAAGCCAGAGAGACACAACGCTCATTTTCAGGAATTACTGCTCAGACTTACTAATCAATGTATTCAATCTGCGTGGTTTCAAAGGGATCAGGTTAATATTAGTCTTTTTTTTTTTTTTAATCTGGGCAGCACCAACAATATGACTGCATCATTAAGAGCTCTCTGTACTGTTTGTGGTATTTGTCATGCAAAACAAGTTTTAGCACTCAGTATTATTCTCACAGGACTCACTCTCTTTGGAAATATAAATAGTTATTTAAAAAATTCTTTTGTTTGAGTAAAAGTGCTTCTTTAGAGCTTCACCAAGTAGAGAAAAAAGAAGAAGAAAAAAAAGAAGAAAAATTAAGATCTGTATCATGTATTTGGCTTACCAGTGCTCACAGCTGTACTAATATAGCAGAATATTAATCTGTATTTTTACACACAGAAAGGATTTTGGAAGAGAAAGTTGCTTCTGAAAAGGGCATATGCAACAAATATTAGCTATAAATAAATAAAAAGTTGAGGAGCCTTCTAGGAAATATTTGTATATGTAAATGCACCCACTCATGTAGAATCAGAAGCCAGGCATGCTGTATTTATCCAGGACACTCGCTTATGCCATGCTAACCAAGTTCTTGTTGAAAGATTTCACCTGTTTCCTTCTCTGTGCTCTAATAGCAGAGCATACAGGCCACAGAAAATATATTTGAATTTGTCACTTCCAGCAGATTTTTATTAAATGTGGGAGTTTAGGAAAACTGTTGGGTGGTTGGGTGCCTGCTATTTTAGTCACAGCTTAGTGTAACAAGGAGCCCTTTCTCAGGGTCAGTTGGGACATTGCTCTCTTAAATGAACAAATGAAATGCAATATATAAAACTCTGTTATTTTATTTTTAAATTGATATTTGCAAGTTTTATGCTTATCTGACACCCCAGAGAAGTTGTTTTGGTTAACTCAACAGCACAAGGAAGTGTGACAGTATTTCTATTACTAACAATTTAAGCACATGATGTCTGTAAAATAAGACCAGAAATTTTCAGTATTACATTGTAGAGACTTGTAATAAAGTTTGCTCTCTTTTAGAAAATGGTTAATCAAACTTAGATAAACTACTTTATCTCATAATTTGTTTTTAGTTACAAATTAATTTTTCAGAAAAGTAAATTTTCTTGCCTTTGGAAATAATTTACATAAAGACCTGAAACTTGATTTCTAAAATACATTTAAAAATTAGTCACATTATGTTGGATTTTTTTTTTCCCGCAACAGGAAAATCAATACTATTCTTCTATGTTAGAAAGGATTATTTAATTAAACATTTATTCCATTTCAGCACCATGCAATACGGTGCAGCTAAGAAAAAAAGGGCAAATTCTGATTTGGATCACAGATTCCAGTGAAATCCAATCTATTGACAATGCATTGTGGTAACATTTATGCTGTAAGATTATTATATAAGGAGTTGAAGTCCGATGAAATTAGTTTGCAAATGTAAGTGCAGAGTTTGACAGGCTGGAGTATGTCTGTTTCAGACAGTATGGCATTTTGATGTGACATATTCCTTGTGGATAGTCTGATGGGAAGAACAAGTCTGTCAGGGAAACTTGATAGAAGTTAGATTGAATTTATTTCATTATACCTAAGAATCAATTGATATAACTCGAACTGTAATTTGCCTTTTTTCAACTCATCACATGCAACCTCCTTTACTAGGGTCATTTCTAATTGTAGGACCGGTGCTTGTAGAAGAAAATAAATGCTTCAGTGCACAGCTGGGATTTTATGAATGTCTGGAGTGTGATGGAAAGGGTAGAAAAGCAGGGGGAATGATGGCCCTATCACCACCTCTTCCAGTGAGGCTTGTGCAACAGGCTGATTATGTGAGACAAGACAAAATTATACTGCTCTAAACACAGGTTCTTTGCTCAAGTTTTTAGCAGGCAAGGCAAGAAACCCTTTTTGAACTGCCAAGGAAGTGCCAAGATATGACCCTTTTAATTCTTTAGTTGATGGGCACACGGATTAATGTAAAAAGGAGTAGCTTGGGAAAGTGGAAATACTTCATATGAGATTGTTTAACACTATCAGAAAACAAATCAGATTAAATGAGATCTGTATTAAATGTTCTTATTTGCAAACTTTTTTCTAGTTCTTAACAAGTTTAGTTTCTCCATATTGTTTTCTTGTATGTGATCATATTTGATTAGACCTTGCTGTATTTTATTTGGTAGTTGTGTGGACATCCTTTTGACATTTCATTTTATTTACTGAAGTATACAAGCCCAGTGTAACATGTTGAAAATGATACTTCATCAACTATATATCATACTTTATCTGTAGCACTGCTATGTTAAAGCTGAATTGGTCCATCTATCTATTATAAGTCCTGATTTGGGAGGTTTAAATATTTCAGTTTTTTCTCTCCAGACATAGTCAGCACATATTTTATTTTACTGTGTCTCCAACTACCTAATTCTCCAGCCAAGGTACTATAGCTCAATAGCAACAAGCTATCAACCCACCCCTGTCATTTCAATTTTTCACACATTTTCTTAGTCTGTATGTTCTATATCTCAGTGAATTCTTATCTCCCTGGTCCACTGCCATAGGTTTGTGGTATATAACAAAGCTTCATCTCTGAAATGTCAAAAATAATGAAAAAAGGAAAATCACAAAAGAGAAATTGGCCACAGTCATTTCTGTGGATCCAAAGCTCTTAGATTCCTGTTCATCAGCAAACCTGAAGTTGGGTAGCTTTTCTATTACCTGCACTGCAGCTCTGCTGTCACTTGCCAATGGGGTACTGCCCAGCGATGAACGCTTCTGGAAGAATTTTTCCGTGCCAGTACTCACTATCAGCTAGAGAAAAGACTATACATCAACTCTTCTTTTTCAGCTGTCACGTAGACAAGAGCAGAGACAGTTACAGCAGAAGGTGACATAAGAACATGTAGTAGTTATAAAAGAGGAACTGTAGGTAAGATTAGAAGATTTATATGAAGTTTCAAAATTTCTCAGGAAGGTCATTGTAGGTATAATCCTCACTTTCATTACTACATTTCATCAAAATTTCAATCATCAATTCCTTTTAAAAGGTGATATTTTCCTTCCACTAGGATATATGATTCTTCCCCTGGGATGAACTGATGACTGGCCATTTCACCAGTAATAAACAGAAAATCTTTGTATCTCTTGACATTAAAACAAACCAGTGTTAACGGAAAAAAATGTGAGAAGGGAGAACAATGGATGATGTTGTTCTCATTTAACAGATGGATCGAAACTGAAAAGCTGGAGAAAGAAAGGAAGAACCAAAACACATTACCCACCCTAAAGGCTGAAAACAGTGAAGAAATAGGCCCATTCGAGCAAAAAGGAAGAGTGTAATAATTCTCTTTATAAAAAAAAAATAAATAAAAAAATCAGCATTTATTTGCACAGTAATGTGAGTCATCTGACCATTATTTTATCAGAAATGCAAGGCAGTTATCAGTATGGCAAAAGATCTAATTGTAAGAATTCTTCTGGAAAAAAATAAATCTAGAATAAAAAAATAGTACTCTAAGGTGTCACTACTCCCCCGTGCATATACGTCTATGTAGTTCTTTCCATGCATTTATAAACATCAAATATACTTTAGGGGGGACAAAAAACCCACATAAGTTTTTCATTGAAGTTATGGATTTATGGATGATGCAATGAAAACACATTAAATTCGCTGTAGCATCCTTACAGCTTTGTGGATATGACAGTGGCTGTTCTGTGCCTTTCCCACTCCTATGCCACATGTCATCAGGATCAATTAATGATTTTTAAATGGACCACACACACACACATACATACATGCATTATGGGCAACCTAAATTTGCAGCCACTGTACTGTGAGGATTGTGGCTTACTCCCAGAACTCTGACCGATGATTTTGCTATTTCAGTGAATGCTGCCAGAATTATTGGAAGGACAGTGTGAACTGTATGTTCTCAGTCCACAACAGGGTATGCCAAAATTGAGCAATTAAATGGAATTTCTTTCATCCTTTGAAGTGTAACAGAAGCCAATAAAAACTGAAAAAATTTAGTTAGTAAATGCAGCACCAGAAGTAGTAATTTTACTGAATCAGTGGGGGTGGTGCAGGGGGGAAGGATCAAACTCACAGAGCTACAGGATAAAAAATCTGGACAGTCAACATCTTCATACTTTAAGTAAGTCAATGCATAAATAATAAACAGAAGGATCAACTGACAGTTTGTGGAACAATAAAATGATGACACCAAATTAAAGTACCAGCAGCTACATGACAAAAAGGACTAAAATTGTATCATACCTGGTGGGTTCATAGCCAGCCTTTGAAGCTGAAAGCTCAAAAACATTTCTGCACAGATTACCACTGGTGTTCTGTGGTTGAAGTACCAGAAAGATTTACTTTCTTTACCAGCCTTATCTAGGATCATCTCCTTCCTGAAGTGGAATGCAATGAAATGCCAGGTAAACAAGGGGGGGGGGGGGGGGGGGGGGGGGGGGGGGGGGGAGGAGGGGGTGGTAAGGTTGGGAGCTTCTTTAGGTTGTTTTTCTTTTTAGTTAAACATTTACGTTGCCCTTTTTGTGAGGGTGTCAATAGATTTCAGTATGAAAAGCACGAGTCTGGGTCTTGTGTGCATATATAGGGAAATTTGAATCCTGAGTCATACCCTACTTGAAAATGCTCTTTGGATGCTTCATATATATTCATTTCATCTTCTCCTCCTGTCTGCTTCAGTCCTCTCTCTCTTGGGTCTCAGCATCTGATTACAAATCCATTCCCCCCAAAACCACCAAATCCTATTTAGAACATATTCAGGACACAGCTCCTGAGTTTGAAGCAATCTGTCATTTTTATGAGGAGTTTTGACTGATTTTTATGGGAAGCCTAAGGGACAAATGGCATGCTGCATGCCAGAGTGGAGTGATTAGACTGCCAAACTTGGAATCACTAGCAAACACCCATTGCTGTTCTAATTAACTTACTACATTCACCATTTGCATAAATAAATTGCTTAATTGAAGCTTCCTCAACGGCATGACTTTGCACAAATTTTGTGAGACCAAAGCTATCCAAGAAAGCACAGCAAATTTTGTAGTTTTTATAAACAACTCCTTCCTTTTACAGAATCCTCATTCATTAAGTATTTACTAGTGCTATGTTAAGTTTATAGATGATCTTTTTTGGTTGAATTATGAGTTTTCGAAATAAGATATAGATGCCACACCTTTCCAAATTAGATTTTGTAATAAACAGGTCAGTGCTTCTTTAAGTACTCAGCCAAGATATGGCAATCATACCTCATTAGTGAGTATCTTTCAAAGACTTCACAAGAATCTCTAAAAGAATTTAATGGACACTATAAAGAGATGCAGCTGAATTTCTACATCTTTCATGAGAAACAGAAAGACAAGGGAATTGTCGAGTCTACAAAAACAACATTAGAAGTTAAATTTTAGTGGAACAACCATAAATAGAGTACAGCATAATTGGGAAAGGAAAATCTAATTTGTGAAAATCACACTGCAACCACCCTGCTAAGACTAATACCGTAAAAGAAACTGCTGCATGGGAAAAAAAAAAAAAAAAAAAAGCAGCTAAAAATAGCAAGAGTAGAGTTTTTGAGACATCCTGGGCACACCCTGTCTTTCTCAGTGTTTCTCTTGTTCTGGGAATAGCTTAAACTACAAAAATAACACATCCTGACATAATTGCTCACTTACAATTAAGAACAAAGAAGCTAGGGGAGGAATTATTTGGTCACAGGAGAAATCAAGATAAGTAAATGCAATAAAATAAAATAAAATAGAATAACCACATATCTGAAAACAGGTTTCATAAAAAACTAGAGAAATACGGAGATTAAGCTCAACTTCCATGCTAGCCATCTGCAAGCAATTTCACACATGTGGGTGACTTCACCATTCTGCACCTAACCTGGCAAGATCAGACCAGAATGACTTCTCTTCCAAAACCCAGATAAACAGATCATAACATTTGGAATGATTCATCAAGGCAAAAGCATGACTTCAATTACACTGACTTTAGCTGAAGTAAATGGTACTAGATATCTCCAAACCCAGTATATGAAACATGTAAATCACACCATCTAGTTATTCCACCAGGATAACACTGAGGGGTGGAAAGAAGCTCAGGATTAAAGTGTTTTGTGTATACCATTTCCCACTGAACAGAACTCCGCTGTGTCACTCATCTACTTGGTGACAAAGCTGCACGGTGATATTCCCATCCTTTGGGGAAACAGAAAAACTTCGAAATATGAACATTTCTGGAATATGCTGAAGCCATCTCAGCAACTCAGGAAATGTTATCAACCACCTTTCCTACCAGTAGCTCTTGGCTCCACCCTTTGCTGTCCTCTAGAGGCCTTTGAAGTAAGATTTGAACCAAATTCTGACAGACCTGATGATATCTCACAACATTCTTCAAGTATGCCAAAGACAACATAAATCTGCTGTGCCAAATTTCACGCAGAGCAGCGCTGTTTGTGATCAGTGTAGGGTTTGACACCAGCCCTATGTAAATCCAAAGGTAGGAATAATCAGTGTGGGAACTTCGCCAGGGTCTATTGCCAGATTCAGGGGTGCAGGTATGAGATTACTATATGTTCGAACAAAGAATCAGAGTCATCTTTACAAAGAAAAAAGTTTTTTTGTTGCTTGAAATACCTGAAAAATGCAATGCGTATTAAAATCATACACAGGAAAAAATCAGAGGAGAAAATGTGACACCAGTATAAACAGATCTTATTGTAAGATACAAGATGTCATCAGAAACTTTTTTTCACAGCATCAAAAAATATATTTCCTTGAAACTTTCATCGGAAGGATTTTTCAGTTGCCAGATTCTATGGGAAGAAACTGAGAGAAAAACCTGAAGAGCAGGGGCACTCCCCTGGCCCTCAGAGGAATGTCAGTTTGAGTTCCTAGGCTCATATGAACATGTGTGTGCAGACCTTTCATTAAAGTTAGTATGTGAGGTTATTCTGACCAGTGGTTCCTCCAGTTTCTCATGAAAATTCTCTGAAGGGAAACATTATTATTTTTTTTTTTAGTATAAAAATGTATGGTATGGGAAAACTGTTTCCCATGCAAAACTGTGTCATAGCGATGGATTTTCCACCTGCAAGCGTAGAAATATTTTAATCTAATTACTTAAGTGTGTCATTTCTGTGCAGACACAAAAGATGATTCAAAAATGGCACATGGATTAAACTGGAGAAGACTCCTCAACGACTTGATTAATCAAAATAAACCATTTCTAGAGTTTAAGCACACCAGATTTTTATTTATTAAGGAGACTGCTGCAATTCTGACAGACAATTCTGAAAGCCACTTTCAGCACAAAATTTATTAGTTCCTTTAAATCACCTTTGGTAGTTATTCAAGCTGATCTAGTTCACTTGACCCAGAAGCTGTGTGCAAGCTCCTATACAAGCTATTTATAGTGGAGGAAACACCAGCTGAAGGACTAATTTCTTAAACTTGGACATCAAGGAGGTGAGCTGTCTACACTATTCATGTGTTGTCAAGACATGACAACGAACAAGGCTTAACAAGAAACTCATCAGCGCTCTCAAATAGTTTGTATACTACACAGAAAAGTCCTTAGTTACATTTGTTACTTTGTACTTCAATAATGATGCCTGGGACTTTCGGGACAGTTTTAAAAAATGCTGTTTCCTTTATACAGGATTTTAGCAAGGGTACCATCATATTACTATTCACTGTTTCTACATAATGTCTCTTCTAAATTAGTTGGTGAAAGAGAGACCTTCAGGTCTACAACTTTACATGAGTCAGTCTTTAGTTTTAAAAAATTAAACTGTAATGTATTATAAGACTTTCTGTCATAAAGAAAAGCAAAACAGGAATCTTCAGAGGGAAGAGTCTGTGGTTTTAATACTAAATACTGATTTTATCTGCCTGTAAAATATGTTGAACATGAAATATAGTTAAAAAAGTTCTCCTAAGAAACAAAAGCTAGAACTAATCAACATGATTGTCTACTTCATGGGCACAGACATTCCAGCAGGAAATAATAACAGCCCCAGATTTATTTCATTCTGAAGTGGAATAAAAAAATAAATCTCAACTTTTTCTGCAACTTTTTTTACCATATATCAGGGTTGGAGTGTTTAGCTTTAGAAGTTTGAAATGCCATGGGCATTCTCCTGATCTGCTGTTATTTTGTGTTGATCCCACCAAGTACCAGTAAGTGCCAGGCTCCAGCACAGGCACTCACCATAGGCAAGTACCCCCTGCCTGCAGGGTGGCAGGGTATGTATGGGTGGCACCACGTGCTGCCCACCACGGGGCCAAGGGTACTGCCAGGTTAGGAGACCTCCTGCCTTGCTGCTCCCCACTAGCTGCCAAGCTGTGGTGCAGGAGGAGGAGGGACACTGGCTCAGGCATCGTTTCAGGAAAGACTGCAAGCAGATGTTCTGCAGACAGCCACCTCCCTGCCTCCCTCTCTCCCTCCCACATCTGTCCCCAAACCCAACCCAGCACCCCTTCCTGAATAATTGCCCCGATGGGAGGTGATCTCATCCAGGGACAGGAGTGAGTCACTGAAGCATAACCAGTGGACACCAGTGGATAGACTCTTGCTCCTTTGATGATCCCTGTACCAAGCACTGGGTATTTTAATTACATTTGTGGAATTCACTTACGGATGTTCTGATGAAGTCACTGAAGCCTGCGAAGTTCAGCTGGGCTGACATGTGCAGCTGGGCAGTAAGAAGGTCCCCAACTGCTCCGATCTCACGCCTCTCTCTCGCCCACCTGTAGACACTTGATGACTCTCCAGTCTCTCTTTTGGTTCTTATAATGGATTTAATAAAGGAAGTGCTGACACAATCTTCGCTGCAGCAGCATAAGTGCTCCCCTCCAATAACGGGAAAAGTACAAATATAAAAATGGCTTTCTTTGTTCAAAATAGAACAAACCAGATGGTTTCCCAGACTATAGTACCTAAAAACTCTTTCACTGATTCCAGTGTGTACAGTATAATAAAAGTGTTCAGGGGCCTCTAACTTCTTATAAGGTATTTTATTGTCTTTATTCACTGGTCTGGATATTTGCCATGACAATAATTGAACCATGAAAAACACATACTTCTTTAAAGCATGTTATAGTGCAGTTTTTAAGAAATTGCTAGTAGAGTGTAATGGAACTGATTTTCATTAATTAATGCTTTGGGACAATTAGTATAGTTGAATAAATAGAAATATTTTATACAGAAAACTTGTATGGTGTTCAGCTCTGTCATTTCTCAGAGCAACATTAAACCTAACCAACAGTTTCTAAACTAGAAAAAGTTTATACATAAGGAATAAATTTCTATGTAGTTGAACATTTTTACTAATGTTTGTACACTATATACTTCATTATTCACAGCAGAAAAAAATATGCATTCTGTTAATTATACTTATGAAGGTAGACTACAACATCAGGATGAGGCTGGTAAATGAAAAGTATCTGTAAAAAAAAAAAAAAAGAAGAAAAAAAAAAGTAAAGGAAACCCTATTCAAGAGAAAGTTAAAAGGCATTCTTGTAAACTTTTACCCAGAGGAACTGCACCGCTGAAGCTGTTTAACTAGGGAGTACTATGAATAATCATCATATTGGCCCCAGATACACATTTTCATCCCCAAAACAGTAATAAGGAGGAAAAGATAGTCATTCATAAACACCTCAGTGGAGCAAGGGAAAGCTTTTAACAATCCCAGGTGTGCAGATCTTATAAGTAGTAACAAAAGAAAGGCAAAATGTGGAGAACTATTACTTTACTCTTTCAAAATGAAATTAGGTGATGCATCAGTGTAGTTATGGGAATAGGAACAATTTTGAGGAATGTGCAAAACCATATACAAAATTTCTTGTCTGTAGTTTGTATGGAAGAGTAAAGTATTTGCTAGGAAAACTATCATTCTGTATTAAACGTTTCCTCATTTACCCTGTCACCACCTCATCCCCATCATCACAGCTTCCACACGTGCAGGTGCTCAGGCTCTGGCAGAAACAAGACTGTGGCACATACTAATGTGCACCAGGAAGTGCCATTATGACAGCGTCATGTTTTAATTTCTCTAGGGAAAAGAAATTGAGATTCAGCCTTAATGCTTACATGACAAGATAGACCACCATGGAACTGTCCTCTTGGCTGTGTCACCGTGGCGTGCATGTGACTGCGAGGCTGAGAGAATGAGCCAAAACTGATCTAGAAAACAACTGCCTTGGAAGAATCATTGAGACATGCTGATAGCCCCCCGCCCCCTCCCTGCCTTCATAAAAACGCTGGATGAGCTGGAGAGACAAATGATTGTACAGAGCGCTATGGAAGACTTTCTGTGGGTGAGGTTCAGATAGCAAAATCAGATCAAACTGCTACTTCTAATTTATCGTAATCTAGCAGTGGGCTGGGTCTCTGCTGCTGGTGGAAGGGGGAGGAAGCCAGGGAGGTTTAGGCTCGTTGGGAGACAGCTGAAGCACGGGCAAAGCACGCACAGCGTCAGCCTTGCATTTACCTTAGTAACAATCCAATGAAGAATAAACCGTAACTAATATATTGTAGGAACCTTTGCAATCATTTTCAAAACCTATACAACTAGCTTCAGAGAGATCTGTATTACCACTTTCTAGACCGTACCCATTGCATAGGTCTTTGGGGGGGTTGGTACAGTGATTCAGGTAACCATTAGGGAAAAAGAATTTTGTCTATTCTTTCCATATTGAAGAGAGGGAAATTCAGGTCTCCTTAGGTTCAAAAGTCTGTTATGTAAATGGATTAACCCACTGGCTTTCCATCAGGACCTACATTTCTCAGGAAATAATTTTCCTGGCTAGGTATGCCTTCCGATATTATTTGTATAGCATACAAAATTGACATTATGTGTTATATGATTAAGCATACAGTTAATAATGGAGCATTTGTCTATCCAGTGGCTAAGGAAGAGAGCTGAAAGCTTACTACATCTGAACTACATTCTCAACTTGGCTGTTTTTCTGTGTATTTGAAAACAAGAAAAATTTTCAAAAGTTAAAATCTTGGCCATGATTAATGCATCTTTATGTTCTCTACAAATGCTGTCAGATTCCCTGGGAAAGCCCTACAAAATGTAATAGAAAATATTTATTCCAGCCAGTTTTCAGCCTCCCGAGGGATTTAAGTACAGAACAATGCTCAACAGTGCTATAGATTATCGTAGCAGGCTTAACAAATACGAGAGAGGCATAGTTTCCCTTGAAATCCTAAAAATTAGGAATAAATTATATACAGGCCTAATACTTTTCTATGGAACCTTTTTGTTTCATTCCTCCCTTGCTAGAAGTTTTTTTGCTGGAGTTCCAGAGAAACTCTCACCTAAGAAAAATAAGGCATCTTACGTATTAATACATTCTGTACTGTCCAGTGTTTTCCCTTTGCTCAAACAGTCCACATTACTAGGGGTCCACTGTGTGTTAGGGTATTTCTGTCTTAACCAAGATGAAAATGGAACGTTATACATATTCAGATTCAGTCAAATGATTCAGTTAAGCTGAATCTTTCACGATTTTTTTTCTCCAGATTGAACATCTTAGGTCTCAGCAGCCGAAGTCACCACCCTCCACACTGATGACCAATCTAAAGCAAATCAAATTTTGTTTCATTTACAGTCGTTGCTGGAAACATATCAAGGCTCTGGGCTTTCACAGTTACACAAGGAGTCTTGGGACATCGTATGAAAAGAGGCCAAGTGTAATTAATGGGCAACGTCTGGCTTCATACAACCTTCCTGTGCTTGCAGATGTTCAACACTTTATCTCTCTATCAGACATAAGCATTACAATCTTTAAATGATGTGCTTCATTTTAGGGTTTAACTAAATCCAGGGGAAGAGATGTGTGGTCTTGATGTTCCTAGGCAGCTCCTGGTAGAGAGGAAGGTGCTGCTTGCCCTGGGGCCAAGAAGCCCATCAGCTCCTCTGGGGCCATTTGTGCCAGCACTTCATCGCCTTTCTTCTTGTCAGAAACTAAATCTGTCAGATGAGAGGCAGGACATCAACGTACCTTGTGCCTTACCCTGGCTGGCCGAGCTGCAGCTCCTCATTACCCACAGCAACTACAACGCTGACAACGCATGCTAAGCCACCTTCATGAGGGTGGGTGCTAAATTCATTGGAGATCTATCTCCAGGTACACAATTATCTAAGCAAAAGAGCTTCGTTTTTACGACCCTGTATGATAAGTCTTTCAGAACACCGCAGATGACAAATTTTACCTTTCAGAAAATAAATAGAAATAAAACAATTGTTACTGTGGATTGAATAGAATTTTTATCTCACACTATTAAAAATAAGTTCTTGCTGTTAATTTTCTTAGTTACAAAAGTTCATTCTCTGAATGGTGGGTGAAACATAGCTGTTTAGACAGTGCAAATAAGAGCACTGATAGAAGAGTTAATGTTTCAACAATAAACAGGAGGCATTGATCAGTGTACCTGCAAAAATTTGGTGTAAGTTCTGGATATTAGGTTGCTGGCACAGCTAGCGCCATGACGCTTAGTCTGCCCTGTACATCTTTTGGTTGTGTTTGTAACATGTTTGGACTGCATTTGGACTCATGTACATGAGAGAGATGGAGCCTTTTCATACATAGTTATATTTTTACATAATTATCTCCAAACATTTTTTAAAATCCATATGCATGACTATACATAATATCTTTAAACAAAAATAATGCAAACCTCATTGATATGAGGCTGCATCCATAGGAAATGATTTTCACCTAAAACACTAGAATGAAATAACCACAGCAGGGAAAGCCTGAAGCAATGTCTACACTGGCTTTGCTTACCAATGCTTTCACACTGCCTTGAAGGGCGAGGCTTGAGTTTGTACCAGCTCCCTCTTGTACTTCCCTTTCCCAGGCAGCTGGCTGACCCAAGCCTGGACTAAAAAGCAAAGATGGGTAAAACAACTGCTCTGGTAGTTGGTCCTCCTGTGGTATATACTCACCCACCTCTCCCCTCTGAGGGGCTGGACCCCAGCCACATCCCAAGACATTTAATACCTGACTGGACAGGACACTAGGGGCCATAATTCAGCTGTATTTGGAAAGAAAAGTAGATAGTTTATAAACCTCATTTGACACATCACTGCCATTGATAGCGCCTGTATTTATAAAGTCACCTGCTTGGATGTTTAGTAAATGCTACGAAACACACCCTCCTGGAGGTATTTTGTATCTGCCTCCAGTTTTATTTCCTTATTTTCTCTATATAACATCTGAGATTAAAAATTAAGTCCCTTGTTATGTGCATTAACATGGTCATCAATGCACTTTATGCTGCCAGTCTTTTTATTCTAAAACTTCTGCCTTTTCTAAGCAAGCACCTATAATCAGTCTATCCCTGACATAAGAAAAAAACCCTGTTAATAGCTGTTTAAGAGAAGAATTAATTTATTTTTTTTTAAAAAAAAAACCTCTTAATTTTAGTATTCTGTGTCAGAATAAAAGCTACTTCAGCAGTTGTGTATCTTTAGTTAAAACAAAGTTTTCTGGCTATAAGCATTCACTTAGAAGGCCTGAAACCCCATGGAATTATATCAAGCAGGTTAGTAGTCATCCTACTGTCAATTTTAACTGACATATTAATCCATCTCTCCCTTGGCCGCACTATGGTACAGCAACTGCACTGTATTAATCAGGTGGATAGAATTGGACTTCTTCTTTTTTTTTTTTTTTTTTTAAAGAAAGTGTGGGAAAATGCACTTTCCCAAATTTAGAATCAAAGATTTAATTCAACTTAAATGGCTTTCAAATTGTGTTTTCTGGAAAATATTAATTTATTTAAAATATCAATTTGATATTTTTCTCACAATAAACAGAAAATTAAAATTAAGTAATTTCAACATTTTTCTGGTTCATATTTTTAAAACATGACCTACTTCTTATGGTGGTTTATTAGGAAGATGACATCTTAACAACTCTTCAGACTGACTACTTATTTACAGATTTCCTTCTGTTTAGTATAATTTGAGCACTATTACCTGAGACATGTAGATTTGATATTTGTAATCTGAGTCATTATATCTGAATGATAATAGCCAATGGAGCCAAAAAGTGAAGCATGAAATCCAGCAAACAGCATAACAGAATAAGTGCAAGTATCTAAATCTAGATACACACTGAATTTATCTTCCATCTTACGTTCCTTTTCTCCTGAAGTCATCTTCCTTGTTATTCCTAAAGAACTTATAAAACTTAGCTGTCTGCAGTAATGGTGAGACTTTTTTATTTATATTGTTATTTAATATGATGGGCATGCTGTGTGGGACTGATGGATTCTGCAGCATATAGTGCATGTTTTAACTTCTTGACAGCTGTGCTGAGTAAATATCTGAGAGCCTAAAGCACTTTAATATTTGTGATGTTTTTCCAAATGGAAAAGGTCTTCAATATAGGAAGAACACATTGAGCAGCTCAATTTTTTGCCGTTTATTTTTGACCTTCATGTTGTCCCGATAATTCTCACCATTCCTGAAATAACTGCTACTTTCTGAAATAATTTGAAACCTGCTTTTTCCTAATAGCTCAGACCGCAGCCATTCTCTGCCCACATACCTGAGAAGTAATGTGATATTTGATTCTTCTTTCTCATGGTTTGGAAGCTAAAGTTAAAATATCTCAAAGCTTGTAATGAGAAATAGAAAGGAAGCCTTCATCCAAAAGTCAATTCACTACAAAATTACTTGGAAACTATGACTCCGAAACCATGACTCCGGAACTTTGACTTTAGGATGTCACTTTAGATTGTTCATATTGGTTTTCCAGCCCACCCTACTGAAAATTAGATAGAGTTTTGAAAATTAAATTATGTCTTCATACTAAACTTCCCCAAATCCAAAAGTGAAAAAAGAATAAAAAAAAAAAAAAAAAAAAAAAGACAAGCGAAAGGAAAAAGAGAGGGAAGGCAATTTAAAACAAGGAAGAAGGGGAAGAGACGAGTGAATGGGAGGAAAGGGGAAGAGAAAGGAAGAGAGAGAATAGGAAGGAAGGAAGGAAGGACGGAAGGACGGACAGACAGATGGATGGACTAAAGGAAAGAAATGCAGGGAACAAAACCCCTTGTGTACATAGAAGGGAATTTCTGTCTACAGCCAAAATCTCACTATGCTACAATTCAGTTTGACTCAAATAAATTCAATGTGCAATACAAAGTCTTTGAAATAAATAAATATATAAAACCAAAACAACAACCCCAAACCACAGTTTTTCATGTTTGCAAATGACTAACATTATGTTTACCAAATACAATTTATTTCTGCTGGTATAAACAGACATTAGAATATTCCATTTCCCCAGAGACCTCCAAGGCCCTTTTTGTAACAAATAATTTATCTCTGCATTTTCAATTTCCAGATTTTGTACATTGTTAATAATATCACGATAAGATTTTATGAAACACTTAAATGAAAGTTCTAATAAAGTCATTTAAAATCCAGTGAAACATAGTTTCTTTAAAATTCTCAGCCTCCCAGAGTAAATCTTACCTTATTCCTTTGTTCATCCAGTCTGCAGCTCCAGAATAAATACCACAATAACAAATTTTTAGCACTCAAAGGGCTTTGGGCTTTGGGCAACCTGGAGCTAGTAACAGTGCCAATAGCAATCTTATTAGACAGTAAAGAGAAATGCACTAAGAGGGAAAAAAAGAAGCATTTATGTGCTATTGAGGATGCTGCTTGCTCTACAGAAACCTCTCTGTACCTGTGAAAGCTGGGTCATGCTTTCAGGTGTTCTTCCAAGGCAGACTCTTCAACACCGCAGGGACAACGGAGAGGCAGGCTGCTCATCTGGCTGCTGAGATTTATTTTCTGTCCTATATTTAATGGTGTTGTAGGCAATGCCTATGGTGTTGTTTAGGGCTGATGTTAAGACTCCCTTCAATAAACTGCTGTAATTTCTTCATTCCAATCAATTCTTTGAGGCTATACCAAACTAATCTACAGTTATGCTTCTTATTAATATATCACAACCCGTCAAAGAGCTGGCCTAGAGGGGAGTTGTGGTGCTTTCTAAGAATTTTTTCCCTTAGCTGTACTAAGAGTGACACTGAGGGCCAGATGTCAGGAATGAGTCTGCACTATTCTTAACTTTCTTGCAAGTGTCAAGTCATGTTAAAAGTCCTAAGCAGAAATGCTACGCATGCGTGCTCAGATGGTGCCAAACATGCTGAGGAAAGGGAAAGCAAGCGTGTGTAGTACCTCCCTATGATGGAGTTCGGTGGAGTTTTCCAGACTGAAGGGCAGAGCTAGCAGGCTTTGAGCTGCAGAGTTTACAGCCTAATCAGCATGCAGCTGTATGCATGGCCAGCCTGCTGGGGGTTGACTGGGTTCTTGCAGTCCTCATTGTCCTCAATCTTTAATGTACATATTGTCACAACAATCCTGTAGAGTAAGGAAGTGCAATTAAATTTGTTTTGCAAACAGGAGCTATGTCACAGACAAATGACTGAACTCTGGAAGGTTTCAGGTGTTTAGTTAGGATTTTCCCAAGTGTCCTGGAGGAAGACTAAGCCTGAGATTGGAATTAAACTCGGCTCTGTCATGCCATCAGTTGTTGGTTACACTACTAAATCTTCTTGTCTCTTATTCAGCCATGTAGAAATAGAAAGACTGAAGAAAATGTATATTCAAATACCTCTTCAGATTTAATCATTATTGTGATTCTTACTTGGTTTTGATAAATATTCATGTCAACACGCTTTTGTTCACATAAATTACTGACCTTCAAAAAATATCTGCTTTCAGAATGAGATAGATCATTGGTATATGAAGGAGAGTGTAAATCTCTGATTAGGTTTTACTTGTTATTCTTTTTTTTTTTTTTTTTCCCAGAAGATTTCTGTCAATGCTGTAAGGGAAAAAGTGCTTAGCAAATTCTAATGCATGTCTATTCTCTTAAATGTATGTTCTTTTTCTGTAATAAACATGCTTAAATCACTTTGAAGTTTGATTTCAAAAACAAATTGAATTGCTGAATTATTTTTCCTATGCATACTGCAGGAACATAAATGTTTTTGGAAAACAGTCTTCAACGCCATGTTCATCCTTCAAAATGGAGTGTCAGGGCATGTTAGGTGTACTTAACAGCATTATAATTGCAATTTTGCTAGGATGCAAAATGTCAAGACATGCTAGATATTCTAAAGAGCACTGCAAGTATACCTGCTATATTTTTTCTTCAGCAAGTGGTTAAACAGAATTAAGCAAATTAGATATTAGCAACAAATATGAGGGGCAAAAGGTTAAGGACTACTATGAACTGAACTCATCTTGATGAGTAAAATACATTTTACTGGTATGAATGATTTCACCAGTTCTCAAGTAGGTTTTCTGAACTTTTGCCACAGGAAGCCCCTATCCAGTAAAGGCACTTAAGTCCAAGTATAATTTTACTATGAAGTCAACAGAACCATTTACTTCTTCTGCATTGTGCTGGAAAGATCCAAATCCTAAACCCCTAAACATAACGCAACATAATTTCTTACCAGAAAGACATAAAGGCAGCGTTTCAACGGCAGTAAATCTCCAGAGCTAAGTAGTAAGTGAGGACCTTGGCAACAGCAGTGCTCCAAAGGAGCATCTTGCTGGAAAGAAACACAGACTAAGCCAAACCAGGAAAATAGCAATCCATCTTTGCTGCAATTTATTTCCCTCTTTAATTCTCTCCTAATTCTAAGTGTCTCTGATGTCTGTTGGGATTCTTTTTGCAAGTTTTGCCTCTTAAGTTATGAATTGTCTAAACCCCACTCAACAGAAAAATTGATTTATAACTGAAATCAGCAAAGACTAAATCACTGCTAAATAAAAGATTTCAATGATTACTTGTAAATTTAATCCAAACCTCTAATTCATAGTTTACCAAACCTTAGTTTGAACACAATTTGTATTAGTGCACAAAGGACAGTTTCATGGAGTGTGTTTTTCAGTACCTTACATTGATGATTAAAATATCTAACCTCAATTTAAAAGAAAATACAAAAAGGAAAATTATTTTAAATGCTAAATTTGTATTTTAAAATTTGGTTTCATTATATTAGTAAAATAAAAAGAGCTCCTGTTAATTTCTTTCTTATGTTTTCAGTGAGCACATAGTCAAATCTAGGCTTAATTTATTATTCCATTAATTATTGAAGTATATATATTGGAGCGGTAAACTTTCTTCAAAAGGTGACTCAAGGATGATGTATTTTGTAAATTGACAAAGAGAGGAAATAAGTTTGACTACTAGAAGGAAATGTAGCACTAAGCATTTAACAGTTATATTAAACAGTACTTAAGCAAAAAATATTCTTTTCATCAGTAATGCTTTGGGGAGTAGGACAGAGAATTCCCCTCCTGGGATGGTGCATTCAATTTTACATGTGTTAATTCTTAAGAGTTTTTCTGATGTTATGGATTTTTAGAGGTTCAGCTGAACAAATAACTTTATCCAATGCAAAGAACATGCACTGTCCTAGGAGTTGGTAACATTCATACTTTATAGCTTTTTAGAATGTAATATTAGTAATATTCTCAAGAAATAAAAATGGATGGAACAATTCAGCTAAAACCAAATAAAACCCATGGAGTCCAGCAGATTATATAGCCTGTAATAACTTTTAAAATAACCTAATATTAACTGTCTCTCATATATCCAAAAAGGTCATGAAAACAGTCATGTAAATTAACAACCAGAACTTCAAAAACTGTGTTTTGTAGGTGCACTTTTATATTAGAGCTATCTGAAAGAGTTTTATTATTTATTTCTCCAGAAGGAAACTGTTAGTGACCTGCTGCTCCGTTTAGATGTGCACAAGTCTATGGAGCTGGATGGGATATGCCCGAGGGCACTGAGGGAGCTGGCAGAAGGGCTCGCCAAGCCACTCCACCATCTACCAACAGTCCTGGCTAACTGGGGAGGTCCCAGCAGACTGGAGGTTGAACAGTGTGACACCCATCTACCAGAAGGGCAAGAAGGAGGATTTGTGGAACTGTAAGCCTGTCGGCCTGACCTCAGTGCTGACCATAACCACCATAAACATGGGAGGTTACGGAGAAGATCATCCTGGGCACCATCATGTGGCACATGAGAACAACCAGGGGATCAGGCCCATCCAGCATGGGCTTATAAAAGGCAAGTCCTGCCTGACTAGCCTGATCTCCTTCTATGACAAGATGACCCACCTAGTGGATGGGAGAAAGGCTGTGAGCGTTGTCTGCCTGGACCTTAGTAAAACCTTTGACACCATCTCCTACAGCGTTGTCCTGGGGAAACTGGCCACTCATGGCTTGGACGGGTGTACTCGGTGCCGGGTAAAAACCTGGCTGGGTGGCTGAGCCCAGAGAGTGGTGGTGAGTGGAGTTACATCCAGCTGGTGACTGGTCACAAGTGGTGTTTCCCAGGGCTCCGTGTTGGGGCCAGTCCAGTTTAATGTCTTTATCAACGATGTGGATGAGGGGATCACATGCACCCTCAGTAAGTTTGCAGATGACACCAAGTTGGGCAGGACTGTTGATCTGCTTGAGAGCAGGAAGGCTCTGGAGAGGGATCTGGGCAGACTGGACTGATGGGCTGAGGCCAACTGTATGAGGTTCAAGAAGAAGTGCCAGGTCCCGCACCGGGTTCACACCAGCCCCACGCGGTGCTACAGGCCTGGGGAAGAGCTGCCTGAAAGATGCCCAGTGGGAAAGAACCTGGGGTGGTGGTTGACAGCCAGCTGAACTTGAGCCAGCAGCGTGCCCAGGAGGCCAAAAAGGCCAACAGCACCCTGGCTTGTATCTGGAACAGTGTGGCCAGCAGGACCAGGGCAGTGATTGTCCCCCTGCACTGGGCCCTGGTGAGGCTGCACCTCAAATACTGTGTTCGGTTTTGGGCCCCTCACTTCAAGAGGGATGTTGAGGTGCTGGAGAGTGTCCAGAGAAGGGCAACAAAGATGCTGAAGGGTCTGGAGCACAAATCTTGTGAGGAGCGGCTCAGGGAACTGGGGATGTTTAGTCTGGAGAAGAGGACACTCGGGGAGGTTTTTACTGCACTCCACAGCTCCCTGAAAGGAGACTGTAGGCAGGTGGGGGCTGGTCTCTTCTCCCAAGTAACAAGATGAGAGGAGATGGCCTCAAGTTACATGAGGAAAGCTTTAGGTTGGATATTAGGAATTTTTTTTCCACTGGAATGGTGGTGAAACATTTGGAACAGGCTGCCCAGGGAGGTGTTGGAGTCGCCATCCCTGGAAGTATTTAAAAACTACATGGATGTGGTGCTCAGGGACATGGTTTAGTGGTGGGCTTGGTAGTCCTGCATTAGTAGTTGGACTTGATGAGCTCAAAGGTCTTTTCCAACCTAAATGATTCTATTTCACTCTTCTGTGCTCAATCAGAAAAATTTACAAGTTTTATAGAACTGCCTTTGCCAGTACACTGTTGAAAACATAGCAGCTCCACAATATGCATTCTCTTTATGCAAAAGTCAATGTTTTTCAAAAGGTGAGTAGACAGAACACTGGCAGTGTGTCTGTATCCAGAAAGGTTCCAGTTGACTGACGGAACTACTCCTTTGGTATCAACAAAATTCTTTCGTATCAACAAAAACTCCTAAAGGGCCCTGTTTTAACTCATAAATCACTATCAAAAATGGGTTTTTAGCTTCCTTATTTGTAAATCCCACTATTTTTTTAAGCCAGACATGTTCAGATAAGTTTGTATAAGCATGAGATAAATATAAAATAATTAGGCGTGAAGTAAGGAACCAATCTAGGGACTCTGAGTTTAATGGAACAATCATCCAGCACAATGATCAGGAAAAGGAAAATCATTGAAACCATCAGTCCAGAGCATAACAGCAGTATAAAAGTCAAACAGGGCAGAGGATTGTTAGGTGACGCACAGAATATAAAGCAGCAGAGGTTTTTACAGCATACGTTTACTTTGGTGTAATTGGAAGCAGTATTAAACTGCACAGGTGGCAGATAACTGTGAACAGTCTAAAACATTTTGTCAGAGAAACTGGAAAAGAATAACATTATTTTGGGTAAGGAAACACCTTTTTCCCATTTGCACAGTACCTAATAGGATAAAATCCTGGACTGCAATGCTCTACTGTCTCACAACACATTATCATGATTAAACTAAAAATGCTTAGTGAAAACTGATTTAAAAATTGAAGAACAGAATTGCAGAAAATGCTTGAAATTGTTTTTTTAAAAAAAAGTATGTATGTGCAATGTGTTCAAAGACCATAGCCTCCACCGACTACATAGCAAAAACCATGTTCTGGGCAAGTCAGAGAGCATTCTGCCAATGATTCAGATCAAGACCTTGACCCAGTGAGGCTAGTATTATATTGGTAAAAACCTCTGAACAACCAACACCAATTAAATTACATTAGAAAGGATGTTATTCCAGGTATTTATGACCTTCACCGAGGTTATTCCAAATTCATATCAGTAAGGTCAACTTTTCATATCCAAGAACAAGAACAAAGCAGAGATTCAGAAGTAATACTGGAGAATGTGAAGATGCTTGATTTGATATCAATTTAACCAAGAAAAGGAGATAATTAGGTTTCATAGGTCAGAGAGTATGAAACAGCAGTTTATATCTTTACTGCTATGGTGGGGTTGTCAGAAAACCCAAGCTGCAGCAGCATTCTTTTCCATTTGCAGGGCGCTCCTCACAGAAGGGCAGATATGGCTGGGATGGGTCTGCTGAATCCAGCTTCTCTTACAGTGTTCCAGCATACCCTCTAATATGTCACTTTGCTTCATGTACTTTTAAATTTTCCTTTGAGACTTTTCACATTATCTAGTCACAGTTCATCACTGAAATACTCTGGGTGTTTAAGCCTTGTCCTTGGATATCCATATAATAGCAATGTTCCATCAGATGTCTTTTTAAGCTTCATGCTACTATAACCTTTCTCCTGCAGACCAAGCCAATTATTTTTTCTCTTGACTGAGAAGCAAAATAGGCTTTTGAAAACAATGAAGCAAATAATGGCAGATTAAGAAACGAAATATGTATGCTCTAATTTAATTTATTTATTTACATTTTCTCATGGCCTTCCATTAATCGAATGAGTCTCATCCACACAGTCTCATATACCATGATGAATTTTGATATCGCTACTTTAATTAGGTAGGAAAAAAATTAAAATATAGTGTATGTTTGGGAAAAGTAGGAAATACTGAAGCGGACATTTTAAAAGAAACAGAAATACTTTGTTCTTTGCAGTTACTATATCTATTACAGCCCTGAAATTTTGATACACCATCTACTTTTTTTTTTCCCTCTAAACTGTTTTTGAACAGGCTTTCCTAAAATGAAATGTATTATTTTGCCCCTGAAATAGTGTCTCTCATTTACTATTAACTCCACAAATACAAACGACAACAACAAAATCAAGGACAAAGAATCTAGTTTAAATAAATTAACTCTCCTAAATATTACGTAGAATACTTAACCCTAAATAGTCCTTATGTTTAATCCTTAAATAGAAGACCGAACTGCTAGTGTAATAATGAACCAATTCGTAATTTGCATGCTTGAAAATAAAGAAAATTCCATGCACCCAACATCTGAAATTCATATGATAGACATGCACAGTTCCAGTTAATAAATTGATTAAAAGAAACCAAAGTTTCTAAGCTTTATTGCTGGGAGTGTGTTTAACACTTAAATATGCTAGATCAATGAACTATCCAAAGAATAAACTAGGTCAGTTAAACTACCTGCTTTTTAAGAAATAATAACATTAATAATACAGACAAGTACTACTAGAAGAAGGTTCTTAGACTGACTCATTTATTTGTGCTTTTTAAATCTTAAAAGTATACTTCTATCGATAAAATAAATTAATATTGGTAGACAGAATTTTCATTTTTTCTCAAATATTTTTGTACTCCCGGTCTATGAAATCTCCATAAAAATATAGAATCAATAAATAAATTTGTTTAAAGTTTGTCTTTTTTTCCCCCCCAATTTAGAAGAAAGCTCTAGCTTTATCAAATATGACAAATTTTTGATTCTTATTTTCAGAAATAACACTAGGAATCCAAAGAAGACATTTTTTGGGCAATGGCTTATGCTATATATATTCTACTCAGACCTTATACCAAAAAGAAGAAATGTTTCCAAACCACTTGTTTTACCTTTCTAAAGATATAAAAACAAATCACAGTGCCCCTAACAGGAAAAAAAAAAAAAGTATTTTCTGATAAACCTTTGCAGAAAAACATTTACTGAATATATACAAGTGCTTGGGGTTTTCTTCTCTGTAAATTTCAACAGGTACAGCCCAGAATTTCATTCAAGTATTTTAAAAATGGAGATGTACATTGAGGGGTGAATAATGTTTCTGATTTAGAATTGGAAAATCATCCGCAGTTCACTATGAATGAAGAACACTGCAAAAAATGTTACTCAAATGCACAACAAAATAAACCATCTAAATAGCCTAAGCAAGTTTTTCTCGGTTATGGGTTGTTGTTGTTTTTTTGGTTGGGAATTGTTTTTTTGTGGGTTTGCTGGTTTATTTGTTTTAGTGGCAGCCTATTGCCTGGTTGAGGTTGTTCTTGTTCCTGTTCTGTGCCGTTAATCAGTATTGGTGAGGCACAGGGGGTTATGTAGCTCAAACAGAATGCAAAGCATCATCTCCAACCATTAGATTTGCTTTTTGTTCATTACAGCTCCAGGGCTCCTACCAACTTCAAGAACATGAAGTAGCTGAGACAAGAAAACTGTCCATAGCTATATAATCCATACCAGTGAAAGCAGAACTACCGGCATTTAGTGGCAATCTATCAGTTATACATCCTTTGCTGTATGTTATCAAAGCCAGGTGTTTCATTTTCTCTGTTCTGCTGTAACTTTTGATTGCTATATCAGGTACCTATTTTTTCTTTTTTTCTGCTTTATTCCCTCGAGGGGCTCTGGCAAGAGGTGGGGCTGAGAATGGGAGAATGGATGCTTTCTGCCTCCCCTGATCTGAGCTACTTTTGAGCATTCAGCTGACTGGTTATTCAAGCAGAATGGATAGAGCTCAGTTTAGTATTTAGTATCCTGGGTGGAAGCTGGAAAAAGGTTTTGATTCCTTCTCCCTACATGTCTTGCAAATTGGTTGATTCACACTGATATTTTTCTTGAAAGGTCTTAAAAATTCCTATTCATAGATTTGAGCATAGCAATAAATAAGATCCTGCCAGTCAACATAGGCAGTTCACTAGAACAGTTTAGCAGGCAGACCAATGGAGTTAAGTTGCATTAATAATTAAATGACATTTAATTTAAGCCTTATGGAAAAGAAACCAACCTTTAGATATGTATATCTAGGGAGACACCTTGCCAGCCAAGACAACAAACATTTATGCACTAACCACATAATTATCTAGATTTATGCTGTGCAAATTGTTGACTGAAAAAACAGTTTTGTACACCAGTGTATGAATTAACTGCCTGCAGTAATTCCAAACTATAAAAATAAATACATGAGAAAGAATTTTAAAAAACATTATCTTCAAAAATATTCATCTGATTGAATTAGTAAAATTCTTCGATGCAATCTTAGGCTATATGCATTTATGGTAAAGATCAGAAGACATATTTCGTCTAAGAAACTCGTGAAATTCATATCATTCAGAACAGTAAAATTCTTAGTTCTATGGAGTGTATCTGACAGTAAGATTTAAAAAAGATCTAAGTGTCTGACCTTTTTTTAATAAGTAGACTATTTCAAATGAGGACATCTGGTTTATGTTCCTAAACCTCTGGCCTTTAAAAAGTTCTGTTCCCAATTCACACAAAATACCATTCAGGATTGCTTGACATGGTGACCTTCCCCATAGGTGGCTGGCTGAATAAACCGATTAAATAGATTCAGGGATTTAGCATATATACAGCAAGTTAACACTTGTATCCTGCAACCATTAGTAAACATACTTGCTGTTCCTCTGTAATTTCTACTATAGGTATGGAACTGAACTGAGATGAAAAAAATTCCACTTATAAATAAAGAAAGCACTTATTAATTTTCATGTCAGAGAAGTTTCCATTATATTGTCACATTTTCTAAGATATAAAGCAATATAAATCAGAAAAATTCAAGTAATTACAACATTAAATATCATTACTTTTTCACACAGATTGAGGCACTGAAGAGGTGGACAGGTTACACAAATAAATTCAAACGGTCAGTAAATATTTAACAAACTATTTTGTACTAGGTAAAGTTAAAAATTAAATAGCACATGGACTAGGAAGTTTTTATTTTTTTACCATAACCATTAATAACACGTTCATTGTTATTTGTGTAGACCGTAATTCTTTCTGACTTTGCCTTCCATTTGCCTTGAGGACAAGCCAGTTTAAAACTGTTCAGCACACTGCACCATGCATAACAGGTAATCTGTCTAATTAAGGCCTGTAAGGATGTTCAAAGTAAAATATTGAAGAGCTTCCATAACCTCACTTTCACCCTCCCTGTGTACTGCAGCTTCTGAGACTCAGAGATACCCTAGCCATTAACTCAAGTGTTTACACTCTAAGCTCAAATTCTACTTTGCCAGAATGGTTCATTTCACATTTTACAAGTCTGTTTTCTCATTTACAGGCAGAAAGCAATTTATCAAATTTTTATATTACATTTCTCAGCTTGTTCCAATATTGGATGATATAATATATGACTGGAAATTCAAAATGCAAAAGCATACTGTGACTTTATCCAGGGACCTAATAAGATTTATATCCACATTCTTTTTTGTGTGTGTGTCTGTTCATTTGGTGCATTTCAATGAATTATTAATTATGACCAACAATAAAATATTATTTTGCTCTGATGCACAGCAAAAGGAAAGATACCCAAGATAAATCCATCTGACAGCTCAAAGTAGACATGGCCAAAGTATGCTGACAAGTTTCTCATCAAGTATTGCATGACATGCATCTGCCCATCAAATGAACCAGACTGAGCCTTTCTGAAGATACAGACGTAATCTACGGGGAGGTAAAGTCAAGATTTATTATATGTTGGGTGACATTGATTTGATTTTTTTTATAAACAGCCAAATCTACGACAGTGAACATCAAAAGGTTTCATTCTATTTTCCAAACATATTTTTAAAGTTTGATATATGGGATGGAAATGTATGGTAGGATGCACGTTCTGAAGCTGACAGAAGTCAGATTCAAAGCTGCATGTCATAACTTTTTACTTAGGAGATTTAGATCATAATTAAACTCAGCATTATGTAACTGCTATAAATGTTTTTATCTGTTGAAAAAATTGTTTTCATTTTATTACATTTTCATTTTTATTACATTTTCCTAACTGACCTTTGCTCTAACACAAGCTTTCAGAATATTCTAGGTACATATGCCACACCTTCTTGTCATTTAAGATACACACCTTGTTTTTTTAACATAATGAAAAGATACTGTTCTTCATCTGTATCAGTTAATAACATTAGCATTCTTTATGCATTACTTACTAATGTATGTTGTACAGCAAAAAACACACTACAAGTTTCTTTAGTTTCAAGGTCATTATAAGAAGTGTTTTTGAAACTGCAAAAAACAAATGTTAAAAACAAGTGGAGTTTCTCTCCCTTAGAGCTATCTAAAGAGTCAAAGAACATCTAAAATATTCAGAGAAAACAACAATTTTAAACACTTTGGGTCTAAAAGCAATATAAGCAGGACTAAAAATATTTCTGATTTTCTTTTAAATAGAGTATTCAGATTTGATTTGGTCTTTATCATTCTATAAACAAGAAACTTATGAAAGATAACACTGTGCCCCACACATTAAGCTGCACTTTCAATAAGACCATTTTTTCTCTGTAAAATCTTCAATTTAAGTTGAAGCCTATCATAAATATATTCAAGGTGCTAAACAGGCGTAATTGACGAATATAGCATGCATTTTACCAGTTCCTGAAAAATCACTCTTTATCATATAAGGAATGAAATATTTCATGCTTATAAAGGATTACTAAGAATGATAAGAAATCTGCTTTGAAAAAAATCATACCAAAAGCTAGCTTAATGCTTATTTGAAGGAAAAGTGAATGCTAATGGATTTTGACAGGCTGATCACGCCTATAATACCATCAAGCATACCAAATTCTTTTTCACACCACGGAGTCCCCAAAGGATCATCAACCTATAGATTAAAAGCCTTGAACTTTGACCTTTCCATAGTTAACTATCTGTCAACTGATTATTAGCCAGGCTACCAACAGGCATGAGATCCCTCCTCTGTTTATGTTAATTACAAATTATATTTTTAGGTAAGATCAATTCATAACGTACATTCACTAAGTTTGGAAGCTTCCCTTATAATCTCTTTTTCAGCTGCTATTGTCCGTTAAAAATAAGGATCTGATCTGAAGTGCTATCTACTCTTTCACCGATCATGTCTTTCCACTTTCATTATCATCAATTAACGTCCTTAACAAAACTTAATTCCACCACCCTTTTTCTTCCTACACCTTTGATCAGTTCACAGGGAAATAGCTGTTCCCTTATGAAATGTAAAAACAATTCAATTTTTAATTTTTTTAAATTTTATTTTAAGGGAGGAACGCTGCCAAGCTGATACTCTCCTGTGGTAACTGGAGGTGAGTTAAAGGTTCATCTGTATCCTCCTTGTTCTTTGAACAACTCAAATAGGAAAATTAACCCCAACATATGCTGACATATTAACCGTGTCTCATGCTTACATGCTTTATAGGCACTTACAGATTTAAAATAAAATATTTCTTCTGGAGAGCAGGAAGCAGTCTTTCCTTGCTATGTAACTCAAGCACCTCACAGTTGGCTGCTCCTTTTGCAGAGCAGCAAGGCTCAAGCCCTGCTGGGATTGGAGAGCACCAACACCCTTTTGGTGTCAAGGAGTTGTTACGGGTTTTCCCTTGTGGCAGGAGAGCACAACTCTACATGAGTCTCATTTATACCCTTCCCTAGTTCAGAGCCCAAACCAGCAGCAGCCCAGAAGCCGGGTAGCCCTGCTCACCACAGCTCCTGGGCTTGGAAATGTGCTTTGGCATCCCTCTGCAGTGTTAATGGCCGGGGGGGGGGGGGGGGAGCTGCTGGCCCATTTGCTGGTGGGTGCAAAGGGTTAGTTAGTGAAGTACACTGAAAAAGGCAGATCCATGTCTCTGCTCTGTCCTTCATATAAGTGATAGAAAAGGAATAATAGTAGCAAGAAGCAGGGCATTGCACAGGGGAAGTTTCCCAGTGCCTCTGTCACATGCCTGTATCGCATCACAAAAAAAGCTGTTTCATTCTTGCTGAAATTAGATAGATTTTCCATTTCACTGAGATAAGAAAAAGAAGACCAACTGTTATTATGCTAGACACTGTCAATATATGCAGATCCTGCCCCATGGTAAAACAGTAAGCTCAAAAAGAAATATAAAGCTTTATCCCCGTTATATTCCCAGAAGCTATACCCAGCTTTTCCGTACACCAGTTTCCAAAATCTTGACAGTTTCCTATGTTCCTTCTTCCTTTTCAGGGAGAAAATGCTCAGAAGAAATGACCTTCTATTATGGCAAATTGAGATCTAGTGACTAATGGCTATTTGTTGTTGCAATTCATGACCTGATCTGTAGTGCTGGGAACCAAATCTCATTCTCCAGAGTGTAACCAGATATAACAGGCAGCCCCTGAGTTTATACAGGCAGCATATTAACAACTGAGCAACTTCAAAATAGTTACCTTAATGAACAGTCTCAGATCTAATAAATTCCAGTGCTAAAACTAGGTGAACACACAATTGTTTTCATTTGAACTGACAGAACTGAAAATAAGACATTTCTCTTCTATTAGTTTATTCAGGGTGAAGAATAGCATTAGAAAAATAGAGGAAACCTTCTCATTGGTATATTTTTTCAACAGCTTCAAGCTGTTAACAGTTACATTGTCCCCAGGTATGAGGTGGTGCATGTTATGGCTAAATGATTAGTTTAGAGGCTCTTGACATACAGACTTTTTCTGTTCCCCAGTATCAGCTGTGAAAATGTATTTCCAAGCAATTAAACCTCATCTCCTGCTGGCTTGGGAGCCAGGAACCTTCAAATTTTGATTCAAATTCTTCAACACCTACTACTGCTGAAAAAAAAAAAAAAAAGAAAAGTAACTCGGTTAGTTAGAGTCACAAAGAAATCTATTGATATATGTTTGAGTGTCTTTTAAAGAGGAAAATGAAAGGCCTGGGAAGAAAAGTTGCTAACATTGTAAGTAAAGCAGATGACAAAAAGTATTCACTTTTATTTTTGCAGTTTTGGAACTTGCAGCACACATACACATCAGCATGCACAACTGAAAGAGGTGTGCAGTACAAAACAGTAGGAAAACAAAATTAATGTCTGACTCTTTTCTCCTCCCCCTCCCAACCCTAAAGAAGACTTTCTGACTACACCATTTTTAAAGGAGGGAACCTCCATTTGCAAATGCTCAGACACAAAATGCAGTATTGACCACAAGGTTATTGTATGGCACAGGTCATCTCAGCAGTGACCGACCTATGTGGCAGCTTGGTTTCTCTGCAGAGAGTGTCAGCCAGCTCAAAGGAAGGAGGAGGCACAGCATCGCTTCCACCAAAGACTGCCAGCTCCTCTATGCAGATGCTGGAAATGTGAATATTCAAGTTCCAGTTCATTTCTAATTATATTCAAAGCACACTAATGGCCCATTGCTAAGAGCCAGCTTGTAGGAGTACAAACCCACAATCCTATGATTCTGTGAAGAAGAATAAGGATATGCTGGTTATATCGCTCTATATGTCTATGTTTGCTACTGGATCTTTTGAAAGATGCTTTGCCATAAGTGTTTTAATTTTAGCATGTGTTTTTTCTGTATTTCAACATCGTTTATGTTGAAATACAAACAAACAGGAGAAAGTGGGTAAAAAACCTTGATTATGTTGTTTATACATATTAAGAAAAAAAAATGGCAAGAGCTTTCCATCAGATGCTGTCACAGCAAGGATGAAGTGTTTGCTTTGGGCAGATGCAGCTGCTGCCTGCAATATTCTTTTTATTGTTGCTTGTAACATGTAGTTATAGTTTTCAGCTTACATAAAGCATAATCAATCATGCTGACCAACATTTAGCCTGAGCACGATACAATTTAGGGCAGTTTGATGGGGAGAAGTTTAATGATTTATATTGTAAGGTGCAAGCTACTTGAATGAAGGATATATATATATATGTGTGTATATATATATATATATATGTAAGATATAATGTAGTTCATGCATATCTGGTAAGGAATCAGCTTAAACCAGAGAAGTACTGTCTTCTGGGGAGGGCGTTCTGGTGCTCATAAGTGTCCAGAGACAATATCCTCTCTGCATGATTTGTCTATTTGAGGAAGGAGAAGGCAACTTTGTGATTCTACCCTAACCTCTCTAACGTCGGCAAAAATTGCTTCCCAGCATAAAACTTTTGTCTTTTTGACTCTGATGGAAGCACCAGAAGACACAATTAGATAATTACCTAATATTGCAGTGCTTCATTAACACAATGAGGGAGCAATGAAAGGTAATGTTGGCTTAAGGAATAAATAGCCTGAGTGGCTGGGGCACAAAAGCACACACCTTGCTGGGTAGTCATCACATTACTGCTGGATCTTTGGGCTTCTTGTCATGAAGCAATATGCTTGCTAGATGTATTTTTGTCAACAATAGTCATTTTACTTGCTAGATTAATCAGCAAGACTTAGTAATATGTAGTAAAATCCTTGTAATTAATTAACATTCTGCTTTCATTCATATCACCTCAGACTTGGACTTCCTACATAAAACTGGTATCAGGCTTTAATTACAGTTAACATATCAGTGTCCACCATGTGTTCTTAAACTGCCATAATTTCCATACTTTTATCATACTAATAAGCAGGCCAATGGCTTACGGCAATACAATTGAATATTTCTAGTTAAAGTTTTACATTGTTTCTAAAGGGTCTAACTTGATAGTATGTTAATCTCATACTAGTGGAAGACTCTCTATATTAATACTTTATCTATCTGATTTCCACAGATGCCAAAAGTAAGTAATAATTAGAATTGGATGAATACAGCAAACATATTTCTATGAATATTCTTTTGATTTTAAGGGAATTAGTTTAAACTGTGTACACAGTGCTTCTGTGATTACTTTCCACAAATATTCTAGTTAATGGATTTGTGGAAAAGAACATACAGAAAATTAGGCACTTACATACACCTATTGTACAAATATTTTTTAATTTAAAGCATAAGTATTTGGCTTTAAAGTTTCACAGATAAAGTTATCTAACCAGGGAATAGGAATATACTTTATGACCTTCATGATGTCTCATTGTGGTAGATGCATGCTGGCTGATCCCAACCAACTGTTTGTGATTTTTTGGCTAGAAACTAGTAGCAGACTTTCTCCATTTTTTTCCCTAGATATAAAGATGCAAGGAAGATAGAAAAAACAGAAATCTTCTGGGTGAAAAAAAGATTAAATACAGTTCTGAAAGCAGGTGATGGTCTTCCATAATTTTTTTCTTTTTTTTTCTTTCTTTTTTTTTTTTTTTTTCCCTTATCCAGTGGTTTACAAGCACTAAACTCCACAGAACCCCCTGTGGGTCATCAGGGAAAGTATTTTCCTCACCAGTGTTTCCCAGCTGTTGTTCATTCACTTTCCAGAAGTTTCTTCCATTTAAACAGACTTGGTAGCTGTTAGGTGAGGTAGTTTCTGCATTCAGTGAGATCTTGGGAGTACAACTGCCAGGATGAAATGGGTAGATGACCTTCCTTGCCACTGCTTAATTCTGTTTTTTAATAAGACTTATGGCATACAGTATTCAGGTAGCAAAGTGAAAACAAATGAATTAGGTGACTCTACCATCTGTCATCATAACACATCAACAGTAGTTCAATTCTCAATAACTAAAATTAACTTCTGGCAAGCAAGCTGACTATTCCTCTCCAGGTATGTTTCTTTACTGTGTTTGGAAGGGAAGGGCTTCTCACTGCTGGTGGCTCACCTCTGACAGCCTTTGCATTTCTCTTTGTTTAGCCCCATACTGCTTTGACTATTCTTAAGTCTTTCTCTCCTGCCTGTCTTTTATAATGTCTTGTCTGTCATGATGCCTAGGGCCTTGAGGAGACCAACTCAATGAGTCTTACATTCCTTAGGAATTTCTTCTATTTATTTTTATTGCAGCCATTTCTCTTTCTTTTCCTGTTTTTGAGTTTTCCTATCCTCTAACTTTTTCTTTCCAGGCTCTTTGTTTATGATTTTTCCTTTGGCCAAGCTCAGTATTTTTTGCAGGTGAGTGTTTACATAGATTTTCTGTTCAAATAAGGCAGTTTTGATGCCATACAGAAAAGGTTTAGATTGGTGGTAAATATAGATAATTTAGTCTTGTAGACAATGTATTTCTTTTTGGTTGAATGTTACAGTGATCATGCAAGGCCTTCACTTGTCTAGCTTGCAGGTGACTTTTGTTTTGCTAACAATACTGCCAAAATGCATAAAATATCAAACGTTTTTAATATCTATTCCAAACTCTGTAGCTGGAATGATTGATGATATACAATCAATGGGCCAGAATTTTCTAAAATTGACTCTCATGTATCTCTGAGACAGTTCTAGGGACAATTTATCAACAGAAAATAGACAAGATTCAATAGGGAGATAATACATTCAGGTTTGATTAAAGAAAGCCCAGTTCTGACTAGTAGCAGTATAGTTTGACTATAATATGATTTGTTCTTTTGTCTGGATGAAAGAGAAACTGGAAAAGGATAGGGGATAAGAAATAGTCACAGGGAAAATCTTGAAAAATAATTATTCTAATTATGTTTAATTACAACTATAGAAATACATTTTAAAATGAAAATTTTAAAATATAGGATGAGATGAGACATATTAACCTAATTGTTGAGGAAGACTGATAGTCTGGAAATATGTGCTTACTGAGAGAGAATTAAATTGAGTCAAATCTTCTCCAGCCAATTGGGTCCATGGCTTTCATTCAAGCTGCTTTGGGGGTGGGGTGGGGGGAAGAAAAATCACGGCTAATTTTTGTGACTAGTTTTAATGCCTACATCTTGCATATGTATCACAGTGTACACAGTGACCCATGAACTGGAAGGCAGCACAGAAGCAGATGCTCAGATTTACATTATCAGCAGGGATCTAAATAGTGATAGTACCTTGGACTTGCCTGTGCACTCACTTATGGGTCACTAAAAACCTAACTCAAGTACAGTCTATTCTAGCATTTCAACTAGATGAAAATGAAGGATGCATGTTTAATGTAGCCACTTGATTTCCTGATCTACACTCCCTCCTCACTCTAGCGATGTGGTCTTCATAAACTAAAATGTGAGTTTCGTTAAGTCCCCAGTGCCCATTCAAAATATAAGGGAGGAAGACAAGTAGATAACAATTATTTCAAAGCTATATTATAATGAATTATAACTATGTAAGTTTATGGTTTTATGACCCATACTTAATACTGCCTACTCTCTGAAAAGTCCTGTAAAGGAAAAGGTTTTCATCAGCAAAATGTTACTGACACTGAGCAGTGCATTTCTCTTTGACTTGCCAGAGGATACAGCACTGAGAGTGCCTTCATCTGAAGTAACTTATTTTAATTCAAAACTAGAACAAGCAACCTTAACTTCAGCTATATTCTGTGCATGTAGTACGTTACTGCTGATTATCAAGTATGCCATAAATTCACATTTCCTCTAACCATCTGCATGCTGACTAATACATACAGGCAAGCCTTGAGATGTTACTATGTGTGATATAAGGACCAGGCAAATCTTCACAACTTCTTTAAGGCTTTTTTTTTTTTTTCCTTTTTTATCATGTAACATTTAACAATAATGGCTTAATCATTCTTAACTCCTTGTTATATATCGCAGGAATATTAATTCTGATAGACTTCTTTGGTGTTAATATGGCTGCGGTAGAACTCTAGTAGAATTTCCACTGAAATTCAGAGTTAATTATCTGGCCCATTACTTTGAAGCTACTACGCTGTCATGTAGGACTTGTTCTCATACCTCTTATCTGAACAAAACTTAATGAACTTCTGCAGAGTAAATGGGGAAGATGTTGTGTTCATATTGGTCCACCTTAGGCTAAAAGTGGCAGAAAGTGACCCAACAAGTGCTGGGAACATGAGTTCTAAAGCAATTATAAATTACTCCAGTTTCTGGTGTCAGCTCCCCACAGAATGTGCTACCTTTCTGATGCTGAAGTCATTTATAACTATGCTCAAGAGGAAGAACAGAAGTATAGACAAAGTGAAGTAATTTATCTAATGGAGGATGATTATTAATTGCAATTGTGTGGTCCTTTTTTCACATAAAGAAAACTTGATTGCACTTAAAATTCCACTGCAGCCAAAAGATGCAAAGTTATTAAATAAAAGGTTACGAAGCAGTGCTTCAAATCTCCATGGAACAGAAAAAAAAAAAAAAAAAAAGTCTAAAGACCACAGCAAGTGATCTACTTATTCACAGACTGTCTGCTGACCTTCTTAACAGACTGGAAACTCACAGATATTGATTACTGTTTTAAGAAAAATGCCTTAAAAATCCTTTTGTATTTAAAACCTTTGTTGTCCTGAGGTGCATTTAAAATATTGTGAATGGGTAATGTCTCACTTTGGAATATGACTTTTTATTGCATTATTCTGACAGAGCTTTTTAGCTACTTAACAAAGGTATATTAATTTGCATTTTTGGTGCCCAGGTCTGTCCATTATTTCATAAAATAAGCAGGTATTACAAGTAACTTAGTTATATTACCAGGCTCTGTACAACATTACAGATCTTTATAAGGAGGTTTGAACTGATAAACTATTTGGGGGTCTGTTTATAATGGAGTGTGAATCCCTCCCTGCCCCATCCAGTGACCTTTTTGGCATCCAGTAACTCACTCTGAGTCAGTACACTGAATCAAGAAAACTTCTTTTTTCTTAAAGGAAGACCAATATTATGGTCTCTATTTTACTGGCCACTAACAAATGCATTTGAAATGTAATTAACAGGGTGGGGGTAAAGGAAACTGGAGAGGACTTTTTTAAAAAATATATTCTGAAACACAAGACAAATATTCCTATGTCCTGCAAAGAATGTAGACTATTTTTGCAACTTCTAACAAGTCAAGTTGTACTTGTTAATATAAATAAATTTTCAGAGTAAGGGAAAGATCTCATCCTGCAGATGCTTCAGAGAAGAAAATTTTCAGCTTTGAAAAAATCAATACAATTCTCAATAAATGAGACTGACAAACCAAGTGGAAATTAGAGAATACGAAAAAACTTAGCAAAGCCAAGGCAAAGCACTGAGATTCAATTAGCAAACTTAGACATATTTTAAACCCCAAGTATGGAAGGCAGGATTTTTTTTTTCTTTTCTAAAACTAAAATAATTATTCAGAGAAAATCCAGCTTTTACTCAAAAAAAAAAATCTGAATTGAAAATTTCTGAGTAAACTTAAATTTATACCTGTATATATCATATCCAAAGAGAGAGAGGGGATTTAAACAGGAAACTCTGAAGAAGGAAAAGTTGTGGATGTTGTCTGCCTGGACCTTAGTAAAACCTTTGACACCATCTCCTACAGCGTTGTCCTGGGGAAACTGGCCACTCATGGCTTGGACGGGTGTACTCGGTGCCGGGTAAAAACCTGGCTGGGTGGCTGAGCCCAGAGAGTGGTGGTGAGTGGAGTTACATCCAGCTGGTGACTGGTCACAAGTGGTGTTTCCCAGGGCTCCGTGTTGGGGCCAGTCCAGTTTAATGTCTTTATCAACGATGTGGATGAGGGGATCACATGCACCCTCAGTAAGTTTGCAGATGACACCAAGTTGGGCAGGACTGTTGATCTGCTTGAGAGCAGGAAGGCTCTGGAGAGGGATCTGGGCAGACTGGACTGATGGGCTGAGGCCAACTGTATGAGGTTCAAGAAGAAGTGCCAGGTCCCGCACCGGGTTCACACCAGCCCCACGCGGTGCTACAGGCCTGGGGAAGAGCTGCCTGAAAGATGCCCAGTGGGAAAGAACCTGGGGTGGTGGTTGACAGCCAGCTGAACTTGAGCCAGCAGCGTGCCCAGGAGGCCAAAAAGGCCAACAGCACCCTGGCTTGTATCTGGAACAGTGTGGCCAGCAGGACCAGGGCAGTGATTGTCCCCCTGCACTGGGCCCTGGTGAGGCTGCACCTCAAATACTGTGTTCGGTTTTGGGCCCCTCACTGCAAGAGGGATGTTGAGGTGCTGGAGAGTGTCCAGAGAAGGGCAACAAAGATGCTGAAGGGTCTGGAGCACAAATCTTGTGAGGAGCGGCTCAGGGAACTGGGGATGTTTAGTCTGGAAAAGAGGACACTCGGGGAGGTTTTTACTGCACTCCACAGCTCCCTGAAAGGAGACTGTAGGCAGGTGGGGGCTGGTCTCTTCTCCCAAGTAACAAGATGAGAGGAGATGGCCTCAAGTTACATGAGGAAAGCTTTAGGTTGGATATTAGGAATTTTTTTTCCACTGGAATGGTGGTGAAACATTTGGAACAGGCTGCCCAGGGAGGTGTTGGAGTCACCATCCCTGGAAGTATTTAAAAACTACATGGATGTGGTGCTCAGGGACATGGTTTAGTGGTGGGCTTGGTAGTCCTGCATTAGTAGTTGGACTTGATGAGCTCAAAGGTCTTTTCCAACCTAAATGATTCTATGATTCTAAGCCAGGAGAAAGGTTCTTGTCTTGCAACAAATCACAGTGGCCTTTTATTCCTCTAAGAATGTATCTCATTCTTGAAATTAATCTTTGTTGATACTGAAGAAGTTTTCTCGATACTGAGGAAGTTTTCTCATAAGCAGCAAAAATGGTCTGTGTTTGCTCATCCTGGTGTGATACAAGTGTAATTTTATTGATAATTAATCAAAAACTAAAAGTAAAGCAGCTGCGTGTTACCAAGGTGGTTGCTGAGATGGCTTATAAATCAAGAGTTTAAACTGGTTCTCTGTAAACTAGGCTTCCTGATAAGATTTCCTTAAAAAGTATGCATTAATCAAAGATCTAGCATAACAGTAAAAGCATCACGGCACGTTACAATAGTTCTCCCCCAACTTGATGAGTCCTATGTAGAGCTTACAGTTTTGTCAGAATTGTAGAGCTGCTGAATTAGTGAGTACATCAGTGTATGTGAAAGCTGTTAGGGCTATTTATGTTTCTCCCTGACTATAGCTGATGAAGCATTATTAAACTCTTATGAACATAACTTGGGTGCATCTCAAAGAACAGGATGTTGAAAAGTGAAATAATTCTAAATAGAAGAACAAAACCAAAATAATTTGTGAATTCCCTAACTTCAATATTCTAAGAAATATGCTCACAGAAGGATAAAAACGTTTCAGAGCAATTGACAGATGCAGCAGAAGCCATCGAGTGGGGCAGTATGTCCACTAGGACAGAGAGACGCTGCCAGATTGCAGGAATGGCTGGAGAAAGGTTCTTTCTGGTGCCAAGAAGGAGGGCAGGTAGCAAAAAGACAAGCAGATGATGTTTAGAGCACTTTGTCAAGAATACCTGAATGCTAAGATAACTTAGGCAAGAAAATGCAGACTGGCGTTTAGGCAGGATATTTAAATTGCAAAAATCACTTATTGTCTGTGTGTGTGAAATGTGGGATGTTACAGGTCCATATTGTAGTGAGCTGGTCTGGACAAATTCCAATGAAGGTGGAGGAATGTGGGGATGAGTGACTGACACTATCGTTAATTGACTGAGTGGAAAAAAAGAGTGTTGCTCACTGGGTGACATTATCCCTGTCAATAAGACAGGTTCTAATAATTTCAGCCATCTTAATACAATATTTTTAAATATATGAGCAAAGATATCTATCAAAGAGCCAGATACAATTAAGAACTATGACCTCAGCTAAAAATAGTTTGGGGTATAATAATTGATTCTAAACTTATTATTGAAATACACATTTATTTCATCAATAGACAAAACATGTCATACTGTGTTCATAAATCAAGCACAGTGTTTAGGTTTTCTAAAAGCTCTAGTTAAGTGAGGACAGAGTTTGTGTGCCCTGCAGATGTATATGATCATAATATTTACTGGTGATATAAGCTTGGCTTTGATTCTCTGCATTAACTTTATCAATGCAAGATAACAAATGACTGAATGTAACTGAAAGCTCTGCTAGGAAGGCAGTGTTGGGTGTGTGTCTTTTGACTGACCTCATAAACAGATCAGTGTTTTTCCCTGGTTGAAGTGTTCTCTGAGGCTGCTAATCATCACAAGAGAAATATACTTTCATTCCCAACTCAGACAACCCATAAATTAAGGAAGAAATTATTCTCACACCATCAACAGATACAGAAGCAGATTCAAGAATGTATTTTCATTTTCTGAGTGCCACATCGTCCTGGGTGACAATTTAGTCCCCCCATCAGTACCAGTGGGAATGTGTTCGTTAGTTAATATAGATTAGATCTCTTATTTTCTGAGGAAAGATATAGAATCCTTTCCTCTTCCTTTTTAGTAGTCCCAGAGGCATCTGTGCGGGAGATACTTATCAGCACCAGGGCTGCTGGGGCGGTGCTGACAGATAGCTGCAGCGCAGCAGCAAGGGGCTCTGGAGGCAGCACAAAGCCCTGAGCTCCTGGTGCCAGAGCTGTCAGATACATGGCAGCCGGAGAGTGAATTTGCTGTAAAGTGTCTTGGGTGACCACAGTTTCCTCTCTGTGCCATGGAAGTGGACGTGGGGTAAACTCCATAAAGAAAGCTTGTTGTTTTTTCCTCTGCTCTTGTGGCTTCTTTGGCTTATGCTGAAGGTTTGTGGGCATTCAGCAGCCACCCCAGCGCTGTTCAAATGTATTGTATGGCATGAGTTTTTTAGAAAATTATAGAAGAAAACAGTAGCTATCCTTGAGATTGCTCAGATTTTAAATAGACCTATTCGTTTCAATAATCAATTAGGATACATTTTAACAAGATATAGCAGGAAGGAGTTAAGCAAATTAGAAGTATTCCCCAGATTTTACTTCTGTTCAACTATAATTAAAATCAAACAATAGTGCAAAAATAGTTCGGGAATATCATACAATGTAGCTGTGAAAAATCCCAGGAGGAAGTTATAAATGATTCCAGCAAACAAAATAAAAAGAAACATTAGTCAGTTGCAAGCCTCATTTCCTCCATGATGGGAAGTAACAATGCCATAAATCACTAGTTACCTTAAGTCATATGATCTTTAGTGCCATGAGCCTTTTGATAATCTTTAAATTTAGCACCATGGGAATATTCGTTGAATAAATATTTACTAGACCAAACATACTATTTCAGTACAATAGGCATTTCTGTAAATGACACTGAAAAATGACCTGCACATGTTAGGGACTCTCAGCTAACTATCATTCACTATCAGATCTATGGAATAACTCTTTATTTAGTAAAGAATGTGTGGGGCGTTAAAGCTCCTAATAAGAGAACAAGGTGTTCATTACAATGACTTAAAATTCAATTCAATACTTTGAATTGGAAATACACCTGATGTTCCATGTCTTCCTTTTTCATCCCTTCCAGAATAAAACACCACAGGTTATAGGAACACGTGCCTCAGCCAGCCCTAGTCTCACCTGGCCCAGTGCTGGAGTACTGCAGTCAGAAAACATGACAAGGATGCGACTGCAGCCACAAATACACTTTGCAAATCTTGTAGTCAGGTTATTTTGTTCTGACGCTGATATACCTCTTAATACTGTTTTAATCTAAGCATAAATATCCACAATTGTTTGTACCTTCTTAATCTCACGGAACTTGGCTGATGTAGATGAGTTTTTCTAAGTTCTTTTTTGAAGGAAAACTAGCTACAACAGCAATGTCACATTTATGTGAATAAGGAGTTCTGGACTGGAGTCACAGTAATAATTACAAGCAATTTTTATAGTTTTCTTTTATGCCAAGTAGTTCACATTTATATTTTATGCCCACTTGCCAATACAAACAGAAGCAGGGTAATTTCTAGGGTGGAAAAACTGCTATTCTATGGACAACAGCTTTCATTACTATGTGAAAAACTGAAAGGTAGAGACTAGAATGAGAAAATATTTGGTGCTGTGTGAGGCTGGAGCTTAAAATGTGATTATCCATTACTTTTGCTGGTGATGGGAATTTCTCACAGTTTGACTCCAGGGTTAGTGTATTAACTCTGATCACTGCTGGTTGGGTGCAGTCTGGGGAAACAGAGGAGAAAGGTGACATATCCGGGGGTCCCCTCTGTACCCATACCCACAGCCTGCAGCACCACGCAGCAGCAGCCTGCTGCTCAACACAGGGACAAACCTCCTGGGGGGAAAATGCAAAAACTTCAGAGTTTCTGAGGCATTCAGGGGGACTGGTTTGGGGACCAATTCCTCACACTCGGGATCATTTCTGCTTGCCTTCCTATGGGTTATCAGCCCAAGAGTTGAGTCTTTGGCAGGTCTTAAAAATTAAGAGATATTAATCAGAAGTTATATGGTTATGGATGTCCGTAAATGAAGTATTTTTGTAGATAATGCTAATGAGTAAATCAATAAACTGATAGATTAAGATCATCTTGGAGAAATCCTTTGTCAGAATGTTTTTGGGGAAGTGATTGATTTTTATTCTTACATTTTCAACCCAGAGCTGTGTGACTCATTGACCAGAAAAATGTAGGAGAAAAAAAATGAAGTCTTTTACATCTGAAGGATATTGCAGACCATGTTTTGAGGCATTCCACCAGTATTCATTCAGTCCTATCTTTAAATGTCATTCTTTAACATGACGTAGAGATGGACAACTTCTGTGATATTTTGGGGTTCTACTGGGTCCAAAATTGTGCCATTTAAGAAAGATTATCATTATAGGTGCTTGTATAATTTCTACTGCTAGAGTATGCTAATGTCATGGGAAGAGTCATTATTAGCAAGCAAATGATTCTTTACTTATACATTTGAAATTCATGAGCTGCAGAACATCCTGAATTGTAACTAAATCAGAAATTTGCCAAATTTCAATGAAATAAAGCAACTGATTTTTTTCCTTTTCCAGTTAACAGTAAGAAGCAAATAAGGATTTTTATATAAATAGATCATGTTTAAAAGATTAGGATGAAAAGGCACTGCAAAACCAAACAGATCTGAAGTAAAGCATTAACAGACATGAAAAAAACCCACTTCGTAATGCCAGTGTTCATGATTTGACAGGAAGTGGATAAAATCTATCAGAGATTAAAACAGACACAGAGATGAAATACCGGTTTGCCTGTGGCAAACTCTAGGAGCAGGCTTGTTCACATGGAATGGGAATATAACGTTAAGATATGACAGGCCATGTTTTATTGGTCCATTAATACATGCCTCAGGTATGTTTTCAGGCAGGAGGCCACAGGCTATTAATTGAGGTATTTTGCAGTGGCTTAATTCTGAAACACCAAAAGCTATTCTGTGATCAGCCACAGAAAATCAATCATAAAAATTCAGTTTTAGGAAGATGTGACATAACGTAAAATATAAAATAAATAACAAGTAAGAAACAGACAGACACAGATGTCCATCTGCTTTCTTTTACCTGAGGACTTAGAAAGGATTCCTACAAAGTAGGAATTCCTCAAACTCAATAAACCATGCAGAAAATAAAATCAAATAAAGATATATAAATCAAACTTTGCTTGACTTATATTTTATAAAGCAGTTAATCACAATACAATTGAAAAGCAGTTATGAAATCTGAGTCATGTTATGTGGGAAAAGCAGCTGCAGTTTCCGAGGAAAGTAAGAACAATCTCTGGGGCCCACCCATCCCACCTGACAGAGTCAGGGCTGATTAAGTGCTTCATTTCTTGCCAGAGTAGTTCTCTGTTGCCCCTTACATCCATGACTGCATGCCTTGGTAGCAGATTTTAATTTTCTGTTTTATTCTTCTGCTGACAATTTCCATCTTATAACATGCAATTTTGCATATTTTACCTTCCCTGCAGTTCAGACATTTTGTTTTCTTTCCACACTAATGATAAGTTACTTTCTTCTCTTTGCCGTAATGTCTTTCCTCTGCGAAATTCAAATAAAATGATTGTTCTGCTTGCAACTGTCGTGGCTTACAGGACCATCTTAAAGTTCAAAGGTTTCACATAAGAACCATTTTTAACGAGTGAATTCTTTTCAAGGGATTGAAAAATGTTGTTCTCAGGATAGAATAATAACGAGAAGGGTTTCAGATGTTCAGGGTAAAGGAACTGGAAAAGGAAAAGACAGTGGAACTACTATGGATAGCATTAGATAAGAAACTTTATAAAAGATGTAGCAAGCACAAGCAATGCATAGGAAAGAGTGGGTTAGCAGGAGTTGCCTGAGGAGAAGAGGATAAATAGAGCAGGATCTCCATGGGGAATAAAATGAGGAAAAAACTAATTCTACAGATTAAGCGGGTGAAAGAACACTTAATAAAATGCAAAACCCAAAAGAGGTTTTGGTCGTCCCTCATCCTGTGGCCAGCTACATTGCTCTTGATTAGCTTAAAGTCATAGTCTGTGAAAGTAAAGGCTGGAACAACAACAACAAAAAGATCTTTTGAAAATCCTCTGGAGATCGTAAACTCTTATGAATGTGTTGGTCCGTAGCAGTTGTCACTTGCACGGGAGAGAACCATTGTTCAAATGCATCCTTTGTTTGCGTTCCCATATAGTTGTGTGTGCTTAGCTGTACATGCTTTCTAAAGGTTTTTCTTCTTCACCTTCTAATCACCATTTCAATCATCTTTCCTCTTTCAAATGTGTTGTGGCATATATTCTTCCCAAGTTAACGATTTTCTGCAGTCGTCTTTCCTATATGTTTAATGTTTCATGATGTACCTTTGTATTTCCTCTATCCTTATTGGTGTTCGCATTTCAATGTCATTCAGCATAATGTGGAAAAGTCATTTGTATACTGCATATTTCTCCTTCCAGACCATTGAAGAAGTTAGTTAAGCCTGGAATTTTCATCTAGAACTAAGCACTTGCTTCCACATCAACTTTCTATTATAGCTCATTTAGTTCTTTCGTCCATTTAATTTAGTCTATTCAAAATTCATTCAAATGTAAACCAAGACAGTTTAGATTAATTTTGAGCATAAGATTTTGTAAAACACTGTATTAAATGATTTACATTACATTTGCAATGTTTCCTTTATTCACTAATCTGAAAATTTTATCTATTCCAGCAATTGGGTTTCTCTAGCAAGTGCTCACCTTTCATACCCATAGTTAGTAAAAGCTCATTTTCCCCTTTTTCCTCACCTTCCTACCAACGCTTATTTTGATTTCATTGCCTTCTTTTCACTAAGATATATACTTTCTGGTGCACGTATTTTCTATGTAATTTAGTAAAAGTACCTGAAACTAAACATTTTTGGTTACCATTCTCCTTTAGTCCCAAACTGACAATGATTCTTTGTCATTTCTTTTGGTATTCAGTTCTTAAAACCTAACCTAAAATAATTAATCATTGGATTGAAGTTTTGTGGCATTATAAATACTCTGGTTTATAAAAAATAAAAAGTAATTACAGATTTTTAATTCTTAGAGAAAAGATCATACCATCTTTTTTTTCTGTTCAGAGAAATTCAAAGGCAAAATGAATTGATTCCAATTAGCTTTAAACTGTGTCGTTTTGGTTACTTTTCTAAAAACAAAATGTTTCATCAAACATTTATTCAATATTTTTTATTCTTTAAAATCCCTAAACAATTTCTAATTTTAGTGTCCAAAACCTAATCATTTAGCAGTTCAGACATTTTTTATTTCTTAAAGTTAAGCTTGTGTTTTAGCATGTAAATTCTCTTCTCGAGCTCTGTGTGATGGAAATATTTGAAACTTATCTACTCTTAAAATTTGACACATTTCAGTTAAAATAACCTGGAAATATCTGAGACAACTATTAATTCAATAAATGAAACAAATGAAAATCCTATCGGTAGATTTGCCAATATATAATATATAAGATCAGATGCATGAAAAGATCATATGACAAGGGACTATGTGTGTCTGCACGAAGGATTATGAGGCAAATCAGAGAAAGTTATTATTAGAGAAAGATGTACCTCATTTTCTAAGTGAAGTTTTTACACTGGGTGACACAAATAATTTTCTTTTGATGTATTGTAATTTTTTTCCTTTGCTTGAACTGATAGCTGATATTACAACCCTTTTCAAGCCAAGATATTATTTCCCACTACAGTCTAGCAATGTTTCTTCATCAGAGTATGCCGTTCCTTGCATGGTTGCATTGGTAAATAGCTTTCTAATAACTTTAAAATGGCAAAAGATCATTTAGGAAGCATATAAAATCAATATATGTCATACAAAAAAGCCAGCCTTGAAATAATTAAAAAAAAAAAAAAATTAGGAATCTGATATTTTAGTTTCTGTATGTAGCTTATGATGATCTTAAAACAGGGACTATTAAATCAACAGAAGCCCCCTACTGATTTTGCAAAGTGTTTTATTAGGTTCTATATTATGAGTGACAATTGAATATCTATTATCCGCTGACAAAACAACATCTAAAATGTCAAAGCATAAATGCAGTATGTTCATTGTTACCACCAAGCAACAGATTACATACAACTCAAAGTGGCAGAACTTCAACAACTCTGTATTAGTGAGGTGTATCACAAAGGCATAAAACAAGCCAGCTTTATGGATTTGAGAGAAACTTTTCTTTCGAAGTAATTAATTATACTGAAGTGTTAAGCAATATCATTTCAACTTGAATTATCTTTGAGTTTTCCAGTATCTTCCATTATCACCTTGATTTTAGGCTATTTTTTTATTGTTTTATCATGTATGGGAGTACATTGGTGGAAAAACTGTCAGCACAGATGTACTTTCTAAAAGTAAGAGCTGCAGTAGATTACTTAAGCACATTTTAAGCCCTTGATCTAGCCAAAGTGACATTCAACAGCTGTTAGGTTGCAGATGTTCCATGTACATTTCCTGGGCTGCAGATACAAAGATTGCTCTCCATTCCAAGCAAGAAGCACCGCCTTCCTAATACCTATTACAGTAAAGCTTATTATGTCTCAGTATCTCCTCAGAGTAGCTCAAGGACACAGCAAACTGTCTGATCCAGGAAAACTGATTAAGGGTAACTTGGCAGCAGTTCATCTCCTGGAGGGCGGACTGAGAAATATGTGTTGTGAGAACTCCTAGGAACTAGGGAGTTTAAGATTTAGGGTCTTGTATGGATAACCTCGTTTCTTTCACTTTATTCCACCCTGCATGGATACTTGAGGTTTCTAGTCCTTGTTCTCCATTTCTCTGGTCTTTTAGGCCAGTGCAAGGTTTGGTGTCAAATGCAACCAAACTAGAAAAGTAGACTTTTTGCACAGCTCACTGGTATGAGCTGTAGGGCAAGGGAGAAAACTTTCCTCCATCTCTCACAATAAGTGGTAGCTCTGTTTTCCTGACCATAGCCTGACTACCCAGGGAAGCTTTGATTAACAGTGTTTGTGTATATAGTTAAATCTGGAGAATTAAATAGCCTCCTTTATAAAGCAACCAAACCACTGACTGCACCATGAACAAAGAGAGTTTTTCTACAGTGACAAACTTAAGAACACTCTGCTATCCTATAATCCTTAAGGCAGATAAAATTGACAGCTCATTTTATACAATGTCAATCAGGAATCCAAACCATATTTTTCCTTTGTTGTGACTGTTATTAACTCAGAGGTTCAATTACTTACATTTCAATGTGAGGGTGTGTGAATATAAGTTCAAAATAAATTAAAAATCATTTGTACTGAAACAACTTTTCAGAACGAGATTGCAGTCATAATTAAATAATAACAACAACAAAAAAAAACCCACCAAAAAAACCCAACCCAGCTGGTGCATGAGAGAAAGCTCAGGTAGACTCTTGCATACAGAGCTACAGAGAAGATGTGATAGCGGAAACAGACTCCTCATCAGCCCCTGATGTTGATGGCAGAGATGCCATCAGAGTGGGAGCAGTGTGATAGGATTCATCCACAAGTACTCCGGGGATGACAAAAAGATTCTTGAATACTCTACTTTCTGGTAGATGTTGGCCAGCATGTCTCCCTGAGGTGAAATGTCTTAACAAACCAGAAAATTATTAAGCTTTATTAACTTGTTTATAAAAGTGTTTTAAAATTTAGCTTTTTACTCTTAACAGTTATGAGCGCAAATAAAATACTGGCTATGTAGTGCATCTATTTATTTTGATACCGAAAATAAAAATACTCGAGGAGATCAGTGCAGTTACAAAGGCCTTTTATAAAACTTAAACTTGCAATAGAAAAATTATATTAAACTGCTTAAATCCAATGGCAGCTGTCCTTACAATCACAATCTAATCCAACTCTAATTCAATTACATTCTAGTAACAAATTCCCATCCAACTCTAACTGTGTCCAAGATGACACATGTGCCATCAATGATAGCTGCAGTAATTCAAAACAGGTATGAAGCTATAATTTGACCACCAGAGACAACAGGACATAGAGATAAAAGTTGCTTTTAGAAATAGGAAGTGAAGGAAACTTATATGATATTCCACCCATGGACATCAGGCTTATATTACTACTCGCAGTTTTCCACTAAAAACTTTTGCTACCAGATGTTGTCATGCTGTTTTAATATGACATAAATCATTCACTGGCTAATAAAAAATTATCTCTTCTCAATTCTGCCAGACCTTGCTATTTCTATCAAACATCTTTCAGTAGATGTTAATATTGCAAATCCTTAATAAAAATATGTAAACATAGATGAGATTTTGAGAATCACATACTTTTTGGAGGACCTCAGTTCTATACAGTTTCATCACGAGAACTTTGAAACAACAATACTGATTAATGTCAGTTCTTCAAAGTTGCTGGTATTAGCATAATTTGCAATAATTTAGAATTTACCTAATTGAGTGGCATGTGCTGCAACAAAAAACGTAGCACAACTATAGCCTAATAAAATTCTACAGAGTCTGAGTGGTCATCTATTAAGGTTTATCTTATTTATGCAGAGGTCTTAGAAACTGGTCTTTTAAAAACTTTTAACAAAACCCACACACTCTTCTCATCCAATGGCATTTTAAATTGCACAGCTACTGCTTGTCAATACAAAGGACTGTAACACTTAGATTATGAAGTAGACATATGAATGGAACATGTGCAGAGGTGTAAGTAACTGGTCCTGGAACAGTACAAACCCTGTGGATAGCTTTCTGCTTTGTCAATAGAATGATGTAGTGCAACACAAATGAGTAGAGTGTGTGGTTAATAAGCCAGTTCATCAACACAGCAGCTCAGCTCTCCTAGATTTAAGCAATTCTCCCCTCAAAAAAAAAAAAAAAAAAACCCCAACAAAAAAAACCCCAAAAACCAACAAAAAACCCCAAACACCACCAACCACAAACAAACAAAAAAACCCAGAAAAGCAACCCCCCTGCCCCAGAGCCAAGCTATTTTTTTCCATCAGCCTGCTGATGATAAATAAAGCAGCATAATTATTCCTTAACACAATTTTTGAAGACTGTAAATCTAAGAACTTCTTTAAAGAAGGCAATTTACAAGTTTTGCTTCCTCTTCATGTTGTTATCAGTGGCAACGTTATCAAATTGTTTCAAACTGCCCAGTTTGCTGTTTTTAACTCTTCTAGTTGCAATGTGTCTCTTTAATTAAATTCACCACTAGAGTTATCTAAACAACAGGTTGTGACACTATGAAGTATCAATAATTTCAGTAATATCAATTATTTTTAAGAAAATATTAGATATTTCTCTAGGTGCCTGATTATGTAAAAGAAACTATGATTATGCAAGTGAGACTAACTTTGCTAATAATCACTTTGAAATAGAGTCCCATGAATATTTGCATACAAACACAGTCATTCAGAAAGCACTATATAACCACATTAAACAACTCATCCAATTTGGATTGGCAAAGTTAATTTAAGTTAAGGAACATAAAGCACTTGTAAGTATCTAAAAGAGAGAATTGATCAGCAGACCCAAACACATTTCACATTTATCAATAACACATTGCTTTCCGAGGTTGAATGTTCTGGAAATGGAGTAGTCATTTTATTAATTAGATCCAGTTCCTCTTCAGGGCCATTGATTATCCTTTACTTAGAGAGAGTACTGGATAGTTAAAAAAAAAAAAAATTCTTCACACAAATTTCTCAATTTCATATATAATCTATTACTCTGTCTACTTTTTCTTTCAGACCTACCACTTAATCTTATTTATACTGTTCTAGTATTGTGCCTTGTTCTCCAATTCTGCATGATCAGTTTTCAGCATATCTTTACCAACAAAGCTTTCCTTAATCAAATTTTTCATGAGCACAAGTCCTCAGAAGATATTTCCAGTAATAAATGCTGTACTGCCAGTTAGATTAGTTTTGTGCAGTATGTCATAAACTGGGTTTATTGTGACTAGAAAAGTAGTTTTACCAGAATTTTCAGCACGGATGTCTTATCTCATTCATCCAACAAAAGAAGAGGGGAAAAAAACCATCAGAAAATCTTGAAGTGCTTTCATTGTCACATATTTCTGCCAATCAAGGTAATCCTGTAGAAAAGCTGAACAATAGGAATAGACACAATTTCTTTGTTCGCTTCTAAAGTTCACATTTTGGACAGTTGGACCTCAACATATGTTGATTTTTGATCCCAGATCCCACACAAACATCACCATTGTATCTAGCTTTTCTACATCCAGTTTTTTCATAATTTTATCTGTCTTTTAAACATCACCAGTCCTCATTAATACAGTAAGCTGTGGATGTGAAAACTATGTTTGGGATGTTGCCAGTCCTACTACCGTGTATGTCCATTCAGTACAGCTCTTTTAATTATAAGAAAAAATACAGTCTGATTTTATTGATTTAAATAAGAATAAATTTATAGTTTTCTACCTCTTGTTGTTAAGAACTATTTTTGCCTTTGTATTTCCCTGTGGAAGCAATATTAGAAACATTTACATGCTTTCATGTACCCATCCACTCTAGATAATATGCAACATCTCTGTTTTTAAAATGCTTGAGTCTCCATTTCACCGAAGCACTCTCTACAGCTAATACTAGTAAACTGAGTTTAGATTCAGCCTTAACAAGAAACCAATTTTTCATAAAAATGAAAGGTATTTTTCTATCATTTGCTAATAGTAGCCTTTTGTAATCAGTGTGAATATTTTTTTAAATCCCAGTTCAAGTAGTGAATTTGATTTCTACTTCACTGGCAATTTCAAACATGTTAAAATTTTTATAGACAGGAAAAAAACAGCTGACGAAGCTATGAAGTTAGAAACAAAGTAGAAAATACAAATCCTGTCTCACTTAGGTGCTGTTCTTCTACTATACAACTTACAGGTTTGCTCAAGTTGAACAGCTGGTATAAGCTTGCCCGGACATGGAGATGTCTATGTAAAAATTGCTTCTTGTAGCATCTATTCAAAAGTTTTGAACAGGTTATCTTCCTTTTTTTAACAGACGTTTTACTAAAACTATATTAAATCTGTTATATTTACAGAAAAACTTCAATATTTTAAAATCAATATTTATAACAGTTTTAATATTTATGGCACCAAGATTTTGTGAGCTCAAAGTCAAACAACTTAATTTATATTTAATCTTGGAATATTAAATATATATAGGAAGATTGGTAGTAAGTTTTCTGTTTATGCGTAGTTCCAAGTATGAAATTGCTGTAAAATCAGTGTGATGACTGACATTTGCTGTAAATTTGTTCCACAGCATTTAGCTATCTTTCATCTTATTTGGGTGTTAAACCTAAACATAAGGCTAAAAACCACGCAGAGGATATTTTATGGTGACTAAGACTTCTGACAACGGAGAAATATTATATGGAATAAAATGTTTAAAAAATTCAGTAAATTATTTTGCAACCCATTAAAACTAAATCAGCCTAATCATCTCTCCTAGGTCATTTCTGCCTGCAAACTAATTAAAAAATGATAGGCCATGAAATTTCATAAAATTCTTTGATTGCATTCCATGTGGTTGTTGTTCGAATCCATAAACCCAAACCAAGAAGCACCATTATCTTTGCTACCAATCTTGGCAAAGATAATGTCTAGATAATCTCTTAAATCAGATTGAGACATCACAAAGTACTTTTCTTCTCCTGTCCTGTAACTGTTTTGTAGCTAAACACAGATCTTCTTTCTCTTCAGATGGCAATATAGAATCTTTCAGGATGATTACATTTTATTAAAAAGAAATTAAAATTAAAACCAGAAAACCGCATGTTTAATGAAGTAGGGAATAAATGTTTTAATGATGATTTACATTTCTCATGTACATTTTAGCTAGAATAATCCCAAAGTACTTTAAACTATGCTTTTTAACATACTGGGATTTGCACACTAATGCATTGGTTATGATTCCATAACTGAAGGCTAGAATTTATCCTCCTCTTTATATATTAATTATACTGTATGTCATCCCTAATCTTAGAGAATTTATTCTTAGACTAGAGAATGAGACCATATATTTAAAAGAGATTTTTCTGAACATTTTTGTGAACCTCAGCCTTTTCCATTACTGTCATTAATAGATTGTTTTTAAAAATCTCAATTAAACTAAGCTATTAAAGTGATTTTTGGTTAGTTTGTTATGCTTGTGTTTAGGACAGGACAGTTCTTCAAGGCATTTTTAAGATGCTGACCTTGTGACATCAGAAGGTGCTTTTCCACTCTAATGTCATGCTGCGATATTGGAATTTGGATTGAGTCAATGTGGGGAAGATTTCTTATTGTTTGAGTACAACAATTAAAAGAACATTTATCATTAGGGATTTTTTTCCTAACATCTAACTTAAATGTACTTTGCTGTAGTTCTAGTCCATTACTTTTTGTCTTTCTCACAAGAAGTGGAACCACCATTTATTCCGTTTTTCTGTGCAATGGCTTTTCCTATGCCCAAGGGCCACTATGTACGTCCTTTAACAAAGTTATTTCAGCTGTTCATAAGGACTCTGGCTTTTTTGTTTCTCTTTTCTGCAGTTTCTTCAAATGGTCCACATAGCACTCCAGCTGAGGCTATCCTGTTTCCAACTACAGCTGAAGGATTACCTTAAGCATCCTACAGGTAATATTCCAGTTAACAACTGTGCTGAAAACTTCATTGATTGATTTGGTTTGGTTTGGTTCAGTAGAACCATCTTTTAAAATCTCTGCCTGACTCCAACAGGCTGTAAGGATGAGAGGCAAGAGGCATAGAAAATGGAGAGTGGAAAGAAGAGTCACCATGTGAAAAATAAAAAGTCAAACTTGCTTTAAAAGAAGGCAAGCAAGTTGTCCACCACTCCCCAAAACCAACTCATATTAATTCCGCATTTGCCACTATTTTTAAATCCCAAGCACGAGACACAATTTTTGATAATGGTGTGATATTGTCTGATGCTTTACCAGTAATAAATCATAAACCTCAGGGGTTTTCTGCATATTTTTTTCATAATTCATTGTTCTCCATTCCTGCCCAAGTTCAGAGTGTTGCATCTGTCCCTGTTCCTCATTTTTCCAACTTGTCCACATCATTTTGAATTTGAAACCTCATGTATTTTAATTCCCTTCAATGCCATTAGGTAGCTGCTATCTGCAAATTTAATAAATACGTTCTGTATTCCATCTCCTGGGTCCTAAATGAAATTGTTGAACAAAACTAGATATCCACTTCACAAGCGAGCCATTGATAATTGGACCTACAATACAGTTTTCCAATCTTACAATAGTGAATGAAAACACATGAAAAATGGTTCATTTGACCACAGTCAGTCTATTTGGTTGCAAGGCGCATTTTTGGCAAAACCTGATTGCCAGTTTCCTAGGTTTTCCAAATTTGTGGTGCATAGGTAAACCTGATCGTATAACACCGTAATATGTTTTTATTTCAGAATAAAGGAATGTTTCACTTTTTGCATAACAGTAAAATAGTTTTTATTGCAAAACAAGACAGTTTTTTTCCAACAGTGAATTATCACTATATAGACATTTAGGAACAGGAGATGAAACAAACAAACAAACAAAAGAGCAAAACAAAAAAAGAAAATCTTTATTTTTTTGCTCATATCAGTAGGATTTTCTAGTATGTAGAATGCTGCTGCCTAAAGTGATATTGACAAATTTATTCTTCCTCTATATTTTTCACATTTTTATGCTCTACATGGTGTATTCTCTCCCTATACAACCCGTACAACTGCAACACATACTACATTATTGTGGAAAACAGGTGCAAGTTGTGGCTGAAAATTTGTTGTGGAAAGTAAGACAACAGGAATCTCATCACAATATCAGTCAAAATACTTCAATATATATTTTCTGAACAATAATATTTTACTGCAAGTAAAAATTAATTCACCATCTCAGAGCTTCGCTTCCTTCGCAAAAATTCTATTTTCGATTGAGAAAATAACTTAAATAAGAATTATCATTGATTACTTGAAAAATAATTACCTGTCATACAGAAATGCAAATACTTAGCCCAATTAATATTATTTGAACTTGAACCAATGATGCAATGATTTTGTTTGGTTTTCATTACTGACATTCCTTTTGACTGTCTTTTTTTGTTGAATAATTCATTGTATATGACATTCCAATTAGTAAACAATAAATTTAGTCCGAGGCAGAAAAGAAAATTACATTTTCTGTACCATTCACTTCTCTTTGCAAACAGGCAGTAAGTCATCACTTAAGACACTGCTCTGGAAAAGATGCTACAGGATGATGGATCACATAGTTAATCTGAATGAGCAAACTGCAGTCACTTTTTTAACACATGGAACCCAACTTTGTTCAAAAGCCACCGTTTTGAAACAGTGACTGACAGAATAAATGCAAATGCCTAGAAAAGCTTTTACAAAGAAGTGTTTTTCTAAATTCTCTGAAACACAAAACCAATTGTTCATCTTCATTCAGCTGAGTTATGCAGGAAATTATATCTGGGAAACTGGCTAGATAAACAGATCGCAGACCCAAGTAAGTATTTTTTGAGTATTAAATCAGTTTGCAACTTCCCAGATTGTTCTATACCTTTTAAAAAAACTTTCTGGATGCAATACAAAGTTATTTCACCTCCTAAAGCAGTCTTGGATCTAGTTTTGTTTAATTTGGAAATGTATATTTCTATCAAAATAATACATTTTAGACTAGCTCTGTGTACTAAAAAAAGGCATTCATCTAAGCCACCTCTAGCTATTGAGGTTGTAAATAGCATAATTATCTGACACATTTCAGTGTGTTTGTAATTATAAGACTGATCCAAATGGGAACTAATGCACTACCTGGATGTCTTTCCAATGGTGGAACAATGAAGAAACAGAATGGACCATGCGCAAGGAAAGGATCCCACTACCCTCACACATGAAAAACATTTCTGCCTTCAAGCTCTTTTCTACTGCTCCTTGTTCCTCCAACCCTACTCATTTATAGTTTCATCTTATTTTGTTTCCCTTCCAGGTAACCCTTAGGGGAAATAATTGCTGCCTTTTTCCTGCACTGTCTTTGCAGTGTCCTCACCATCTTTGAATATCAGGAGGGACACCACTGGAAACACAAGATAAGACAAACTCCCTCCATTTATCTTGAGAAAGCTTGTCTTCAGCCATCAATACAGACTGCTGTGGAGGATATTGTTCTGACAACTTGAAACATTGACCTGTTTCTATAGTTAAAAATATATATAGAAAAATAATGTTTTCCTTAGTTCAACATAAGAAAGATACCTCCACATTTCAGGTGGATTCTTATTATTTTACCATCTTAAAAAAAATATAAAATCTTTTCTTCTTATAGGTGCAGGTAAATATCTTTGGACCTTTGCAAGTAAATTGCTTTTAATTTTGGCTGAGAAACTGTATATCTGGATATACAGATATATATCTCCATCATCTTTGAAAGGTTACAGAGGACAGGACAGGTGCCTGAGGACTTGAGGAAAGCCAGCGTTACTCCAGTCTTCAAAAAGGGCAAGAAGGAGGACCCAGGAAACTAGAGGCCACTCTGCCTCACCTCCATCCCTGGAAAGGTGATGGAACAGCTCATCCTGGAAGTCATCTCTAAGTGTGTGGAGGAAAAGAAGGTTATCAGGAGTAGTCAACATGGATTCACCAAGAGGAAATCATGCCTGACCAACCTGATAGCAATCTGTGATGGAACAACTGCCTGGGTAGATGAGGGGAGAGCAGTGGATTTGTCTACCTTGATTTTAGAGAGGCTTTTGACACTGTCTCACACAACATCCTCATAGGCAAGCTCAGACAGCGTGGGTTAGATGAGCGGGCAGTGATGTGGATTGAGAACTGGCTGAATGGCAGAGCTCAGAGGGCTGTGATCAAAGGTATGGAGCCTCTCTGGAGGCCTGTGGTGAGTGGTGTTCCCCAGGGGTCAGTGCTAGGTTTGGTCCTGTTCAACTTTTCCATCAATGACCTGGATGAAGGCACAGAGAGTACCCTCAGCAGGATTGCTGATGATACCAAACTGGAAGGAGTGGCTGATACACCAGAGGCTGTGCTGCCCTTCAGTAAGACCAGTAAGGCCAGAGAGCTGGGTTGAAGAGGATCCCGATGAGGTTCAACAAAGGCAAGTGTAGGGTCTTGCACCTGGGAGGAACAGCCCCACGCACCAGTACAGGCTGGGGCTGGCCTGCTGGAAGACAGATCTGCAGAGAAGAATCTGGGAGTGCTGGTGGACAGCAAGTTGCCCATGGGCCAGCAGTGTGCCCTGGTGGCCAAGAAGGCCAATGGTACCCTGGGAAGCATAAGGAGAAGAATGGCCAGCAGGTCCAGGGAGGCTGTCCTCCCCTTCTGCTCTGCCCTGGTGAGGCCACATCTGGAGTGTTGTGTCCAGTTCTGGGCTCCCCAGTTCAAGAGACAGGGAACTACTGGAGAGGGGCCAATGAAGATGAGTGGACTGGAGCATTTCCCTTCTAAGGAAAGGCTGAGAGATCTGGGCTTGTTTAGCCTGGAGAAGACTGAGGGGATCTTACCATTGTATACAAATATCTCAAGGATGAGTGTCAAGAGGACGGGGCCAGGCTCTTTGGCTCTTTTCAGTAGTGCCCAGTAACAAGACAAGAGTCAACAGGCACAAATTGAAACACAGGGAGTTCCATCTGAATATGAGGAAGAACAACTTTACTTTGAGGGTGACAGTGCACTGGAACAGGCTGGCCAGTTGACAGGTTGTGGAGTCTCCTTCTCTGGAGACATTCAAAACCCATCTGGACATGATTCTGTGCAGCCTGCTCTTGGTGAACCTTCTTTAGAAGGAGGTTGGACTAGATGATCTCCAGAGGTTCCTCCCAACCATACCATTCTGTGATATGGACAGGACCTTAGGCAGCTAGGAAGGCTTAAACTAGTGTATCACATGCCATAGCTGCAGCAGCACCCTGCCAGACAAAGCCGTGCTTCACAGTCACACCAGGCTCTGCAACCTGAATTAAATCCTTGATATCACAGTTTTAAGAGGTCTGACATGCATGGCTTTAAGACCACTGATATCTTGTTTTCATTCATTTCCACTTTATTTAATGCAAGATGGATTTTTTTCAGCCTTTTACCGCAGAAAGCTTATAGAAAATGTCTGGAAAGTGGCAAATCAAGCCCTGCAGCCCTGCACGGCACTGGAGTCAGAGGTACTGGACCAAAAAAAGCCTAGCCAATATGAGACAAAATCCTTTCCTCACTGATGTCACTGTTTCTGGCCAAGCGGGTACTGACTGAAGAGATGATTTCTTACCATTACCATGGCAATAGGAAGTGTCACCTTCTATTAAGAAATTCATTTTACTTAGCTTGAATTGAAACATCAGTTTTCCAGGAAGTTCTGGGTTGTTAGAGACCTCGAAAGATTTAATTTTACCAAGCGAAAAGAAAAGACACCCAAGTGAAATGTTTTCATGCTAATTTGGAATTAAAAGGTAGAAGTTATCTTCTACACAGTCGTGGCTGTGCCCTGCATGTATTCCCTGCTCTTTCCCTGAGCTATTTCCTACTGAAGTGGATGGAAATGACGCAGTTGAGAAGTTAGTAAAAGATAATGAATACATACAAATTGGTAGCCTCCTTAGTTAAACTTTATATGAACTAATTTTATTTAAAAGTTGCCTTTTCATTTGTTTTTTCACATCATTTATTTTGGCATTTTAGCAAACTTCTTTTTAATGCAAATTAGGTGAAAAATGCTTTCTGCTTTAACATTAAATCCCTTGACTCTGCTCATCTTCATCATGACTTTATCCTGTTAAAAAATGCTCTGCACACTACATTATTGCTTAATTATCCCACGTTGCATTTTCATTGACAATCAAAAACTCAAAACTGCTGACATGAACTTACTAATAAACACAAAACCTCTTCTGCCCGTTATGGGTGGAACAAAATTCAAGTCATCTGGGTGGTATTTGCTAGATATTGTTGTCATATTTTAGTACCTGAAAAAAACCTCTAACTTTCAAATTGAGTCACATCTTGTTCTTACACTTTCCAGAAAAAAACAACGTAGGGTGTCTCCAAATATGGGACCCAAAAGTAACTGTGGGTCCAGCTGAAGCCACTGAGTTACTGCCAGTAATAGAATACCTAAAAATCAAACCTCTCAACAAACACACTAATCCTTTAAAACACAGAGTATTGTTAATTTTTAAGGATCAGAGGACAGACCTGTAACATAAAAATCTATATTTCCTTAAAACTGATATGTGCGTGTGTGTGTGTATATATATATATAGGTGTTTCTGAAAAGTGCAAAATAAATATGTAAAGAACCTCAACTTATTAAACAGTGTTTATAAACATCTGTGTTGTACCCTTAATAAATATTAATTTATTATACCATCAGTCATAAATCTAGCTATTCTACTCACCTAAAAGTTTGTTTGGAGATAATTTTTAAATTTTGACAGTTATAACAAAAACAGATCATTCAAAAATAATCTTGGTTAAAACTTCAGCTTCCTAAAACTGTCCATTTACAGGTCCAAAGGATATAATACATTTCATATATGGGTAATAAAGATCTTATTATGTAGATGCCTGTTTATTAATCATCAGGCTGAAAATATGGATCACAATAGTCATACAAAGCATAAAAAAGCTTTCAGATAAATTTTTGTTATTGCTTTATCCTACTGTTTGTTCGCTTTCAAAACTTAATTTCAACAATAACAAAAATAAGTTGGACTTCTACCATGATTAAATGTGTTAATAAAGTAGCTATCATAAAAAAAAAGAACATCCATGATTCCCCTCCTCTTCAAATTAGAAGTAATAATAATTTGTTTTGTGGGTAAATCTGTTAAATCTGTGGCAATCTAATTGAGCTGCTGCAGAATGACCACAAGCATTAATTGTAAGCTTTGCTCCAGTTAAACGTTAGAAATGGGAGATCAGAAATGAACACATACTGTGTAGAGTGTTGTAGGGTCTGTAAGAATTAATCTTTTCATTTATTTATTTATTAACTAAGCATGTGCAAATGCTACTGATACAGCCACAGTAATACAGGAATTTTGAAATTATAGATTTTGTCATTGAGGTACTTTTGCTATTTGCACCTAATTAATTAGTAATAGATGTAGAAGCAGCATACTGACCTAGTTATAAATCTCTGTGGGTACATGTATATTTATAGAATTCCTCTTTGAACTAGATTACTAGACAGTGTGCAACAAATGAACTTTAAATGATTTAGTGATGTTGGTTTCTTGTCAACTTTCACAAACACCTCTGCCAAGCAGAAATATTTATAACATGAGCACCAAGAGTTAAGTATAACTATCTTATAACATGTCCTGGTTGTAAATTTTACACACCTTATTGACATTTTGAACCTACAGCTCGATATGTTATCATCTAGTGAACTTTTACCTGTGATGAGAGTACTATTGATCCACACAACATCTAAAGCTGTTCTGATCTTTAAAAAGTCATTTTTTTGTATTTACTTTTCCTTCTTTAATACATATTAAATCCTTTTGTATTGTTTGATGCACTAAACTCACCTAACTATAATACCAGTCTTAGGATGGATAATGCTTTTCAGCTATACTAACTGTCTAAATTTATGAGCACAGCTGGTGTTCCTCCCTTATTGCTTTATGGTGCTTTCTTGTGGATTTTTCTCTGATAATATCTCATCCTTACATATCAGAAAGAAACCTGAACATTAATCACAAGAATATAGAGAAAGGTGCCTCTGTGTTAGAAGCCTATGATTTTTTACAACGGTAAATCTTTTCAGCTGAATTGTATATGTACATACATATCTATACAATATTCTCTTGTGAACACCTGCAAACAGTTGAGTTTAATTAAACTGCAGATGTTGCTGACTGAGAACAGAGGTTTACCAACAAATATGCTAACTTTACATTGTCTTTCACTGCATATTTTTTTTTACTCCCAATTATCCGTTAACATTTTTTTTAATGGTGGAAACATTTTGAAATAGTAGCTGTGTAATTAAGGACTAAAAATCAAAGTGCTGTCTAAAGTGGTGGGCATGCAATGCAAGTAATGGTGCTCCCTAGATGAAGACCTTAGAGAGTAATGTATATGCAAATAGTGTCAGTTTACTGAGCACCTTGAAAGCCAAATTGCTCTTCAGTAGACATTTGGGATAATGAAGAATATTCATAGTTAAAGTAATGCAAGCCCCTGAGTTATATGCCATCTCGTAATAGGATAAACTAGTAATTAGGCCATTTCTTAATAAGAGGAAGGAAAAAAAAAAAAAAACATTAATAAGACTAAGAATAGAAATAGACAATACTGATGTGAGAGACAAAATGTAGCAGAAATTTACTCACATTTATATTGTGCAAACAGTAACTTAAAGCCAGCTTGTCTGTGTTGACAGCCAAGGAAATTTAAAGGTGCCTCCAACAATTCACAATTTACAGTTACTTTTCTGGGAAGCCTTATTGCTGAAATGCCTAAGCAAAAGAAAATTTCCCATCGGTTATTCCATTTAATTGGTAGTAATCAAAAGCTATTTTATACCTTATATTTTGAAATTATCTCACTCTGAAATCACCACATTGTTACACCAGCTGAGAAATGATACCTTAAGCAGCTAAGATCCTTTTATAAATCAATTTTGATCAATTATGATATTTCTGATACTGAATAGTAATATACACAACAAAGATGTGTAATGTCCAAAAAACCAGAAGCTGCTAATACATGAACTCAATAGATTATGAACCGAGAAGCTACACAGTAACTGAGAAGTCCTGTAATTTTGTATCTCAAAAATTACCATTGACTTTTTAAGAGGAAATTCTCTTTAGGTTACCGATACCTTTCAATAGATACAGATATGTAACACTCTTACACATGTAAATGTATTACCTTAGGGGATTCATATAATAATGCAATTTTTTAAAAAACAGCATGATTTGGAACAAAACCACAGAACTCAATTTCTCACTATCTTTTAGCTATCAGACATATTTGTCAGTAGAACAGCCAAAAAAATTAAGAAATACTTAATGTTGACTTATTTCTGTGGCAGACTGTCTCTTGCCATTTTATAAAGATGCACTGCTGCTTCACTGACATATCTATAAAAGTAAACTGTATAATTGGTACCTTCCAGTGGGTCCTCTGTATCAAGTTGTACCATCTACTATGAGTTGTCTTTTCATCACAATACGTATCTCTGGTATTGAGAGACAAGAACAAGTTTGTAGTTAGCACCAGATAAAAGAAGCCTATGGTAGAGCTCAATGATAGATCAGCATAATCTGTTACATCTAAAGCAATATTTATGACTGCTGTAAGAATGGCTGGTTAACATAAATTAATACTTTCTGTTTCTTCCAGCAATCTGTCAGGTGCAGGAGTCAGATCCACAGGCCCTCTGAAGAGCAACTTTGGGACTCCAATCCCACACTGCAGTTTCCCAATCCCCGTAACACCGCTGTCGCTCCCTCCCCTGAAATGAGGCAGGAGCATAAGATTGTGGCCAGGAAGTTTTCCTATGCTTCTAAAATTGCTCAAGCCCAAATGGGGGTTCTTTAGGCATCTCACTGTTGAGCTAGACCAGGGTTCCTCAAACTTTTTAAACAGGGGGCTGGCGCGCAGATGAAGTGGCAGGCAGTCATCTGCGGCTGCTTGGTTCCTCCCCCCAACCCCCGGCCGGGTGGGGCTGGGGGTTCTGTAAATACCGGGGCCCAGATTGAGGACCCTGGGGGGCCGTATCCAGCCCACAGGCTGTAGTTTGAGGACCCCTGAGCTAGAGGTTAGACTTGTTGTGGGTATTCAGAGTTGGCTGGCGTTCCACGTGAAGCAAGCACCTCACAAAATAAATTTGAAGCTCTCCTTTATTAAAACATTAGCCTGAGGTGGAGGTAGTGATCTTCATATACAAAATACCCTATTTCTACACTTGCCTTTGCCTGAAGAGTTTCATAATCGTGCTTCTGCCTTTTTGGGGAGTGCCATAACCACTGGACTACAGCCAGGTGCTGGCCAGACGTGTTTAGCTGGCACCTGCACAGACCACTCTGTGAAAGGGATCTGAGATTCCCTGCTTCGCAGGCAGGGAGTGACGTCTGATTTAGGAACTGCATCACTCACCTGGAGGGCTCTGGTCCCAGAGCTGCAATGTGAAATATAGGATCAGTGCAACTAAGGTACAGTCGCCAGGAAAGGACAGAGGAAAATTTAACCTTCATCACAGGGAGAAAGGAACTAGACAAGATACTTCTTCGTAGTCATTGCCAGCCTGCAGGACGAGGCTACTGCCTGCTAGGGGAGTGTTCAGCACCAGGCATGAGCTGCAGGATGAACAGTGCATTTCTGAAAAGAGGAAGGAACCATAAAAAAACTCCAAAATCGGAAAACTGGTAGGAACCCTGAATAACACAAACAGAAGCTCAAACATTGCAGGACTCAAACATTTCTAGGGTTAAAGGTGAACTAACTATGACTTCCTAGCACCTTCCTCTTCTTTCTGGGTGCCTGTGCTGGACTGAAATCCCATTTTAATGCATCTTACGTCTCTTTGCAGAGGTGCTCGTAACTGTACTTAATACCTTATAGTTTGAACACTAGCTTCTTTTAATATCATAGATTTATAATTAACTACAATATTTATATTATAATTAATTTAGAACAGGTTTTTTTAAATACCCAGGATTCAAACATTTACATACACATCTACATTTCTATTATTTTGCATTTTGATTTCTCTAACTGTTTAAGCACCTGACTGCCTTTAAACACAGACTTTCCTCTGATGCTGTGTAGCCAACTGCTTAAGTCTCACTGAAGCCAGCAGAAGCTCTGCACATGCCTAGATACTTTGTGGAACAGGTTTGAGATTATATACTTCCTTTAGCGCTTTGCAAATTTAGGGACTCAATTATTGCCTTAGCGTTCACGGTATCTGTGCTTACTATGCTCAAGGGTGTGAGACCTCACTGTTCCTACAAGCTGTTTGTCCTTTGAGGTTTTCTTTTCCACTTGTCAGTGATTTAGCTTTCTAGTGCAGTGTGCTGGAGCACGTTCTGTGGTTCTTATTAGAATCCCCTTTCCCCTTATCTCAGGGATGAACTCTCAAAGGAAAGATTATAATTTTTTTTTTTAGCCTAAATACTCCAGATCAGGACTCTTTACTTTGTTTAAGCTTGATTGGAACAGCAAAAAAAGAATTAAATTGGTTCCTACATAATGAGCCTGTTCTTTGGCATATTGAGCCATCACACTGAGGTTTTTATGTATGTTAATCCAACACACTTTTTAGATGAAGTAATCTTTTATTTCCAAATTGTATTAACCAAATACTTTAATAAGGGTAGACCATGAAATAACATTAGAAAATAAATTGGCTGGTCATTCTCAGCTTTTGACACCTGTTTTTACCCTTTCTTTCTTTGATCTATTATAATTTACCTAATAAGCCAAGCTCAGAGTATTTTTTTCAGAAACACTAGACATTTCAAGTTTTACATATTTTACATGTAGCTTTTGCTAGCTAGGGATCTCATTAGCAGTTACTTCTTGTGGTGAATCAAATGCCACCTGAGAGTATAAGAACTCCCTAATTCACAAGTTCACATTCTTCTAAGAGGTCGCTTAACCTTTAAGTCAACTGCAGCATACTAAAATTAAGCTGTTTTCAGCAGATAACAGATTATTCAATTGCATTGGAATTTCCAGGTTATGCAGTTGCATTGGAATGTAACTGTTTAAAATATTGCCAGGCATGAAATTCCAATAGTTAAAAGTCTGTGCAAATGCTTCAAAACATAAGAGTCAAATTTGTTTTGAATGAGATGCAATCTTTGAAGGGAAATACCTCATCATTGTTTTGACTACTGTAATGCAAATAATCAGCATAATATCTGGAATTAATAACAGTATCCCAGACAAAAAAAAAAAAAAAAAAAAAAAGCAGGAATAGCTTTTGGGTTTAAATTCACAAATGTAATTTGTGGAAGGTGACAGACTGACAAGCCTGGGAACCTAACAGCAGAACAGCTAATGGAACTGCAAGTTCTCTAAATCACTGAATACATCTTTGTGAAAAATTTCTTTGCCAGGGCAAAAAATCCAAGGTTTGAAGTGTTCCTGCAAGTTACAAATGATTGATAATATTGTTTTTGCGCTGTTCACAGAAATGTTTGGCAAACTTTTGCTTTTAATGTGCAAATTCCTGTCTATGACAAAAATTGTGTATACTAGGTACTTGAGTTAATCTGCTTGCTGGGAAGCTTTGCATGATAGAAAAAGCTTCTTCTATTTCCCTGACTGGTCTTCTGACATCCAAATTCAATAGAAGTCTTTTCTATTTTATTTGTTAATAAGAGGGCCACCACAGCTAAACAGCTGGGCCTTCACACTTGCTAAGTATTTTGTCTCATCCTCATGCTAATCAAAAGAATCCTAGTATCCTTATATGAAAATTACTTGACTGTATGGGTTTTTGGTTTATTGAGGTTTTTTCAAATTAAGTCTTATGGTTACTTACATGTTTTAGAAAATGAAGCTGTATTCTCACATTGTTGGTTTTGCAAGTGAAGTAGAACTCTAACGCTATAAAAGAGAAATTAGTAAATGATGTAAACTCACAGAGATGCAAACCATCACACAAAAATTTTGCTTTTGAAATTTTAATAATGGTATATATTAAGTTTTAAACCAGTGCTGCAAACCAGTTTTATAATGATCATTTCTACAAGGGCTTCCAAATATATATTTAGGTTTGCAATTTCATCCCATTCATGCCAACATCAGTTGGTGACCTATAATGTCTAAAACCTGTTTTCTGAGAAGCTGTGCAGGTAATGTTTACAGATATCACGAGATTTTCAGACAAAAGGGAATAAACATATCTATTATTCAGGAAACACCTTATTCTAGTGGGAAAATTTGTGATGGAATCCATAAAACAGAATTCAGGAATTTTGGCTGTGATGTATTTTTAAACAAAGTATGAAACAATCTGAATACGGTTTTTTTCTTCTTTCAATACTTTAATTGCATCAGACATTTAAAACAGCGTGCCTCAGTGAAGTACTAAATGATGGTGTTCAACTATTATGTGCTGCATTTCTTTTTAAGAAACTCATATAGCGTAGCAACAGAAGTGAACATTTTTCCTAAGCATAGTGAGAATGATTTTGTTCATGTTGTCTGAAGGTTTCTCATTTATAACTGAAATAAAACCTAAACTATTGACAATATCATTAAAACCTTATTTAATTTCTGAATCACTTATTGTACTTCAATAATAAATGTAAACATCTGTCACTGCAAAAGCCTCATGACAGAAATCTGATCTCAGATTTTTAAGTAGAATAACACTCACAATTTTAGTGTCATTGCTCCCTTCAGACCAAAATCAACTTTTTGATATTAAAAAGCATTACATTAATGAAACATTATTTATTGCACATATCAATATTTAAGATTATTTTATTATATGTAATATTTTTTTTTCACTAAAACATTCTTAGTACTTCGATACAGCTTTACATCGTCCATGTACTTGAAAACTAAGCAAAGTGGTGGTCTTGGCATTATTTCAGGTGAACTAAATTCAGTAAAGTTACTGCAGAATGATGGCACAGATATAAATAAATTTTTTGCTCACTAGTGAATACTTACTTTTAGGACAAACTAGCAAAGAGTTTGAGATTATTTCTTTGTTAGGAGACCCATATTTTGTTCAGTCTGGGCAAGAACAGTTCTGGTGACTTGCTGAGAACTGAAATAGGACATGGGAGAGTGGGAAATTGTGAGCCTCGTGGATACAAATCTCTCTACCTTGTCATTTGATGATATTTCAAAGGAACCAGAGAACTAGAAATCAGCAAGTTGGCAGCCTCAGCTATATGTTTCCTTAAGCATACTGCTTCCCAATGGACTTATGAAATGAAAACAACTAATGCAAAAATCATTCACTAGAAAAAGCACTTAAACCGGGACTAACTGCAGCCTTAGAGAGAAGGCTGCCTCCATACAGATGTAAAAAGAGAGTGAGGAAGGGGATAAATTTGGGTTTCCCCATCAAGTTAGTCCTTATTGAACTGAGCAGGGAGAGTACGGTAAAGATAACTCAGACCCAATGGACTGTGTCTAAATTAGCATTTGCTTTTGGAGTCTCAAAAACAAATTTTCTACCTGTCTCAACTTGCCATGCTTGGTTCACACTTCAGAGTGGCCTTGGAGCATATCAATTGCATCCAGTTTAGATGAAGCAGGATGGGAAGATATGCTCTGAGACCTCAGCTAATACGCTTCAACTGCTAATGGGTGATTAGTCCAAAGAGCAGATTAGAGAAAGAGCTAGTCCAAACTGAAACTCTGAAAAAACACTTATTATGGATGTTTCTCTCCAAAAAAAACAGTTTCTGTCCAGCCTCTCTTCTTAAAATAGCAACAGAAGTCATAGTTACAGTACAGAAGATAGTCATGAGTCAGTATAATGTGACACTTAGTATTCTTGACTACAATACCACACTAAATGCTGCTCCAGCTTGTAATGCTGCATGCACAAAGTCCCCTTCCTACAACTTCCCATACAACATCCAATACTACTAACAAAACACACAAGGTAAGTGCACAGTCACACGAGTTCTGCTCATTGCTTTGTGCTCATTAAGAGCATTTCACTAGTAAAAGATGAACAAGACCCGCTAACATCAGCTGGGGGCAAGCCCTTTTGCTACCATTTTCCCAGTCAGCTGCCAAAAATGAGTTTAACCCTTGGGCACCAGTCTTCCCTGACTTCCTATTGCTACATTCCTGCCACTTGGTCACTCATCTCAATTTTTTTCCCATTGTATCAAGCTAATTAATTTTTATTATTTTAATAAGACAGCAAAATACATTCAATGTGAAATGAAGTCAAGATTGCCATAAAAAGTAGACACACAAAAGTATTTCCAGTATCAAATCTTAAATTTCTCCAGTTAGGAGATTATTATTCTAATACACGCAATATACACAAATATTGCAGAAGCAACCAAATAAAGTAATACACTAAATATTATAGAATAGAAATATGAACAGCTTAAACAAAAAGAAAAAACAAAAAACCAAAAAAACCCCCACCAACTTCTAACCAAAGCTTAAACAGAATTGAAGCGCTGAATTTTAAAACCGGACAGATCATGAAAAAGGAATGTCAAATGTGAAGTTTTATCTTAAATCAATGTCCAAGTCAAGCTGTTCTTTGCTATGTTTAAGTTCTGCATTGATCTTACCCAGCAAATTCTTTGCAGATTTTAAGTGCCCAGAATACAGGTGCACAGTGTTATGTTAGCTTATGTCCAGTTGAGAATTAACTAAATAAAACATGGTGGTGGTAGCAGTGGATATTTAAAAAAAATGATGACAAATTCATTTACAGATTTAAAGTACAAGGTCTCTATTTGATTATTTTTGACATTACATTTCATTTGCATTTAGCTTTAAGAGCCTCTGTTTAACATCAGTTATCTCAAGAATACTTGGAGATATGACCCCTCTCAGATGACTCCAACATTCAGCTTCATTTTTTCAGTATTTTGATGGCATTGAATATTATTTTGTTCTGACTGCTATGGGTGAAAGTGATAATATGTATCTTAACTTGCTTTCTCAGGGACCCTTGGTAGGCCACCTGTACATTTGAAATTTATTTCTGTGTGCACACCCTTTTTCTCTGTAGGGTGTCAGTGCTTGTACCTTTCATCCATGCCAACAGTAGGCTCCTGGTCCTCAAAGTTAGCACGTGGCTCAAGCGCAAGCAGTGAGATGTTCACCATGCTGTCTTTGGAAGCTGAGCAAGCTAATGACTCTCAGGTCCTAGCAGTTAATTTTGTGTACAGTAGCCCATAAATCCTTGAGGTGAGAAGCCTCTTAATTGCACAAAGGTCTAGCGCACTTTGTTTTTGGTTTAGAGCATCACAATTACCTTCAGTGACCTGAAAATAATCTGTTGTATGACAAAACCAGAAAATAACATGATTGAGTAGTAAGAAAAACAAAGAATAGTAAGCGTAACCCACAAAACCATTGAGCTGGAACTGCTAAATGCTCTCTCCCAAAAAGAACAACATTCACTACAGTACAAGTTAAAGTAATGTCATGTACACTAAAACAAATTGCAAGTTTTTTGGATGGTGCATGAATTTAAGTTCTCCATTTCAATAAAGCAGGCACAGATCTAAATCCAATGTCATTTTTAAGTCTGTGCCAAAAGTAACATGGCAAAAGTAAACTCTACAGAAAAGCTATATGGAGAAACACGGTAATACGTTTTTATTATTTTTGTTATAAAATTAATAGATTAAAGGATTTCAGCCAGTATCAGCAGGTTTCCTAGCTGTCTTGACTCTTTATGCTATCAAAAAATACACTATTTCCATATTATCCTTACAACGTACAAACATGTTTCTACTCAAGATTGCAGAGTAGCAAACCCAACACTAACACTGAATTATTGGGCAGGTTTGTAAGGTCAGGTCAATATACTCCATGACAAACTGTCTTTCTGTGGAGAAATGTTAGGTGGAGAATAGGAAAGAATCAGTTATAGTGAAGCCAAAGACATATTTATGAGGCCGTATCAGTACTTATGAGTCCCTTTCCTCATGTGGAAAAAGCCACATAAACCGTTTCAGAGAAGAGACTTCAGAGAGACTCTCCTTGACTTTATCAAATTAAGCAGTCTGGTATCGAACACCAGGCAATATTTTTGCTCTGAAAACATATCCAGTGTTGTGTGTGTCCCCCGTGAAAGGCACGGGGCTCTTTCAGGTGCATAAGATACATATTTTTGTTATCCTGCTTTGAAAATACACACGCAGGTAAGCTATGTGTAGTATTTTCTGCTGCTGTGGGTATTGCATCAGAGGTATAATGATGGTGGATCAAGGGAGCTGATGTTTCTATGCTAGAGAGAAATATGCATATAGAGAAGGCAGGAATTTACTGTTTGCCTTAGTGTATGACCCAGCTGAAAGGCAGGGGACATTGGTAAAATACCATTAAGTGTTCAAAATTTAAAAAAGAAAACCCAAACAAAAAACTTTTTCCTTTTTGGAACTGAGTTTCTCAATTCAGCCAAAGTTTTGCACACTAGTTTATATTTCACTAGCTAGAACCATAAACACAGCACTATATATTATTAGAATGTATTATTAACGATAGTTAGATTGCTTACATATATTTTAATACCCTTGAAAAAATCTTTACTTCTAAAATAACTTAATTGATTTTTCACTTTTCTGTAGATAAATGCTTCACCACAGCCTCAATACATCTCCTATTACAAGTCACTACCTATGCATCATATATTTTTGCTACTGTGCTTCAGTTCCAAATATATTAATTACTACTGACACATTAACAAAGATTGGTTGCAAAAAATTTTACTGCTGTTAACACACATGTAGTTATGTGGATCTAGGACAATTGCTGAACACCAGATCACTTCTACTTGTATGAAATCTAATCTGGCAAGACTGCAGCTATGAACTTTGGGGAAGACATGTTTTTCTCAATAGAGAAGATCATCAGATATGAAATAGTGAATCTTGTCGTGAGGTTTAGCTGGAATTGCAGGTGTGTCTATGAATGCAGACATTTGGAAACCTGAGGATGCTCTTAGACAGGGCTGACATCCCTTTCTTTGGCCCGTGCAAGGTCAGGCTGCAATTATACTTGAGCATAATGCTCTTAAACCAATTTACCCTTCATATTATCATATTTTCCCTTTTATTACTTCTGCAAATTACCAATTTCTTGCTTTTGAGATAGAGTTTCTTTGCTTATTTATTCTCCCCTCACTTTTCTCTGAGAAACTCAGCAAGAATTGGTTTCAGTGGGACACATGTCCTTAGGTACTTGAATCGCTAATTGTGCAACATGGCCATTATATCAGACCACTGCTGTGAGAACAGATCACAATGCCACAGATATCCTCACAAATGTAAGCAAAAAAGTGAGACCATACAAGGGAATGGAGAAACCCGAAACTTTTACAAGACCTGTACTGTTCACTGTATGCTGCTCCAAGTGGTGGTTATGTTCTCATTCCCCACAGAACCTTTCTACCAAAGAAGAATTTACTAGGTGGAGATTTTATTCACTTTCGTACACTGTCTGTAGAGGTCAGTAATTATTGATAAGGATTATGTACTTGTCTGAACATTAAATATATAAAATATCATTATTTTGAAAATTATGCTTCCCAAGGAAGCATACTAAGCTTTATATCATATTTTCTTTCTATCAGCTTCCCAAAGTTTGGGTCTGAGACTGAAATCTTGGTGGAAAAATGAATGCCCATATAGAAAAAAGAATACAGAATAGATACAATAAAGCAATATTAATTCCTACTTGCTTTGAAAAAACGAATATCCACTGATCCTGCTCTGGAAGGTTTTCTTCAAAATAGCCGTGCAATTGTCACTGCCTTCTCCAAAGTGGGTGCAAACACGTCAGAGATTAACTGCTCTGAATGCACTTTGGATCAGGCCATAAGTTTGTCTCCAGTATGCCTACTTCCCTTGTAAGCAAAGGGGCAGTGTAGGGTGAGGAATCTCTGACATTTGTCATTCCCTGTGTTGACAGGAAATTGCCATTCAAAGATCTCTGTTCATTGGTTTCTCTGCCACTGATTTGCCAGTGGATCTTGGAAAGAGATAAACTGAACACGTCTGATTTCAGTTTACGTATATTCCTGTCTTTTTTCCACCGTTAAATTTTACAAAACATTCTGTAATCTTGGGTGGGAAAAGCCACAAAAGTACAAAGCAGCATACTATGTTTTGCTCAGATGGGATTTGAGAGTTTGTGCACTTATAGTCCTGATGTCAGCAGTTCATTTCTTCCCTGTGAAGACAATGTTCTAAGTACTTTTGATATGCAGGTGTTAGACATTCAATATACATTTCTTCTTTGGTCAAAAAAGAATCTCTCTTCAGTTCCCCAGTTTAGTCTTTACTTTTAAAAGCCTACATTAACACAGTATCTCTAGTACCCTTCTAAATAAGGTAACAAAATATCTGTTCCCAGGGTAGCCTGATGATCACCTAAAAATATCAACTGACATTTCTTTTTGTCTAACTTTCACTTGCTAAAAAACTTATATCCAGTAACTTTTAATTTCAAACATATAATTTATAATATCAGTAAATTCAGAAGAGTAATAAAATGTCTAAGTATATTCGATCTGCTCTAATTTGAGGATTAGGCTAGATTCTTTCTAATGAAGTAGAAGCCACTGGAAGCCACTGCAAGCACTAGTTTCCAGAGTGCAGTGTTCAGATATCCATGAAGGCACAGGTAACATTTCCATTTCTTTCTAATCTCATAAATTCCATATTCTACGCTGGGGACTCCCAACAACTTTTCCTGAACCTATTTTAGTTGGAATAAATTTTCCACATCTGCCATTGTGATCTTCTTTAAACCATGTCATTCCCTGGTCCAGGTCTGTTTGCACCATGCAAAATCATTGGCAGAGTCTGTAGTCATATCTCTCCGATCTTACAGTAAAAATTTTCATTTACTTCTTTATAACTGAATTTTACCCAATGGTTTTGTTCTTGTTTAGGTTTGTTGGTTTTTTGTTTTGTTTTGTTTTTTCTTTACATGTGGAAATTAACTCATTACAAATCTAAACCTCATAAACTAAGATCTGCCTAGTCTGCTGTGTTTTATTTTCCACCACGGTATACAGTCAGGATACATTTCTTTTGCTACAAACAGGTGTGAAGTTTAGGAACAGTATCTGAAATGAAATACAAGATTATGATCTTAAAATGTCAGCAAAGTAGATTTATACTGTGGTATTTAGTTATGTTGTAATAATATTGGCTATGATAATAGTGCACTTCATTGTTCTCCTTATGACTTTAATCTTCAGAAAGATAGACCATGGTTAAAGCTGGAAATTGTGCTGGCCCAAGCAACGCCATCAATTTTGAGCGTACAAAGTAAGCCTAATAGGCTCCTCCCCTCTTTTTTTTTTTTTTTTTTTAATTTTTAAAAAATCTAACTGCCGATTACCTTACAGGCTATATATGGGTTACGTAAACATGAACTATTGCAAGTGGATTAATGGATAGTGAATGAATCAGCTTGAAGAGGTTTCTGGAAGTCAGAGGAGCAGCTGGCCATGTCAAGGACACCTATTTCCTGAAGGATACGAGTGCCAGTATAGCTTACTGTTATTTTTCTCAGCATACTTGATGCATAAAATTCTCATGTCAGTTTTTGTAAAAAATAAACAAATAGATAAATAGGGCTGTTGTCATATGAGTAAAGGTCCCAGATACTTGGGGTTATGAAATCCTGTAACAATGCTAGGTGACCCAACAATACAATCTTGTGTGCTGAGAAATGGCATGAAGCAGTGATAGCTAAAGATAAGCAGACTAGGGTTTTTTGGGGGGAGGAGGGAGTACTTTGGAAGTCAAAGGTCAGCACAGATTACAGTCGTACAGCATTTTTCTCTGAGGCAAATAAAATGGAGACTAGTTCCTAAGGGTCAGCTAGAGCTCTCTATAGAGTAAGACCTGTAACGCAATAACTTTGCTTGACATGAAATTTAATGGTAGAGGTGATTATGTGTACTTTACTTAAGAAAATTTACTTCCAAGATACTACCAAAAATATCTCAGTCAGCATTGCTTTCAGATGGTGCTTTTTCAAATCTTCCTACTGCTGCAGATTTCAGGCTTATGACACAGCTGCCTAGGATGCTTTCAGTACAAGAAGGAAGTTAATTTTTTTTTCAAATTCTATATTCACAAAGGGTTACTGTATTACTGTAATTGTAGTGACCAAGATGAAAATGCAGATCTTTGTAGGCCTTTTCTGCCCCTTCCTCATCTGGAAGCATTTATGTTCCTTAACTGCACAAATTTCTAAGTTTTTTTTGTTAGCGTTTACACTTCTGCCATAAAGTACAAAATCAAGGATAAATGGAAAGCATTGCTTTGCAAACTTCCTTCTTGCCAAACTGTCATTAGCTAACCTCAAGCATGTTGACGCTTTTCTCTACACTTATATGGTTCTTGAATCAGAACATACTGGCCAACCTACCACACAGTAACTAAACTTGTGATGGCGAGAAGCCCTCCTAGACCACAACTACATTAAAAGCAAACAAACAACAGACATCGCACACACATTAAAACCTAAGCATTCCTCTGGTTATCTTATCTATAAGAACATCAGCCAAAATAACCCAATAACAATCCCAAACCATCAGGCAAAAAAAGTAGGGCTCCTCCCCTCCCCCTCAATAGCTTAATAGTTACAGTAGGTAGCTTCTGTGGACCCAAGTTCATAACCCTCCCTGTTTCAGTCTGACAAAGAGATTTAAGTCCAGTTTGTCACCCTCCTGAGAGCCTGCTGTAGCCATTAGGCTATAGCACAGTCCAAGGTAAATCTTTCACTCCCTCCAGCTGACACTATTCCATTTGGTATAAATAATTAAATGAAGACAGACATAAATTTGACTTTCCCACATGATTGCTCTAACCACCAGGCTATAGAGTCAATCTCTGCTCCCTTCTTTTTCCCCCAGCTTAATTAATATTTAATTGTTTACACAAAGTGGAACGGTTTTAATAGGAGACACAATTCCCAGTGAGTCAATACCTGGGACATTTTCCTGGGAAATGGGAGATCTACCACCAACTCACAGTTTCAAATCAGGGGATCAATCCTGCCTTGTGGGGTAAGCAAGAACCCCTTCTAATTTTGAAAAATGAAGCATTATTCATAAATATTAATTATGGATTTTGTGATAAATTAGTACTGTGGCTTAGACACCAAACTTCAAGGAGATGGCCATCAGTTGCAAATCCTAGCTGGAGGAAAGGGGATAGCAGGCACACGGCCGGGCATTTTTAGCACTTCGTATCACTTATCTTCCCTGGTTTGCTCTTCAGCTCTTTACCTTCTGCATATCTTAACTTCAGGCACCAAACACAGCACGTGCTCATAAAACATGCAGACACTGAAGCCAGAGTGCCTGACTCTGTAAGGTGGGGTGATGCTCGTGAGGCATAGAAACAGGGCAGCCAAAATAATTTGTGATTTATAAATCAGTCTTCAATATATTTGCACTCAAAACTCCTTTGAATTTTAATTCCTCAAAGCATTCCTCAAATTAGGTTTGAATTCTGGGGCAGAGGGCAATACCGGTGGGAGTAAAGCTGTTTTATGAAGTATTTTACAATTCAGACTGATTGTTCCGTGGGACACTTTAGTAGAGCTGCTACTGTCAGCTGTTCAGGAGTGGATGTTTTTGAGATGTAGAAAACAAACCCCTGCAAGCTTGCAAACACTTTGTTGTTTGCCCCTTAGGCACATCTGGCAGAGACTGCTGCCGCTGACACAGGCTCTCAGGTCTGATCTCACTGCTCCCAGGATGAAACAGTTAGGTAAATCTGATGTGAGGGATCAGGAGTCAGCTTGAAGCACAAGGAGAAATTGTCTTTTTCTGTGAAATATTTCTGTGAAGTGAGTCCAGAAAAAGTAACCACACAGGGACTAGATGATATTTTCTACAGCAAGGACCAGTGAACTGTCTTCCCCATCCCACCACTATCATCCTTTCTTTTTCTCTTTGACAAGGTCTGTAAATATGTCAACTAATCTCAGAAAGTAGTGCACAGAAGACTCATTCTAAAAGGTCAAAAGGTTCACCCAGCCCTTTTTTGTTAATACTATTCACATGTTTAATTTTCTTCAAGCTATTTCCTAAATCCTCCTTTGAATGTTCTCTTTTCTTATTCTTTCCCCAAGCCAAAAGGTACTCAGGTATTTAAAATAAAAGAAAAAAGTGCATGGTATCATTTACAGAATTTGGAAGGACTACTGGTCGTGTGAAGAGGCTTACAATGCAGTGAGTTTGCAAAACCCGAGAAACAAAAGGGGATATATTGGGAGACTTAAACTAACTGATGCTTTTTCTTTAGTTCAGGTCTGGCCATCAATTATTTCACAGGCATGCATGCTCTGTATTGAATCCTAATCCAATCATATTAGGAAGCCTGAGCTTCAGCCCCACATGTAACCTTAGTTCAGTTTCACAAGATTTTCCTGAAATTTATTTTTGACCCTACTAAAAGAAAAAAAACAAAACCAAACCCACAACAACAAAACAAACAAAAAAACCCTCAACACCAAAAACAACATAAAAGAGAATATTATTTCTATGTGAAACGTTCTTGCTCAATCCTTTCATGTTTGCTGTACCGAAAGAGCCCAATCTATTGTCATGGTTTAACCCTACCCAGCAACAAATTACCACTCAGCCACTCGCACAGTCCCTGCCCACGCAGCAGGATGGGGAGGAGAATTGGCAAAAAAGGTAAAACTTTAGGGATGAGGTAAAAACAATGTAATAATTTAAATAAAATAATAACAATATTTATTAACAACAACAATTATAATGAAAAGGAGAGAGAAGGGGAAAGGAATAAAAGCCAAAGGGAAAGGAATAATAAATAAATAAATAAAAAACAAGTGATGCACAATACAATTACCACCCGCTGACTGGTGCCGAGTCAGTCCCCAAGTAGCTATCAGCAGTCCCCAGCCAACTGCCCCCAGTTTATATACTGAGCATGGTGTTCTATGGTATGGAATAACCCTGTGGCTAGTTCGGGCCAGCTGTCCCACCTGTGTCCCCTCCCTATTTTCATGCCCCTCCAGCCGTCTCACTGGCAGGACCTGAGAAACTGAAAAGTCCTTGAATTGGTATAAACATTACCCAGCAACAACTGAAGACATCAGTGTGTTATCAATGTTATTCTCTCACCAAATCCAAAACACAGCACTGCCCTATCTGCTAAGAACATTAACTCTATCCCAACCAAAACCAGGACATCTACTTTTCACATAATTCCAGCAGACTTCATGGCAACTGAATGCTGTTATATTCTTGTGAGAGTTTCCTCTAAACTCAGATCACTCAAGTCTTGTCTAATAAATCGTTCCTCATGTCAGGTGTTTTGAGGTCATATCCTCAAAATTGTCCTCAATCTATTCTGTCATTTTACCTACAAATGCTGACCAGAACTGCCTTACTCGAGTTTCTGACTCTTACATACAAGATATTCAAGAATCATTTTGAGTTATTCTATGGAAGCTGTGTATGAATAATTTGCTGACAGCTCCATTATTTCCCAGAATCTCCCACCTGATAAAAAACATCCCATTCATTCCAGTTTCAAAGATGCTTTCTGGCAATCTAGGGAGCAGAGGGCTCAAATTTTCTTCTCTTAGCAAATGCCCAGTGTCTCAGGTTATTTTGGTTTTGCTGTCTAAAAACTCATCCTTAAGAAGAGAATTGGGCCTCCAGTGAAGCAGAAAGATGCATCACTTGACATGTCTATTGACCCAAAAACTGGAAGAAGGTGCCTGCATCTCTTGCAGATTTGCCAGGTTTATCTGTAGGTTTTCTGTACAAGCTTGTTTCACCTCACTTACTTTGTTTTCCCTATGAAACAGAGGGCTTTAGGAACAACATATCAAAATCTATAAGTCATACTTCTTGTTATCTCTTGTCTTAAATACCACCTTATTTTTGTTTCCCTTCTTTAACTGTGGGTGAGATGACAGAACCCAAAGACAACCCTGCACATTTTCAGCACTTTCCCCAGATATCCCCCTGCTTCTGGCGCACCACCACAGGGACACTGGTGGAAGGTCCAAAATACAGACTGTAGTAAGTTGGCTGTTTATAATGCTTTCAAAAAGAACTTTCCTGTCCCGTTTCAGGCTTCACCTTCCACAGGAATGTTTGATTGGTACCTCAACTCCTTGGTTTAAATACTGACCTAAAATTTGGGAAGAATACAAGACCTGCCTTGCCCTTCTGAACAGTGCTAGTGTGCTGGACAATACTTTCTGTGTATATCTCAATGGTATGAACTGTTTCAACCATCACAGGTAAGGTTAATTATTCCTACATGAACTATTCCTACATAGCTCTAGGCTAATTATTCCTACACAGCCTATCAGATCTTTCCTGATAGGTTGCATATATAAAGTAATTATTGTATACAATTGCAAAAATACTGGCTGGAAATACGCGTTAAATGTAAGAAACCTCATCAAATTTATAAAAATAAAAGCATGTAACTGTATGGCTCCTGATTCAAAATAAATAAGAAATTTTGAGGGGAAAACCAAGGAACAACACTGAGTTACTAACAGAAAAAAGTAAGTCTGGCAGTCCTCCACCAGCATTGCGGAAACAAGAAGTAATTCATTTCACAGTGCTTCTTCCCCCTCACACTTTCTTGTATCTTCCTCTTCTCACCTCAGCCCTCACATCAATCTCTTGCCTTTCAGCACTCTATACGCATGCACACACACACACTACATTCCTTCAGGGCAGCACACAATTCCCTTACCTGTTTTGACAAGAAATGCACAGTGAGTCACACGCCAGAGGCCATAGTTACACGAAAGTCACAGGTCAATAAAGATCACTTACATTTCCTATGAGCTTTTTTATCCTCTTTTCCCCCTCCGGGAGCCAGGGCCTCAGAAAGGAAAGAAAGAAATGTCAAGGGCCCCTTTGTCAAGTGCTTTAAAAAATCCCCCAAACCCACCATTGGATGCCCCCCTCAACCTCTTGTTACCTTGCCTTAAGGAAAGTGGGCTTTTCCTCTTGGCCTCCTTCACCTTGAAGGAGTCCTTCATCCCTTCAAGAAGTTGGTCACTGACTTATCTCTCTCCCTTGATGATGTACAAGAAAGTAGAAGAGATTAGTCAGTATTCTTTTAAAACTGTCTTTTACAAGGAAGCCAATAAAATGATCTACATTGTATCACAGTTCAACATATCTGACATCTGTTCTGTAATAAAATTCACTCCATACATATGCTTCTTCAAGCTCATACATATGCTCCCCACAAGCATCCCCCAGCTGCTCTTCTGAGACATTTTGGTAACATATCTATAGCGTTATGCTAGATATATTTAAGTAGGTATTCTATCTTTTCTCTTTAGTCTACTAACTACTTTGAGAAACTCTGCTTGGTAAAGGTAGTACCAGAAATTACCTAGGGCTGCTTGAATATCTCAAGAATTTGCTCATTTTCTCTAGGAGAAGTGAATCTCAGGGGCTGTGTTCATTGTTCTGTTTCAGACTTCATTTCCACAAACCTGGACGAAGTCATGTTCCATTCACAGAAGTACTCATGATAAATGGAACTATTGCCTAACACATTAGGTATATGATTTACAGAATCCTTAATAGACTAAAACAACACTAAGAACGAAAATGAGTCAAAAATGATAGTTTCATTGAACCTTTCACTGGGAGTGCTATACATTCCAAATACCAGATATCAGTAATGCAAATCATTGGAAAATGCAGGCAGCACAGTATCCATCCTAATAGTCATTCTGTGAACACAAAAGGTGCATCTTCATTATCCTGTTGAACCAGACCAGCAGTAAATTTCTGAAGCAGCCTTTCTAGGTTTCCCTGCTAACTGTGATGGGGTTTCCTCTTCTGAAGGCATTTCAGAGCACTTCTCTGTGCTGGGCTTCTCCAAGAAAAAACTGCACCAGAAAATACACTGCAGGAACATCCCCAATGTACTCTAGCTGCAAACGAACATAGAGGTAGTCTGATATAAAGAAACTTAAGTGTATATGGTGTAAATGCTCACTTTAGCAGTTTTGCTCAATAGACCTGCTATTAGTTCATGCTATTGGCTAATGGAAACATTTTCTGTATTTGCTTTTATAGACACCTTTTGATCTCATTCACGTGTGCCAGAACAAAACATACATGTAAACAAATCTGTGACAGCTGAGTTGAACCTGGCACATGACGGATTCACCTCAATATCTGTAGAGCAAAATATTATGCAGGAAATGCTGTCCCTTATTCATTATCCCTTGATTTTACTACCCCTTGGTTTCATAGTCATGATGGTGAAGATGCTAATACATTTAGCAGAAGCCATCTCATTTTGTTATTTTTTTTTGTGTTAATCCTCTAGAAGAAAAGTCTGCATAAGTCCCTCTTAGAAGCAAAGCATCCCCTGGACTGGAAACCTGAGTTCCTGCATTTCTTTTTCTATAGCTTCATTACATTTATGAAAGAAAATTAACCTCAAAAAGTAGAAGCCAGTTTTTCTCTTCTATCATTCAGATATTTTAAATTCAGTGCTTCTTGTTGGTGATGTTAAAAAAAACAGAATCCAAACCTACAACAATGTCTCATCTCTTACATGGCAGTTTTATACAACTTTGGTAGGCATATCAGGTTCCTAACATCAGAAATACCAGGAAAGTACATAATTATCACACACATGAATATTTGGTGAATAAAAATAACTAGGACAAGAACAGACTGCTTACTCCCCCCTGCCAACAAGCTCTCAATATGAAATGAAACAAATAAACACTAACTGGAATACTTCACAATGTACTGCAACAGAAAACATTTAATATGGCTGCTACACAAAAGAATTCCTTGAGAGTTCTACAGCAATGCCTCAGATCAAACTTTCCAACTCCATAAAAATAGGAGTATGTGGTACCATTGTGCCACACCTGTTAGCATGTATGTCTTTATTAGCTGCCAAATTTTCAAGGCAATTCACAAGAATTTAATTTTTCTAGTACTGAAATTAAGACACATTTGATATCAAACAATTGTCTGAGCCTGGAAGGGGGGTCTTCTCCTGTTGGGGACCTGAACAAGGTGAAGACAAAGAAATCTGTGATACTTCCAATAGCTCTTGCCAGACTCAGTAATGTTAGCAGGTGATAGCAGCCTGAGGAGACACCACTGGGAAGCCTGCTGAAGCATTCACATAGGAAAAAAAACCCCAAAAAACCCACAACTTCATCAAGGAAAAAAAACCCAACAAACCTTCTTTATTTTGAGCATGTGTATTTTGTTCTCATTCTAGCCTGTGATCTGATAAGGCAACTAGATCTGTGGACAATATACCAGATTTTTAAAAGGAAGTATCGAAAATGAAAGACAACATGAAACAATGCTATCCAGTAATCCTGTGTACCATCAGAAGAGTAGAAATAAACAAGTTCCAGCAAGTCAGAAAATGTATTTTGAGCACACTGGATATTTCTTTCATACCGACCCAGGAGAAAACTCTTAAGAGGGAAAGATTATTTTAGCTGAAAAAGTCCTAATTGCTCTTTGGAATGCTGGTTTGAATTATGGGTCCTACGGTAGCTTACCAAATACAATACCATCTCCTAAATATCAAAATGTCGTGTTATTCCAGGTCTATTAACTGTATTACAAATTTCCTCAGATAACTGAAACCTTGATTATCTGGAAGACAGACAGTCTCATCAATTTTTAGTCTTATTACAGTATCAAGACTTGAGCAATGAAAAAAAAAATAATCCTTTTGTCCTTTGGGAAAGGTTTGAGTTCGGTTTTCTCTTGGTTAGAAGCGCCTCTCTCTGTTAAGACTGGGTTCGATGGGCAAGTACATCCAAAACTCCATTGTATCCAGCTCTGCTAATCACCATCTTGGATTTGACACATAGATGCAGAATAAGATGAGAACATGAGTGTGCCCAAAAAAGGTACACAGTCAAAAAATAATGAAAAGTATTAATGGAGTTTAATTTCATTAGCCTTGTGGTTTGATTAAGTAAGGTTTTAAAACTCCCTCATTTCAGATGCTGATTTCCCTATTTTCAAGGAAAAAGAAAAACAAAACAGAAAAAACAAGTCCTGAGACAGTGCAGTTGTTTTCTTCGGGGCTACGGGAACAGGCAGTTAAAGGCTTTGCTCTGCTTTCCAGAACCTAGGCAACTATGCCCGTTTCTACTAAATATACTCCCTGTTATCGTACCATAAATCCAGAGTAACTAGATCAATTGCAGTTGTAATCCAAAGTAAGTAAGGTCAGATGCGTGACCAATAGGTGTCTAAATAATCCTTTACTTGAAAAGTAATGGAATAACTTTATAATTTTTTGCCATTCCATTCTGGATCAATTAAACATAGCCACTTAGTTTTGTTTCTATATTTTTGGGTCAGGGAACAGAAAACTGGATAAGGTAACCCATGTGGAGGCTGCTATCCTTAAAGACCATAACATAATAATTTTGTAAGACTGTCACTAGTAACCCCTATACAATAACAATCTCTAGAGTAGGTCTTCCCACAAATTCAGCTTTGATCTATTGCACCATAATAGTTACACCTTATTAGAAGGACTTTTACAAGGAAAATAATTTATTTTCAAGGCCTCCCATCACTGACCCATAAGTCACACTTCCTTACAAAGTTTACGATTAGTCTGTTTCAAGAAATGTGTGAAAAGTGGTGAGAGAAACTTGCAAGTGATATAGCCTATTAAGACATTTCTATTTTTATTATTTGAGCAGCCATTGATGCTCTAGAATATTGATTATCATTGCTAAATTTACATAGTTAAAAAGATAAGCAATAGCTGTTAAGTCTTTAATTCATATAAAAGATTTTAATGGAAATGTTTAAGTCCTGTATATACTTTGCCAGGATCTAGATAATGAACTGAACTACTTACATAAAATTGATTAATCTAATTGCTCCCTGAGAAGTTCCCTTTACTTACTACTCTTAGCATCGTCTTCAAGGGCTTTTGATTTAAGACTGATTGGAATAGACAAAAATGTATTTAAGAACCCAAAGGGTTATACATTGTTTTAAATCAGAAATGTGTCAAACATTTGCAATCCCTTGATTCTATCATTTTATACTTCATAAGGGATCCCTTTTGAGAAAGGTTTATGTGTCCAGACATATTTGGAAATGTTCTTTGACAGAACAAATTCTTTGAGGACATAAATCAAAACTACAGCTGCTCCCCTAAAAGCTGTCAGCGATAATAGCATCAGAAATTGGATTAAATAAGTCCTGTAGAGAGACAGTATGTCCATTTCTACATTCAAAACACACAAATTATCAGAGAAACCTTTATTCAGAGACCAGGGAACAGACAACAAGGAGGTATAATAATACTTTTCAGCATACGGGAACCCAGCTCAGGAGCTTTCCCAGAGAAGAACCTCTCTTGTTTTATGTAAACTTGAGCACACTTCTTTGAATAACATAAGCATAAAACCCTAACATAGTCTCGAGTAGTATGAGCAAAACCTAACTGTGATTTAATCCAAGAATGGATAGGGCAAACTTATTCTTTGCTCCAAGAACAGTAATCTGGGGTATAGAAACAAAGGAAAAAGAATTTTACACAGAAGTGATAAATATGTAGCTTGGGATTTCCAGGTAACTGTTTTGGCTGGAAGAAAGTAGCAGTGATTTATACTTGCTTACTTTGAAGAGGAAAAACGTCGAAGTCTAAACAGACAATGCTAGACTAGGGATAAATAAGTTTATTCTCTTTAGTTTCATGGTAGAGCTCACTGCTACATTAGTTTCAGTGTGAATTAATTTTTCAGCTATTTCTCAGTACTGTTGAGAACTACACCACCACTATCATGGCTAAAACACACAGCCATTACCCATCGGTTTTATTATTCTTTTTACCTTGTGTGTATCTATTTACAGAAGGAGCAAAGATCTGGGAGGAAAAATTCCGCTCTGATTGATATCAGTATGAAGCATGATGAAAAGCTTATTTGTATGGTGTATTACCACATTCCCTTATATTTCTATTTATTTTGTCAGCGTTACAGAAATAATGGATAATAGATTATTATCATAAACATTTAAATATCAAAAGCTGAACATCAGCTACAGCGAAGGAATATGGGCTCTGTATCTCAGTGCTCGGTTGTGCCCATGACAGACAGGTTTATAGGATCTGCTTGGCTTTCTGCTCACACAGCTACCTAGGAGGAGTTGGCTGCGGTGCACATGGACCATCCAGTTGATTCACATTGCACTTCAGATACAGCTTTGAATTTTCTTCAGGCCCTGACAACGACTGGCCTCAGTGTGCCACATCGCTGTTGTTACTGAGCTCCCTTGTGAAACAGCTGTGTGAACAGGACTGCTGAGCCCTTTTTTCCCCCTCTCTATCGCTCTCCCCCTCATTTAGCAATAGGTAGCAAGCTACCCACACCTACACTGTGCACCAAAACAGCTGCTCCAGCCCCTTCTCCCACCCTCTCCTCTCTCAGCAGAGCTGTTTACATTTGGGAAGTATTCATGCCTCAGGCTGATTGCCTCTGCACTAGAAGTAATTTTGCTTGTGTTAAGGAACCTGCTCTGCTCTTCCAAGATAAAAAACAAATACACATTCGCAAAAAATATCCGTGATCTGTGTAATATTTATAGTACAGATAACTTAGCTGTAAGTTTTAGGATAGAAAAAGTAAAAAAGAATTTTTACAGATAAAATATCCTTTACACCCCTATTTATTTACATTTATCAGCATATATGAAGTCAGGAGGATGAAATAGATTGTTATCCTTAGCTATGATGTATGCTTTAGGCTCAGAATTGGCAAGTTGATAAAATAGTTATTTCTGAAGGCATGGACTATCCCAATTCTACCTGTTATCTTCAGGGTCACAAACCAAGTGCTCATTTGTTACCCAAATGAAGATTCATTATTCTGACTGAAACAAACAGGATTACTTGTTTATCAATTCAAAAGTAATCTATTTTTTTATTTACCAATATATTACATTGCTGAGCAAAGAATTATCTTTCCATTGTTTATACACCTCAGTATTTAAGAGGATTATTATTGTAGAATAATCATCTTGCTTTAATTACCAAGAGAAGAACCACATCATTTTATTAATTTTAGGATTTATGCCAAGTTGGAAATAGAATGTAAAACACAGAATCAGTCAGTAGCTGACAGCAGCTTTGTTAACACTTCTACAAAATCTTTATTGGGAAAAAAACCCCACCGAAACCTAAACAAAACTAGATACAGAGGATTTTTATATATATATATATATATTATTTTTTACAAAATAACTTAAGCAGTCTCAACAAACAATATGAACACACAGTCTTGTACTGTACATACCTGAGGCACAAAAGGCATACACATCTTTTCTTGATTACTAAGAAGCCAAAGTGACAAAATATTTCACTGTTTCAGCAGCAGTGCTGCAGACTGCATTACCCAGGGCAGAACGCAGGAGCACAGCCAGCCCACACTCAGCAGCTGAGTCAGTCTTTGCTGGTTTCAGACTCCAGAAGGAACAAACCAGCTTCAGCAGCCCTCAAGAAACAGCCATGATTAAGTTAATGCTGATTGCCAGCACCTGCCAAAGCAGTTAAGCAAACACACTTGTTTTACTAATCCTTCAACTTACCTTTTTCCGTTGGTGGTTACATTATCTAAGAAGTGTGGGTCTCATCCTGGACCTGATTCAGCTCAGGAGACCACCTTCTCTTCTGGTGCATTTGAATTGGTGCAGTGTCCTGTTTGATACATCTGTGCCACCAGTTATAGGATCAACAATGACCAAATAGGAGAACTCTAAGCGACAGGGACTATACTTAATATGTATATGTGTTCAACTGCTAACCAAATAAGTTTCTACTAGTATTGGTTTTAAAAAGCATAAATATTACCATCTATAAGGAGAAATCAAGCTACTAGCTCAAATGACAGCATCCTATTCCATTCCTTTAAAAATACAAGAAGCAATGGGCATAAAGACTTGGAACGTGGAACAAAACATAATTTTTTCCCCATTATTCTTTCTTGGCCCAATGGTTTTAGCTAAGTCTTCCTCAATCATTAGATGTTTGGAAGGGCATGTAGAATTCAGTATTGACATCTGTCTCTCTCTGTTTCATGAAATATTTCAGACAATCTGCAACAGACAGTATTTCAGTGGCTGACTATATCCTAGCAGCTTCATTGCTGCTGGCTGACTCCGAGGAAAGGATGTAACTACACCTATCTTCAAACAGAAAGGCATTAAAACCCCAGTATTTTTTAATCCTTCCTTAGTCACTTAGTCACCTTCTAAATGTCATCTTTTCCTATTGTGTTATATACACACATACACACAGGAAGGAACTTTTAGGACACAGACAAAACAGTCCCTTTTTTTTTTTTTTTTTTTTTTTTTTGCTTTTTATGTTTGCTTCAGCACAAACCCTATCAGCCTCAAGAAGTCCACCAAGCAGTGCTGGACTATCTCAGGTGTAAGAAGCAATCACTTCAAAGAAGCTGGCATTAGCTGCTGCAGATTTTTTAAGCCATTTATGCCCTCCCCAAACCTCCATTTCTCTTTTAAAATTCACAACAAATTAATTAAATTAAAAGCAACAAGATCTTTTTCTACAGAAAAAGAAACTATCCTTTAAAATATGAAAAATATGAGTGGTGTTGTCCAGTAAATCCCATAACAACCTGGAAAAAACTGACTGTTCTACCTCACTTTCCAGAGCCATCTAACATGTACTTTCAGCTAAACATGAAAACTTGATTATGTTTAGTATTTGAAAATGTTAGGAAAAAAGTTTACCTCATACTCAGAAAATTAAGAATTAAAAAGGATTTTTGTTTCACAAAATTAGGAGGTTTTTAATTCCCTATTACTTTTTGTAAATTAGTAACTGAAAATTAAAACTGGTTTGTTTTTTAGAAGATGTTTTCCTCAGCTATTGCTTGTACTCATTGATTTTTCACTTTATGGTTGCTTATGATTGCTGACTACTGGCATTGATTTGTATATGTGATACACCAAGAAAGAAAAAAGAACTGAAGCATTTTTTCTGATTAAAAAAGGAGTATATGATCTTTGCAAAGAGTAAAGGATTAAAAATTCGTAACTCAAGGCCTCTTAAATGTGATGGTGCAAGCTAAGGTCACCTTTGTACTCCTGATTCAGTCCTTGAAAATACTGTGTTCTGGGAAAGTCTGTTTAGCAGTAATCAAGCAAACCAAAGGTATAATGAAGAGAGCTGAACAAATAATTCACACTGAATAATTTACTCAAACCTCATTTCGAGTTCTGGAGTGTCAATGAATAGATTCTTTGAATTTTATTTATTCAGAAATACTCAATATATATTATTTTTAACTGTAGACAGCAAAAGTTCACTGAGTATATCTGATTTAAAAAAAAATCTAAGTCATAGAGCTGAACTATAGTTAATTGCATAAACTCTGTATAATCTTTTTCTGACTACAGAAAATAGTAAAGCACCTGTCATTAAAAGCAGAATTTGAAAGAAAAAAATATCCAGGATATTGAACTTCTTATCTAGTGTGTAAAGCTAAGGAGCTTTAGAAAAAAATATGTTGTCTCCTCTTCAGACAGTGATGCCCCAAGTCGGGAACATTGTCCTGGAAGAAACAGGGAATAGCAAGAGTCACTGGTGCAAGGTTTTCATTTGGTACACTCCTGCCACACCTCACATCATGCGGGTGTCTTTATTTGCTTTCTTCAAAAATGCATTTATGTTTTCCCTTGTCTTATTTAGAATAGAATGGAATATTTCAGTTGGAAGAGGCCTACAGTGATCAGCTAGTACAACTACGCTCAAACACCTTTGTGCCAGCACTGTGAGCAGAGCAGGGAACACAGTCATCCTCTCATCTCATACACGAAGCAGTCAGTATTCCAGTTCTTTAAAGTAAACACTTCCTTTTATTAATTTCCCTGGTACGAAGTTTTGACTAGCAGTTTTGTTGCGATGCACATTTAGTTGTGTAGTGTGTATGACCAGTTTCTTATTAGATTGTGTAGCATCTATATCAAGACCAAGTTAAAAAAAAAAAAAGGGGGGTCTTACAGCTAAATCCAGCAATGCCTGCTATTGATGGCAGATTTTTATTATCTTTTATTTATTTTATTTTTAAAAAAAATAATTAATAATTATTTATATATGATGTACTATGCAATTAATAATTAAAATATTGTATTATATTAATCTCCTTTCTTCAATGTGGTTGTATACATCTAAAGTTTTCTTACATTTAGAGATCTCTTTTGCCAAAAGCAATGCTTCACCTTGCACAAATATCTACAAGCTACTGTGGCGATGCACTTCTCCCCCTCCTCCGGGCTGTTCCGTGACCTGAGGAGCTGCCGGCCAGGCTTCACTGTCCTGAGTAATGAGTGGGATGGTTAAGGACCCCTCAACTCTACTGATGACTTTTACTGGGCTAAGACAGAGAAAGCCATTGCCTGTGCTGGAACTCCCATTGATTGGTCAAAAGAGGGAAGAAGGATGGAAACAGTTATTCCCTGACAGCCCCAGAATGTTCCTGCCGGATCATAGCCCGAGTGGTAGCTGAGTGGAACAATATATTGTTCCTGGAATTTTTGAGAAAACTACCAGCTCAGGTTGCTGTTGGGATGGAAATTTGCTGATCATCTCACAGCCTCGTAAAAGGCAGTCCTGAAGTGAGACCCTTTTGAGCTCTCCTGGACTGCAGCAGGTTGCGACCAGCATGTCCCTTTGGGCGGGACACCGCTCAGAGCTCGCAAACCACTTGGTCTGTGATACTGGGGGGACCGCTGCAGAAAGTCGATGATGGGGCCTGGGCTGATATCCCTGCTCCTTGAGGTTCAACCCTTTGCCCACTGAGGAATGCAAAGGCATAAGACGTATTTCACTGAACTCGAGGGCAAACTTTTAGCTGGTATATACCTTTGCTGTAATATATATTGCAAGCCTGAAGTAGTTAGGTTAATTATGTAATTTTGTGATTTAAAACAATTTGATTTGCTGCTAAAATACCATAAACTGTGAACAAACTTTTTCTCTCTCTATCTTCCCTTTAGATCCAATCCATTTTCCAAGTCTGAAACAAGCATTCAATCCAGCTGCACCTAAACTCTGTGAGGATTTAGAAGGCAAGAGGGCCTGCTCTGAACCTTGTGACTCAGTGGAAGGGTCTCCCTTGATCTTTACCACACTTTCCCTATTTTCCCTTTTAGACACAAACTGTTGACCAAGTCTGAGACTAAGACTGGATCCAGCTGCACCTAAACTCTGTGAGGATTTAGAAGGCAAGAGGGCCCGCTCTGAACCTTGTGACTCAGTGGAAGGGTCTCCCTTGATCTTTACCACACTTTCCCTATCTTTCCCTTTTAGACACAAACTGTTGACCAAGTCTGAGACTAAGACTGGATCCAGCTGCACCTAAACTCTGTGAGAGTTTAGAAAGCAAGGGGATCTGCTCTAAAACTTCTAATTCAATGGAAGGATCTCTTTTACCCTTTTGTACTTTTGATCTTCATAAACTGTTTCCAACCCTATTCTGACTGGCTTTCAACTTGATTTACCTCTGTGCATTTACTCTATGTAATAAGTATTAGAGTGAACCTTGTCATCAAATCTTGTGTAGTCACATTTCCGTATATTCGTATAAAACCTATTTCACTTAAACTCCTTGGCGGTAATTCTTTAATTGACCTGACCTAACTACTCTTTTCATCACAACTACCTTCAACACAGTGGAGCAAAAAGACTTGCCCATGTTCCCAGGTGGATTCTGAGCCTTGACCCAGCTCTCTGCCTCAGTGGTTATGTTGCTGTTGGTAAATAGACTAAAGCCATATCGAGTTAAGCAAATAAGTGACTTCTACTCACCCATTTACCTGCTGCACAGGCAGATATATGCAGGTGTAATATATCTTGGCTTTCTTACACCAGGAGGTATAAAACTGAGTCATAACATTTAAATATTTTTTTCTAAAATAGTAATTATTGAGTATCACTACACCTTTCTCCTATGGAAAATTTTATGGGTTGTTTAACTCTGTAGAGAGGCAACACTTTATTAAAATTGATGGATCTTTTCTACATGTGTCAAACTGATAATCCTGTGACAAGACATTGAACTATGAATCAACATTTAACATTCATTGTCTGAAATTCTAGAGGTAAGGCTCAAATCAGCTTATGGTTAAAGGCAACCCTCCTCCTCCCCTTCCCCCCACTTCTACTTACTAAACTATATAGAAAAGGTTTTGCTAGAAAAGTGTGAAATGAAAATACCAGCAAATTAGGAGGCATCAATATACATATTCAAACACATGAAAGTAAAGAACATTTTCAAATGACTATGCTGTTACCTTTACCTAGTGAGAACAAAATGGATGCTGGCATTCAGTTGTTCAAAATACTGAGCTCTACTCAATACAGAAAACAAAATGATAAGGTTTCTATACTCCTCACTAAGGCTTTAGAATCCTAATGAGATGTTCTAAATGTTGTAGAAATAAAAACTACCAACCATCTGGAGTAGAAGCCAAGCAGAGAAATCTTTACAGTCACATTGGATTGTATTTAGGTTATTGTCTTTAGCCTTTTTATACTTGGAAATACTGTGGTTTTATTTATTCCAACAAAACGTTTAATAAAAATTAAATAGTAAAAAAAAATCCGTACAGAGCATTGTCCTCATTAGGGCTTCATATAGCACCCTTCTCTTTTCCTCCCTTTTCCTTTCTATGTCTTTTTTTAAAATGGCATATATTTTATCTGGTTTAGCACTATTGGACTCATTATCTAACAAAAAAAAAGCAGATTAATTTCTAAAATCAGGTTTTAAATTTCTCTTCGGAGGTAAGATTGAATTCTATTCTGAAAAATTCACCTTATGATATTTCACCTTAGTGGTCTTACTTAACTTTAGAAAAAACCCTGCTGCAGTTTCGGCTTGAGGGCTCTGATGGGAAGCTAGTCTTATTTAATAGTATCAGACTAATAACCGTGTGATCTCTGATCCATTTCCTGTTCTGTTTCACATTTTCTGGGCCATCACTTACACCCATTCAGGCCCAATCTGATGAAATGAGCTATAAACCGCTTCCTGTGGGACTCAATCAGCATATCATTTGACTGGCACTTACAACATGGGCAAAATAAACACTACCCCTCAGATAAGTTGTAAACATTCATTAAATATTTTAAATTGCTGCAAGATTCTTAAGATACAAAATATTATAGGAGTGATTTTAATATTTAATGTGCAATATAGTTATGGGGTTTTTTTCCTCTTCTGCAATCACTTTACAGGTAAGAAATCCCTTGAGCTATTAATGAAGGGATTGTAAATCCACATGACAAAACAGGTAGTTGAATTTGTGGTGAAAGCTGAAAACATTGCTAGTATTGCCTTCTCTATAATCCTGTTCTCTAATACAAGAAAAATACATAAACCTTGTTAAGCCTGCAGGGACTGTATATTCCCCACCTTTGCTAGAGAAACAAGAAGCTGCAGAATAATTACTCATGGAATGGTTTCTAAGGAAAGATTTTTTTTTTTTAATTCAAGGAAAATTATTTCAATTTTATAAAAATAAAAATCAATTTTTCTTAATAAAAAATATTTTCCTCCCGCTATATATTTAGCATATGTTCTCTGAAGATGCACAGTTGCTTTCAACAGTCATCATGGACCTAACAGAGATATCTTTTCCCCAGAAAATTGTTTCTCATTTGGTTAATCTACCAAGATACATCACACCCTTTCCTTGGATAAAGAGACAGTGAAACATGGAAAACTGTACGCAACAAATATACATTTCTTCTTTCATGTTCAGCTTTTAAAACCACACTAGCCAGAAATGTATTTGATGACCACAAACTTTATCACATATAATTCATTTACCACCCAAACAATTAGACTACCAACCAAGTGACATAGAAAGGTAATGTAATGAGATTTAAAAATATTTTTAATATTCAAACTACAATGTTGCCTTAAAACGGGCCACAGCATCATGACAAACTTTCTCAGTCCTTTAGGTTTTGCTTCATATATATCCAGTGCCATTTTGTTCAATTCTGCATGCTTTTGAAAAATAGTTCCACTGACCTTACTTTGGGTTGGGAGGCAAGGCAACAGCAGTGGAGCTAGACACCCCTAACAATTTTTTTTTTTTCTTCTGCTAAATAAAACTGACAGGTCTCCAGGCAAAGCAGTTCAAGGCTGATTCCTGCAATACAGTACTGTAACTCCTCAGCAAGGGTTCCTAAGGTTTACAGTATATTCATGCATGCATGGAGAGACAGGGCAAAATAAAAAACTGCTTTAAGCTGAATAAAACCAAGAACTGTTTCCTGTAATTTTGTTACCAAAATGTGCTCCATGGAAGAATACTTGAAAATACCGTGATGCTCTGCTACTTTTGCCTTAGTGAGTGCCAAACAATTGAGGTGTGGGTCACAGTGATTATACTGTGTATAGGGAAAGGCTTTGTAACAATGAAATAATTGAAAATTAGTTCTCTCATATTCAGGGAACTACCCTCTGCTCCTTTGTGCTGCTTTCATGCCACTGTAACTGCAGGGTAGTCAAAGGACCCACATAAAATGGATAGTGTGGAAAACACGGCATTTTCAAAGACCTTTGCAACTTGATGTCAATTGCAGTTTCATCATTGCCTGAACCTGCAGCCATCAAAGCCAGTTCAGCTGTGTTTTCAGTTCCCAGAAGTGATGGAGAAAACAGTGTCTGACCCAGTACTGAGGAGCTGCTTTTGATCTTTGGCACTGCTAACCATGGACATGGTAATGAGACAAAAGAATAAAGCTTCCCACTCTGAGCGAAACATTTGGGGTGCTTGTCTAATCAATGTCTCAGCTGAATCCATGAAAAGAGCCCAAGCCCTCTGAGAAGACTCAGGAGGTGTTCTCCATTTTCTCTACAGAGCATAAGAAAAGGCATTTGCAGAAGTTCACTAACAATACTATGTGTGTTGCTTTTGCACCGTAAACATTTGTTTTTATCATTTAGTTTTCAGATAGCAGAGGAAAGCCCAGCTGGGAGATAGGCAGGGAGTCAAATGGAGGAAAAGGATCCCTGGAGGACTGGTGATGTTCAAGCAGATGGGGGAGGAGGGAAGAGAGAGCAGGAGCAGATGGGAGGGGGGAAGACACCAGAAGCAGAGCAGATGTGGGGGTGGGAGGGGGCTAATTTTGGTTAAAGACAAAGGAGGACAAATATGCATTAAATTTTTAATTTACACCTAGACTCTTCTTTTTCCTATAAACACACTTTTTGTGTCTTACACTACAGGAAAACAAAATTGGAATAACCTGCAAAACATAAAAGGTAGAGCAAAATAACATCAATGTCACTTGAGCAAGCACCAGAAAGTGGAAGGGTCTCTAAAAGTTTCTCAACCATGAGGTTTTGTCTCTAAAAATCTGTAAAGTGAAAATTTCTACCTGCATTGTATTGAACTGCATGAAGTACATGTTTGGAAAGATATGCAGTAGCAAAACAATAAAGAGGAGACTTATGTATATGGATAATGAACAAATCTTTGAACTTCCTGAATTAAAGAGGAGTAACAATAAAATTTGAGTCACCGAGCCATGAGCGAATTACATTCAGGTCTTTCCTAAATAAATAATAAAAAGCTATAACCCATGTTCACATGCAGAACATTTTTTTGTCTATGAAGCCACCCTTTATATTCTGTCTACTTCTATATTTTAAAGTTGCATTTTGTTGCAGTTTCCTGGCAGGCTGTATAGGTTCTGAGCGAAGTCTAACTGAGAATGCTGCAGCTGAAAGTTAATTAGTGTGTTGGCAAGCTGTCAGCTAGACTTTTGTCTGTTTGCTTTTCATCCAGAAATGAATGAGAGTGGATTCCAGAGGTGTCTGAGTACAATTAAGTATCTCACTCTCTGAAATAAATGTTTTATATTACTGCATGCTTTTAGGACTCAGCCAGAATTTATTCATTGACAGTATTTTCCACTGATATCTTTAAATGTAAATATATCTAAGTAGAAAAGATGTAGTGTAATTGCATCTCTTTGGTGGAGCATAAAGGGCCAGATTCTGTGTTTAATTTAAACACAGAATGATTCTGTGTAATTTGCAAACCTGCCTCAAGTTTGTAGAGGAACACTGGAGATCAGATTCAGGCCCAAATTAATTTGGCCCAATTTAGTTGCTGATTATATAGCAGACAAGTCTGTGTAAGTTGTTAAAAGATGTTCTGATTCTATGTCAAAAAACTGCTAGAAATCTTGGAATATGAAACAGCCTACACCCAGTAATAAACCTCCACCCACAGTGGTGACTAGGCATGTGACAAAAGGGTGGTTAGATTTCACAGCCCAAAATTAAAGTGAGAAGCCTGGAGTGGGTGCAGCAGGGAAAAAGGAGGGCTGAAGGGGTGCTAGAGAATGGCCACCTTGATTTCAGGCTGGATGCCACTTCTATAGACACCCTGCCTATAGCTGGCATCTATCTAGGGACATCTGACTAGGGACAAAAAGCACCTGCACAAAAGGTGGTGCTCCAGATATCTCAGTCCTCATGAGCGGATGGGCACATACCAGTCCGAGCCAGTAAAAGCCAGTGCACTCAAGCCTCTTCCTCTCTCCTGACTTCTGCACAGACTTTTTGCTTTTCTGTCATAACTTTCCCTTACTTAGTAAAAAGCCCTTGCAGTTCCCGGGAGGTTCCTCACAGAGCATAAACCTCAGGTTAGGGCTGGGGCAGTTGCTGTGGACAGCAGCGTCACAGGGTCAGCTGCCAGGAGACTGTTCCCTAGTGCTTTCATGGACCTGGGCCACTTGCACTGGTGGACCCTCACAGGTGACATGGTGCTGCCTCCAGCCTTACGCAGCAGTTGCCCTTGCAGTCCAGACTCTTCGGCTATGGAAGACTGCCGAAAGGTCTCAGGGTAGATTTTAGTTTGTTTTTTTTCTTTACAGTGTTTATTTCTTTTTGCACACTGTCACGTATTTCTCTGGTTGCAGAGTTACACTCCAAGGGCAGGTAGTCACATCATTTGACTGGGCTCTGCACATCTCTTTTCCCGTGATCCAAGGATTAGCTCATTCTGAGTGAGGTGATGTGATTCCTCCCTCCTTCTTGCACAGCTACCATACAGAGGACATGATTATACCCCAAGACTGCTGTCAGCTTCCATGTCCATGGGCTCTCTGTAGGAATCAGCATCAGCTCCAGAAATCACAAAACAAAATTATTTCCATCTTTCCTTGTCTCTCTGAGAGTATATTCACCTTGGATATTCAGGTATGCTTCAGGTATGCCATGAAAGTGCACATAGAACCCTAACGGAACAGGAAATTAGTGTGAAAAGCAAAGATTGTGCTGCAACCCATGATTTAGGGCTAGTTTTGTTTGTCTTGCAACCAAGTTCCCCAAAAATCTGATGTGTCCAACCACATCTGAGGCCTTAGAAACTCATGCCTTCCTACCACTGCACTCAGAGGAGATGCTTGCCTCCTCAGAGCAGGCTGAGCATCTCTGTGAATAGAGATAGGTTGTCCTGAACTAGTTTTATGCCCTCTTGAAGGAGCAAGCACAGATGAAACAGGTGAGAAGAATCTGCTGCAGGCTAGAAGATTTTCTGGAGGCACCACAGGATACATTTCTCAGCAAACCTGAGTACCTGTTGCACGTGTTTCTATTGCATGTGGCCCTGGTGCTGCAGGGCAGACAATATATTGGACCCTGAAGCAGCAACTTCCAAGTTCCTTAAAATGACCAGTAGCATTCAATATATATATATATATTTACTATTTATTATTATAAACTTATTTTTTAAAATAAAGTTTGTAAACTTTCTGAAACCTCACAGCAAAGAAAGTCACTGAAACACTTATGCACAGGAACTCCTGTTCTCTTGGGTGCAGATGTCCTCTCCTACTGTTTGCTTAGCTGGCTTGCACAGCTAAGAGCAGCACAGAGCCCAGACTTGATGCTGGTCCTTTTCTGGATCCCATTTCTGTGTTGTTTTGAAGTTCATTGTGGAAGTACCACCTTAGAGCTTACCCAGGTTGTCTCTAGCTTTTACCTGAAGAAGGAAGGCTCCCTTGTGCCCTCATCAGTATACATATGTGAAGGTTAGAGTATTAGTTTATATATTTTTAGAAAGGATGTAAACTATTTGGAATAGAAATGGTTCCCAAGAGTTCGTATATAACCCACAAGGATTCATATTCATCCCTAACCCAGTAATCCTGCAGTTTTGATAGCTTAAAAGCCTACTACTTTAGAATTCTTTGTGTCTGTATCCCCAGCTGGTCCTTAATTGTTTCTCTTCTGTATTTATACGTACTCCAGATCATGTGTTGGTATACAATGTCTTTATCACAAATTGATTTAAATCTGTCTGGCTCCAACTCTCAAAATCCATCAGCATAAAGCTAAGCATTTATTTCCTGTCCATCACACGATAGTGCTGAAGCAGTCATGACTTCCAAGCTCCAAAACACATCAGCACATAAATTAGTAAGTGCAATTTATGAGAACAGATTCATAACAAGTACATTTCTAGCAACATTGTGTTAAACAGGAATGTTTAAGTCAGGGCAGCTTGTCCCTCCAGATTGTCAGTCATTTTCAATCACAATAAGAAGTGAAAGCAATTCAAGTAAATATAGGAGTTTAGTTGCTTTGTTTGAGCCTTTTGTTTTAACAAATGTTGCCAAGGTAGAAATGATGCCAACTGAGAACTGGTTAGGGGTTGCCAGTTTGCCTCAGCTGACCCCAAACCATAAGCTGCTGAGAGCACTGAAATAGAGAGACTATTGTTAACACTTCCAAGCTTTCCAGAGGGTCCTGAAGAGACCTCTTCTGTCTTTTGTAAACACCAGGAAGATCTAATCCAAGTGCCACAAGAGAGGCAGGTTATCTTCATTATGGGGATGAAGGAGCGAACACGTTAACAGCCTGTAGGATTAATACTGCTCAAAATGAAAGTTACAGTGTTCTTTTTGGCATAAGCACCCCATTAGAGCACGTTTCACCTCAAGTTTAAAGCCCATTAATCTTATGAAGGGCTGGAAATCTACAGCCCATGTCCTCTAGCTGGCATGAAGCACAAACCGCTCAGTAAAACTGCTGCAATTCAGATCTAGAATAAGTTTGTGAATGAGATGTGGACAGCCTCAGCAGCTTTGGTAGCTGCCATCACCAACTGCTCTCCCCTTTTTTCTCTCCCGTTCATTGATTTGGCAGCATGCAGTGTATTTTTTCTCTACTTATCTGACAAGGTAGAGGTGCCATATGAAATCGTACAGCAAAGGTTAAAGACAATGTGTTTGCCCTTTAAGAGAGGTACACTACCAAATAATAAGGCCACTTTATCAATGTGCAGGCTTGGAGGCAGCTAAAAGCTGCTCTTTAGAGGTTTCTCTGACATAATCCTTGGCTGTGCACCTCAGTTTGCTGGCACCTGGGAGCTGTGGCCTTGAAGCTGTGTGTGGGCAGCTCTGCAGCCTTTGCAAGGCCTCCTTGCAGCCTGGGACCCCACTTTTGAATGTCTTGGACATGATATCCCAAACACCTCATGCACAAGAAAAATACAGAGGATCAGAAAGCATCTGATGCACAAATACACACAAATGTCTTGAAAATCTCTACCAGCTTCAGAGCGAGGTCAGGTTCCCAGCCTGGCCCTTGCTCATGATCCCTGCTGGAGACCTGCTGTCTGTCCCACCTGCCAGACTCATTTCTACCCTTCCCTACCTGCCCTTAAGGTGCCAGTAGTTTCTGTTGTGCCTGAGGTCATCCCAAAGGCACTCACCCACAGCCTCAAGTGGGACAGCAGAGCTGACAGAGGCCAGTTGCCAGTCTGACCAGGCTCACACCTAAAATTCAGAACAGCCAATAACTTACCTGATCCAGGTCCAAACAAGAACACTGGTGACTTCCCAGGAAAGACTAAAAAGGACCAAATACCAACCTAGGCAGGTCTCACTATTTAATACCCCCTATAACAAAAAAACACTTCTCCCTGAGAGCCCTGTGCTGTGCAAGGACAGGGCTGAGCCCACAGGGCCCTGCCCTCCCAGCTGCCTTCCTCGCCCCATTTCTGCTTCAGGCACGTCCCTGCTCTGAGCTTCCTGGGGAGATCCACTGCACTGAGAACAGGATGCCCAGAAAGGTTCGATTTTTACTGTATTACTGTTGCACACCAAACCTAAGAACCGTTTCTATGGTACATGCCTAGAAAACGCTGCAACACACCAGTTTTCCCATATTCTGTTGTTAACAAGCTCGTTCTTGTCAGAACTTGTTTGCATGTTGCTGTGGGCCACAAGGAGCACATGTTGCTCTGCGCCGGGCACTGCGGAATGAAACGCCTTGGAGTGCAACCTTCCAGATGGTCTTAGAAAAGCAAACAAAACAACTTGGGTCAAGACAAATCAGAGAACGGAATCGATGGAAAAGGAGATGGAAAACAGCCATTGATCCTAAAACTCACACAATAAAATTTGTAATAGCTTGGCCCAGGTGACCAGACAGACTCTTTTAACAACTTTTATTTCCCTTCCCCAATCATCTTTACACAGATGATATAGGAAAAAAAGGACTGTGGCTAGATGATGGTAAGTTATTTACATTTCACATGTGTATAGTCACAAATCACTATATATAATTACTTTATTTCTTAATGTTGGTAAGATCTCTGAATTTTAGTAATATAGTGGGTTTGGTTATGTGGTATTCCCCCCTGTTTTGTTACTTTAATACCAAGAGGCTTTGTTTTCAAGTTTAGTTCAGTCCTTCCTATCAATTGCAGGTAAAACCACAGCTGGAATTAGAAAAGGCCAAACCACCAGCATATCCAAAGGTAAAGAAATATTCTCTACCAGAAGAATGTTTGACCCAGTACATTTAGCATTTGGAAAATCCATTTAATGCATGCAGGGACTTACCTTCCTGTCTAAATGAATCAATACCTCCCATCCCAAAAACTCAACAGTGAGAAGTTAAAAAAACAAACAAAACAAAATAAGACAAAAAACCCCAAAAGAATTGGTCAAGCCCACTTTTCAAAGAGCTCATGTCGTACAGCAATATGTGAGGACTGTTGGCTTTACTTTGCTGTTCACAAATAAGATGTGATTGTCTACAATGAAATTAATTTTCATGCTATATACAGGCAGTAGAATTCAACTTATACTGTGAAACCTGCAAAGAATCAAAATCCCCTCACAGTTCTTTTTCTTTGTGCATTTTTGTATACAGATACATGAATTTTACCAAGAAAACATCTTGAAAATAGATATGTGGATGGAAAACTATATTCAAATCATAAATTAAGCAGAAATCTTTTTGATCACTTAAGAGAAATACATTTACATTTTCAAATGCAATGATTTATTGAAGTAGCATGTATTGAGACATTGCCAAGGAGCTGACTGCTTGCTCGAGTTCGTATTTCAGCTTGTGAACACTCACAAACGAACCTTAGAATTTTGTTTCCATTGCTGCTCAGTACTGTCACTATTTTAATTCTTCACAAAGTTCTAATTACTGGAAACACTTTTTGATGAATATCCCCAAGGCTTACAGTAAGTGAAAATCAGTATTTAGAAAAGCTAGTGAATGCAATCATCCCATTAAGGCATGACGGAAAAGCAGTGTTTTTCCTGTTTGTCCTTTGCTATCAGTTTGCATATTGTAATAGCTCTTTTATCTCTGTCTGCATTTTATACTCACTATACTCTGTAGTGCTTTTGTACTCAATGGCATTGGATAAATCAATACTTTTGATGTTTGTTCTTGACATGTATTCGTAAATCCTATTACCATACAGATTGGAGAGGAAAATACACATCAGAATTAGTCAAATTAATATTTTGTTATATTTGCTTCTCATCATGACTGACTCCATAGTTGGTCTTTAGCCTTTATGATTGGTTAAATCAGTTGACTTTAAAGTGTCCAGGACTCTGTCTGAAAGCACTTTTTACTGCAAATTAGAATATACATAGCTTTTCCCAGTATCTGGCCAGCTCTATTACAGGGAAGATGCTAATATGACACACTGAAGCACGCACTTCCCCATGTGCACCAGAAAAGTGACACATTTTCAATGAAAATTCATCGTATCTACAGGAAGGCAGAATAATCAAGGTCTCTGCATAGCCTTCTGTAGGGACACACGAGGAGGCAGCAAGGCCCTCTTTTCCTTTCCAGAAGACTCAGCTGGATCCTGCACACAGGAACCACAGGATACTGCAGGTTGGATCCATCCAAATTATTCTTCTAAATCCTCTCATATGGAACTAGTGGAGAATAAAGAGAATACACTGAAGATTAAAAACATCAAACACCACTCTGTTATGGCAAGGGAAGGCTGCTGATAGGAATTTATCATTACTGAATGAAATTTAGGTCCAAAAGAAAAAAAAAATTGTAAAATGAGTAACTGCTCAAGGTCTTCTCTCCTATAGATACTTTGCGTGTGTATACATTTAGTCACAACAGCTTCAGGTTGTGTTTGTAAAAATGAATTAACATATGTCAGTGCAATGACTTCCCCTGGAGATTTCTACAAGTTGAAAACTCTAGCCTTGTAATTTATGTTTAATTATTTAACGCATTAATAAACTTTTAGATTTGGATTATTGAACATAAGCATGGAGATTATTTAAATTAATATTTAATTTTTATTCACCTTGCAAGAAGACAGAAAGTGTTTTTAATTGCTAACAATAAAAAATAGAAAAAAATATCAGTAAAGAAAGTAATTAAGAAAGTGTTGTTACAAAGAATTCATGGGGGGGGTTTGCTTTCCCCCAATCAGAATGATAACTGTAATATGCAAAATTAATGTAAGACTTGGGCATTTTAAGATGATAAAACAATCTTGTCATAGGAAATTCAGCATTAAAAGCTGATGTGTCTGAAATATGACCAAGATATTTAGCTGAATCAGCCTTAAAGATGTGATGATTTCATTGCACAGTGCCCTGCTAATTTTCTGCATTAGCACAAAATAACATAGGTTGGTTTTTTGTACAGATAGTTACCCTCTTTACTTTCCCATTTTCTGAAAGTAATCTCTCAAGCTTTACATGCTGTGGTTCTGCCCAAAAGCTTGAGTTTGTTGAAGACCAGTCAAGCCCAGTTTCTAGCTATTTGCAATGTGGTAAATGTCATCTTGAATCTGATGCTCGGGGTAAAACTTTGAAAAGTCTCTGGAATTCTTTTGTATATAATGTACTTTTGTTCTTTTACTATGTATTTGTTCTTCTGTTATCAAAGAATCCATTGGTTTGTGGATATTTTTCCAATTTTTTTTTTATTTATTCTTGTCCTTAGGATACAATCAAATCAACCCTTGCAGAACAGTATCTTATTTTTAATACTGTTTCTCTGAAGGTATTATTTGACTGAATTTGAGCTCACTGACCTACCTTTCTTTAGACTTTAGAGACACTTTAATTTCCACCTTTTGCCTCAAGCTCATACATTTTTAGCTTTACTTGTTTTTATTTTCTATAATTCTTAGAAATTGAGGAGCATTTTTCCTCCATCTTCCAAACACTGAAACAACATTCCAAAGAAACTCCAGAACAAATCTCATCCTCGAAAGTTTTGCACCAGTGTTGACAACTAATTACTGCTAAACTAAATAGCTGTGATGCAGTATGCCAGAAATCCTGCATATCTTTTGTGGGTATCCAATATGAGCCACATATGTGTGATTTTTGTTCAAGTTCCCTTCTGTCTAGCCAAATTATCAGATCATTATGGCTCTCTTGCCTGTTTGGGCTCCCTTCCAATGCATTCCACATATGTATCCATTTTTCCCCTACTGGTCACTTACTATGCTGGAGGCTATTTTTAGTCTTCCTAACTCTTCTTTAACACTTCTCAAGTAGGCAAAACTGCTGCAAAGAGCAAGGGAATAATCTCTGCCCCACATCCACAGTGGACAGGACAGAAAATAATGAGCTTAAATAATAGTAATGAACATTTAAATTAGATAATATGGGAAAAAAACCCACAATGCCAGAGGAAAAAAAGAAAGAAAGAAAAAAAAGAATCCTTTCCAACTGAAATGGAGGTTTGGCATTAGGATAGATTGCTTGGGAAGAATATGGGATCTCTGTTCACAGAAGGTTTTAAAAAACAGTTTAGACAAACATCTGTCAGGAATGGTTTAGGTATAGCTGACTCTGCCTTGGGGCAGAGGTAATGGATAAGGTGACCTCTCAAGGTCCCTTCCAGCCTCATTTTCTATTTATTTCTATTTTTGAATTTATTATTTTTTTTTTTAGCTTGGATTTGGTTCTTCAATGCACTTTCCATTTGCAATGGATGGTCAGATTTCTATTTATAAAATACAGATGGGGTGTTGCTGTGAAGAAAGATTCATTCAAATAGAAATTATAGTTAGGAAAATGTTGATTAAAAATATCATTTAAATGCAAAACAGGGAAAGAATTTTTAGCAAAGTTAATAAAAACTAACAAGAAAAAACACGGAAGGCAGCACTTGAAACCATTAATTACATAAGGGGTTTCAAACATTCATTAGACTGTACCACTTGTCCTTGTTGTAAGTGGTATTGACCCTTTAGAAATGAAGCTGATCCAATACTTTCTAGTATAACTCCTCTTAGGGATTAGAAGATTTCAAGTATTTTCTCTTGTGATATTCAGTCCTTGATAGCTTAAAGCCAAAGTGAATTAATTCTTCCCATACAAAGAAACTATTAAATTCCAAGGAACACGGTTAAGTATATATAGTACACGTGTAACAATTGCAGAGTCAAAAAAATACTTTGCCTGCTTAGCTGGAATCAGCAGGAGTCGTGTAACCCTTTAGTTCCAAGACCGTTATTTCAAAAGGATTTGTTTTCATTCCTCAAGTACTGCTGTTGGAAATACAAAATAAAGCTCCTATCAGGGGGGTTGCGGAGACCTGTTACACCCTCTGGTTCCTGGCAGACTCTGTGGTGAGCAGTGGCCAAAGTAAGAATGAAAGTCTTGTAACAGAGTTGTGCAAAACAGTTCTTCCAGCAAATGTTTGCTGGGGCTTCTTGTCCAACCAAGGAAAGCTGTTGTTCTACCTCAGAATTCCAGAAGGCATTCCCCGTGCCAGGAGCAACAAAATTCAGTCACAGTTCGATCCACTAACTTTATTCCATTTTCTTTTAATATACTGTAAGTATAATTCATTCAATTCAGATATATATTAAAGATATTTTAAATATAAATTAGATCATGTGGAAAGCAGTTTAGATGTTTTATAAATATTTATCATTGTAACATGTCATACTTGGTACTTCAGATTAAAAATTCACAAAGCTCAACCTATTTTTTATCTCAATCAGTTAGTGACTTGTCAGATTGACTTGTTATTTATTTATAAGGGCTTGTAATTGAGCCACATCTTCACGCAGGTGACTGGTGAGCCAGGAAGTGCCACTGCGATATTGCAGCGGAGAAACGTGCTGGTATCACATGAAGTTCACTGCAATATGCTGTCAGTTTTGTTAGGAAGCACAGAGCTCTTATGTACATAGATATGTTTCTGCTGACAACACAGTGGTTCTGCCTCTTAATTTAATACAGTCGCAATGATTAGAACATACGGTTTCCCTGAATGCTTCGGCTCAGCCCAGATGTTAGGCTTTTGTCTGCATGGCTAGTCAACACAGACAATGCAATATTTTGTAGCTTCAAGTTTCTTTGAATTTTTCCACTGGCCTGAGAGCCCAGAGTGGCTCTTGCCAGACCACAAAACCTGAATATTGTTGGTCAGTACAAATCCCTGAAAAACTTTGCAATAACTCTATGGAATAGTCTGTTTTCTTTTATGGCTTAGAATCTCTTTTCTTTTTTTTTTTCCTATATCTTCCTGGAAACACAATGTAAAATTGCATTGCAGGACTTTAAGATGCTGGGAGATGCCATTGATTTGTGTTTCACTGAAGTAATAGGTGTGTCTAGTAAGTCTTTTATTAACCACACTACAGAGTGTGACATTAAAAATGCTTATGCCAGATTTTAAAAGGAATTACAAAACTGCTGTAATGCTGGCATAGTAACTCCCTTTCAGTTTCACCTAATTTTCTGTACCTAATTATGACTAGACTCTCATGCATTCCAGGACAGCCTGAGACCCGGGATTCTAGATATTTATTGTTACTTTATTATTTTTTATTATTATTATTACCGATATGCATATTATAAGGCCCTCTGTTCCTCTGTATGCAAACACTGGGCTCAGTGGTTCATGAACTATTGTTGACTGTTAGTGTGAAGGGCAATCCAGGCCATGGACAAACTGGATACACACAAAAATCCAAAACTAATAACTCCCAGACACGATTGAGAAGGTTGTAAAAGAATTATTTCATTTTTTGGACTTCAGAACAGCAAACTACTGAGCCCACCTGCATCCTTCCCCATGTTATTCAATACATGAATAGCTGGTTGGATCATACTCCCTTTCAAACTATTTTTCTACCACCAAATAAGAGCATCCTCTGCACATCTGTGGTGAGGGACCAGGCAGAGCGAGCCAGCTGTGTAACGAAAGCACAAGTCCACCATTTCAGTTGACCCACACAGTCCACCTAATAGAAACATCATTAACAGGTTTAGATAGATAAATCTCACTTAGCTTCTCAATCTGTTCATGCAAATGTTATTCAGCCATGTTGGGCAAGAATTAAAACTAGTATTTTTCTAAATTACGTAGCCAAACATTAAAGCAGCATTGTCCCTAGCATCTAACCACCACCCTTCTGCAAATTAAGCTCTTCTAAAAATGTATGTGCAACTGCACAAATAGGCAGTCAACTTTGAAAAATAATTATACCTTAATATGATTATAATGTAAAATGTTTTTTCAGAGAAAATAGAAATTAATTTCTTTGAAGAGCTGTTAAAAAGTACATTTATGATTGTTCTCTTTTTGATTCTTTGAACAAAAGTACTAATGTAATTTTGCTCTCAAGGTCAAGTCTCCACATGTAGACTTTTTGGTTAACATCACATGCAGTATCAGTTATATACATATTTCTTCCTCTGTCAGAAAGATATACTTCTCTGACAGATCTGCTAGGTCTGTTCCGTTTAACTACAATGGCTATAACTGAACATCTAGATCAGAGTCATAATTAGAGACATTATTACTGCAGCTATTGAGAAATTACTTTGGTGGCTTTTGCTAGACTTCCACTAACAGGCAAATGCAGCACACTAGATGCAAATGTTTTGCTTAAATACATCTTTTAGTCTAGATTTATCGTCCACCATATCTGCTCCCCTTTTAAATTTTAAAAAACTAAAGGAGAATGATTGGCCCTTGGTGTAGAAAATCATGCCGAAGCAGAAAGTAACTCAATGTTGTAAATGTTATGTGGCAAAGATGGCCTGCAGGCTCGGTGTTTATAACCCTTATTCCAGTACACCTTTTGCAGTGCACTTTTCTGCCGTACATCTGTGGAGACAAAAAAAAAAAAAAAAAAAAAAGGAACAAAAAGAAGAAGAAAAAAGAAAAGATCAATAGCTTAAAACGATCTACTGAAACTTTACCCTAAAGCACAACAAACAACACATAACCAAAGTCTCCTGAACCAGTTTATAGTATTTAATACTTTATTGCTATTCTGTCCCTAGTATTAAAAAAAATAATTAATATTTAGGTGGGGGGAGGGGGGCGGGAAAGTGTGTTCATGCAACCCAGTTTTAGCTCATGTATGCCAGACATTAGTCTGGTCTGGTCCTTCCTTTACACATCCTGATAACAAATACACTTTATGAAATGGTATGGCTCTTCAGTAAGTTTTACTAAAAAACCCCAAAAACATTAAAAACAATCAGACAAAATACTTCTTCAGAAAAGCAATCCACACACAATTTTGTAAAACACATACAAAACAAAACAGGTTCTCTTTTGTATGTAACAGCAAAAGATCATTTCTATATTACTTATGTTTCTTCCTTTCTATCCAAAACATTGCAGTTACTAGAGCAGCTCAGCATTTTGTAACAGTTTGCCTGTTTGCCATGTAAAACTGAGGGATAGAGATGTTTCCTTTCTTTTATCTCTCTATATATGCCCCATCCAATGAAATGGTAAGACCTCTGGGAAAGGCTTTTTAACCTATATACATTTACCTAATGTTTCCACAGATATGTACTGGGTTCACACGATGTCATAACGCAAATAGCAAATCACAGAAAGTTCTGAAGACTTCCCACAATTTTCTGGTAGCCCAGAAGTGCTTATTTGCAGATCATTAACAAAATTTAAGGTGAAGTCACTGAGATATTGTGTCCAAAACTGCTTACATCAATCAAATTTTATTTGAAGTTCTGGAGTGTTTATTTCTATACTTCAGGAAAAAAATAGTTTGAAATGCTATACACATTTGATATATGGTTCAAGTAATTCTCACCAGTTACCTGCCAACAAGACACCGAGGAAAAGCACGCTATTTGACTGGAGCACAGGGGTGAAGCTTGTGTGTGTGCTCTTAGAACAGCTGAGGATTTCAAGGCCATACAAAGACAAAGGGTGAATAGCTCCCAAACTTTCAATTTCTTTCTGAAATCAGCTCCAGTGCTGAATTTTGAAGAGATTAGGCGCAGCATCTTAATATTTAGTTATCAGGATGCATAACAGAAATAGTCATTATAGCTGAACTCCGTAAGGTATATATATTTGATCATTTCCTGTGTTACCAAGATTTCCATTTGTGCAGTAGTTTGACTGCAGTCAACTTACCACGGTGTTACATAAACACGTGATTATAGTACTTAAACATCCCATTAGTGATTTCAGGTGAGGAAAGCATATTTTGAGAAAAATTTATATTAGCTCCAAAGACTCAGATTAGGCAGATGAAAATATCACAGAAGTGGAGGTGGCATGGAGAACGAAAGATTTTTCTAACACAACATATTTGAAGAACTGACTTTGTCCCTGCTTAATAAAAAAATATTTCTGCATTCTTAACAAGACAGAATAGGCAAACTTTGTTTTGCCTAAGAAGATATTGCATTTAATGACCATGGGGAAAAGAAAGGATATTCATGCACAGGTAAAGGCATTGATATGTAGAAACTTCTTGAAAGCCAACGTTTCTAGTCCATTGCCACATCATTAGATCAAGTAGGGTCAAGTTTACACAGAAAGGATTATATAATTAGTCAGGCAGGGTTTGATACCACCATTATAATCTACGGTTAATTGATATTTGCCCACTTTTCTATGCTACTGAACAGTTTTTAAGAAGGACTTGAATTAACATATGATGGTGATTTGGCAGACAGGTACTGTGAAGGTGTTAATAGTCTTCTCTGTAACAAATATTAGCCTGAGTAGCTATTTTAATAGTGCTGTATCTTAAAAGGAGTAAATCACTTGAAAGGTCAGAGAATAGCACCACCACCAACTGAAGCAGAGATTATTCTCAAGCAAAACTAGAGAACAACTTAGTTTTGGGAAGTGAAAAAATGATATTAGGATTAGAATAATTTGAGAATAAAGTAAAATTATTTTAAAATATTTTAAAATTAATTTAAAAAATAAAATTATCCATGATTTTGCAAGAAAAAACAACAACATTATTATGCTCTTTGGAAGGTAAGAGAAAATCTGATTAAGTTGTACTTGGCTAGGTCTTATAATACTTTGATATCTGTTTAAGGCACGTGAGTAAATGCTAAGCAAGAAAAGAAATGCATAGGACTTCAAAATCTTGGGCCCACTTATTTCAACTTATCACCTGTATATAATGAATTCCAATTAACCTGCTTCTGAGCCACCTCAGAAAGGATATGAAATTAGTGTTATATCACCTACATAGTTCATTTTTCCAGTTCAGCTGAAAGATAGACAGACAGGTATAGTGAAATGGAGAAATGCCAGGATCACAACTCACAAATCATTTTGAAGGCCTAAGGGTTTTAGAAAGATGCTCCTTTCTTAGAAGCCCTCCTAAATCTGAAATGTTCATGGATGTTTAAGTAAATAGAAAAAAAAGTCAGCACTTTTTTTTATTCAGTTTTCTCCAAGAAGAAGCTCAAAGCACTGCTAAGGATTTTCTAATTCCTGCTGATTTTGTTTTTCTAAAAGTGTGTATAGATTTCTTCTACCTCAGAGATTCATAAATGTTATTAAAAATGAATGGCAGGCCTGATTTAAATTGAAATGTCAGATGGTTGGTTTCCTACTAGTTAAAAAGTAATGACACCTGCATAAGAAGCAAGCTCAATTTAAAAAAAAAAAAAAAAAAAAAAAAGTTTTGGTGTTAAATCTGATATGAATAACAAACTATAAGAATTGAAATGATAGTATACATATAAAACATGTTTACACAGACATATGGGTTTAACAACATAATCCTATGAAGGGCCAGGCTGACTAATTCTGCAGCCTGTTTTGTTCATTAATCATACCATACCTCTCTCTTTGCAGCTCCTGTCCCAGCGTTACAGCTCAGAGGGGAAGTATGTTAATTATACCAGCTCTGCTGGGGCTGCTGCAGTCACTGGGCGCGCTGGGGGGTAGGAAGCACGAGCTAGCACTCCCTTAAGCCATTGGTTTGCTTCCCCACTGCTCCTGATAAGGGCAGAAATCAGACTTCACAACATCAGATCTCTTTGGGCAGGAAGGGTCACTGTGCAGAACCCCCCGAGGGCAGAGCAGACTCTATACCTAGCTACCTTCACACGTTGAATATTACTGCTAAGAGTAACTGAGTTACTTGTGTCCCTCTGTTTCTGACTTCTGAATTTTAATAAACTGATAGAATCACCCGTACTAATATGTTCTAAGGCCAAATGTAGAGCAGCTTGAATCCTTAAAATTTTGGGACCAATTTCATTACTTTCAAAATGAGATTAGAGCTGTCACTGCTGTAAAGCCTTCTTTTAGAAGCAAACAAACCTCTGCATACTGCGATTAAAAACCAAGATCCTCAATATTTGCCCCCTCCCCCCCACCCCCCCCCACCCCCCCACCCCCCCGCCATTAATCCAAGGGACCCCATTCACCTTATTCAAGGGCAGCCCTCAAAGACTCTAGGAAAGAGGAAATCTGAACACAGACCATTTGCAGGGAAAACTATTCCAGTACTTAAAACGGTATAGCTCAAAGTACAAGAATGTGAGATAGTGCAGAAAGTCATACCATTAGTCTTCACCAGGCTTCCAAGTATTTAAGGTTTAAGACATAGGTGTAAGACATTACATGCTTTGTGACCTGATTTTTACTTTGTGCAGGAGAAATGCTGCTGCATGCTCCAAAGACCTTGAATGTATGGTGAAAAAATAACCTCATTAATTATTCCTGTTATTCTATGGACAGGCAGTTATAACTTTATCTGCCCCAAACTGATATTCCCAGGTATTTTACACATATCTCACCAGTAATATATAATTTATGCACCTTTTAAAAATAGGTACAAACTGAAAATGAGTTTTCAATCGGAAATCTTTTTAATGCAAGTATAAAGAATATATCGTATCAATTGTTGAAGCACACAGCAGGAAAAGCCTTAAATAATGTGTACTGTAGAAAAAAGTTTTCCCCACAAAAAAAGAAAAATCTAACAGATCCTGAAGAGTACTTTTATAAACTCAACATACTATTTTGATTTTTAACTAGAAAAAAACTGGATTGAAAGTCTTGATTTACAACAGTTACTGAAAACTGAGTATTAATACAAACTACACAATATTGTACTAAGTTGCAATTGTTGGTTATATACCATGTGCCATTATCTTAGGAAAATAATCCTGTAAATGAGAAGTTCCAATAGAGAAAGACATTAAAACATTTGTCCTCCTTCAAATGTAGCATTAAAGTAGAAAAAGCAAATCCTCCAAATAGCCTCATAACCCCTTTCAAACCAAAGGAACTGTATCTTGCTGAGCCCCATTTTATAAAGTATCCTGGTGAGACTAATTGAGGGGGGAGTAATAAAAGGACTCAGGTTAGCTGTGAGTTGTGTGTTTTGAGGTTATAAGAAAAAAAGACCCTACCCACTAAACCCAAAAACTCTTTATGTCTTTCAAGGTACTTTGGGGAAAGATGGTGAGTGGGATTTGTTTGACTGGTCTGTTCTTCATCCCTTTCTTTTAGGGGATGTTTCGTTCCTTTGCTTTGCATTATTTATGATAATGTTTACAATTTTAGGGAGTTCTAGGGTTTATTCTGCAGCATAGTCTATAGCATGCTTCTTGCTGAAAATGAAGACTTATATTGCAGTTGTGTCTAGGGAGTGCATAAATTACTGCCTGTTATAAGCAGGTGCTCATATTCTTTCTGTTCTTCTCTATCATGAGTTATATTTCTTCCATTTTCCTCATGAGGCTTGTGAGGTGAGAGTTCTCTTCTCTAGCTGATCATATTAGACTTTGATGTTTTCTTGTGAGGAATAGAACTACTTTAAAAAGGCTCAGGTCTCTAGGTCTTTCTTCTGATCTTTTCTAGGTATAAATAAACACTTCTTTATTCTTAAAATCTGACCTTCCCTTTTTGGGCCATGGGGTGGGTATCTTAGAACTAGATTACACAAAATCTGCTATGAAAAAAGGAGATTTTGTAGCATCTGTTAAAAGTTCCTTCAGAGTTGGTTTTTGGGGTTTTTTTTGGGTCCCCCTTTTCTAAAAAAACCTTTACTGCTATGAAAGCTAAGATTTTATGGGTACCTGTTTGGCTGTTCCCCTAGAAAAAAAAATAGGTGAGAATGAGCTTATCTTTCTGTAACCCCCATGTTCCAGTGGTGTTCTCATTATTGTAGCAGGTTAGACAACAAACTGGTGTCTACCATGAGATACCTTTGTGGTAAATATAAGGGTAAATAATGCTGTAAATCTCCCTCCGCTCAATACAAGTCTTGGCTGAATTATCAGGACAGTATAAGCTAATGTCAAACTGTAGACCACAGCAAAACAGCAACTTACCTCTGCAGGCAGGACAAAAAAATCCAAGGGTAAACTGACATCAGCAAAATATTTTAAAATTAACTAGAGATTTAAATCGGAACTGATAGAGCTGATCTTAGTCAGCTGGACTATGAGAACAGATGAACAGAGACAGAAGGGCAAAAGAGACAGAAGGAAAAAAGTTTCATATTCTAAAGCTTCCTATGGCTTAACTGTTCAATATATTGTATTGTACCAAGATATTCTGAAGAACTAAGTAAACAGAGTTGAAAATGCTTATGACTATAATGCAGATTTGTGGTATTTCGGGCCTGTTATTTACTGAGCATTTGCTGATGTGGTTTTGTTTCATAGAACTGCATACTCAGGTGTATAATAGTGGTGACACTCGGACCGCATTCAGGTTACATCAGCATATCTACTGAAAAAGTCTTTCAAGGGAAGAAATACATTATTTCACAGTAAAGGATATAAATCAGCCTCTTGATACAGAAGTATTAATTTAAGATTGTGAATTTGCACTTTCTTCAAGGCCTGTGATGGATAGCAGTCTCCATGTAGTGGAACAAATTCTGTAATACTTTCACAAGGCTCCTATCCTTGAGGAGCATTGATAATGGGGAGATATATTGCTTTTCAATCAGTGAAGCTTAAACAGGGTCTTTAGAAAGTGGTGAACAAAAACACCCCAGCAAGCAGGAGCGAACAGGCAACTTATGACTGACCTAGCTGTGCACCAGACTCTACTCTTAATTGCCTTGCTTTATCGCTCCAAGTGATTGGATATTAAGTTGAATGTATATCTTCATTCAACAGAGCACTACGTACGTAATATCAATATGCAGAGAACCTCAGCACATTACTGACATCATTAAAGATACATAGATATCTTTTTAGCTAATCACTTCAGACTGCCTCTTGTTCACTGCATTTGGTAAGTTTGCAGATGACAAAAGGAGTCAGGCAAAAACAACCATAAGTTTTGTATCTGATGCCTGTATTGCAAAGCATCCCAAAGCAGCAATAGTTTCCAATTTTCTTTTGTAATAGTTAAAACCTTATACTTGGCTCATCTAATTAACAAATATGTCTACCCCTTCAGGGTTAGTGTGGATTGCTATCACGGCATACTGCTTTCTTTTTCAACTAAACAATTTGCTTGAAATGTAACTACTTGTTTTCTTCCATTAAAATCTTGGGAGATTTCTCTCGTCTTAATAGACAGGCATGCACTTGTTAAGGAAAAATGCCCAAATTTTTCATGAAGTAGTTCAAGAAAATATGGATAATTAAGGCAGAATTTTGTGAAAAGCAGTCATCTTGGCTATTAATGGTGCATTGGCCTGCTTATAGTAGTGGTCTGATCTTCCCTGTATCTATGTGGTCTTAACCATCCCTCAACCAGAGCTACCCTGAACAGCCTTGACCAAAAGGCCCCACATTCCTCTCCTTTTATTTTTTTATGTGAACAAAACATTCAGATTAACACTGTCATCCACAGAAATGGCAATACTGAATAAGGTATCTCATTCTTTCATGACTTGCTATCTATCATTCCTTTCCTTTATAGAGAGGTAAGAAGAACCAAATCCATTAAAACAACTTTTACTTGGTTATATTACTCTAATGTTATCTATGCTGTGCTATTAGACTAATTTGCTTTTGAATGCTACATCGATTCTTCTGGCCACCAGGGAAAATAGTTGCATTGGAGGTAGACTTCTTGGCCATACAAGTGCCTTGTCTTAATCTCAGATAGTGATGTAGGTGGTACTGTGTAAGACAGATAGCTATTTGGATGATTACATTGGCTTATCACAAAATCCATAATTTATCATTTTTACACAATAAATATTAGAAGCTGTACAGCTACGCAGTAAGAAACTGTTGTGAAAAATCTTAGAGTGTGAACAATAAGAAAGAAAAAGCTGTGAAAGAAAACATTCTTATGCTTACTGCACAGGTAGAAAAAATGAAAATACAGCTTTTATCACTTGAACACCTGATCCAAAAGATTACATTCTTCCTTGGCTATCTCCCTCAGTGACCTCACAAATTTGTTGTGGAAATTGGACAGGACACTTCTTGTCTCCGAGTGTCTGTTTTCTGCTAGCTGCAACACTTCTGTTAGCTACTTGGTCTTCAGTAAGTGAATTTTTATCTCCAGGGCCCTGTGAAGAGCAAAACAAACTGAAACCATGACTGACATCCTGTCACCCAGTGGTAATTCTTGCTTTGCAAAATAACTTGCTAAAAATAGCCACTGTCTATATGCAGGATTTTCTTTTTATATTGTAGTGATTTTGTATTCTAGTTCTTACCTCATTACTCCATCATATCTTGGAGGAGTAGTTCTGAACTGTCTCACCAAGTAATCACCAAACTCAAGTGGAACTTTTTTGTTCTCGACTTTTTTGTCTCTTGAATTTCTTGTTTTACACAGAATTTCTCATTCCTCCTTTCCTAAATTATGAATTCTGTTCTCCATAGATAACTTCTTCTATCACAGCATTTAATTTAACTTTCCTCAGCATGAACGCTGACTAGCAGTTGTTTCCCTTCTTGATGTTACCTCAGTGATCTCCAAAGATTTCTTCAGCTATTCTTTTAGTTGTTTCTGGCAGGATAGATTTCCATCTATTCAAATTACAAAATAAAGATTTTGTGCTTAAGGTACTATGGATAAAAATGAGGAGTTATATACTGTTCCGTAATGTGTATGTAAATTTGATTTATTTTGATCATTTTTAATGTGGTTTTCTTGGTCAACATTTACAACTTTTCTTAACATTGCTAAATCCTCTTACAAGAAACTGTATCAGTACTCAGAAAAAGGCTCTGAACAACATTTTATTCAGATTTTCTGCCTTGGTCATTCCCTAATAATAATTTGAAGTTTACTACTCTTGCTGCTTAAACCTTCTAGTTAGCTTGTGATCCTTTCATTGTTATTTTCTGTAGTTTGTCATAGTTATCTACCTCAGTTTGGAGTTCTCACCCTCTGATTATTTTCTTCAAGAAGGGAACATATTATCCATTTTCATTTGTGTTTGTGTTTGGAACATACATGAAGAATCCTACTTAAACTCTTATTTTCTTCTTGAGGAAGGGAATTGGACACCAGCACTGATTTCCCCTAGCTTATGATCAGGTGGCAGTCTTGTCCTTCTAGCTTTTAATTATTCTTTACAACCTTGTGACTGTACAATATCTCTGTCAACTATGAATATGCTGAAAATGTTAAGTCAGAAGCACTGGATGGTGTTGCAGTGTTTGTTTCCCAAATGTAAAAATGGCTTAAAATGACTCTGAGATTTCAGTTCTTCCAGTCATCTCAGGCAGGTTAGGTCAGAAGTCTAAAGACAGCAAAACTATTAACACTGTCAAGATCACCACCTCTGCAAAACTATCTGCCTTAGGATACCTCTCATTAAATGAGAAACACTGTTCCTTGTCCCAGAATCCCAGGCTAACAGCACCCATCTTGCAGGTGTACTAGAGGATGCTTTTGTGCATACTTCTGTGTCACCACAGATACCCTGTCAATATTCATGTCCTTGTATGGGAACTTGCTAGTGTGTGATGGGAGGAAAGTGACTAATGAAATGTTTTCTTGCTAAAATATCAATAATAATTTTCCCCCTTTTCACCCCACCCTCCCCCCATTGCAATGGCTAGCTCAGCCAGCTGGGCTACTTAACTCCTACATGAATGATACCTTTTATTCCCTCTGTATCTTGAGCACATATATGTCTGTGGTCATAAAAAATTTTGGTCCATACTGTGTGATGAGATTAAAGGTACAATGAGCAGCAAATCTTGACACTTAAATGTACATTTCAGATTTGACTGAAATACACAGTAAAAGTGAGATCCAACTTTTTTTTGCAAAGTAGTGCTATAACTGTTTCAAACTACAGTGTTGCATGATTACAGCTCTGGTAGTTACAGACAGATGTTGAGCTAGACACAAAAGAGATTTTCCTTTATATTTTTTAGGTGGGCATTTAATTTCAGCTTTACAAAGACCAGGTCTGATGTGTGAAGCCTGATTCATACACTGTGCTTCCGTGCTGTCACAACTTGCTGAGCATCAGGTTGGTTGTTCAAGATGTTAGAATGCTGAAATTGTCATTTCAATTTTTCTGCATTTCATTTTAAATTCTTTTTAATGGTGTGGTTACACTGGCCACAGCATAAATAAGAAAACAAGATTTGCATTCAGAATGCTGTAAAATACTGTATTCCTTTGGGTATACTTACAAAGGTATCACATACCCATTCATATAAATCAAGATAAAAATACTGAAAGCAAAGCAATTTGATTAGGTACTAAATTTAAAATGTTACAAGAATGTGGTCTAACAGCCACTAGGAACTTAAGTCAGGCTACTTATACGGCACTGTCTGGAGTGGAAAATTAAAATGACAGGTTTAAGAGATAAAGACAACCTTGTTCTTATTCAGCTTCAGGGTTCCTGCCAGCTTCTTATGAGGTGTAATGTAATATTACATACACATCTACTATAAACAGTGAGACTTTTATAGGTATGTCAAAAGGATACCATTTGATGTAAAGTTAAATAAATTACAACCTTATAAAAAAATCTATAATTTATTCTTATAGGCATTTCACTCTGAGAGACACGGAACAAGAAGTAATGCCTGTATATTTAACCTAGTGTATAATCAAGGTAATAAACTATAGTTTTCAATTATGTGAGATAAAAATTCTGCCCTTAGCTAAACTAATAAACAGTGTCATTAAAGCTTATGCAATTTTAATTAATGAATATCTAAAGTTTTTAAAGCATTTCATTTCTGGTTAATAGGTCTCTGATATACATGTGAATATGCAGCTCTCCTCTTCCTCTTTTCCTTCACCTTACTTTCACTTACTTTGGATCTCAAAGTTGTTGTAAAAAGTTATTCTTTTTTCACCTTTTTTCTCATCTGACTCAATCATTACTTGATTTTCTTACAATTATGAAGAAATTCCACTTGAGGCTACAATAGATGTTTGCAGCCTTCCTCTAAAATGACACAGCCTCCTCCCATCTCCTTCTGATAATGACATCAAAAAAACATTTATGGTTTAGAGATACTTGGCAAGTAACTGCATTCCTTTCCTATCAAGTTTTACGGCTTTTATACAGCCAGCATAGCCCATTTAATCTCATACTCATTCTATACATACTTTTTTTACTGGTATTTTCCTGCATACTCTCTTATAATTAGGAACTAGGCCCCTGAGGGCCCAATTAGCCAACATGTGAATGTAATTATAACCCTTGAAATGTTTTCTTCCATGTGTGTCTGTGATATGACTTTGACCATGCATAATGTGAACCTACTCACAAGGAAAGTTAATCCCCTAATCATTTGTAGAAAGAGCTTTTCTCAGATTTATAGGAGGAATACAAATGGTTATAGAATAATCATGCTCTGGATAGTGTAATAAATACGTAGTGCTCCTGTGGCAGTATTGAAGAAATAATCCAAGTTTCAGTGTTCCTTAGTACCCTCTCGACTTCCACTGAACTGCAAGTTCTGTGACCCCTGTTAACGTGTCAATAATACCTGGATTTACTTTACTTCTGGGATTTAAAAACTTTATTTAAATATTTGAGATTTAACCTACAAGTTATTTCAATGCTTCTCAGAGTCAAGGAATTCTCAGACTCTAGAACGTGGGGAAAATGAAACCCAAATTTTGTAAATGTTATTCCAAATATTTTCTGAAGTCAATTTTATTAACGCTATTTTTTGTCATGCTCTCTGCATTAATGGTGACAAATCTCCCAAGTGTCTGAATATTTTAAATTTACTTTCTGTGCCTGGGTATAACCTTTATTGGAAAACATTTCAGATTTTTTAAGGACTGTTACTGATAGTAAACACTAACTTGCATAGACAAACAAGTCTGATACAGAATTATAAGTCTTCTAGGCTGATACCTAGTTATTTTATGCTCGTTTCCTTACTAATGTCTGCAAGATATAAAACCCCACAAGAAAATAAAACTCTTCAGCATTAGTAACTGGCTTATGTTAGTAATGGCCTTATTGGGTTTGACTTGGTTAGGAAAAAAGCCATGCGCCAGTTGGAAAAAGAAATGACAATTTTTCTTTGGAAAGATGTTTACCTCTGAATACAAATCTTATACAGAATATGTATGGAAAACCAAATAAACCAAACCCATGAGACCATGCTGAAGCTAAGAATCTTACATTGACAGCTTAATTGCCAAAATGGCCTATTACTGGGCTTTTCTTGTCTGTAGGGTTTGGTTGTTTGGTTTTTTTTTTACTTCATCTCTAAGGAAATTTAATCATAAACTTACAAACGAGTCCTAGAAATATGTGGCTGTTTAAATTGACTCCTCTGAGATCTAACAGGCTGGCATTATGGGAGAGACTTGGCTTATCAAAACTACTTCTGGTTGGCACCTTCTATTTTCATTAAAAATGAAGCACTACAGCAGATGGGCTTCGAAGATATTTTTAAGATTTACATGCCAGCCCATGGGAAGGCTCCAGTGCAAACAGTTCCTTTACAGAGAGGTAGAGCATACTAGGTCAGGCGAGGGGGCCAGCCAGCCTGTTTGTCACACGTTAGGATTCTTCTGTGCATTTGGAGTTGTCAAATTTCATTCTGCCTGTACAAACAAGTCATTTTAATAGGGGAAGCTTGCATCTCTTAGGTGTTTGTCCTGTACCAAGAGTAGAGTTTAAAGACGTCATAAAATAAAATGAAATGAAATAAACAACAGTCTACAAATAAGGTTTTTAGTCATGTCACATCCTGGCTGCAAATGGCATGTTCGGTCTCAGGACTAATTTCTCAGCTGGGCTTTATGCTGAACCCACTGAACAGGGTGGGAATATTGCAATTTATGTAGAAAAATCAGCCCCCCTCAGTGATGAGAACTTCTTTTAAGGTCTACCAGTGCATGTCATAATATATAAACAAGGGACGCATGGAGCCATTTAAGGATAAACTGTGTCTAAAACCCCACTGAAAAGGTAAAGTCCTTTTAAAATTTCTCTTTATGTTACTATCTAAAGAAGTTTTTTATTTCCTTGATTTAAGTGATTTATACTAACTACAATCCTTCAGTTTTTAAATACTAAAGCTATTGGGAATCCTTGAAAAATTTAAAAATGTCAGCAACTTTGACTGTTAATTCTATGGGTTCTGTTAATCTTCCACATTAGATACTTACCAGAATGCTGCAACAGGCAGAATCTCCTTGCTATCTTTGAGGTCTAACAAAAAAATCCTGGTGTAACACCAATGCACTTCCAAACATCCTCTTTGCTCACCTCTGATGGTATGAGCCTTCTGCTTTACCACTTAAACTTTTCGTTTTCAATTGCTCTTTGCATAGATTTCCAGAGAAATTTGTTGATCTTCACAGTGTAGCTGGGTGTAAGTCTCAAAAAAGAAAACAAATCAGCCACTTTCTGATCCCTCAGGAATATTCTTTGCAATCTCATGGAGATAACACCTTTTTGTGCATTTAGCCTGCATTTTTGAACCTCGCGCTTTTTAATTTCTGACCCTTGCTCAACATCTGAACAACATCCCTTTGTCCTGCTGTGAAAGCAAAATCGTAATTTCCCTTCTACAGTCCCAAAATTCTAAATCATGCCACAAGTCTTTTTCTCATAGTTTCCAGAGGTGTTTATCTGTCGTCTTACCAAAACTTCCAGGGTATTTTTTGCTGCCTTTGGACATCGGAATGCAGAAAGACACCAGCCTCTTGCAGACAGGTGTGAGAAAATTAGCTCCCCTGAGGAGAATACCTTTTGTCCAAAGCTGTTTCGGTCTCTATAGACTTCTGTTAAGATTTAGTAGCAGATCTGTGCTCACGTCTATGAGGGTTTCTGGGAGTCTTGCCTATTAGGACAACCGGCTAGTTGCACAGCCTTACAGAAATACTTTAATGTTCTAACTCTGTGTCATTAGTTCATTAATTCTATAGAAGTTTCCTAAATTGCACCAAATATCAACTGCACTAATGACAGGGACTTTTTGTGCTACAGGACAAATTTATTAAGAAGCAGCATCATGTAATATCGATCTTTATAATATTAGGCTGCCTATAAATGAGATACTCTATGTCCTAGTTTACACAGTTATCTTTTTAGGTTCCTAAGCTGGTCAGAACGAGCATTTGTAACTAGGAAGACTTTTAGCTGCTGGACATAGATCAAAAATGTTTGCTTATGTTATCTGTCCTTTTTAAAATGTATTAATGTATCTTACATTTGCTTTGTTCTGAGGGGTTTTTTAGCATATTCCTGTTCATTAAATAGTGCCATGCAATGTTAAGTGCTTTAAAACATTTTCCAAAAAAGCTGGATTATTTACAAAAGGCTTCTAATCTAAATATGTCTGGGAATCACTTTCTGGAAGATAATGGCAATAGTCATGACACAGCTTGGCTCTGACAGTGACCATTTGTGCTACCCACCTCAATTTTATCTCAGTTAGTGATGTCACCAAAGCAAAGATCCCGTCTCAGCTGTGTTTTTTTTAAAAAAAAATGCATGGCTATTTCAGTTAATTGACACACACACACGTCCAAAAAAACCCCACAACAAACAAATAAACAAAAAACCCCAAAAAGCAGCCAAAAAGCCCACCCAAAACCCAGGGCCCCAAATTCCTTTAAAGCATTATGACACAGAGGGGCACTTCCAGGTCTTGTTTGGGATTTTCTCACCGTGGCCCGCTGTGGTGTACCTCCTGCGGTATTTGGTGATCGCTAGCAATTTTGCTTCCTGTTTGTAAAATTACCGGTTTCTTCACTTGGCTGCTGAAAAGCTTGTTCATATCTCTGTGGATTCTCCTCACATTATGCAGTTGGACCAGCAGCAAGGACTGTAGCCACAATACATCTATCAAGAACTGAGGAATCAGCAGAAAAATCAACAGCAAAAGCCGGTTTTCATCATAATCATCGTCATTAGCAGAAACATAAGATCCTGAATGAATTCCTACAGGACTCATTTGTTCTAGACAGCCAGTGTTTTGGATGGGCAGTGTATTTTTCTTGTAAGGCTTCCTCAGGCACTTAGAGAAAGTAAAATGAGCCTGTTTTGGGGAAGGAGGTTGTTAAGCTGTTTTGGAGGATGATGGTGGCTGTTTTAAATTGGAACAGGTATTTTTATCCAAAAGGTCATAATTTCTCCATGCAAAAAGTCTAATTATAAACTGGTACTTGTATAATAACAGTTTTGTCTAATAAAATGCTAATTTTAGGAAATGGAACATTAATTTGTTGACACTGAACTTTAAGTTACTTACGTAATGAGTGGAGAAAAGTAGAATCCTGAGTGCCTTGAATCACTGTCTAGGGACACCATTCTGTCTCCTTTGGCTATGAAGAGATCTTCACTCTGTTAGGTGTTACTAATAATAGCATAAGTGTCCCCCTTTGCATTAATGAAGTTATAGCTATGCATGCAAGGACAAATTTTATGGGTGAAACTGTATCAACAACATACATAGACTGTAATGCAAGAATAAGGTTCAGTATACTAAATTCTAGGGTACAGTAAGACAAAACAAAAAAAGGAAAATATCAATAGAGCTGAAGGATCTACAGCATTGACATTAGATGGGAAAAATGACATCTTAATTGAGGTTTCAGTTGCACAAAAGGTAGAATAGTAAGAAATGAAAAGTCTCTGAAGATTTACTTCTAATCATAAAACACCTGTATTACTAAGGTTAAAGTACAGTGAAAAGCAAATAGGCTCTTCTGTGTGAATTAAGTAGAGGATTCTCCTGCAGACTGCTGGATTGCAACAATCCTTAAAACACAGGCAAAATAAACAGCAGTTACCAGGGAAGAACCTGACTGGAAAAGAGAAACCCATGCTGAGATTCATGCTGCTGCTACTGGCTCAGCTATCTCTGCGCCGCATTGCAAGTGCTACAAAGCAGCCCTCTATTCATTTGAGTCTGGCTTTTTCTGACATGGCATTTCTTTGTTCTTATTTTAACTAGGAGATGGTTTTTATATTCAGAGCTGACTTTGACTTAGAACATGGACAATTCTCATTCCTCCCAAAGGACTGCATATTTTGCCTAGAGGTTTTATTTCCAATCTGAAAAATCATAGAAACAGAAAACCTATACATATTTGCTGCTACAAATACACTGTAGTCTCACAAAGTTCTCTTTAGAGTTTCTTATGGACCTGTCTGTGGATAAAATAAAAAAACACTGAACGTAACTGGAGACCAAGAATAAAGCCACTGTCTTTTCTACTGCAGAGAAGGGGTTTGTAGTTAATCTCAGGATGTGCATGCATAACATTTGAATTTGTTAAAGCATTAACATTTTAATTACTGATGAATAATTATGATTTATAAATATTTATTAAACTAGGTTCACATGCTTTCAGTGTTCTGTGTTCTCACTGGGCCACAGCTTGACCAAAGGGACATAGTGAACAAGTGTTTCCCCGATGTGAATACTATTCTTTGTTCAAAAAGTGTAGAATTTTAAGTGCTACATGTCACATGCCTATAAGGTCATGCCATCACGCTCTTCTAGATAAGTGCAGGGGAATCAAAGACAAATTACCTCAAAAAGAGCATTCTGGAGGACTAGTTTAAAATTCTTTCTAAGGAAAAGAATCTATCTGATAAATTCTATCACCTTCCTTAATATTAGCTGCTCTTGGAATTTAAAATGGAACAATTTATCAGCCTCTTAACAGTGTGAATCACTAAGTACCTTGTGTGATCCTATTTACACACCTTTCAAAGAATGACATTTGAAAAATACTTTAATCTCTTCTGAAACATTATATAAAATTAAATATTTGGGAAAAAATCCCAAACACAAGCAACTGACTGTTCTCAAGCTCTAATATCTAGATACTAGAGAGACTTCGATTGTTGAAAGTGTGGATAATAAGGACCGTGATGAAAGTGTGCTCAGAAATATCGAAAAGCATAGTGAATGCTGATCGTTGTGCATTCTTCTCTGGTCAAATATTTCACTCAAGTAAGGAGAACTTTACTGAAATAAGTTCACTGCAAAGTTAGAACTGATATTTTTTGCATGAGGTATTAATCACTATAGAAGTAGCATCTATTGCTATAGCTAGCTTTGTAGAATTTGGAAGTGGTTTGATGGCTGCATGAATTTACGTAGCATAGACAGTAGTACTGTAACAAGCAAGTAATATAAATGGATGTCAGGAAAAAATTAACCACATATTACAGGTTATTTAACTGCCAGTTTGTACAGTCAGACACGGCTACTCATTTAAAACAACTATATTTTAGTTATCTAATATAAGGAAACATGTTATTTCACTTTGCTGTGTTAGCTTAACTCAGTCATGATTTCACACAGTACAACTTCATAAATAGCCTTTATTGTCATGTTTTTAATGTCTTCTCTTTCATGCATCTGAATATGCCATCAGCATTCATTGTCTTTAGTAATGTATAAGCACTTTTCTTTATACATACAGGTAAAAATCGAGGTGCAAAAAATTACTAGCTTCTTTTTCTGTGCATTTCATATTCAAATGCCCTTTTCTACTGTTCCCTAAATATGTTAAAATAATGTTAAATTTTTTAAGTTTGCTGTGACATTAATCCATAGTAAACGTCAAATTAAGTCGTACTTGAGAACTGTATTTTTAGTGAGATCCCAACTATGAGCATATACAAACAGTGATAAGGGATATCAATCACTTTTAACATCATAGTAATTTATTTTCTGTTTGCTTTCTGGCTCATACAATAGTACCAAATGCTGAAATTGGCGTACCATTGAGACCGAATAGTCCTTTTTTGCATTTGTATGAGAAAAAATCTGAAACTTGCTCCTTAAAGGACAGAGGCATTTTCCATTAAAATCCCCCATTTGCCCTAAATAGTTCTTGAACAGCGAGGTGGGGGTCTGGCTCTTCTCCCAAGTAGTGAGCGATAGGGCAAGAGGAAACAGTCTCAAGTTGTGCCAGGGGAAGTTTAGATTGGATATTAAGAAAAAAATCTTCACCAAAAGAGTTGTCAAGCATTGGAACAGGCTTCCCAGGGTAATGGTTGGGTCACCATCCTTGAAGGTTTTTAGTAGATGTGTAGATGTGGCACTTAGGGACATGGTTTAGTGCTGGACGTGGCAGTGCCAGGTTTACAGTTGGACTCAATGTTAAAGGTCTTTTCCAATTTAAACAATTCTATTCTAAGATTCTGTGATTTAATTATACCACAGAGATGTAAGTGGGCTGAAGGAAGTCAAATGAAATGAATTATTATGATCAACCATGTTTCATATGGTAGTAGCCAAGTAGCAACTGCTGTGGTAGATGAGGTACAGAGGCAGAGGAGTAAATGTTTTTCCTAAGATGCTCATAATCTAAATAGATGAGATGGAGAATATGGGTGAGAGAAAAGATTTAGCACAAATGAATGAACACAGAAATGGTAGGAAGTGGATACAATTTACTAAATGGTTTTATATGAAAAGAAATTAAGGATTTATCAGGAGGGGATCAAGTGAAAAAAGCATGCAAGAAAAATGTGTGGGCTCTGTGAGGGAGAGGTAGGAGTAGGGAAAATGGAAGACAGAGACAGCATGGTAAGGATCTGAAGCAAAGGGTCTGTGAGGATACTTCTTGCAGTTATTTATATTTGCCTGAGTCCATCCAGCTACTTTTTCTCATTTGAGCTTTTGTCTAAAGCTATAGGGAGAAACTGGTAAAAGATGCAGTGAATGAGGGAGGCATCACCTGGATTTTAGTCAAAAGGGGAATTCTTTGGCATGGCACCAGCCACAGGCAGTAGGCTAAAACCCGAGTCTTACAGACATATTGATATGTCTCTAATTTATGCATTTTTTAAGGATACGTGTTCATTAAGTGGTCTGCATACACAATCCATAAATGTGGCTCAGCTGTCTCTCCAGGATAATACAGGCACTTTTCATCAGGAAGGCTTAAGTAGTTGCAAAATATATGCCTCAGAAATTTTGGAGATCTTTTAGCTAAAGCCCCGTAATGTTTTACTTTCAGAAGCTGAAAAAGAAACATAAATAATAAATAATATAGTGATCTATCCGTGGGTATTTGACTAGAAAGTAGATTAAAATCTTAAAATACTGCTGAAGTTATCAGGGCAAAAAAGAGTCAAATGTAAGGGCTGAAACCAATCAAAGCTTTCAGTGTCAGGCAGCAGTATTTTCTCCGGAGCTAATCTATGCATGTTGCATTTATCATCTAAACAGCTCTAGTACTACAACCGGTGATGATATTATATCGCCGAAAGAAAGGGGGGAAAAAAATCTTAAAGATGATCATTTATCTGCCTTCTGCCTTCTCCTTTTCTTCTTGGAATACCATTTACATTTAGCTCACATTTTAAAAGAAAAGGAAAGCAAAAAGGGGACAAGGTTCCAGATTTGACATCAGTCTTTCTATTCCCTCTTTTTTTCTCTTTGTTTTCTGCAACACTGTTTTAATCTTAGAAAGAAATTCTAAATTGACATTTAAATGGTGGCAGGGCAATTCTCATTCTCTGCCTTGTGAAACGGTCTCTGAAATGTACAATTATGCTGTCATCTTTAGCACTCCACATTGGACAGAGTTTAATTATTAATGTGTTTCCCTCAGAGAATGACTCGATCATGTCACAACTCTAGACAAATACAGCTAATGCAAAATCATAAAATATTCACTTGAATACTGCTGAACTGACAGGAAATTAATTCTATGAACACTTTTGATATTACCAGAAAATTAGTTTCAAATGCGTAAGACTGAAATAAATGTGTTCATAATTTGCTCAAGGGTAACGCTCATCTTGCAATCAGTTGGTGTCTTTTTATAAATGTTACAAGTATTCAACATGGCTTTATGATAAAGAGGATAGCTAATGTAATGTATTATTTGTAGACAGTATTTCCCTTGTAAACAGCAGGGAGTGAAGAACTGCTCTCTCAGAAATATTTAAACTCTAGAAATATTCTGCAATTTATCATTGCGGTACCAAAAACACACCTATTTTTGAACAGTCCCAGGGGGCAGAAGGCTCAGGAATTTTGTAATAATGACATGATAGTCTTTCACATCTAAACTATTGGGTTGAGTTTTATTAGCCAGATTGGAATTGACTGGAAGTCATTACCACTCTGAAATTTGCAGCCAGCATAGTCAGCGGAGAAGGACTGGGCTCTCCTTATAGGCAAATGTCTTTGTAGCAAATGTCACTATCATAGTGTACTCTCCAGCTGGATGAATAAAAATGCGGATGAATTGTGACAATTTGTGTGAACAAAACCAGCAAGTTCAGTTGTTATTTTTTGCGACATATCATTTACCAGAATTTGGAGAGCCTGCAACCTAATGAAAAGCATTTCCAACAAAAATAATTATGGTCTAAAATGCCAACATGTGTGTGCCTTACATGCTTTCACCATTTCCTATGTGTCTGTTTTTAAATGTTTGTTTCTGGTCTGGCTTTCTATCTGAATACTCATCCTGACCGATGGCAAGTGCAAAACCACACACAATGGGTTATCATCAGGAGTGGGCAAATAAATGCTGGAGTGGACTACTTGTCACTAAACCAGGGCCGGAGATTTTATCCCTTAGGCTACTTGGCAGATAATCCTGAAAAAAACCAGGGCCTGGCTCAGGAGTCATTTTCAACCAGGAAAAAGTATTTGGAATAAATATTATTCACAATGAATAATTTAACGGGTCTCATGGGCACCTTTGGAAAGTTTCCTCAGAGAGGCCTAGGATTAAATCACCACGGAGACTAAATTGTTTTTCAGGGCTAATCCTGCATTCCTTTTTGCAACACTAACCAAGGTTATGCAAAATGTGGGGGATGAATATAATGAAGACACATTAACTGGGAGAGCTGGTATTACAACTAGCAACAGCACCAAGGACCATCCCAGATCCAGTCTGCTGTTTTTAAAGCGTACGAGGTGAAGTACCTTCCCAAAATATTCAAAAGGAGATCATCACAAGGGTATCAAAGATGGTTGTCAAGTCAATTACTTCAGTATTTCACAGGCAGAGGTGGAGGGGTTGTTTACGTTCACAGTTTGGAAGAGCTACAGCAGAGGATAGGGGAGGGAGTACTGATTCCCAATGATGTCATGTTCTACCAACAGAAAGCCCGAATATCTATTTGTGAATGTTTCTTTATCCATGTTTCTGGAAGACTTTTCAATATATAAAAAAAAAAAAAAAAAAAAAAAAAAAAAAAAAAGATATACTTTTAATTTTCAGGTTTTGGAAATTCCACAAACACTACATCTATGTACAAGACAAAGTCTTCTTTTTACATTTTGGCTTTGGTATTTGAAACTAGAGACTAAAAAAATATCCTCAGAACATCTTTTCTGCTCTGTCTGCATGGCTGCATAATAAATACACCATTAAAATATGCAGTGTCATTAATGAACACGAGTGGATTGCACAGTTTAACTGCTTAAACTTTTTTTATTAACAATTAGAGGAAATGAGAGTATTCATTATGCTACAATGCTGCTTCCTATCATGACAAATAGGACTAGTTCTTAGAATTAAGATGTCTGTATAACAGGGAAAGTACAGTACAGTACTGAGGGTATTTGCACTATGTGGGAGGAAAAATCCAGCAGATTACAAGACAATAAAGAAGGTAGACAAGAGACAATGAATATTTCCAGTTGTAATTTGGTTTACTAGGTGTTTCAGTTGAAGGTGTCATGAAGTAAATGTTAAAAAGCACGCATCATGTGAAAACAAGAAATTTACATGCTAAAACACACTCCAAACAAATACTAACTTCTCTTGTTTGTTTTTTTTCTGTTTCCAGATAAACTTTTTTTTTGTGTGTAATACTATGTCTCTGCAGTACATCCTGGCACTTTCCCTTAGCAGTTCTCAAATAAGGTATCAATAAACAGGAACTTGGATCCTGGTCCACACTTGATTCCCTAGAAGTAGTAAAATATTAAACCTCAGTCTATGAATGTCTGTGAGGGACTAGCTACACAAGAACATTGGAAGTAAGTTGACACAAATCTTTCTGTAGTATTTTTTAATTAAATAGGATAAAATTAAAAAACAAACAAACCAAACCAACAAAACAAACTAAACAAACCTTTTCCTTTGGGAATAGAAAAAAAAAAAAAGCGAGAGAGAGAGAGAAAATGTAGAGTGGCTGCCTTGCTCTATGTTTGAAGCAAAGCCTCTGTAAAAGGGGAAAAGAGATGATATCTGAAGGTGAATATACCAGGCTACAGGTAATAAAGGAATAAGCTGCTAGACACTAGACTAGAAAAACAGCCTCTTATTAACTTCAGCTGCCAATGATTCATCTCCCCAACCTCACAGCCAAGCGAGTGTGGATTTCTAGGCAAAGGAGTATACAGACAGAACCAACACCCCAGTCTTCATGTTCTTGAGGCTTCAGAGCTGATTGCACTTGTCACTCTACTCATTTATACCTCCAAAATATGCCTCAAATGTTTAAATGATTTAATTCTAAGAATGGGTTCCACTAAGAAGTGGAGAAAATTTCCAGTTTATGATTTTTTTCCACCAAACAGTATCTAATTTTCAATGAGTAAATTCAGTATTATAAAACATATGCATTCAAGAGATTAAATTTGAAAATTATATGTTATATTCAGAAAGCATTCTCAGTGATAGAAATGCTTGAAGTAATTTTAAGCTATTCTTTTGTTCCCATGTCACCTAAGTTGATGAAATTAAACACATATCACAATTCTTCTTAAAGAAAAAAAGAAATTAATGATTTTGAAAAATTCCTTTAGGTTTGGAACAATAATATATTGAAAGCACAAAGTTCTTAAAATAATTATATGAGGTGAAAGAAGAAGAAAAATAAAGAATCACTGTTAGGTTTGTATTTAGCTGTCTTTAGGGAGATAAAAACCTTGAGTGGGATGAATTGTCATGTTGCCATCCACCTCAGGCTGGCTGCTCCTGGTAGAGGCAGTGTTTCTAATTTTAATACAAATCTTGTAACCTCATTCTGTAATTCCTGAGACTTTCAAATTCATAGAAAGGACGTCTACTTATGTAAAATTCTTCTATATTGCAGTAGGAATGCATATTTTTTTACTTAGAGTACAGATATCTTTCTAGTAAAAATAGGCTTTCTGTCTTAGCATGAACAGATAATGTATATGTAACCTATGCCTGTTACAAATGTAAGTCTCAGAATCTCCATGCTTGCTTTTCATTGCTTTTCTTCCCTTCCTTACCATTTCTGTGCCCATCCACACCCACCACTACCACCACACCCCCACACCACACCCCCACACCCCACCCCTGGGCTCTTTTCAGATATTGTTTTCTTTTGATCTCTTTGGATTTCACTGAGAATAAACTTACTGGAACAAATGAAAGGAAGCTGTGAATCAATCTGCCAAGCAGGAAAAAAAAAGAGCATTACAATCTGGCCACTTTGAGTTGCACTGGCATCTCCAAATATGTATTAGCTGAGGCTGTGGAAGTTTTGACCTGGCCTTCAGCAACATCTCACTGGTCTGCTCTGCTAAAAGGGTTTAAAAGCATCAGCTGGAAATTAGCCAGAAAAGTAATATTTTGGGTAAGTCGTGTACAGTGGCTGTGATGTAAGACGGTATATATTGAAAATAGGGAATAGCATATCATAAAACTATTACCAGAACTAAACATTCCAAATAGCATATTATTTGACTGAATTGGGAACACTAACAACCCCTTCCAATCTCTTAGAGAAAGGAGTAAACCTGTCTACAAGTTTTCAAACAAATCCATTTAGCAGATTCTTACTATATGTACCTGCTTACTTCATTTCTCATTGATAAGTTCTGCATAAACATCCTTCAAAATAATGCTTTTAGTTACTTTTACTTGTTCAGTCTGCATGCTGCAAAATCAGTGCTGGGTGGCTTGTATTGGTGGCTGAGGATGCACTGAGGATGAGCCTGAACAGCAGAAACACCTTGGCCCTTCCATGATTTGGCCAGAGCAAGATGCTGCAGAGCTGAGGATGATGGGCTATGCTGCTGCTCCTCACTGTGCTGCACCACCTCAAAGGCCAGCCTTTCCACCCTCCTCTATCCAACCCAAGCTGAAGCCCAAATTGACCACTAAAACCAAAATTAAACTAAGACTTTCAGAGAAGAAAAGAATTTAAAAAAGAAATTAAAAGAATAAAATAAAAAAGATGTTTTATGCAAAGAGGTTTTAATTCCTTAACCTGTTCTGTTTACTCATTTCCCTACTGTCTTCTGCCTGTCACCTTTTGGCAATTTTCTCTTACAGTAGTCTGACTTTATAGGCTGTTCATCAATTTCACTGCACAGTTTAAAAATCCATGAAGCAAAAATAAAATCTTTACAGATTACTGAGGAAAAATGCCAGTCTCTGCTGGAGTCCTCTGACATCAGAACCAGATGGGACTTCAGCTTAATGGTTTCAGCAGAGGTCCAGGGAAGGCATGAAATGGGTAACGTTAGTGGAACAGTCATTAAAGGGCCTGTTTCCATGTAAGTGACATGCCATAATTTTTAAATACCACCAAAATATGGGATTTTAATAGACCAAAGGAAGTTTTTTATTCAGGAAAAAAAATTGTTCATTTTAACACTATTTTTTCGTATGATTCTCACATGAACCTGATTGAATTTGTAGATTCCTGTGCTCATAACAGTAATACCTATTAGTACTGTGAGCTTTTATTTTGCAGCACATCCCTATTATTTATGGCACATGACTTCATAATGTGTACTGTTTTGTGAAGAATGAAAAAAACCTAAGACTTCCTCCAGAAAAGCTGGCCCTGAACAGCTGAATGTCCTTCTTATAATACAGTTTGGGGGCTTCATTCCCAGTGTTTTTACAGAGTAACTTAATTTGTTTACTTACAAATATAAGGAGAATATTCACATCCAGATCTCCCACTTTTAATGCAGGAGAAAGCTATAAGAAAGTAAAAAAGCACGGGTCCACAAAGATAATTGTGTTTATGTATGTACATATTTCTCCTTAAAATGGCTGTATCTGAACAAAAAAGACCTTCAACTGGTAGAAATCTCTACTGCCTTATTATAAGGTCAGCTGGGAATATTTTGACAGAACATTTTATCAGAAATTATAAAGTGACAACACTTCCAAGAAAAATGTTTTACAGAAACCTGACAAATTAAACAATTTTATTTCAGGAAAAAAAAGATGTTCTGTTAAGGTCAGAAAATTTTGTTTTGACACTTTGAAACTGAAATGTTTGGCAAGTTTTTTTAATGATTTTCATCTGAAAATTTGTTTTGTATTGAAGCTCAGCTTTCAAATAAGAGTAAAAAGAGAACAAAAAAATGTTTCATGGAAAGTTTTGAAAGAATCATCATTATGCTCAGTATGGTATGTGATGAAAAACACTGAGCTTCTAGATAGATATTCGCTTCTTAGGGAATTCCATATCAGCTTCAAAGTACCTGGATTAACACAGCTGAAGATTTAATTCTCCTAAGGCTTCCTTTATACCAAAGAGAGAGAATTTCCTGTATCACTAGAGAGCAGTAAATAGGTAACAGCCAGAAAAGTTGTTAATTATGATTGCTACAAAAAGAGGTGTATGTGTGGACCCATGTGTGTGTAATTCTATAGCAGTTCAACATTTTCTGTTGAACTTTAAGAGTGGAAATAGCCTTTGAATGAGGATTTGAAAGGGTAGGTAATACTGACGCTCTTTTAGCTACAACCTTCTGCTGGGAAGAAAGATTTGATTTCACTGGTTTGTTAAAGCTTATTTTATACGAAGGTGGAAGGTTATGCCAAAGTCTCAAATTTAATGGCTTATTAATATTGCCAATGCTGTCTCACTCAGAGAGCAAACTGATAGAAGTGCTATGTCCAGTGAGTGCGCTGCAGTTAACTCTGTCCCAGAAAGCTACTGCAAAAGAAGTTATTGGGAAAGGTGTTCTGCAATTTTCAGAGCTGTACTAGACACTAATGTTACATACATTTGAAATATTTCCCTGTCTACTCTTCTTGTCCAAAAAGACTTTGCAATGAATGTGTTGAGAGGGAAAAGAGCTGAACGTTGCAACAAATGCAGAATGGAACTGATAAAAGCAGAAACCATAATTTGTATTAAGGAGTGAAACACTCTAAATTCCATTCATGTGTGTTATCTGAAAAGGCAATTTTGCAAGCAGTAAAAATCCAGCACCAAGTATTAAAATACATCTCCATAATATGATGTTCCCTCCCCTAGATGAGTCTGTTGCTCCTGTTCCTCCTTCCTTTCTAGTTTCCCCTTTCCTTTGGAGCAGTGAGGGAATGAGGGTTGCCTTTTTTTTGTTTGTTTGTTTTGTTTTGTTTTGTTTTGTTTTGTTTTGTTTTGTTTTGTTTCAGAATTAGTAACTTCATGCTTCCCTTATATAGATTTCCAGACTACACTTTCTGATCCTCTGTCACCTTTTACCTCAAGCCTCCCTTTCACTTTTTCACCTCAGCCTGCTGATTTGCTTTGTGCTTTAGGCCTGTCTCTTTTCTTTCACTCCTCACAGATCTTCCTTCTTTTTTCCTGATGTCATCACCCCTCTGTCTCCTAATGCTTTCCCACCTCTTTTAATGCAAACATGCCTGGGTTTGACACACTTGCCATTGCTCCTATCCTCCACATTGCTGATATATGTGTAAAAGAGTATTCTTAATAAATATAATCCATAATAAAAATACAGTTATATAAAACAGTACTTATCTGAAACCATTTTCCTGGCACAACAATGGAAAATGTGTTTCCTGAGTAAATGGGGCAGCAGTTGCACTATCCATTTCATAGCTGGCATTAAAACCAGAAAAAGCTTTGATTTGGTTTGTTGGAAGGCAGGTTCTTTGTAAGGAAATATTTTAATTCTCCTAGAGCTTGGCAGCTAAGTCCTTCAGCAAATATAATTATTCTTCCAGGAATCTCCAAAACTGAAAAAGGAAAGGATCTATAATCTGGCTTGGAGCTGTGCTAAACAGTATTCTGTTCCCTTCCCCCCCCACCCCACCCCCCCCACCCCCGAAAGGGCTGTATCATCAATGTAAGCATTTAGGAAGTCCCTAGAAGATCTGTCTTGTAAATAAATTGACCTCAAAAGAAACCCAGCTTCATTCCTGTTAGAGTTACAAATGTAGTGGTATTGAAGTCCAAAGAGTTAAACTCTGATGAGAGTTAATATTTTTGTTTCTAGATATTTTGGAGATACGGTCATAGGACATTCAACCAACTTCGAAAAGTAGTGCTCTGAAGTTTCTCATTTTATGTAAAACTCAGTTCTGTTTTGACCCGTAAATGCCATGCAATATTGCAGCTGGAGGTGGTCAAATACTTTGACCACCCAGGAAATATGGTAATTCTGGCATTTCATGAAATCAGAATGCAGGAATAATTGAGCATACTTCACTTACGTATTTGTTCAAAAATCTAAGTTGTCATTGGGTTAAACCAGGGTTTATTAAATTAGAACTTTTAATTTTCTTTTATTGGGAATGAATACTTTCTTTATTTTCCCTTTCTTCCTATACTTTACTCTGCTCTTGGTCCCTACACTTGGGTCTGATGACGACCTCAGCCTTCTTATGGAGGTAGTCATTCAAAACTGTGGTGCTTGACTCAGTGCCTATAAATAGCTAATTCTGTCTTCCCAGAGGAGGGAAACTCTGAAGTCATTTGAGAACCCAACCGTTTTCCAGCACAAGCACAATTATGAAAGAAAAAGTAGCTTGGGGAAAGGAAACTGATTAATATACTAGTTCATGGAGTAAAATCATAATTACTAGATAAGAAATAACCAGGTTTTCATTGTTCTGTTTTATCCACTAATTTATGATTACTTCAGACAGCATTAGAGAGAATGGCAAATTAAATTGGGAAACAGTGCCTAATGGGTGAAGCAAAGTAATGTGAGTTACGATAGCTCAGAACTCTGCTTGGTGCTGTCACCTCCTTGTTCATAACCTTCAGTGAATTGTTCAGCCTGTGTTATCCTGCAGAGCTGATGCTATCCATCAGACTTTGTAAAGTGAATATTATGTCATGAAAGTCACTCCATACAAGCAAATGCTTGTTTTTTATGTAATAATAATAATAATGCCATTTCTTGCCTTTCACATCCCTCTGACATTAATGAAACTGATTTTTTTTCATGTGTTGATGTGAACAAACTCTAAGTGGTGCTGTTAATGAGATAGATATATAGATTTACTCAGAAGAAAAATAGGTGAAGTAATAACCATGTTCTGAGCTAAGTAACTCCCCCAAAAGGGTTTATTAAGCTGGGTTATGGCTCTTACTATGTTAACAGAAAACTTTATTCAGGTTATTATTGCACCGAAATAACTGATGACTGGGATACTTGTGAGAAATAATTGTGTTAAATTATGGTGTAAGTAGGTTATAACTGGAAGAAAATCTTTAAGTGTCTGGATAAAACAAGCTGAGATGGCTGTATTTGCTTTGATTAGAGTATAAAGGAGGGTGATTAGTGCATCGCAGCACATGGCTGTACAGAGCAGTTCAATGTGTTCAAACTACCATACAGCTTTGTCTGTAATTGGGTAAGTTTATTTATGATCAGTTTGTCTGCTCCTAAGTCCTTTCAGTGCAATAAAACGATGTCATTCTTTGCATATAGGCCCGGAGACATTTTTGTTATTGAAATAGTGTTTGGTTGACATACACAAATGTTGAAAAAGAAAAGTCCGTTATAGTTCTATGTACATTTTTTTCCAAGCAAACTGCACTTTCTTCCTGATTGTGGTTTTGGGGGATTCTCAGTGTCGTGGCCCTACAGCTGCATCATGGGGACGAGGATGGGAATGGCCGGAGCCACCCTGGCTCTGCAGGCAGAGCAGGTGGCTGTGACACAACTTAGAGATGCTCTAACACTGATGCTCCTCAAGCTTACCCATTAGGGATAAAGTGACTCACCCCTGAAGCCAGAGGCTGTCAAAAGCATCCTTTCCCTTTTCAGAGACTGCAGAACCATGCCAGGCAAACATGATCTGTCTGAATGAGATCCTCACACATATTCTAGGTTTAAAACAGGAAGGAAAGAAAACCACTCCATTTCTCATGTTGTTCCTTTGGCTCCTGGTGGTCTGACAAATTACCTGAATTATCTGGAAATTTGCTTACTTCCAGTGTTTTTAGCAAATTTCTCATTTACTTTCAAGTTTCCTTAGCCGTTGTTCTTTTCCCTTTTCACTGTTTTAATATCTATCTGCCATTTAAAATGTCACTTCTTTCTTGTGCTGGTTCTCAATGGCTAAAATTTCCATATTTTCTCATTCTGCTAGAAATTAACTAACATATTTTAAAAAGACAACATGTCTTCCTGGCCTTTGTGTGTTGCTTGTTGATCCACTTTCTTCTCCTCTGCGTGTGTGAGATCTCACTCTTCGGCAGCCTTAATCTTTCAAAAGACCCATTCTTTCAAGATCATCTGCTGTAATTGCAACCACAGTCAGACAGTCTCAGGAGAAAGCCCTAAACAGAGCAGTCCACTTGACCAGAGCACAGAAACAGTAGACATCTTACCAGTTTATTATCTGTCTTGTGAAAAAAAATATAATTATATATATATAAAAAAACATATATATTATATATATATATATATAATTATTTCTCTTGTGAATATATATATATATTTAGACCTTGGAATTAGAATCAGATTGTGAAACATGATTTTACTGGTTTACTAGGATATGAAAAACTTCACATTTTCCTTGCCATGAGCTAGCAGGCATAAGGGTGATCTTTGTTGGGTTTTTTTCCCCACTCATGACCTAAGCAAGAAGAAAACTTCAAGAACACAATTTAAAAACAACCACATTCTTTGTCTTGTTCTTTCATATTAAGCCCAAACCTTTCAAATAATTTGGAACATAAATTCAGCTAAGGACATTTATGTTCCAAGTTTGTGTTCTCTCCTCTTGCCTTTCCTCTTTTCATTACACAGCTTTCTAGTTCCCCTTGCAATAAGCATTGCTGTTGTACATTTAAAGTGACTTTAAACAGAACATACTCAACTTACAGCATAAAATTTTACAACTTACACATTCCCATTTATATCTAAAATTGATTTCCTTCAGGCTGGATGTACTGAACCTTTTGACACTTTTTACAAGGAATATCAACTTTGGCATTAAGTATATGACCTGTGATAGGATAGGGTCAAAGATGGATATAGACATAGATATAGATATATAGATATATAGATTTATAGATATAGATATAGATGTAGATATAGATACAGATACAGATATAGATATAGATATAGATATAGATATAGATATTAAAAAAAACACAACAGGAGAGTGTGTCCTGTGTACTCACTTAATGATGTTAAACAAAGCATTAGGAGATTCCATGTGAGGAAAAGGAAAGGGAAGACTATGTCTGGAAGAAAAGAACGTCCTCTGTGATAAATTATGCCTATTTTTTCATGGCATTCTAAGTGCTCTAGGCAAGAAGGTCATTCCCAAAAAAACAATGTCAAAACAGCTCTAGTCCAAATTCAAATCATGCTAAAAATTACTTGCAAATACAGAGTTCATTAAATTACTGTGCTTTATGTTCCACTTTTATTAAAGGAAGAAGCAAAGTTTCTTGTATTGGTTACTAGTAGTATACTTCTCACACTGTACTGTTCTCATACTATACCAGATAGCTAGGATTTTCATTGAGTAGTCCATCAAAAATTCTGCTGGCACTGTAGCCTGGAGTCTGAAAAAAAATAGCTCTTTTGAAGACTGAGTAAGAATTTCATACTAAATGACATATAATATCTTTAGAGTCCTTATTTTATCATATAATGATATTCCATCCAACATCAATCTAGAGTCACCTATAATGTATTTCAAAGAATGAAACTAAAATGACATTTCAGTGGGGAACTATAATTCACTCTCATAGGCAGGGTTTTCATGTCTGGTCTGTAGCAACTGCCTGCTGGTATTTTTTATAGACTGAGTTGAAAATAGACTATGGACTACATAGAAAAATACAAAACTTTGAGCTAAATTCTAACAAGTGATTATTCATAGCATGTACTTGTCTTCTCAGACAGGGCGGAACACAGGGTGGCCTTGGGAAGCCTGTGTTGATTCTACCCTTTTCTAGTTCTTTCATCCAGCCATCTAGAAGGACAATTTATGAGGAGATGTTGACAGATTCTTGCAAATTAGATAGGTTGGGTGTATCTTGGTAGCATCAAATATGAAAGTTGGGTTTTTTTCTTTTTTTTCTTCTAAATGGGGACTAGGAAATTGAACAGAAATGCTTGAACTTTATACTTTTTGACTGACTTCATTATGTGGACTCAGCAAAATTAACCGTGTGTGCAAGATTTTGCAGGATTGGATTTGTCTGCAGTGTGTTTGCATAACACATCTTGAATCTCATCTTAACATACCTTCCACAAACAAAACACTACTATTACACTTGTAGCAATGGGTTTTTAACATTCCAATCTAATGGGTAATTCCTGAAAAACTGGTTCTTTTGTATCACCAGGTTTCATTCTGTCTCTGTTATGTGTTAAACCACTTAGGAGTTTACCACTGCAGTGGGAACACCGGTTAGCAAAACAGTTTAACTGCAAGCTTTTCTATTGCTCAGTTCAGCTAACAAGCTGCTTTTAAATGGCCTTCAGACAGCAGTGTAACACTGGTGGATTTTTTTTTTTTTTTTTTTTTTTGTTCCTCCTCTTGGGACATACAGTGGAGAGCTATTAATCAGTTATTAGGATTTCAACCTGCTGCTGCCTGCTGTGAAAGCTAGAGGAACCTACAGCAATGTATCTTATGATTTCTCTTTAATAAATAAATTAATAAATAAATAAATTTAAAAAAATCTAATACAATTATCAGTGACATACATCCAGAGAGAAATAAATAATGACTTGCCATGACATAAACTTCAATTTTAACTCCCAGATCTGTCAGGTTTTGATATTAATGTCTTGTATATTTTTGCAGTGCACATCAGGATATTGCAGTTAACAAATCTTATTAATAACATGTATAACTGTAAAGAATAAAATCCTTAATTTTCACTGCCACTTTAAAATTTACTTGTTCACCACAGAACTTCTCTTAAACTATTCTCTGCTTTTCTACAACACTGAACACACAAGCAGAAGATACAAATGTTGAAGCCAGTGACAAACCATTTGTTTACAAAGAAATTCTAAAATGTAAACTGCATTTCTGAATTTTAATGTCTCTGAAATGACTCCACTTAGACATGTGTAAGTGTGATTCATGCTTCAAGACTGCTCACCTCACACAGAGTGATGTACTGTCACTATTTCATTCATTCTAAACGCAGTATCCATAAGGGTTTAGAGAGTAGACATCACCATAAATCAATGTTATTGGACTATATTTTCAAACAAAACATTTTACAGACATAGACATCCCACATTCCATACTGATCATGAAACACTTGCGTGAAGGTCAACTAAAGTCAGGAACAACTTGTAGATTCATTTTCTGGGGAAATAAAAGATGCACATGTATTTTTTCTGAGTACATTAAAAGTAGCTTAAATCTATGCAAGATTTCTGTGTAGAATTTCTAAAGGTCATAAGAACTTTGTAAGGGCTGTAAAAGAAGCACCATTAAGGAGACATGTAAGTACTTGAGGTTGTCTTTTCGGATGATGCTCAGAAGGGACTCAGACACTACACTGGATTATATCACTACTTTGTAAAGCATGTAGAAAAATTAATAGCAGTAAAACTTACTCCAGTGTGAACTCTGATTCATTTAAAGACACTTACAAAATATGTTTCTTAGAAACATATAGAAAATCCAATTAACTTTCATATGTGTTACCCTAACACATCAGCAACTCCTTTGTATAGAAAAAGCAGGGCTGTGTTGTTAGACCTGGGAAATTTTCCCTGCTTCTCCAACACACTGTGCTCCAGTGTGTCTGCCTTTGTGTTAAATTTCAAGGTATCCCTGCTGCTCAGGTTGCATAGGAAGGGTCTGCAGATCACAGAGATAACCAGCCTCTGGGGACTGGATTGTGCTGCACAGCATGCCAGCCTGCATTCTGCCCTGCCAATAGTCCCCTCCTCTTTTTCAGTCTTGGTGTGGTTTTTTGTTGTTTTTTTTTTTTCTTTCTGATAAAGATACCTGAGGAGGTAGGGGTGGATCTGTCTCTCTTGATAGTGGACTGGATCAAAACTAGGCTTTTGTCTACGTGCCTACTTTTTTCTCAAGATTGATGGGGACTAATGAAGAGATGAACAAACTGATGTGAATAGCTATTTCAGACAAGTTACCCAGTCATCACAGAGCAGTCCCTATTACTATTTAGGAGAAACTTTCTGGTTGTACCAAAGTCTGACAGGTCCTGTCTCGGGTCTACGTTGAGTAATGAATTGGAACTTCTGCTCTGTGTGGCCTAATGTAGAAAATTGCTGGACCAAAATCCATTGCTTTTCCAGTTTTAATGGCGCTTTGTTCTGATGTTTCTCATTGGGCTGCTCTGAAGATTTCTTTGTAGTTGCTAAAGTAAGGACAATAATGTCTTCTATTAAAAAAACAAACAAACAAACAAACAACACTTTCTTAATGTACTCAGATACTCTTATGGAAATCCTAGAGCAGTAAATGTGCATATTTCTACAGCTTGAATTAAAAGACCTACTCTTATGGCTAGTGAATATATTGATCCATCATTCCAGGCTGCAAAAAGGTTACACAATGAACAGAGTTTGTAAGACTTTGGGCTTGTATGAGAAAGACAAGGGAAACCAAACTTATGCCTCTTTAAAAAAGGCAAGAATTCACTTGTGTAAAAACGTCATGATGTGTACAGAGCCATTAATACAGGAAATCTTAAAATATGCTGACCAGATTTTATGTTTTTTTTAGTTGTACCTCAAAGGGCAGTTCATGAATGATACTCTTTACACATTGAAAGCTTTTTAAAGTAGCAAAGTAGGATAGTATTAAAAAACACTGCTAGGGATCAGACCTTGACAGATCAGTAAATATGCTGTTTTAACAATTTCTAATATGGATTTATTGCATTTTTTATTCTATACACACAGTCTGGAAACAGATTGGAGAACACAGAATCTGCTTTTCTTCTACTAAAGAACTTTGATCCATCTTTACAGAGTTGAATACAGATATTTATGCCAGAAGAGATCTTAGGAGCAACCTTGGGTTATAAAACCTGTTTCACTGGGAGAGTCCTCAGCTGTCTAGTTAATTTGGTCTTCCCAGAGTAGAGCTCAAGATCTGTCCTTTATAATTAGGCAAAAAAGAAATGTCTACTTGTGTGTAACAACTAATAGTAAAACTTGAAAAGCTCTCAGGCCAGACAGTCATCTCTGAGCCATGAGGACATGAAAAGTCTAATAATACCGTCCCTATCTTTGCATTTTTAACCCAAAACTATTTGTTAGGTTATCTTGTAACATTAAAAAAAACCCCGAAACCAATTTACTGTACAAGAATAGTAAAAAGAGATCATTTACTATAAGATGAAAAGACTCTTCTGTATAATGCAATGCATAAGCTGTAATTTAATGAATATTCTGACTAGAATAATACATTATTTTTGTAAAGAATATTGCAGTACACTGGAGGTAAGGAAATTTATCATATACAGGAATTTATATGTTACATAGTGATGAAATCCATCTGTTAGGTGCTCACTTATACCACATAATGTAGTGAAAGCAGCCATCATCAATCACACATTACTCTAATCCTACCTCCATATTCGACTACTCCTGGGTCATTGAAGAAAGGCAATGGTAATGATCAGACCTGTAATTACAGAGCAAAGTAAGTATACTGCGTTCCAGTGAGGATAATGATGTTTACTTTCCATCTCAAGATAAATTTGGTGCAATCAAAATGCTAATAATGAAGTGCCAGCTACAGAATATCTACTGTGGACAACACTGCTACACCCAGGTATGGCAATTATTCTAAAAAAACCCAGTCAACATCATTTTGTGAAGTGCTGCTCTCAAGGGAAGTTAGAGGCAGGCATCAAAGAAAAGGGGTTTTGAAGACCTGATGTTATTCCTGACGCTTATGTTATTCCTGACACTTATGCTACCTAGAGGAACTGTACCGAAAGGAAAGTAGTTACACAGAGGCAAAAACAGTATGGATTTTCAGGGAATCTAACTTACCATCTGCTATGTTTAAGTCAATGTGTCACCACACTGAATACATTTTAGCAATTTAAAACTAGTAGATGTATTTTGGTGAGACAAATTCAAGTAAAAGGATGCAATATTAAGAGCAACTTCAAAGAAAAATAGCAAACCCTGCTGAAGCAAAAATTTAAACCCAAGTAATGAAGAAAAAAATATTTCCAGACTAAACTTAGAAACAGATTTCCAGGACATAGTACAGGGGAAGAGTGAAACTCATTTTTGGTGAACTTTAATTTTTTTTCCTGAAAATAAGTGTTTCAGTTTTAATGCCTTTAATTTTTTTTCTTTTAAAATTTGAGTTAGTTTGTAACACAGCTGTTGTTTTCAATGAAAAGCAGTGAAGTTATAAGGCTTTTTAAAAGCTCTTTTTGCATGTCCGTTTTGTTGTAGGAGGAGGCAAAAAGTAGTAGTTGAATGATAAATAGTGTTCCTTCTGGAAACCCAATTTATTAATCAGCAAAAGAATTCACCCAGCAGTTGTTCCCATTGGGAGACATTTGTATTATGCCTTAGCTGGTGCTATAAAATCAATTGGTTCTCATCAAGTGTGCTCGGTGCAAAACAGTGATAATGAACATATGCATGAAATAGCATGTGGTGATAATTGCATTGGCCTCAGCCTCTAGCAGTACTCTGGACATTGAGACCCACAGTGTGATCAGAAAACGGGCTTGAAAAGAAAATATAGGCAGACCAGGTAGAAGAAAAATTAAAGCTGTGACATAAACATTAATCAGTGGCTCTGTAAAACCAACAGGTCTTGTCCAACACAAATTATACAGCCACAGCATTGAATCTTTTCATACATGTATAAATAAACAAATAAAGGGCTGTTCTTGGGTGTAGGTATTTTCACTTTAATCATTAGAGTAATTTTTAGCAATTCTATCATGCTAACTGTGTTACCATATGTAACGGTGTTATTACAGATTTGGGAGGCCCCAAAAGTTAAATGATGGGCACAAGTATATATGCCTCTGTGAAACAATCTATCTTTTCGTCTCTTAAAGAGCGACAACTGGTTTTATCTGGAAGTTCCTTGGAAATTACAAATCAGAAGAACAGATCACAAAGCATGATATGCATCTTCTAGATTTTTTGCAGGAGAAAGTGTTGAGAAAACTGGAGGAAGGGATGAGGGGAAGGTGGCTGAGGCAGGGACTGTGGGGAGAAGTGGTGCCTCTGCTCATCTGAGGCATCCTGGTGAACATGATTTCTTCCCACAGCCCCCTCTCCTGGATGGACCAGAATAGGGGACCCAGACCAGAATTTAGCGTTTTGTGGCCGAGATCAGTGAGACATGTCCAGGACTTCCAGCTGACCCTGAATGTTTCGACTTTCTGCACTACCCATGCCTGTTTCCCCATGAAGAACCCGCATCCCATGTTCCCTGAAACTCTGTTTTCACCAACAAAACATGAAAGTAAAAAGCAAAACAGGTAAGACACAATTTTCAAACTGGGAGCGGAAGGGATTGGAAAAGAAGGCACATATAAGGGAAAGAATTAAAAGCTTTTGGCACAGAGAAAGGAGACTGTATAAAAGTTTGTGGACAGTTATTAAAAGCCCTTGTAGCTGGAATTTGGCTTAGAACAGCACACAAGTATATACTTTTATTTCATCTGAAGAAACTCAGATTGCGATCTCACTGATGTGTGACGGTGTGTGCCAAGCGGGGCATTTCACTGAAGCCATGTCAGATATGCAGGATGTCTACAGGGCATTCTTTGAGACCAGACCCATGGCCCATACAGCGAGAGAGCCACCAGGTAGGTTTCTGCCCCACCAGGTACCCCTGGACAGGCTGCTGGAGAAGCAGCAACCAATGCAGGAGGTGGGGAGAAGTGGAATAGGCTCCCTCCAGTGCAGGGTTGGGTTTTTTTGACAAACTCTGCAGTCTGGGAATAGGGCTGGAAGTCATCTGAAAACAGGCAGCTCTGTGAGATTCCTCCTGTTTCCTCTCTCATTTGAGTGGGAAACACTGAGAGAGCAGCCGTTAGACTGGTTATTTGTGCTCTCAGTCCTTATCTAGGCCAGGAGCCAAAAACACAGAGGCCTGGATATAAGTTACCAGAAAGTTTTGTAATCTTGAGAGAGGTTCAGCCCAAGTTCAGTTCTAAAAATACGGGAATGATCAGTGTGGGGTTATTATTCTATATGAGCAGTCTTCCCCGTTCAATGGACACAGTCTTCCCTGTTGCATTAGTTTTATATTCATGCAACTCCACTCATTGGAAGGCAATTATTCATGCTTAATATGAGGGTAAATGTGAACACACTCAGGCTTTTAGCCTCTCGGCATTATGTGGATTTATTGGCAGTATGCCCAAAAACTGCAGACCCTCTCCAGCCCAAGACCCCACTCACCTCAGTCAGTAGCTTTGCCTGACACAGGACTGTGTGCTGTGGCTGTATCAAGGCTGACAAAGCTGTGAAAAGTTTCATCTCACCTTTACTGAAGTTTGCAGCTCTATTAAAAAGTCTTCTATGGATACAACCTGCAAAATTCTGCTTTTCTTCTGGGCTGTTCTGTCAGCTGTGCTGGGGAATGCTTGGTTTTATTTTGCTAGTGCAGAGTGAAAAAGCAGGAGGTAGATTAAAATGCTAAAATAAAACTCTGCTTTAAATCTTCAGGTTTTAGAGATTCCCTTGCTCTTATAATTTCTACAGGATGGAGTTGTTATTGCTAAGATAGCACTTATAGTAGTTAAATCTCTGTTATCCTCCGAAGAGGATAATACTCACTAGACTGAGGATATCTTCACTGAAGTTGCATAAATCTAAACCAAAGAAATCTACTTCAGGCTTTATTATTTGGAAAACACACAGTATAATTTGCACTCAGCTGAGAGTTTTTCTGAGACGTTGCAGTAAAAATTTCAAAGTATATGGGAACTGTGTAAAACCTGTTGAGCTTGAATAGCTGTTACAATTGCATATTACACTGAACAAAGGGTCCAAAAACTGCCCTTGCTTTGTCAGTCAATTCCAGGTAATTAATTTCTATGTCCAAACAAGATGCACAGATGTGCTGACATAATGTTCACTGTTTCCAAACCTTTGCAGATATTGCTCTTCTTATTACTTGTGAACACTTAGTATTGGCTACTAGAAAAGACTAAGAGCCTCACACTGCTTTGGTATAAATTCAAATCATGGTGGCTGTATTGTGAGGAATTGGAATGAAAGCAATTAAGTTTCATAGTTCACAATTTGCAGGTTCATTTTATCATATCATTGTGCAAAACTGAATTGTCTTAGAACTTATGTGCATGTTCAATGAGTATTCATACTAGAAATGACTTGCATACTTTCACAAATGTGTGAATGTTTTTTTGTTAAAACTGGCTGTTTTCTCTGGTCTGAACTCCGTGCAGATCCCAACAGTTTAGATTTGGTGAATTTGTATCTGATCATGTCAGCCTAATGAACCGACTAGGCATCAGCTTTGACAGGCTGCCTGACATTGTACAAGATGGAAATAAAAGACTCAGGGCAAATCTGTGACCCCATACAAGTCAATGGCAAAACTCCTCTTGCCTTTAATGGGTCCAGGATTTCATCTATGGCTCTCTGCCTCATCTTTCACTCCCAGAGGCAAACAGCACACAGAGTGCAGCAGGGACTACAGACACTGGGCTTTCTCCAGTATATAATGAGGCATTAACTGAGTGAAGTTAGAGCTTTTGGATCTCAGCAGAGAAGTGGTTTTTTTTAGAAGAGGGTGAATCAAGAAGAGATAAACACATAACTGACTGGAAGGAAAACCCACTCCTATACACAACAGGGGAAAGTGAGACATTGCTTATGTTTTATTTTCATCTGTTTTTTCTCCAGCTTCCTGAAGTCACTTGACAGCCTACTAGAAAAACTCACCACCATTCACAGGCAAAAGACAGAACAATATCATGATTGAAAAATACTTTCTCAATGAAACTCCCACATGCAGAATTCAGGTGGTGCCATAACTTGGTGGAATTTACAGCAGCCTCTGTCAGACACCCTTCTCTCCCCCTAGTGAAGATCACTTCACTCCAGGATAACATGTTTTAATTAATGTGGACTTCAGAGGGCAAAGGTGTGTTAGTAGCTTGTTTTGTTTTATGGAATGTATGTATCACCCTGTTACAAAATATTCCCTCCTGGCCCATTACACTGTTGAGGGGTTTGATGCTACAGAACCGTGTGAGATAAAGATCTCTTCCTTTTGCCTCTGCTGCTCTGAAGCTCCTCCCGATCCAATGCCAGAAGCTAACACAAAGCAATTCAACCATTAATACGGTCAAAATATTTCAGGGTTTTCTTAATCTGAAGTTGTCTTTTTCCTCATAAAATTGCTTCAAACTGCTCTTCCAGTCACCTCCATTTGCTTGCGAGGGGGTGGTTTGCCAGGCAGCAGCGTAATTGGCAGGAGTAAAGGTCGGTGCGAGGTCCCGCAGCCGTGGCCACCTCGTGCTCTGGGCTGGCTCTGCCCAGACCTCCCTGTGGTCCAACATCGGGATGACACCATGAGGTGGGCAGCAGCAGGGGACAAGCCCAAGAGGGAGATAAATTTGAGCATGTTCTGTTAATGATGCCTTTGCTCATTACTGTTTTTTGGATAAACACTGAGGAACTTTACTCATATTTTCGTCAGTTAATGTTCCCTGACTGAGGAAGGACTGAGTCTGGGCTTCAGGAGTTGGCTCTATAACAACAGCCTGATCAGTATTCAGCTCTGTTTATGCGTCAGGGTTTTAAATCAACTTGAACGAAAGAAAATATGTGGGATAGTACCTTTTGCCTCCTCATCCCCACTTGGAGGGGATCTTTCATGGCAGGGTTTCTCCCCTCCTGCAGTGTGGGAAGGGATGAAAGGAGTGGGGTGGGCTGGAGGGGCAGGACCCACAGTCCCCGACTTTCTCCTTGCAGAGCATCTCAGGGAAGACATCTCTTGGTGTGCTTGCGGCGGCTGGGCTCAGCTGAACTCTGCAGGCATGAGGTACAGAGAGGCAGCTGATCAAATATTTGCAGAAAGTGGAGCCTCCCTCCTGCCTGGGTGCCCTGCCACCCCTCAGCCTCGCACACGCACATGCACCCGTGCACACACAGCTCTCCATAGAAATCTGCAAGCTTTCATCCAGCTCTCTATTCAAACCCATCCCTGCCCCATTCAATTAAATAAACCCATGTGCTATTTGTGCTGAAAAGGCATCAGAAAAGGCATCCAGAAAAACGTATCTACAGGTATTTGGAAGCTGAGCTGGAAGCCTAAATCTTGCTTTATCCACCTGATGGAGGAACAAATAAGAAATTACGTAATATTCCTGGCAAATCTCCCAGAAATCAAAGTATGGTGTTTCTTAGCAGTTTTCCTTGCTGTCTTGAGGTAACTCCATATTGCCTTTGAGGCAGTAGGAGTTTAACCTCTGAATAAAACTGAATATGCAGGGTAACTCTTAACTTTACCCATGCAAGTGTAAGTAACACTGATTTCAGCTGAGTTATCCTCAATTTATAGCAGAATAGCCAGCATCAGAATCTGGTCCTGAACAGCAACTTTGGAATTTGAGGCCATGAAATGGAGAGGGACGTGTCTTTATCTGCTGTTAATCTGAGGTCAGTGGGTCTCTGCCCACTTTAAATCAATGGAGGGACTGACACAGAGTCTTTCATTCTTGGGATAAAGACAGTTAACTGTGTTTGAATGAGAGATTTCTTTCCCTTTGATATGGACTATGGACTAAAAAAGAATGCTTTAAAAACTAAACCTGAGAGTTAGATATGGCCAGAATTAGGAGGACAATTTCAGTGGAGTACTCATGACTTTCCAAGACAGCAGTGCAACTTCTGAGGCATCCGTATTCACAAGACTTTTAAAGTATTGGAACATACAGACTTAGCAGAAGCACAAAAGACTTTTTTTAATTTCATGTCATAGCTTATCAAATTATGGAGGCCTATGCTGCATAATGTAATGAGATGCACATTTTAACACACAGGCCTTTTCTTGCCATATCAAACAGGAGGGAGTCTTAGGGAGCAAATTAGGTCACTCACTGCTGAACTAACTGGTCAGCAAACGGATGTAATAACTATTTTCAAGTTTGATCTTAAATTTGCCGCTTTTCTGCCTCCCATTAAATCAGGCAGAAAATAGAGCTGTGTCAAAAATTAGGTACTTCCTAAGAAATTGTTCCCCTTTTTGTTCATTTTTCTTTGGCATTCATCATAGGGAAAGGGGAGAAAAAAAAGTCCTTTTACCTAGAATATTTTCACCACTTTGACCGTAAGTGAAAAGCAGCTTTTGTCAGCAAAGTGCTTTTTGCTGCCTGATGGGTAATGTAATGGGTGATTCAGTGTGGAAAAGGAGTTGAAGGTCAAAGCTGTAAGAGTACTTGCTGTGTCACTTGGTGTCCTGATCTGAATGTTATGCATGTCATTTCCTTAGCTCACTGTCAAAGAAGGGAAACCATACCATGGCTGAGGGTTTGCAAGAATACTGTAGAATAAGTCAAGAAAAATTACTCCCTCAAAACATGTCAAAACCAGGGAAAAAAATAATTACTTAATTCTATTTTTCATACAGTGTGTGGAAATTTGGACATTGCCTTCTCTGAACACCATTACCCAACTTTTCCATTTGTGAAAGCTTGCAACAAACTTTGAAAAGTGAAATACTGATGAATTTTGCCACTGACTTGGTGAGGCTGAGATTTATCCAGAAACAGCTCACAGAGAAAAGGAAGGCTTACAAGAGAGTAACAGAAAGTTTAAAGCAGTTGAAAAATCCCTGTGAATTCCTTTAATTAACATTGTCGTTATGAGTGCATTTTCAGACAAGATTCTCCTTCTGTGGAAAATGTTGCTGAAAATACCCTGTTTGCTGTTCAGCAACATTAACCTTTTAAAAATCCCAATTATGCTCTAAAATGAAGTGTGTCTGTGCACGCTGACTTCCCTGTTTTCAGCAGGACCTTTTACTACCTTTTACTCTGTTTTTGGTTTTTTTTTTTTTTTAAACATCAAAAGAGTAGAATGAAAGGTTCCTTTAAAGAACCTTAGCTTATTTTCTCTGTGCAACTGGACATTAGCAAGTTTGCCCACGCTTTTCACTGGCTGGTTTTGTAGGTTGTGTTAAAAATATTGTTTTTGACATTTAAAGCCCCTAATTGACTAGGTCTCAACGAAGTTCCTTACTGAGCTTCTGGCATTCGGCATACCACTTCCTCCTTTTGGGTCAAAAGGGGCAAAACTCTTGAATTTGAAGGTCTGCAGAAGCAGAAAGGGCAGTGTTAACATTTCTGCATGTTCACCGAAAGATCACAGAACAGTCACCTAGCTGACTTTTCCCAGGATCATGTATTTCTGTTTAAGGAGGAATTGTAATCCTTTTTACTTCAGAGGGCTCTGACAGAACTTTGTTTAACTTACTATCAAAAAATCACATTTTGCAATTTGTGATAAATTTAACTGTGATTTTTTAATTGTTTTTGTTTTTTTTTAAACTTTTGAAATTATCAGAATGTGAAAACCTGTAATCAAAGGAAAACAGCATACATTTCTCTTGGCTCCTATTGTGAGTTCACTTGACTGATTCCACAGCTCCTAAGTGCTTTCCCTTAGAAATGGATCTAGCATCATATTTTCAGGCTTCCTGTCTTGCAGAGTTTTCCTCATCTGGGATCTGCCCTTGCAAATATCTCAGTGTGTGACTAACTCGACTGGATTTTTTGTATAGAAACTCATCATGCTTCCAAACCCAAATAGGCAGATCCCGCAAACACTTATGTGGCTCATTTTACAGGCTACTGATGTAAACTACATATCCAAGAGATTTATTTTCAAGGGCCTTATTTATCAGAGAGTTAGAGGAAACTGTTAAACTCATCAGCATTTTGGTTCTGCCTTGATCTTTCTGTTTGTTTTGCTATTAATAGTTCATGATTTTGTGTTGCAATGAAGAGTAAGACTAGTAAAGAATCATTTTAAGCTACAGTGATAGCAAGCAGTCTTGCAGCTAAGATCGGGCTTATAAATCACAAGATGTCTTCCCTCATAGTTTATAGCGTCTTTCACAACTCACTGATGCCGATGAAGAAACATAATTTAAGAACCATGGAAAATAGTGACATTAGGTTTATGGGCATCCAATGAAAATGTTTCATAAACTGTAGTTAAAATAGACTGTTTCTATAGATTGTTCAAGCACCTTTTGTAGATACTCATTTGAGACGCATAATTTTTATCAATGCATTTCCTAGCATTGTATCATAGTGCCATTTTATTTAAAAGCTACTGAGTGAAAGAGACGTAATCATGACTGAAGTCTTTCAAAATCCCTCTAGATGTTATAATTAAACCAATTACTAACCCATGTATCTTGGTCATATGCTAAAGAAAAGCCTACTAATTCTGTACAATCTTCCCACAGGGAGCCTGTCTGAAATCCATACACACAAATACAAACTGTGCAATACAACTTCAGAAGAAAACTCTCTTATTTCTATTAATAAGCTAAATCATTCCTAATGGCCCTGTCTATGTCAGAGGTACTCAAGCATGATAGTAGATCTATAGAAAAAAACAGCTGGTGCGGATGTCTACATTTGGGGAGGGGGAGATATTTCATATTAATTCTTGGCAGTTCCAGCAAACTGTATGCCCATTAGCAGCCAGAGTGCACTAGATTTGCTCCTGGAGCTTTGCTTCTGGTTTATTTTTCATTTGAAAGGAATCCAGCTCATAAGCTCCAAGACCACTCAGTGATATGACTTACATCTCAGCAAATGGGAACAAAGGAGGTATTTACTTGCAAAATTGCACTGCTGATCTAAATCAAAACATTAATGTAGATTCACCCGTTTTAGACACTCTGAAGATCGACCTTTTTCAATGAGGAATAAACACAAAACTAGCAGAATAACAGTAAAAAATATGCTGTGCTCAGTATATGTTAACATCTCTGGACGAATCATTTCCTTCCTTCCTAAAAAGTTTTAAAACCCAAGCTGCTTACAGATGATATCAAGCGCTTGCCTTTAGCTTAATTGTGTTCTTGGGAGAATGAGAGCCATTCACTGCAGGTACATGCAAAGAATGCACGAGGTGGATAACTTATTTATCAAGGAATTTATCAAGGTACCTCAGTTTCGTATGCTTGAGCTGTGTAAAAATATGCTAAGGACATAAACTACAGTACACATGCAGCAGTGCTGCAGAAAAGTGGGTGAAGCCATCTCCATCATTATTGACTACGAATCGCATTATCTCCCATGCAAGCTTGTAATCTGAGACTTTTGGGTTCCTCTTTCCATGTAGGGCTTGAGTGTGCAAAACATTTTCTGACAGAGTAGTAAGAACCACGTTTTCTGAAGTAGAAATCTTGGCACAGAGATGTGAGTGTGAAGCAGCAGTGAACACAGAGCTCTCACTCCCAGATCACTTGTGTCTGCCAAGGAGCAGCGAGAGCCAGGTGCTTTGTGAGGGAGGGTGAGAGTGACCATGACACTGCCAGGGGCTGTGCCCACACCAGCAGGAACACAGGCTGCAAGGACCCTGATGTTCGGCAATCACAGACAGTATGGTAGTGCAGATGGTGGATGTGAGACCCACCCTTCACGGACGTAACCCAGCCACCAGCTGACATTAATTGTGGAAAACCTCTGGCTTAAAAAACCTAACAGTATGATTGGAAATGTGGCATTTTCAGCTCAACAGAGGTGACAATTCAAACAGCTAACTGAAAATGAGCATTGATGCCCTGCACTCTGACCGCAGGTGTAGTACAGCCAACATAAACCAATCTGGACATGCTCCGGTTCAGAATCTGAGAAAGAATAGGCAGGACAAAGATAATGTGGAAATGCAGCTCTTTGGTGTCGCAGAAATGTTATTTGGAAGAGGCAAGGGAAGATAATACATGTTTTCTAGTTTGGTGGTTCTGAGCCGTTCTGCAGCTCTATGCCCTCCAACGCTTGTCCCAGCCACCCAGAGAAAGCAAAGAAGATTATTGCAAAAGCTTACTAAAATAGTCTTTTTCTGCAAGAGGGGGCTATGTACTTCTGTGGGAATGTTATTTCAATCACGTGACTGTCAATTTCTAAGGGTTATTCAAACTTTATTAAACAGCAGAGTAAATATTTATTGAAGGCTTGGAGTAATTCTTCAGTACACAGCGCTGTTCCTATCCAATGTACTGTAACATCTACAGAGCTTCTTTTCTTCAGAAACTATATGCTCTTTATTTGCCTGGAATTCCATGCACAGATTTGTTTTTACAAAGAGGAAATGCCATTGTTTTCCTAATGCCAAATTCCTTCTTACCTGAGTCAACTTCTAGTTTACCCTGGGGAAAAAGCCTCAGTGTAAATTTGTGTAGCACAGCATGAGACCTGCCCTATTGTTTCTTCATTCTTCTTGAAACAGCCAGGACTCTGGTAACAATAATAAAAAGAATCCATTACTTTTCCATCCTAATAGTTCCTTCAGGTTTGATAGATTACAATGAATTAATCATACAGGATTTTGATAACATTTTATTATGTTGATTGAAGGGATTCACTTGAGATGACAGCTAACATGGCTCAGTAGCCAAAAGCTTTTTAGCACAACTATGTCTATTCACTGTCACTGCCGTTCTCGAGCGAACCAAAGGAAGGGGCTAGAGTGAACAATATATCACCGTGATGTTTCACTCTACAACTATGTAATATACCAGTAATTGCAATTAAGGAAGCACAGTTTCACAAGAAAAGCATTTTATTTAGGTTGAGACTTAACCCCTCCCAAACCTATCTGCCAGATTAAAAATTAGTATATGGTAGTTAACTTCTTTCAGAAACACTTTATTTAATTGCTTCGTGCGAAGTAACCCTTTGTTCTTGGCTAAAGCAGTACTCTCCAGCTTGTGGTCTGTAGCTAGAATATTAGATCCAGCTTAACATACCGTACTTCATAAAAGTGTGGAGCAATTAGAACTAGTCAGAGGATTATAACAAGAAGTCTCAGATATTTATAAAACATGACCTTGGAGAACACGGTGAATGAACTGGATTGCTTAACCTAAGGAGGAGAAGGCTGAGTGTGACAAGATAACAGTCTCCAGATACATAGAAAGCTGCTGTAAAAAGGCAGGGAACAATCTGTTGTCTGTGTTTGTGACACATAGAAAAAGAAACAAGGAAATCAAATTGCAGTAAAGATGATTTGAGTCATATATTAGGAAGAATTTTTGAACAGTGAGGATACTTAGGAAAATGTTAAGATAGATTGCCTGGGGAGGAATGTCCATCACTGAAAGCCTTTAAGAAAGTTAGACAAATATCTGCCAGGAGTGACATAGATAGAATCGATCCTGCTTTGACACAGAAAGAGATCTATGTTATGCTTTAAAAATTTCATGTGTTGTTAGTCACTACAGCTGTATATAGTCTGCAATGTGTATCACTTTTGTATATACAGTTCAATATGTTAAAAACATGTTGAGTTTAAAATCTTATCCTTAAATGATTATGCAGCAGAATTAAGGCCAGCTGTTTAACCCCTATTTATTCCCCAGTATGTTTGCGAGATGTACAGTCTTTAATTACTCTGTCACATGTTGGTTTATTTCCACAGCCCTCTCTTTCATTAGTCTGTTGGATAAATTCTACTCAGGAAAAGCACATTATTTTACATATTGTCTAATGTTCAGTGGGTATTTTTGTATTTTATTACTGCACGCTGTCCAGACTTGCTCTGAAGACAAAATTGCTGTATTTTTAGGAAGATTTATACGGCTGTCTTCAGTGCAGTGTTTGAGTGATACTTTAACATTAACTTACCCTCCCAGCATTGCTCTGACATCTGTACAGTCAGTTGGGAGCTCAGTCTGACACTGATTTTTCAGTGTAATCACTATTATATAGCACCACAGATGTTCAGAATAGAATTATAATACAAATTGTTTAAGGTTCAGCAATTTTAATAGACCAATTCCTAACTTCTCAGTGGTGATATCACAGTCCCATTGTTCTTGATAACAACTGCTGTATATGTACTCTTCCTAATGGAAAGCTACTGAATTTAGGTTTATTAATAGCAAACAAACTCCATTATGCAATATCACCTTGACAAGAAGTAGGGTTCCTCAGCAAAACCAAAACTTTAAGATTTACTACATTTGCATAAAATGACTGATTTCTAGCCATACAAGATTGTCATTCTCTGTGTGTATCATCATTAGTGTGGAATGAGGTACATGCTCTGTTATTTAGGTTTCACCTACATTTATTACAGCAGACTAGAGGAATCCTAGACTACAATCCTGACTTGGCAAAAAAGTATATTCTAATGAGTGTAGGCAAGGGAGAGCCTACCAACCCTGTCCAAACTTCCACATCAGCTGCTGCTCAGATCTCTTATGACAACAATGGATCTTTTAAAACATAACTGAAAAATAGGAATAGTAGTAAATATGGCAGAGCTCTGCTAGTAGCAGGAAAGAACTAGAAGGAGTGGCAGGATATAGATTTGGGGTTGAAGAGAAGATGGCAAGGTACTTCTGAGAAGAGATGATCCCAAGTCAGAAATTTCTGCTTCTGCAGAAATTGCAGCTGCTGGTTGTGTTGACCTTCTTTCTTGTCCTTGGGACTGTGAAAGGCTGATCAGCCTTAAAGTAGAACCATTCCTCCTCCTCCAACTCTTAAATTTTGATGCTTTTTGTAACTCGGTTATACCCACTGATGCTATTGACTCTTTTATCTTTGACTTTCTTTTCCGGTTTTCTCGATACAAAATCCCATATTTTCAATCAAGCTGCAGTCTCTCTTTCAAGACTGTTCTGCACTTTGGAGTCCTCATGTATCTTCCTCCTACTTAAATCTGCAGTCTCCTTACCTGGCCATGTCCCCTGTCCTCCAACAGCTCTTCATCAGACATTGATCTTTCACCTATCTGGCCTCGTGGTCATCTACTATATTTTCCTGATGAAGCCACCTAATAAACCTTTTTTGGTTTATATTGGTATAAACAAATATTTGAAGTTTAGTTGATTTAAGAAATAAAAACATGAACACATTTGCAGGCAGCACTGTAAGTCTCACTTGTGTTGTACAATTTTTACAAAGTTGAGTATATGCATCATTTTTACAAGAGTGAAATGCTATTAAGTGATCATTCATTTAACCTTAAATACACGCCATATTGCTTTTGTATAGGTAGGAAGAAGAAAGGTTTTTTAGTTAGCTTTAACAGGTCCAGTTCTTGTGTATCTGAGGTCATAATCCTGAAGAATATTATCCATGTAGTCTACATGTTAAAAATTCAGTCGAGTGGTTCAAAGGTCTTTTCTAGTTGACGGAATGCTCATTGCTTTCTCAGAGCACATCCTTGGAATAATCAGTTGTGTTGTATGATTTTTCTTGCCCAGAATTGAAACCGTTTATTTATATAAGGTATTATGTGTGTTTGCATTGCCTATTTTTTTAATATCCCATACTTAATTTTATATGTTCTAGACCTGCATATACAAGCCTGATTTGTATATTTAATGGTCCTTCATGAAATAAATGTTTAAACCCTTAGCCTAATAGATACACTTGATCTATCAAACAATGTGGGTGCTGACTGCAATCTGGAAAAATATATATATGCAGTCAAACACTGGTTGTGTAATATTGAAATTGCAACCCATTTCCTTGTATGTAATTTAAAGAAAATGTAGCAAATAAAAATGAATAACAGGACAATTTCAGGGTGTTTTATAGTTGCAAACATATGATGTACAGGTAAATCTGAGATGTAATTAATTCAGTATTTATGAATATGAAAGTCATACTCTTGACTTTATGTATATATAAAGGATATCTTTTTATTTGTTCTGAGTCATATTTGTTGTACCTTTTCATGCCCCAAACAGCGGGAGGTCTTCTACTTTTTCTGACACAGGAAAAATTATTAGTTTTAAAGTATGTTTCTGAAAAAGACCTTGATTTAGGATTAAATGTGAATACTTGTTGCAATCTTTTCTTGCTCGGAGTCCGGCTGTCTTCTCAGCCTATAGAGGAAATATTAATGCAGGAGCTGGAGCAACTTTCCAGCATTCCCAGTAGGTAACCATCACATACCACTAGTTACGAAGTGTTCAAGAGGTCAAGGAATCTGTAGCTTGAGACCTAGATGGATAGTTTTCTTTGCCTTTATTCTACCTCTCGATATGTTGTGTATTTCATTTTCATGCTACATATATTGTAGTTATTACAAAGTAGTATGGTACAGTTTAGCTGCATTATGATGAAATTTAGGAAACAACATTTGTAAGCATTAGCAGAGTTATGAGCTGCCTTTTCTGCTGTTTATTTACAATCTCACTTTACAGGTTTGTTTTGTTTTCTGTTTGAGCAGCTGTGAAGAAGAGAATTGTTCCAATGGAAATAGCTTTGACCTCTCAGATGTTAGCAGGTAACTAATAATTTGTCATATCAAGTGGATAGGATCTGTAACCTGTTAGTTACCTCCAGAAATTTAGTGGTACCATTTGTGGTTAAAATGATTTCTTTAGTTGACAAAGGAGATCACAAAAGGAAATTCTTAGCAAGAAAGCCATTAAAGCATTACCTTGAAAGTGGTTTCTTTTATACTGCAGAACCACTCATCATTCAAGTGTATATTTATTAGAAATGCCATAGGTTAGAGAAAGAATAGAAGAAAATAAAGAGAAAATGACCTACACCAGGATTTGGATACTAAACCTTTAAGTGGAGAGTGAAATGAAGGTACCAGCCTACAAACTCCTAAGGGAAGGATGTAAGCAATTAGGAACCAGTGAATAATACAGCACAAACGTAAGACAGAAAATGTGGGTCATGGGAATTGTTAGAAAAAAATCGAAAAAGAGAAAGAGAGTTCTGTTGATTTCTTGTAGTTATTATTCTGGTCATGTTTTGTTATCTCATAAAGAGGTTTAAAAATCCTTCTTTTTTTAGAATGCAAGTGAATTGTGATGGAGATAAAAAAATAGAAACACTTTATGCATTCACCATTGTAAAATAAGCAGTCTTATTTTCATCAAAAAGTAACAAATCACAACTCCCAAACCATATCATCTGTACTTCTTCCTCCCATTATTTTCCTATTTTCAAATGTAGTCAATGATAAAAAGGTATCCAGTTGTAATTATATCCTTCAAAAAAAAATCTTAAGCATTGGTTTTGGAGTGTTCTTTGGCTGCAAGAACTGGAATTCAAATAAAACCCAAAAAATGTTTTGCATAGGATTCTGAAACCTGTTCTGCACTGTCCTAAATCCGCTCCCACTGAATAAATAACAAAACTTCACAGCTTCTCTGAAAACCTAGTTAAACTGTCATGAGTGCTGTCAAAAACCCCACTTTTCATTAATGAGAAAAATAGAATGTATGCTCTGTAAAACTCAATTGTGCAGGTCTGCATGTATTATTAATGACTAATGAGTAGTGGTTTCGCATTTTGGACAAAGATCTATGAATAATCTGGTGCCACAATTAAAAATGGATGTAGCTATGTCAACAGTTAAGAAATATCATCTTTGATATCAAAGCAATAGAGGACACTTCCATTCTAATAGTACCAAACCTTCCCACTTCCAATTTTGTTTAAGGCCACAAGTCTTCAGAGACCTTTAAGGCAAGGTGGGTAAGTAATTGCCATGCTGCAGGTGCCAGGGTTGCAATTTTCTAGCTTGCCTTTTATTTTAGGGGGGTGCAGGTTCTGTTTTGGGTAGGATATTTTTAGTGATTTCCCTATACTTAATACTTTTTCCTTTCAAAATTTAATGTCAGGTTATTGCGCAACCCCTCCCACAAGGATCTGAATGTAATTGTGTTTCAGGCACTATTATTTAGTGGCTCAGTTATAGTTCTTGAAATCACTCTCTGTGTGTTACTTAGGGCCATAACCTCTCCCCTTATGTGCTCTAGAACGAGCTGTTCCAAGAAACAATTGCTTAAAATGTCAAGAAATTGCTTCCTAAACCTAGTCCCAATATGACATATGACCAGTTTATATGCTGACAGTTGAAGTCTCCCATTACTACTGTTATATTAGATTTAGTTGCCCCTATGGTCTTAGCATTGCACACACAGTATGGTTTTCCTGATCTGAAAGTGAGTAGTTACAAGCATGCGTGTGCTCCCTGCACAGAAAGAAGCACAAAATTATTCATCGTTTAATTCTATACATGTCTTTTTTTAAGGATGAAGTGGAACATGAGCTGTGTCTAGTTTTTTCACAGACATTCTGAACAAATGTGTACTTTAATTTGTATGGATGTACAAACCAAATTATAAAACATACTTCCGTGTCAATGACTAATTTGGGGTAATTTTAATGCATTAATTATACTTTAAGCCTTTCATTTTCCTGGGGCTAATCTACTCCGTTGAGCCTTGCCAAACTAAGGACAGAGACTAAATCTGATATTACAGATTTATAAATGCCAATACAAGTCCTTTCCAAAGAAAACACACTTCTGTTCTTTCAATTTTCTGCTTCTGCAGCTTGGATAAAGAAAGATAGAAATATTACATCCGTATTAGAGTTATTAACATTAAAGTTTTACAGTCGTAGGATTACAGTTCCCCATTCACCACATTAGAAATTTCAGTTTAGGTCACAACTTAATTGTTGTTCAGCTCATTGAAATGTCTTAGTGGGTTAACTAGTCATACTACAAGGTGATGGCAGATTTGGGAAGACTATCAAATTATTAAATTGCTTCATTGCAAAAACCTCGTTGGCTCCATCAGAGGCAGATTTCCACTGTGATCTTCTGTAATGTTAGATTTGTATTGGGTTCCTTGGAGTATCTCAACTGGATGTTTGGGACCGGAGTTATTTGTCAGACTAATTTTCAATCACCACCCCAGCTGAACTTTTTTCATTACTTCCATCTTTGTATCTTAAGGCACCTTCTCATCCAGTGCAGCTGCCTTCACATTTTCCCTCAGCACATCTCTGTTTTGGCACTCCCTTCTCAGTAGCTGAATACCTGAGGCCAATTTTGTCATTCTATCCTGTACCTGAAGCAGCTCTGTTACTGTTATCAGTCACAGTGTTGATTTCTCTGAGTGAACAGTACAGGCAGTTACTTTTACATTATCAAGACCTTTGTTAAACAAGAGTCCTAAAGAATCTGTGAAAATTTATAACATAGGTGCTTCCAAAACAAAAATCTGAAACTTTTTTTAATGTAAAAGTTTTACCAAGAATAAGGGCATAACTCCTCCTAGGAAATACTGATACAGTCGCTACTGATACTAACTGATTGATCTGGAGTGTTAATTCTCAACAAAATAGTGGAACATGTCTTTGAAAGCAACGGGAAAAATAAGGATAACTAAAACAAGATTTCTTCTGTTTGAAGTAAAAGATGTATACTACAATAATGAAAGAATAGTAGCTATTAGTTTTTAGGAATAACAAAAAATAAAATTATTGTTTCCCTTCATCTTATGAAACAATTTTTAAAGTTGTTTTTCCTTTTTTATTACTAGAACTCAGGAAATCTATATTTTTTCAGGTATAAGCCAAGTGTTGCATTAATAAACACAGAAATTATCCAAGGAATCTAACTTCAATCTTTTCAGTACCTTATAATTCATCAAAAGGAAGTACCTGACTTTTTGAAATGAGACAAATTACTTGTGGTTTTCTCTTACTCTCATTTTCCATATTCTGAGATTGTATACTTCACTTTTTTCTATATTTATGACATCCTATTTGTAAATGATTGTGTTTTCGCTGGCTAGCTCTTGTGTTAAAAGATGATTTAGTTTGTATTTTACTCAGTGGGCCATGTATCCTAAGTGTCACATGCCATGCATTTGAGTTTCTATTCATAAGACAATATTTTTTTCAGTATACAACAAAAATTAGTCCACATAATATGATTAGAGAAGCATGTTTTAAAGTATTTTGAGTTAAAAAAATGGTCATGACTTTTTTTTTTAATCATGACTGAATTAAGGAACTGTTTGATCATATATAGCACATTTCAAGTTTCATTAAGAATCTCTTTAATTAAAACCAAAATTAAAATACTTTAAATCATTATGATATTTTCAACAAAAGCATACACTGAAACTAGTCTTGATTAAAGCAATAACAGTTTTGAGAATGAGGCACATTAGCAAACTTTTGCAAACACTTTGTTGCATCTTCATTTCCTGAAAATAAAACCCTGTCAATGTGTGCCCTACCGTGTGCCGGGGCAATCACATCAATAGGAGCAAGCAGTTACACTTGCCCTGTCATGGGAATAAGAGGGAAAAGCCAGTTTTGTCTATGCCTGTGCCTGAGGCTACTAAAATGTAGGGGGGTTTGAGGCAAGAGTGTGAAACTGTAGTCTGAGGTGTGGTGTTCTCTGTAGGTGATGATCCCAAAAAAGAACAGAATGCCATGTATTTGACTTATGGTTGATTTAATTTAGACATTGAACTATTCTTTATTAGAGCTCAAATTAATGAGTCCCAGTAGCCCAGTTTTATCCAGCCTCAGACTAAAGGAAATTGGGAACTCTCAAGGGTAGTGGACTAGGGGAAAACTCCAGTTCGCAAGCCAATTTTCCAAAGACTTCCACTGTATGCATCATGGAAAGAATGGTCATACCAGATTTATTAAGGAATCTCCCAAGGATATCAAAAGAACATATTTAATGTAATCTGGCCATTTTAAGTCCACTGAGGCTAAGTCTACTGTTTCGGGGGATCGCTTTTGTTCCAGAGATCTTTTGTCTCAGCTTCAGTAAACTGTAAATGCTGTGCTATTTCTTTTGTTCTTTTTCTTTTTGGTGTGTTCAGTACTAGCCAATAACCTCTTGGGATTTAGAACAAAATTCTCTTTAACACTTGTTCTTGAAAATGAAGTCTCTGGAGTCTTGTTGACCTCAAAGGAACAGTAATCACCAGTCTCTGACGGTTTTCTTGCAGGTTCAGGACTGTATGCAAAGTAAAATATAAGAATCAGAGATACAACTGTTTCACTGAGTTCAAAATTAGAGTTATCTAACATAGCTTATTGTGGAGTGAGTTTATATGATTTAGATGCAAGGGCCAGCTATGTAGGAAAACACTCTGGATCTACTTAGTGGTGCTGATGTCTGTGAATGCTAAGGGTTCAAGGTGCTGTGTCATAAGAACAGAAGCCAGCACGTCACGTAATTATGGACTCATGTGCCTACTGTTTTCATAGCACTACTATGGCATTATAATAACACTTCAGAAGGAGGACTTTGAGAAGGAGGCTTTATGAATGTGAGAGTCCAAACTGCAATTGAAAAAAAATACTTTGATATTTGCAGAAACACTTTACTCCACCAATGAGTGATACCACTACAACGCTAGGAGATGGTGGAAAGTGGGGGGCAAAGTCAAGTATACCACCCTCTTGGTACTCTCAGTAAATCTGTCACTACAGTAAATCAGATTTTTCAACTGTATTCACATGAACATAAACCACTTTATCATCAGTGAATATCTCTCTCTTACACCCCTCACTAAACTTTGTCTTCAGGAAAAGGGACTTCTCAGGTGCAAACTCACGATTACTGTCAAGCATAAAATTGGAGCAGTAAAAACCAATAACCACTCTGTTTACCACATTCTTCCTATTGAAATAAAGAAGAAAATAAATAAAATTTAATGTGTCTACATGTAGGTTGCATGTTTTTGTTAATTTATGCCTGCTTGAAGTATAATTAAATGTAAGAACTTATGATATAAAATGGGGACTGGGAAGTAAAAAGGAAAGAAGTTCTACTGGACACAATTCCTCCACATAAAGTGTACTAGGTAAGTCAAGAAGTCCACCAAAAGGAATGCATTGCAGAAAATATATGTATGGTCATTCTCCACTAAAACAAATAAAATGAGTTTTCAAAGAACATGATTTAGATTGCAGAACTGAACACCCAGAAGTTCAGAGACAAAGTTAAAGCTTTCCCATAGCTACTGCCTCTCTTTGCATCGGCTTTACAATACAGCCCTTAATCCTGGATTTATGCATTTGTATTTAGTTATTGTTTTGGATACTACTGGTGCTCTCCTGATAAGTCTGGGTGACAAGACAGGAATGCCAGTTTTCGAATATTGATTCTTGCATGGAACCTCACTGAAGAAATACAATTATCTTTTCAAGGCACTTCTCCATGCTGAAGTCCAAAGTGGGAATGTGAAATTCTCTCAAATGAGATTACAAAAAAAAATATTTTCTAAAAATTTAGTTCCAAAGGAAAAGAAACAGAAGATACTGATAGGATTTGTCCCGTCCCACGCACCCCACCCCACTCCATCCTCCCCCAAAATTTCCCATATTTAGGCAGTATAAATTGCAGAAACTGGCCTGGAAAAATACCTCAGAAAAGTTCTATAAATGTTTCTTATAATAATAATGACAATGATAATAAGTAAGTTTCTTTGTTTGTTTTTATTAAGTACTAACAATATGCTCACAGAGAACTTGACTTGGCTGTGTTTACTCCTTTTGTGTTTACTTTTTGCAAATGTTCTTTTGGATTATTATTCTCACAGGAATGTTTGCTGAAATCTTCCTTTTAAAAAGGATATTAAAGGACATTCTCAAATTGTAAATTTTGAACTCATAAATATTACAGACATTCCAGAAGATTGATTTATCTATGAATTATGTTTATCTTCTAAAGAAAAAAAATGAATGTTTTACCCAGTCATAATTAACACAAGTAAAAATACCAGATTTTGTTAGCAATGAGCTGCTTCAGTGTAATCTACCAAGCAAGATATTTTCCTAATACTCATGTAACCTTTTCTATCAACTAATGCACCAGTGCGACATACACTGTAAGTATTTCACTACTTGTATATTATGGTTCCTGATGGCCTTCCTCTGCAGGGTATGTGATTCTGTTGCAGTGAACTAGGGGAAAGTTAATTTCATTAACTGGCATTTTTCTCCCTCTTTTTTTTTTTTTTTTTTTTTTTTTTCTTTTTCCTTTTGTGCTTGTGCTGCTTTTAGAAAGAAATCCTTAATAAGTAAGATCAATGGCCATAATACATCAGTCTTAATCTCTTGTGGAAAACATGGCTCATTCCTGCAACAAACAGCAGTAACTTTCGGCTTTTTTCTTCCTGGGGCCCTGTGATCTGACAGAAGAAAATGTCTAGACTCTCTCTCTTCTATCTATCATCAAAAGCTGGGTGGTCTTATCCCCTCTGTGTTTACTTTTATGCCATACCTGCACTGTGACTGTTGTGCTCAGTGATTGCACTCTGCTCATCAGCAACCTATGCCTTGTGTCTAGTTCTAATTGACTTTGGTGAGCAAGAACTTCATGGCAGCTTCAAAGTTACAGCCTTTAACAGGGAGGCATAACCACAGGGAGTGAGCTCATGGACTGCTCTGGAAAAGACAGACCATACTTCCTTTTCCAGCCAAAACTGTGGGAGCAAACAAATAAAAACCTGCAGAGTTTATAAAATGAAAACTTTCAAATAATAAAAAAAAAAAAAAGAGGTTGCATAAGTTGTTTTCCATTTTTAGATTATGGCAATTTGTTATGATGTGTATTTAAATGCATTTTTTAAAAGAAACAAAATGTAGCAAAGCTTAAAAGCATAAATAGAATAATCTGCCCACAAATATGAGCAAGAACATTTATCAGAAAACAGATAGTCTCTTACACGCAGAACTAAACACCTCTAAAAACATAACAGTCCATTTGTCTTGATGAATGCATCCTCTAGCAGATAGCGCAAATAGCAGCAGTTTACCTGCAGGTCTGGAAAACACATTTCCATGAAGATATATCACATAGGAATAAGTTCTGGGTTTCAATTTTTTACATGTAGAACAGGAATATTATGGTAACTTCCCTTCTCATGATCTGATCTTCAGGGAAAAAAACTTTCTTTGTCTCATATTCCTGAGGATTAATGGCACCAAATTTAACTCCAGAGCACAATTTAAGCAACAGCAGAACTCTTTTAAGTAATATCTATTTGCATTAGCTTCCACTGAGTCATCTGGAAATCAGACCTGGGTCTGCACGTGCCTTCTTTAACAAGGGATCTCTAAGAAACCAAATGATCAGGCTTTCCACCTCCCTTTGTATCACTGAAGAAGTTTAATAACAAAGTTTTAGCAATGGTCAATAATGAACAATTAAAAAATATTTTGAACACACTGAAAATTTATTGTTTACAGTATAACATTCATATACAAAAAATGCTATGTTATCTCCACTGAGAAATAATTAGTCAGGGCAAAGTCTTTTTCGAAGATTTTTTCAAAGATATAGACAATTCCTCTTGACCAGAAATTCTGAAAAATAACAGAGCAATGTATAAATAGACAGTTTTAACATATTACTCCCAGGAATTCACCACAGCACTACAAACTATAAACATTAGTGCCATAAATTGTCTCTGGCTTGACTTCTGTGGCATTTACAACTGCTTTTAATTTAAAATACTTCTAACGACCTTCTGTAGTAACTTGTATTACCAGTGAGCATACCTAAGCGATTAACAATATTCTTGTAGCATTGAAAGGGTCTCATAAATAGATACATATCAACCTATATATTTATATTTAATCTCTGGACTTAGAAGGAAATGATCCTGGAACTATGACAAGAAAGCTTTCATGCAGTAAGGACAAATATTTCCAGAGATGTTAACAAACCAGTATTTGTTGCGTACTGGATTTATAGCTCGTATAGCATACTGGATCCAGCATTAGTTTCTCAGGATGTCCTTGTCAATGCATACAGTGGTTTCCATAGGAGGAGTTTACATCACAATGTAAACAACACATAGAAAAGGTCCAACTGAGTTATCTTCCTAAGCACTTACACTAGCTAATGAATTAAGTTGGTGAAAACTTGGTTTGGCATTTTAAAGATATGTTAATTCAGGTTTGTCACAGGATAATCTGCTCCTGTTGTCAGAAACAGCGATGTTACTTTTATGTCGTCAGATTACTGATATGGCAAGGCTCGCTTTTCCCCAGGCAATTAGAAAATGGAAAGAACTGTGAGAGCTGGAATGTAGGTGGGAACTCTGGGGATTCGTAATGCATTATTCTAAATTGCTTTGCTATTTATGTAGATTTAAATAATAAAATATATCCATAAGCCTTCTTATCAGCTGCATTAAATATGTTTTCAAAGAAAGGACTAAGCCAACCTGCATTTAAAAATCCTTGCTACCTTTACATCCTATCATTGCTGTGGAATTTGCATTTCTTCATACACTCTCCATAAGCTCTTTAACAGTGTGTGCAGAGGGACCCAAAGTGGGTTATTTTGAGCCAAGGAATGGTGTGTGTTGCAGGAACTTGAGACCTTACCCCGGACAGGGCAAGACTTGCCAGCTGTCTGTGTTTTATTATGAGCAATTCATCTTTGAGTGCATTTTCTGACTATCACCGAGGCAGAGCCGGACAGGAAAAGAGGCAATACATCAGGTAGTGAGTCCCAGGATACTAATGATTTTTCAGGATGCTAACGCCTTGAATTCTAGCCTAAGACCAGTGAGCAAATCATGCAGATCCATTTAAGATAATTTATTAAGAGTGTGAAAGGAACATGCAGAAAAAGGAGAGATGCTTTTGGTACATACTGACCAATTCATTAATCGCCTTTCATAATGTATTGTCTTTAACCAAGTGAGCTAATCAAGCATGACTGCAAAAAGAAGTGCTTTCTCAGAAAGCCTGTATTTCCATGTATCTCTCATACGTGTGAGACGCTGTCCAGGGGAAGGATCTTCATCACTAGCTCACAGCTAGGTAGAAGTGCTAAAAAAAGATGAGTTCTGATACAGTACACCATGTCTCTGAATAAATTCTGTAAGATTTCTACCATCTTCCACAGCTAAGTTGAAACGTCATGTAAGAAAGGAGAAAAAGAAGAAAAAAGGGACCTCAGGGACAATTACAAAATACCTGGGGACCTGTTTTGAATCAGTTCTATCAAAAATGTCTCAGTTTTTCAAAATGTAGCTGGGACAAAATAAATACTGAATAAGATTGTCTATTTTCTTGCCAAAACAAGTTCTTTCCTACAAATTTGTTGTTGACGTTCTTCTTAACTGTTCTTCCCTTTCTGAGCTGTTACTTACAGTTAACTGACTGGTTTACCTCGGGTAGGGCCTGACAGGTTTTTTCACAGCCATCTCTCTTAAGCAGAAAAGACATAAGAAAGAAACCTCTCTATCCCTCATGTGCAAAATTTTGTTTTGGAAAGAAGCTTTAAGAAGTTTTTAAAAGGTCAATTAATCAATCAGGGAAAAGTAAAAATGTTATTTGACTCAGAAGACTCGCCACATCACTCAAATAATGAATGATGAATACCAAGCCTTTGAGTGAATTCTTGCAATCAACACTCCTTGACTAATCGATAGGCTGACATTTTCACACAGTTGCAGAAAGTGATCAAATTTCATAAATATCACGGATTTGTTGTTGGAAAAAATCATGCACAGAGAAAAAAAAAAAAAAAAAAGGGAAGAAGGAGCAAAAAGGGGATCAAGCTTTGCTAGCAAGTTGCCGGCAGCCCATGGGTGTAGCTATTGGCAGGGACAAGGTGCCACCCACAGCCCTCTCCCTGCTCCCTGCAGCCCAGCTCAGTGGGGAAAAGGTGCCTGGGATCACGAAAGGATTGTGCCCTTCACTGTGCCACGCTGCTCCTCAAATAATAGCTGCATATGACGTCAACAGCAGCCCCATTGAATCAATTCAGACCTGGTCGGTAGCTCAGAACGTGGGTTAATCCTGCTGCTTCACCTGGTTGTAGAGGTCATTTCTGAATCACTGCTGAGCAAACATGTTAAGAACATCCTGCTTAGAGTGGTAAATAATTAAGAGAGCGTTTAAACAGTCATCAGGATTGCTTGATGACCTTTGTAGAAGAGCTGTAGTTTAAAGTTATGTGAAACTTATTAGTCTAGAACAAAGGGTGAGAAACACAGCCTGGCTGGAAAGCACAGACCCTAAAAAAGGATTAACAAGAAATCCAAAAGCAATCCTGTGGCAAAAGCAGTCAATATTGCCCATGACTAAACAGAAGCATGCAAACAGGAATGTGTTTTTATCCACGTAGCCAGTCTGACACGGAAGATATGCAAGTTTAAGTGCACAACAAGATGCTTAAAAATTATAGAACGTGAAAAAAAAAAAAAAGTCACAGCAATTATTCAAGTCTTTGAGTCAATGCCTGGAACCTGGTCTGTTTAGTTAATCCAAAAGAAGTCTGAAAGCTGATTTGATTGCAGCATACATGTACTTTCTAGAGCTAAACAATCACTTTTGAGCTAGAAGATAAAGACAGAACTAGTGGTGGAAATCTTATGCCAGGATAATTCAGATTAGAAATTATAGACATTTAAAAAATATACAGACACACACACACATATATATATGTTTGGGTTTTTTTATATTTACTGCACTGGCAATTATCCACTGGAAATGGTTAAGAAAGGAAGGGTTTTTTTCTCTAGTTTCTGATATCTTCAAATAAAGATGTTTTCCTGACGATAAGATTTTGTAACATAAAACTGGTTTTTAAGAGCCAGAATGTGGTGTACAAAATATCAACCTGATAATCTTGGTAGTTACTTCTAACTTTGAAATGCATTGAACCAAATACTGAGTTTCAATCTAGAGCTCTCTTGCCACATTCCCGGTTTCATCATCAGTTGAAAATCTAGGTAGCAATCAGTAAGTCAGACTTATCTGTGCCCTTATTAGACACAAGGTAGATTAATTTACTATGAAGCAGCTGTATCCTCATGTTCTGTTACATCTGCAGATTACTGCAACGCTTCTGTTTGGTTCGCTGTCATGGGCAGGGCAGTTCCCAGAGGTGGCTTCAGATATGGCTCTCCACTCACCTTCTGATATAATATACATGAACCAGTTTCAATCTCAAAATCAGGTGGCTGTGTTAATGTGTTTAAAATTAGTTTATCTGAACTATGACTATGTCATCAGATCTGAGCTATGAAAAACCTTTTCTCTCTAAAAGTTCATTTGAAATGCAAAGGCAATTTCTGTATAGCCTCTGGAGACCATCAGCCAAAGAGTCTGGTGTAGTCTGGGCCCTTTCCAAGCAAAAAAGGAAAAAGAACATGAAGGTGTCTAAGTGACACCTCCTTTGCTTTGTTTTAATATGCTTACTAACTCACCTCAAAGATGGTCTCAGTAAGAAAAAATTTTAAAAGTGTTTCTCATGCTAGAAGAGTTATTTGAACATAAGGTTAGTGACTCTAGATTTGGAAGGATGCTGGCACCATGCCCTCCTAGGGGAAATGTCAATGAAATCGGGCCATAACAGACCCAGCAGACATTGTTTTCTTTACAAACCAGGACTTAAATCTTCTGAACACATCATCATCTAATGTAAAGAAAGAAATTACTGATAATTAATTACATATGATCTTTTACTTCCCTCTTAACTGGGTTTGAGTACCTTGAAGTCAGTCAGTTAGGTATAAATTAAATTGGTCTTGTCAATGACCAAAATTACTTAGGAAATAAATATTTTGCATAAATCTTATTGCTGTTATTGTAGAGACGAAAGAAAATATTTTTAAAAAGTAAAGTTTATTATTTGAAGAGAAGAAGGGAGCTTTGGGCAAACAGAGCTGAACTTTTTAATCCAAAACCATTATAGGTTTGTATTTTTTTTCATAATCTTTTCATTAGCATTTCTCTCAGTTTCTAGGCAATCAAGAAGGATTAGAATATTTTTAAATTAATTCCTTTTTCTGTTGAAATAGTGGTAGTGTATGTAGTAATACTTAACACCATATTCCTAGTCCAATTTTTCAAAAAGCTTATTATCTATAGAACAGAAGTTGTATTTAGGAAGAATAAAAATATATTTTAAAAGCAAAGTGTATGCGTGCATACACTTTCATAACTCCAGGAGAATCCTTTAGTTTCGGTTTGTACCTGTCATATTTGTAATTGTAAAGTTTGTCATTGCAGTATCTCTAGTGCTTAACTTGTCTCCAAACACATTAATATTTTTTTTGTGTGTTGTGGCTTTCCTTCAGTAATTGGTATCCTCCAGCTACAGGGTATGTGTAATCTAAAGTCCTAAGGCCTGGAGTTAAGTGGTGCCTTAGATGTGGAAAATAATCAAATATTAACCTGTTAGTTTCATGAGGCACAGCTTCGAATTTCAAAACTGTATCTGAATCACTATGATTAAAAAAATAAACAGAAAAAGTCTGTTACTAACATCATTCCCGTGATCAGAGTGACAATCTCCTCGAAAGGGCTATATATTTGTATTTTTACAGGGTATCTCATCCCAGTTTTAGTGAAATATTGTTATTGATTTCATATTTTTACTGTTTCTCTTGCAGTTTACAAGTGTACACTTTTCCCTTTTTAATCCCTGGCTAGCTTCCAGAGGCCAACGTGCAGCATCAGATTTTGTTTGGAAAATGTGTATGAAAAGCAGTTTAATTCTGAAATATCATCCGAAGTTCACCTTATAATATGCTTCAGAGAAACAGAATATGAGTTAAGGATTAATTACTCCTACAAATGAAACAAAAACTTGGTCTTAAGTAGCTATTCTGAGACAAGAGAGCTAGCTCTTAAAAAAACAAGAGGGTGTAAACAGAAATGATTTAAGTAACAAACAACAACAACAAAACAAACAAACAAAAACACTGAAAAAACCCTCCACTAGAGTGCACCTAGACTTTGCAAGTAGAAACACTTTCTAGAAATCTTTCATTACCTGGGGCACCTTTTTAAAGTATTGATCCACAACACTAGATGACTGGCTGGAACTGAGGACTTCTACCAGTAAATAAATAACTCTGCATTCCTGAAAGCTACTACAGTAGTTGAATATAACAGTTATTTCCCTTTTGACATTTTCTACTCATTTCAGAGTTATTTTCCATTTTATACACATATAGGGAATTTCTCCCAAAGCAGTAGCATCTCTGTTTAAAATGAAAGAAGAAAAAAATCCCAGAAGCTTCACCTTTGTCTACTGCAAGGTCATAACCATTTTTTGCTTTGTAGCAAAAGAAAATGAAATCAATCTGGTAAATATCTATAGGCAGCCATCAAAAAGAAAAGTGGCTTCTCTGTTCTAAGAGAAAAGGGAAGTAAATTCAAGTCTGACAAAGTTGTCACTAGCCAGAACCTGCCAGCTCTGCTTATTTTTAAATCAAACAGCCAGTGGTAATGAGGTGACATGAGTCTCAGGAAGCAAAATCAAACAGCAGAAGCTACATCTTAGAAAACATTCTCAGTTAGCCTGGTGGTCTATAAGGGTGCAGAAAAGCAGACCTTTCTTTCTTCAAGACCTTGGAAAGTTTATCTCTTACCATGAGTAAAAATCTTTGTCAGCTCCCACTGAAGTCCGTGGAAGGATTCATGCTCTTTACAGGAAGAAATAACCTGCCCATGAGAGCAGTAAATATCCTGGGTGGGTCTTCCAGAAATGCTCATTAGGGGCATACCTCTTATCACATGCATATTGATGGACATCCTGACATTCCCTTTTGTTTGTATTGTTGTTTGGTTTTGTTTTTTTTTTTTCCCAGACCTTTTTACTGAAGACAAAATGTTTTTAGTGCCTTCAGTTTTGTGCCTCCCTATTTAGAAACTGCGTTTTTCTTTAAAGTGTGAACATTCACATGTAAACTTTCTTCTACCTGTGCATATACTGTAAACCTCATCAGAATCCGGTGATTTCTTTTATCATCTAAAAATTGTCTTTTTTTTCATAAATGTTTATGGAACTTCATAGTCAACAATGATATTAAATCAGTGTTAAAAGAGGTTTTCAGTAAAAGTCTGGATGAATAATACAGTAGTATATTCATGACATTTTTTGAAAGAAACCATAGAACTAAGAATATTTAAAAAAAGAAAATAAATTTAAAGGAAAGGAGGTCCAGAGATAGCCTAATTCATTTCTGTAAATGAAAATAACCTGGCATTACATCACTATTTGTCCAAGTCTCCTACACAGCATATTTTACAAATATAGCACATATGCATTAATCAATGGATATCTGCTACACTGAGCTCACCTCAAGTCACCTTCATTCACACTGACGTGATATTCCTCATGGGACCAGTCCCACTGAGCAAGAGCACACTCAGATGTACATTAAGCTGATCATACCATGGTTATGTGATCTATTTTCATAGTATGTTTGCTGTGATTACTCTCCTGATTTGAACTAGACAGAGCAGAAAAAGCCTCCAAGGAGCTGTCTAGACACCTGAGGCAATAACTGGAAGGCAAGGGCACATGAGCTTTTATTTACTGAAAGATACTGTTTAAAGCTTTTTCAGAAAACCAGTTTTAAAAACACTGAGAGGTAATATTCTAGAAAGCTAGACAGCTTGGAGGCTTAATCCTGCTCCCACTTGTACACAGTATAACTCTGAATTAAATGGTGTTATGTTAGTGAAAGAGATAGGCTTAAGATCATAATCAGGAAAAAGTCATATGAGAACAAGTGGAGTATTTTTTCTTAAATTTCTAGATTTCTAGATTAACATTAAAGAACACGTGAATAATTTGAGAGCTTCTTTCAAGCTTTGAGATTGTTTAATCCTTTGTTTATATATTTCTTGTACAGTTAATTAGTTTGTAGTTAAATAAAACATTATCTCATAAGTATTGAAATTTAGCCTATCTTTTCCTAGAGCACAATAATTTTTTATAGAAGATAAAAGAGTTTAAAAAACTGAAACAAAATTAGAGGAATCGCTTCTGGTTCAGGACTTTTTACTCTTGGTGATAGGTTCTCTTTGAAGTGATTTTGCTTTGGTATTTGCGCTTAAGCATAAAAATAGCTTCTCATCAAGAAGGGTTAAAATCTTTCTGTTAAAAATCTCTGTATTGAAATCACAGTCTAATCATCGTCACAAAATTAATTACAAAGGGGAGCTGAGCACTGTCTTTATGCTGAGGGATGAGTAAAGACAAACAGTAACTTCTCCCTTTTTTCCTTAACCAAAATCTCATCAAAAGACTTCAGAGTGTTTAAATACATCCAGAAGGAATCAACAATGCCGAGGCAGACGAGGCTGCACTCTTTGCCTTCCACAGGATTTCTCTTCCTCAACAACATCCCAAGATGTATAATACCAACCCTCACCCACATATGTTGTCTCGAAAGTGTGGTTTGGAAATGGTCATATAATCAAATACAGCATGAATGCCACTCCAAGCAAGAATGGCTGCTTACCCTGGAAGCTTTCATCCTGGTCTTAAACCAGTTGAAAATGCTTCAAAATGAGAAAACAGGTCAGTCATTTCATTATTTTCCCCTTGCCCACTGAAAGCTGGTGGGCAGATATGACTATTTTAAATAGTGCTTTAGACTTAAACCTACTTGCTGGAGTGCAATAAAATACTCAACCATGATTAGTAAATAATAATAAACCCGCTATTTTTCAGTGAGTGCAAGAAAAAGGAACATACTAAAGAATATATCAAACAGGAAAATTTTAAAAGGAACAGATATATCAGATGAAATGTACCCTCTGCCAACATAGTTTAGTATTCATACCCTGCCAAGATGTCAGTAGTTGGAAGGAGAGAGGCTCATCAGCTTTCAGAACCTGTGTGAGTAGGGTTGTTGAGCTGAATAAGATTTGATTCAAAATCTTCCAGGTGACAAAGATGACATTTGCACCCCTTGCAAATCACAACAGTTTTGTGGGAAATAATAAGCCATTTGATAAATTGTCTCCTTGAGGAACTGATCCCAGTTTTATTTATACCAGTAATATAATGCTGAGCTTTTCTGACTCAGTGGAATTAGTTCTGCCTGACATAAATGGGGGCCAGCCCAAGACTACCTGTTACCTATAAGATGAGGACAGACAAGCTAGGTTGTGAGCAGGGTAGACCCAACAAAGTAGGCAATTTCAGCACATCCCTCAAATAATAAAGCCATAATCAATGTGTGCAGCAAAGAAAGTTTCCTCCAACTGTGCAGCAAAGAAAGTTTCCTCCAACTGTGTAGCCTGATTTTTTTTATTTTTTATTTTTTTTTTGAGGATCTCAACCCACATCCTGGCTAGACAAACTTAGGGATAAATGAAAAAATTTACTTTTATGCAGAAGAACATAGCAAGTTCAAAGAAAAAATAGAATAAAGGGACACATACTAAGTAATGCATGTTACAAGTAATCTCTGCAACCCATCAGACCTAATGAGGCAGGGAAGAACAAATTCAAAGAACAAGTTGTATGCTTTTTTTCTAACTGAGATGGAAACTTATAGACTCCCATTACCTTATGTTGATTCTATTTACCAAAGTGACCAATAAATGAACTGTTCATACTTGCATACATGTCCAGACAAAAAAATCTGTATAAGGATTTGTCTCTAGTGGGACTTTCACACCCAAGCTAGGTGTAACATGCCTTGATTGTAACATGCCTGGTAGGAGTTGAGCCCTTAAAAAGGTAATTGAAAGGAGGTAGCTAAATGAAGTGTCTAAGCCACTCAGAGAACAGTAAAAGAAAGTCAGGTAAAGAAAAAACTTGGGTAATGGTGGAAGAGGTTTAGACACAGAAATAGTAGCTGATGTTACTGCTTCTGAATGATGAACCAGAGCAAGATACCTCCCCTCCTTCGAGATCTGTGCTTGTAAACATGTTTTTGGAGGTAGGTATTCAAGCCACATTGACTAAAACATCAAAGTTATAACCCTTTTTTTCCTTTCACGTGCAAGGTTTTCCAGCATTTACCTGTTTCCCCACTTGCTCTGTTACCTATTGCTTCTACCCCATCATGTCCTTGTTCTTAGTTTGGGGATGTATAATACATGTAGAGTGTGCTTTGCGTATACTTGCAGGATCCTGGTTTGGAGGGGTATATTCCTATATTTAACCTAACAAACTCATCTCACAAGGCTTAAATGGATTTTCTCTTGAACTAGGGGACTAAGCAGCTTGCTAGTGGGGGACAACATCCATACTTTCAAAACATTGGTCTAAATCTTAACAGTATTTTCTCATTGGAATTATCCAAAATTTGCTTTGAATTTTCATTTCATGAACTGTTCAAGACACAATGGACTTTCCTGGTTTAAAGGCATGAGGCAAGGTCAGCCTCCTAGTTTCTTATCAGTGTGGCTGGGAATTTGTGTTCATATAGATCCTTATGGCCTTGAGCCAGGGAACATTATGCATAAAGAAGGAAGAATCTCATGTTTAACCCACAAATATCTCATACAGAACCAATTCATTTAATTCAGATTTTTTCTCCTCTCTGCTTTCTAAATACATCTCATATTCTTTTGCCAATTGCACCTCTAAAATTATTAAACATTGATATTTTGATGATTTCTTTTATCTGTGGACTTTTCTGCAGCATTCTTCAACTAGTTGGAGCCTCATTTTTCCCCACTGTACGTTTATAAGTTTGGGTACAGAACTTATTATTCTGATTGTTGTTATGAACACAGTCTCAAATGAGGGCAATGAGGGAGCAGGTAACCTTCCCAAGGTCATATGCAGAGGTATATATCCACCAGCTAGTAAAGCATCTAAAATTCCCACTTCACCGCTTTACAAGAACAATACTCTTATTCCTCAGAAAGTTATTCCACAGCTTATTAAAACTGCTGTCTTGGAGGAGACCATTTGTTTAACCTATTCCTTCATTAACTTTTTCACTCCAGGCTTTACTTACATATGTATGCTATATAGTAATAACAATAATGATAATAATGTATGTTATGTAATGAACAAGTACATTAAGAGATCTGATGCCAAGGCAAATGCAATGAAAGAGTTAAGGTCGTTCTTCAACAGCTCCACTTAACGAAGCTAGTATTTTAATGGTCCCAACTAGGATTAGAAGTTAACACCTCATTAAGATGAATGGGGGATATAGTTTGCACCTTTACTGGTGCTTCTATGCTGTGTGACTTGAAGGCTCCTTCTACTGTTTCTGGAGGGCAGGCTTAAAGAGTACAAGAGTGCATCATTAATTTATATAGGGAAGTCTCTTAGTAAAAGAAATGACTGGTAACTGTATTTTTAATGAAACTCTGGCTCTGCAGAAAATCTTTTGCCTGTGTAAAGACCAAAACATTAAGGGATTCCTGATCTTTTTGTACCCACTCCTTTCCACCGTTAGGTTTCATGGCATAAGAGAAATATTATTGCTCACCATACCTATTTTATACAGGTGCAGTCCTGTAAAAGTGCACTTACTGAGACCTAAGCCCTTCCCATATAAGGAGGAAAACCAGATGTTTCCCTCATGGCCATATATACATTCAGTATTAAAATGAGTAAAGATCTAAAGCCCACCTAGAGGCAGAATCACAGTTGTGCTTTTAATAATAAAAGCTACTGCAAGGGGGCTTGATTCCTTTTCCTCTATCTCCTGAAAAAAAAATCACATATTGTAGACAGATAAATTATTTTTCTTCAGTGGACCTTACAAGCGTTTGTCCAAGAGGGTTGGTACCATGATCCAAATTAGGCTAATGAAGGAAGGCGAAAAATGGTCTGATAATTTACCAATATTTATCAAAAGATATAGTTGCAGGCATTCCTGGTTGCCAACATACTGTGTCTGCATGACACCTCGCTGCCTCTGTTTTAATTTGCTTGAAGCTATATTGTAGATAAAGTAGGCACAGAGAATTCCGGGTGAGTCACGATAATTGTAAGATCAGGGCATCAAAAGATTAGAATAACGTGTAGCTGTCTTAGTACATAAATACAAATGTGTGCACATACATATAGGCATATCCTGGCCTATTCAATTACAGCGAGAATGTTTTTTTCATGTTAAGATTATTGAATTGAAATAACTAGCGGAAATAGTGGAAACATTTTCTATATAAACATTTATACTTCCCCTGTTTTGACGTTCTTCTATAATTTTAATTGCCTTTTCAGTAGAAGTACAGATGTTCTCTTTAAACGGAGAGGCCTTTTAAATATCAATGCCCTCATATTTACAGAAACAGAACTGGATCTGAACTAATACAGTATGCCATAAATCCAATATTTAAGAGCCCACAGCATCCCTTTTCATTCAGAAGACAAAATTTCCATAGATGCAGTAAATTCTGTAACAGATTCAGAGACCAATGGGATATAGCCTGCAGTGATTAATGCTAATTGCTAGCCGAGGTTTTGGAAGGGATTAGTGATTTTAGAGATCCAACTTCGAAGAGATGTCTGATAAGAGATTGATTTTCAGAAGAGGAACAGTCTCATCTGCCCATGAATCGGACTTCTTTAAATTATCTCTCCTTTTGTACCACACAATGAACACACTTAAAATGACCACTTAATTCTGGAAAACTTGTCCAGAATTTAGTGATGCTGTTATCCATACAATATGTATTTTATTGTCTGATTTCTTGAAAATCCATTTTGCTTGGTCCCTTTTTGAATCTATTATACTTTGAATCATAAACTGCTCCACGCCACTGAATATATACCATCAATACGCAATATTTTAATCCAGACATAATTCCTAAGCTTCTAAGGAAGACATTTTCAGTGTAAAGGGTTTGATGTTTACAATACATTTACATGAAAGTTCAGTAAGCACTGTATCAGACTATTCATTTTCCAAACCAGCTGAAGGCTTGATTATTTGTTTCTAAGCAACTTAAGTGTAGATTTCTTGTTTAGATGATGGACCTGAAATATTTTGTGACTTTCTTGCAACCAGGAATGTGTTAACAGCATACATAAAAGTGGATAGATTGTTTCTAAATAATCCTAAATGTGTATTTAAACAAAACAAAGTTTCATAATATTTTCACTCTATGCTATTAGGAATTTTGAAACAACTAATTACTGCTGGTATGCAAATTTAGTGAAACCCAATTAAATAAATATCAGATATATGGATAAATCTGCTAGCAAAGACCTGCTTTATATCAGTTTGTACACATCCTGTGTTTGCTTTGAAACCTGTTTGAACAAATAAGTGATAAAAGACTAAATGAGTCAATGAAAAAAATCCCCTAAGTACCAAGTTGTGAATTGTATGCTATTAGATCTCTCCATGGGCAAATGTGTTACCTGCTCTGCTGTAACGGTAACGGAAGAGCTCCCTCTTAAGTAACTGCTGTCTCTTTTAAAAAAACAGATCTAATAAAGGCCTAGATTTTCTGTGTATCAAGGAAATATATTTTAAAGCTGCTTTTATTGTTTCACAACAAAGCCAAAAGACATTCAGCTGTCAAAACAATAATGGTATTTGCATACTTTTTGTTTTGTTGTGTTTTTTTTTTCTTTTTCCATCTGGCAAAATACTGTATGAATGGAATAGAGAAAACCAAACTGATTATGTCCAAGCTAGCAATTGTAAAATCTTTGCTACCAAAGATATTTTAACTAGCTAGACTCCATTGATCTACAGCAAAGCTTTGTCAACTGAAGCTTTTTTCTTAAATTGATTCTCTATCTTGTCTTCTCATTCTTTCGACAGCACACAGCAGGAAGCTCTGTCTACATACAGAAAACAGGATCTTGCTGTAGGCATGGGTATAAAACAAAAAGACAGTGATTAAAGAAAAAAACAGACTGCTGTTAGTATTTGATCTTAAAATTATTGATCTTGTCGATCATTTACAGACAGAGAGTGCCCATTTAAATCTGTAATAACTATTAATGTTACCACAAAAATGCTGACCACTAAAAAAACCAAAGAAATCTATATGGTAATGCAATGCAATGTTTATTTGGCTGTATAGCTATTTGTAGTATGTAAGAGTAAGTGCAACATCCCACTTGACAATGATCCTATCTCTAGAATTTCTTTTAAAATTATTATAAGAAGATGAGGTTCACATGATAGGCATATATTTTGAAGACTTTGTTAACTAGGAACTTTTGAGTCTTTGACTGTCAAAAGCATTATTAATCAGGCATATATTAATAACATAAGATTTTTTTCTGATACCTGAGTGAAACTCAAGCATTTCATTATAATACTGTTAACCCACCATGCTAAGCCAGCATCACGATAACTCTGTCCTCTATGTGAAATTGTATGTTTATTCTATCTCAAGAGTTTGCATTCCTATTGTACTAATACCAATAGTGCCTCTAAACATATTTATGTGAAAATATATTTGACAATAAGTAAAAAAAAAAAATATCTATTTAAAAACTAAGCATACATCAGTTGCTGGTCACATTAAAAGCAAAAAAACCCCAAAAACAACAAAACCAAAAAACATTTGTTCATTTGGAACAAAACTAAAACTCAAAGACCTTGAATCAATATCTATACATGCTTTAACTTACAATCAAATGTCAATTACTAAAGCTTGTCACCTTAAGGTAAGGTGGATATTTTCAAGGGCAGCAATTGTTGCACATAAAGTCCCAGAAGGAACAAGTTTACAAATATTTAGCAGAAATAGTCATGTAACTTAGACTGTTATCCTTCTCTCTACCTCTATCTCTACAAAGAGGGAAAGACATTTACTAATTATTTGATAATGTTTCCGGGAGTAGAAAAAGATACAAATAGCACAGACAGCTTGCATTTAATCTGTAACTAGTAAAAATATATAGTAAGCTTCATATATAACCAACATGTAGGAATATATTGTATTTTTGTGCCAGCCAGAGGGTTTATGAAAAGCCTTTGCCCATCTCTAATAGATGTGTAAATTAAATTTTATGAAATGCATTTTAAATGTACTTCATTGATCTTCTGAATTTATCATAAGCCTCTAGTTCATATTTTGGTGCCAGTCTAGTGTGTCACATGGTTTGAAACCAATAGAGGCTCATACTGAAGGGTTTTTCTTTGTTTGAATTACTTTATTGGTTGAGTGGAAGGATTAAATATAGACTAAAAAGTCATTATGATGATGTAATAAAACACACATTGGTTGTGCCTTCACTTTAAAATGTGCTTTTAAAGCACATTCTTCTGTTAGAAGCCAGAATGAAATGTCATTAAGCATCTGGGCATAACAATAACTATTTAAAATTTTTGTTTGTTTGTTTCTCTTTTAATCTAGGCAGCACTGAAGTAAAAAAAAAAAGAAAAAAGTATTAAAGATTTCATGCAGAAATTATTGTGAATTGCTCATCTTTCCTTATTATAAACAGAATATAGCTCTCTCAATTATTTTTAAAGTGACATATAGATAGAAAATGCAATACCTTCGTAACCCTACTTTTTGTCATTGCATGTGAGACTTGATTCACATTAAAAAATAAAAACCTCAAGCATTCTTTTTCGTGCTTTTATATTATGTATTAAGTGTTGAGCTTTCAGTATATGAGAAGATACATGTGGAACTCTAGAATAATAAAAAAATGCTTAAATAATATATCAATGAAAAAAAGAATAAAAGCATACACATCATATTATGCCATGGAACTTAAAAATGCTTGTTTTCCTGCAATGGGAAAAATTAATGTGAAACCTTTTCCCCCTGCTCCCAAAGAGACATTTTTTTGCTTCTTTGTATTTTTGAATACGCATTTCTTTCTAATCAGGAAGGGACCTTTTAATGCTGGAACCCACCTCATAACACTGGAGACATCTATATGAAAATTTCTTTCACATTCTTGTCAGATAAATTATTTATTGAGTGATCATGCTTTCTTTGTGCTTCTCTTTTAAGACAGTAGGCCCTCACCCTTCACTCCTGCAGTATTCTCCAAGCCCTTGAAATAACTCTTTCTTTGAATTACTGGTTATTGGCATTAAAGTATTTCTCTGCTCTTCTCCAGGACATTGAAGCATGTCAGGAATTAATGTCACAGTTTGACATGGAGGAACTCTGCCTGGGTGGGAAGGAAGGAAGGGCTCCATCCCCCCTAAAAACACTGAGAGAGGACATGTGCCTGTGTGCCAGCCGGGCCCCGGGCCTTCCCCCCAGCCCCTCCACTCCCAGTAGAAAGCTGCATGTGCGGGTATGGCGAGATATGAGGTTTTCACAAAAATGCCCAAAGGAAACATCCACCCAACCCTCTGCCGGAGATCAGGCCCTGGCTGCTCTGGGAGACACATGTCACCGCAGCTGAGTGGCAAAGGCTTTCCTGTGGAGCCAGGGCTGCTTCCTGAGGGGAGGCTGGAGGCCTACACTGGGAAGTCAAGGCCCTGATGAAATTTATATTTTCCTACACAGGGAAATTTGTTACTATTTCTGGTGTGGAGACCTTTATGCTTCTACCACCCTGTGAACTGCTGAGGTATCTGAACGCTGCAGACTGCACTTCAAGGACAGCAAATGCAGGATGGGAGCGGGGTGCAAAGTCACATCTCCCACCCCATTTTGATCCAGCTGAAATGCTGATTACTTGCTGCTTAATATCACTGGCAAGAATAAAACACCCCAAAGTTATGTGGTTCTCTGCAACTGTTACCTCTCACCCTTTCCTAGTCCAAAATTTTTAACATTTGTTTTCTGTATGATGTGCTCCACTAGGTTTTTTGTCTGAATGAAAAAAGAAAACCAACATATGGGATCATGTTCTTTGCAAGGATTTTTCTTTTACATATATGTGTATGTGTATATGACATGCTGATCTTCTCCTTTCACTTCAGCCTGCTTTACTGATTTTAAATAGGCTTTGTCCTTGTTTCACAAGATCTGAAAATTTCAAACTTTGTTTATTACTGGGTATGAAAAGTGATGTATATTAGATTTTCAGAAGTTTATTTTAATGAGAGTTTTAAGTGGATTTTCAGATTAGCCACTTTCCATTCTGATCTGACAGCTTTAATTTTGGTCTCTGATGTGCGGGCATGTGTCACTGTTTATCTTGTCCAATCTTCTGTTGTTCCTGCACATACTTGTGCATCTAGGATGGACAGCAGGTAGCAGTAAAACTATCTAATACCTTGCAAAATTATTGTAATGTAGAAAAATTGTCAGCAGTGTAAAGCAAGAGAGCTATCAGTATAGGTTTCCAATAAACCAGCTTTTTTTTATCCTTATTTATATATTCACATCAGGTACACAAAGAGCTAAGGATTGTTTTGTCACAGGTACACTGAAGGAAATGTACAGCCTGAAAAGAAGTAAGGAGACCACAAGAACCCTCTGTTAATTGTGCAGGATATTTGTAATGGCCTCAGAAGCTGGCCAGAGTCAGCGTGAAGCTTTGGGTGAAAGGAAAGCCTGCATGCTCAATTGGTTACAGAGCTTTTTTCACCTTGTCATCAATTTTTCAGTGAGGGGCAGGATGAACCTCTGTCCTGATGCCAGATGCCAGAGAGAGTGTGAATGTTTCAAAGCTAAACTTCATCACTTCTTTGCCTCACCCACCAACTTATACCCACTCATAATCAGCAAAAGGCACTTAGCAAACAGAGCAAACAATCACACACACAGTTCTCTGTCCATCATGCAGGAGACAAGACAAGACTGGGCTTCCAGTAGCAGTGTGGCCATATTTAATGCTCCCATTTCATCAGTCTGCTCTGAAATTTCCTTCAGTGGAAAATGTAGGAGGTTTTTTGGCTCTACAGCATCAGTAACCTCCAAGTTTTGGTTCTTAAAGTCATTGGTCACTCCACACTGAGAAGTCTTCATATTTTGCCTTTGAAACAGCCAGACATAATTTGATCCCTAGATAAAACCCCAGAATTCTGCTAATTACTTCTATTGAAAATTAGCACAGCTGAGACACAGCCCACTGATCCAGAATCATGTCCTCTGTGACTACAGTCAGAACTTGATTTCCATGACAAGCTCTCTTGGCTCTCTAGAAGATGATGGCTGCCCTCTAGTGACAAAGATATTTCTGCTGACACAGTGCAGTAGATGCAAACATGCTAATAAATACTTCGTAGATCAATATATAACCAGAGGTTTGGATCTAAGAAAGAGAAAGAATCTTAAGACCATGACCCAGAAAAGCACTGGTCTTGGAGGCATTAGGAAGCAGAAATGTTCCAGGTTGAACAGACGTGCCATTCTCAATCCAGCAATTTTTTAAGGTAATTTTTTTTTTCACCAGAAGTTCCCAGATTTTTTTAAATTCCTGACATTTCTGTTATCAGTTGAACAACCTATGATTATGATAACAAGACCAGAATAAGAGCTATTCATTGCAGAAAAGTTCACTTTCTGCTAAAAGCATCCATCTGGCCTCCGTGCACTCACTGACACAAAATGTAATTTTTACAAAACTTCTGTGTATATGTGTGCATGTATGTGTGTGTATGTCGATATCTGTAAGTAGTAACGGAATCGTGTTTTTATAATTTCCTAGGTAAAATCACAAGTTGAATTAAAGGGCCAGTTAAGGAGTTCGTCTTCTGAATAGAGCAGAAAATATCAAATACTAAAAACATCCCTAGAAATCATGAAGGGCTATATTGACAATGAATAAAGAACTAGATTGAATGTTTGTATCTGTGTGTTATTTCATATTAGCTATGAGATGGCCTGTAGAATACAATGATGCAATTCAGAACAAATATATTAAAGAATATTCTATGTAAACTCTATTTAATTCTAATTGTTCTGGGAGAAGCTAAAATCTCATCTACAGGAAAACCATGGGAAAAATCACATTTCTACATGATGATGCATCTCAGGATAAGAGATTTGGGGATAAAACATAAGTTTTCTCCTCTGTCCTGCTGTCTGTGAGAATGTAAATTTGTATTTCCAAAGTGCTGTGCATCTCATTTCTTTCTCTGGTAATTTCATTTATCCACACTAAGTATTTCTCTCTCTCTCCTGTTCAGCCAACCTGTTCTTCTGTGCTGTCATTCTTGTTGTCAATCTACTATGAAGAGTGATATCATGGACTTTTAAAACCTGTAAGACTTTCCATCCCAAATTTGCTCAAATTCTGATACCAATCCTGAAGTTCAAATATGCAATTAAAGTTGCATCTCATACTCCAAAAGTAGTGAAGTCTTACTCGTGGACTGGGCAAACAACACTAGAAATCACGTTGACTCTCACTCAGGAATAATTGCAGTTTAAGAAAACCATCAAGCACACACTTAATTCACATTGCAATGTCATATTGTCAAAGAATATAGCATTTTATAACATAGTAATCTTTCTATCCAAACTGAATAATATGATATAGTGACTCTGCCAGATTTACTGTCCTTAGTTAGGAAAATGCATAGGGAAAACATTTCCTTGTGGACAAAAGCACTTACTTTATACTGAAGAGTTCCATTTACTTCAGTGGGATTTAAACAGATTAGAAATGTCTTCCCAGATTTTAGATGTTTCCTGAAGCAGGGCTTGAGAGAGAATAAGTATAAGCCCCTTCCCTCTCTCCTGCTCTATGTATTTTTTTTCTCCATACTTACATGGTAATTAAGTTAGCTTCAGATGTTTTACTGCTGAAATGTTTAGCTTCAGTGCAGTAAAGTGTTTCTGAGAAGTGAGTTTCTACATTTGTCAAAGTCATTAATACTGAATTGTTTAATTTGGTACATAAGAGAATATGACAACTTTTTATTGTAAGAGACCGTATGAACTGGCTGGAATGTAACATTTTACATAGATAAAATTCATGGACCAGTTGGCAATGCACCTGAACAAATAGAAAGTTGATTACTTTACACATCTTTGTATAACAACGAACCCTCCATATGAAGAAAGCTGTGCTCTTGAGTTCTCTAGCTATTGTCTTTACCTATAGGAGATACTGAAAACTGTGGCAGTTCTGTCACTGTTTCCCTGCAGCTGGCCAACAACAAATACTGGAAGATCCGTAAAGGTGAAAATTTCTGTAGCCTTGAATAAAACACCTCATTTCTTGGTACCTACTCTCAGCAGATCTCATTGCTTCACTCCAAACTTACTAAAACTTGTGAGAGGGAATTGTTTTTCCTTGTTATCCAGAGGTTTTGATAAGACTTAAAAACACACTTGGCTATATTGTTGTCATCCCCTTAAACACTGAACCGTGAAAAAAATCTATTCACGAAGCGGCTGCAATATCTATTTCAGCATTTCATGCCAAAAGACACAGATGCTTCCCATTTTTACACACTGTGACCACTTGTCATGGCCTATCCAACTTTTTTAGGCAATGGATGTCCAAACTATCCCTCAATTTGCTTTGTAAAATGGAGTTAAATATATTTGTAACATTATTTATTAATTATTTGTAGTGGTAAAAGAGGTGGGTTCTTCTACTTAGGGGCTAACCCTGCCTCTAAATGTAACTTCTTCCCTTGTTATTAAGGTTGTCCAAGGGACCTAGGTAGCCTCAGCGTACAAAGGCGTTGTCACTGTTGTATGTCCAATCTACTTTAGAACAATATTGATGATTCTACTTCAGCTGATGACATGGTGTTTCAGTTACATGCAATGCTCAACTGAAGAAAGGTGAACTTCTCCTTTCATGTGTGACAGAAATCCTGGTTTGATATTGGACTTCTGGCTAACATTCAATACCAATTCAATGGTATCTTTTGTCCCTGCCTTCCTAGCCTTCTCTAAGCCTCTTCTCTTACCATGCCTTTGCTTTCCTGAAATGTGCAAAATAAGACCTTTATGAAAGGAATCAAAACCCAAGCCACCTTTTACATGCTTATAGGATACACTCTTTGTGAACATACATAAAGACTACTTAAAATCATTCTGAAGGATGGCAGGGAACACGTTAATCTGTCTTTCATTCTCTTCCAGAAGTTAATGACCCTGTAGATTATTTTCTTGTGAAAATAATTCCATGAAAACGTTTTGAGGTTCAAGTACCTTAGTTCTGTTCATTTTGTTGAAAGTTTATATCTTATTTTGCTTTATTTTATATGTTCTGGATCAGGAAGCAGTACTGCATTGAGTTATACCAGCTGACTGTCTGGCCTTAGATCTGAACATATAGTTTTCCCTGATAATGTCTCCAAGTAATGAAATGTGGATCGAGATGCTGAGTTCTTTTAATAGATGTATTTTATCATCTTCAGTCTTACCAAATCAAGGAAAACATACAGTTAATACAATAGATTTTTTTCAAAACTATGTAAAAATGCCTCGTAGAAGAGGTCAGTGCATTTCACTTATACCTGTATCAGTATCTACCTGTGGAAACTGTTGTGAGCTCTGATATGGACTAAGGTGTGCAAGACATCCCTGATAACTTTCTGCCACTGAAGCAGCAGTATACTGTGCTCTTTCCAGTATTCCTCTTCCACAGTCCTCCATGGCATTTGTTTGACCCTCCCTGCAGTGACCCTGTTCTGCTATTTGGCATTCCAGTACAGGACAAAAAAGCAGATTTCCACTGAGCTAGTGGTTTGCATTGCATTGAGCTGAACAGTCAGCTCATTCCGAAGGGTCTGACAAGTACCGGAACCACCACAAAGCAGAAAAGCTCCAAGCGCAAGGGCAGTGGGAGCCAAGGAAAGGGAACAAAGCTTTTCCCTTTCAGAGGGTGTAAGGAGTTTTCCATCTCACGTTACGTTAACTTACATTAACTTAACATTAAATGTTCTTCCTGTTTAGTCATTTTTATATACCAGGTCATTTTGGTGTGGTCTAGTTGTTTCCTGTTGGAATTTTTTGTTTCTTGTTTTTCTTTCTTCATTCACCTCTTCGATAAATTGAGCTGGTATACTTACATTTTAGAAAGTATGCCATTTCATCAGTATCAAAATCTTTCCTTTAGATAAGTCGCCTTTTAGTGAAAATCTATAGGAAGTGGAGAGAGGTGGATGAAACATCACTCTGCCATGTCCAAAACTAGGCAATAGCAAAAAAAGGGTGAGAGGATCACTGTACTGATGAGGAGGAGTATGGCAATAACACCACCACATCAAGGATCTCCACATCTTCTGCTAAAACTCCATGCACATTCAGTGGATGCTTTAATATAGTGTCATTCTTTTGATCTCACTTTGTTTCCATGCATAGTGAAAGCAAATTATGAAATCTCAGAAATTGCTATGAAAGCTTTTAAGTTAGGTCTTTGTCAAGGGACTGTCACTTAGTTTGTACCATAACTAGAATTGTAACCCAGCTGATCTCTAGGTGCTACAGAGATATGAATGTTTAATCATGATGATCAGCATTGAAAACATAACACTTTGAAATATTAGGTGTTTTGTATATAGACTGTCTTTCTAATGGAGTGTCTAAATTTCATTCTTTGTCTTGGACACTGATTTTACAGGGTTATGTGTTTTGGTTTTTTATTTTTTTTTTGGTTTTTTTTATTAATTATTATTTTATTTTATATTTATATAATTAAGTACACGTCCAGTAAATTCTTCTAATGTCATTATCATGATCAGTAAGTAACACCTGGCTGGATGTGTAATATAACATCTCTTCCAACCAAGTAAGCCCATCTATAGAGCAATTTATCAATAGAGCTGCCTTGAGCTGTGTCTCAGAGATTTTGTTTCAGACCAATCGTGCCCTTTTAGAAGTGTCTCATAAAGTCTACTGATGGATCATATCTACTCTTGCATTGACCTGTTTATCTTAGCACGTCGGCAAGCAGGGAGACTTGTGCTGAGATCAGCATGAGCACTTATGTCTTGCTCCATGCCGGAATGCCATTTGGAAGAATTTAATGCTGGAAAAACAGTAGATGAATCTTTGAAGAGTGCACTCACAAGAACGGTGCCAGTAGTAGAAAGCAGCTAATATTAAAAATTTCTATGGAGGAAAAAAAACGGAGATCGAGAAATTTGAGCTGTACAGCTTGGAGAAGGGCAAAGAAGATCAATGTGTTTATTATCAATAAATCAATTTGCTAATCCAGGTGGAATTCTGCAGCTGTAGGGTTTAGAGGGTAAAAGGAGGTGAGTGGGTTGACTCTTTTTTATTTTTTTTTTAATAAAAGGAAATCGACATCCTAACCAAATATCAGATGGGAGATGATGAGTACAGAGGAGAATCTACATAATGTATGGTTCTAAATTGGTTTCCTAAAATACCCATGTTAATGATGAAGGAACTCATTCTAAATTAGTGTATATTGGCATCGTTTAATATAACTGCCATAACTTAACTTGCACCAGCTGGGAAATCAGCTTAGCATATCCAAAGATAACACTAGGGTAGAATTGCCCATTTTCCTCAGTGATGCTTGTTCCATATGGATAACAGTAAATTTATACAGGTTTCACCTAAAATCAAGCTCATAGTGAGGAAAGTTTGGAATGGCGGGGGAGTCTGATGAAGCTGCTCTTTGCCTGGGCTACAAAAAAAGGCCTTCCTCTGCCTCTCTGTTCAAGAACAGAGACTCCTCACTAGCAGGATAAGTCTAAGCTATTGCAGCTGAAGACCTCACGTTAACATGAACTAATAAATGCCCACTTCTGCATATCATGATGCTCCTATTGCTGTGTTGTCTAAAGTATCCAACACAGACACATCATATACATGCTTTTGAATAATTTGAGTTTAATAAGGCTCCTCAAGCAAAAGAATTTACAACATGGTTCTTACATTTTGCAGAAAATATTTTGGAGCAGGCCCTAACAGTAATAATTAAATACATGCCACAATCTTTGTGTTCTACATATAACTCAAACTTTATTATTAGTTTATTAAAACATCCTGTTTATTAAATGTGAAAGTTTATGATTATCATAGAATTCATTGTATATACACAATATTAAAAAAAAATATCAAAAGCTTAAAGACTCTTTATGGAAGCTTTCATTTTTTTCATCATGAAAGTTCCCAGACTTGTACATAAAGAGTCAGATTGGCTTTGATGATATATGGAGTAGTGGAATAAAGACAGGAGAAATGAACAGTCTCCTTCTTGGGTATATAGAGAAATAAATAAAATTATGTCTAGATACAGGAATAATAAAGTAAAACAGTAGATATGATGGATATAATGTTTTCATTCTGTTATTCTCAAACTGACTATTCATTCTGAAGGAAACCTTTTGAATGTTCTGATATGACTGGAGTTGTCTGTGAATGTATCGGCTAAAAAAACTTCTGTGGATCAGAAAGCCATTTATTTCTTCATGCACTGGGAAATTTAAAGTTATTTTCCAAACTGACTAGTTTAACACATGTTCATGTATAATTTGTGTGAAATAAACTGCCTTGCATCTACCATATGAATTACACTTATAGTCTCCCTCTTCAGCTGTCATCCTCCAAGTATCTACTGGTACAGTATGCTCATGCAAGAATGAATTTTTGACTTAGGAAAGAATAAACCAGACAGTTTTACATTGCAGAAAAAGCATCAAAATGGCCAGTCAGATCTTTCCTGAAATGTACAATAGTGTAGCATATCTGGAAAAATATATTAATTATTTTATTACTATCAGACCTACAAAGCTGGGTTTTTTTCAAAGAAAATAGTTCCTGCCGTGAAATTACTAAGTTCTCATTTTTATCATTCTCACATTTCAAAATTAAATGATCACAGATAATTTGGAGATCATCAGTGTTGAAAAAATATTTTTATCCTGTTAAGGGACAATCTGAAAGAAAATCAAAGTTCAAAAGGAAAAGAAAAATAATCAGGTTGTCCATTCCCTTCATCCAGGTTAAGACCTAAGTAAGTGGATCATTTGAACTGATTATCTGCAATATATGTTTGCATTCAGTTATATGATGTAAACTAAAAGCTGAATCCAGGACTTTTTTCCCCGAGTGTGCAGAAATTCTTTCAAGGTTCTTGCTTTCTCTTGCATAAAAATAGTTGCTTTTAACATATCCCAGCATTGTTTAAAATGGGAGATGATCTGGTTTCTTCATCCTATTGTCATTTAAAACATTTTCTTAAGTACCAGAATTCAATATATATATTATTTCAAGGTGAAATTATTAGTCATGAAAGATTCCAGATAGTTATTACAGGAAACCTAATACTTCCCCACAATAAATGTATCACAGTCAATATTGTTACACCTCTCTATGGATTGTCTTTCACAGTCAGGGTGCACAAAATGCCTAGCTGCAAGCAGCCTTGGCTTCTCACAAATACAGGTAATAAGACTGATCCTTTCAACTTGGATACTTTTGATCAGATCAAGTACCCAGCATTATCAAATATTTTACCTGTTTGTTTTTCAGTGTTATCCTGATATGTTTTATCCCTTCCAAGTAATTGAAGATGAAAATTTTTATTAATTTTGTCTCTTTCCTGGGGCAGCCCCCTTCCCTCCCCGCCTCCCCCCCCCCCCCCCCCCCCCCCCAGAGAAGGAGGCAATTATTGTAAATGTTTTCATGGCTATAGCAGAAAATACTTTGATTTTTATATAGGTTGGATTTTGACTATAGTGGTAGAAGGTCTATATTACCTTGCTGCTACTACTGAGCTTTGTAATATCCAAAGCATAATACATGTGAAACATGTTGTTTTCACCTTATTAAGTTCAATATTTTCTTATCAATTCTTAAACTCTGGTTGCATCTGTCTACAACTTGTAATTTAAACAACTTGTGGCCTTCGGCCAAGTTCTCAGATACTAGGAATTATTATTGACATCAGCAAAGTTATGACAATTCTTACTGACTAAAGGTCTATTTTCTTAAAATTACTCTATAGCAAAGTACAATGATTAAAATTTAGATATGAATGAATTGAATTATCTTTGGAATCATTTGCTGCTAGCTGATATGGCCAAAACTAGATAGAAAGTCCTCTCTTGTGTGCAGTCAGAATATAGAACACCAAAGGAAGTTGCTGATGGCTTGAATAGATGAGTGATATTGCTGCTAATAGGGAACCTGAAGTCTTAATTGGTTTGCTGTAAACATTACAAACACGTTTGCATGCTTCCATTCACTTCGTATGCTGTGTACCAGATAGATAGTATTCACACTGATAGCTACAATTTAATTACAAGAAGTCTGTTCCTTATTCAATTTCAGTTGTGTCATCCCATTATGCTGGCTATGAAGCATTGCAAGGTTCAATACAGCATGTATCATGATGTCAGAGAGATAATGCCACACAATGGCTCAATTTTGGTTGTAAGAATTTTTATCCAGAATGGAATCAATGTTGTAAATGGTTATTAAATCCACACATTCTGGCTAACTGAAACAAAGTGAAAGATCTGACGAAACACATTATTTTTTATTACAAAGAACAATTGCAATGCATAGTAAAATTGCTCACCATTGGTGAATCCATCAATGTGAATAAACATATCAGACCTCACAGGACTGAAGACTTGCCCACAGGCTGTCTTCTGAAGCTTAATGAATTCACAGTATGAACAAATTGATTCAGCCATTCCTGTTACTCAATTTACTACAGCTGCCACGCAAGTGACTAGAGCAATACTCCAGGCTGTAGAGTACAGGTTTGCTTCCTCCTCATCTACTACTAGAGATTGTTCAGACTATGAAAATGCCACTGTACTTTTTTTTTAATGCTTTTGTGGAATACGCTTTCCAACCAACGAAACCCTCTTGAATGAGGACCATAATTATCACTTTCTCAAGGGTTAGATAAGTATAAGGCATTTGGACGCTGCCTTGCAAGAATAGATTTGCCAAAGGATATTAAAGAAAAAGGGTGATAGGATGATATAAAGATCTGAGAGAAAGGTTTGAGAATAAGTCTTGTCCAAATATTTTACTGTCTTACATGGTTCATAAGACCTTCTAGGATACAGTATTTGAAAAGAGAGGAGGACTTAAGAACATTTATACGAGCTTCTTTACTTAAGGGAAACAACATTCCTGCCTGGAACGTCAAAAGGAACAGATGGATTTTAAGATGGGAAACTTAATAAAGCAGATATTGGGGTGAATGTTTTGGGCATAGGTAAATTAGAAACTGCTGACTTATAGAAATAAATCTGTAATACAGCTGACAGTTACAGGAAGCTGTAAATCTCTGGGACAAGATTATGAGTAGCATCAGTATCATTGGGCAGGAAGCTGCTGTAAGTCTTTTGTTAGGTGAAATAAAACAAAGAGGGTCAGGCAAGACATGAATAAGCACTAAAATCTATTTAGCCTTGTCCTGATTATTCTAGATTAGTATTCCTGCTAATTTGTACTGCTGATTTCGTAACTAAAAATGGATATGACACACTATTTATTGAACAGTTGATTAGAAGACTGGTTTACAACAAATGGTTCTTAATCCACCCTTCAGTTTGATAGCTAGTCTCCTATCCCTCCAACCTTACAGAAGCAAAATAATAACCCCAATCTTAAACCCCACATTTTTTTAAAAGTCCCCTCAAGGTCTCAAGAGTATTTACTACTTTCCATTCACCTCTCCACAGTGGCATGTAATGAAATGGCGCTTGTGACTTTCAATATCATGTTGAATTTAGAAAAGAAATCTTTTAGTAAAATGCAGATTGTTCATGCTGCGAGTTTTAGGGACCTTAATTTCAATGAAATGCTTTGTAAAATATGGATGTTAGATGAGCAGGATAAAACAACTGAGGAATCCTGCTATTTGGGAAATTACTTTTTTATGTTAAATGGGGAAAATGGCAAACCTAATAAACTAAAAGGGAAGGGGACTATCAATGATTCCCTTCAAGGCAGTCTGCCAGGCAGCCTTGGCCAGATTTCCACCGTACTACCTTCAGATTTTATTAAATTAAAATAAAACATGTCATCTTGGCTTTCACTGGCACAGTCAAATGCACAGTTTTTTACTTAGTTCTAACATCAGCCTTGCACTTCCAGCCAGCATTAATATTTCACAATGTAATATACATAGTTCTGTGGCATTTTTTACATATCCGGCAAACAGTTCCTGAAAAATAATCTGCTAAAAGTTAAAAAAGCAGCATTACTAACTATTTGATCATGTCAACTCCTTTTCACTGTTCTCCCTCAAGGACCAAAGCATTTGGAAATGTAAATCAAAGACTCAAAGAAATCAGAAATGGAAAAGTCCCATTAGGTCATCTAATCCAATCCTCTAGTAGCACATAATTGTTTCCCATATTACATTTTCCACAGTTTTGTTCAATCTGGTTTCAGATACTTAGGAACACTGCTTGCCGATATGCTTTTTGAAAGCTGGATGGGTAGAGTTCAGACAGACCCAACATTACCTCTAAGGTCACCTCTGGTTTCTTCTAATTTGTCCTGGCAGTCACAGCTTTGTAGGGGCTCATAGGGACTGAGGATTGCCAAAATGGAAAGGGAAAGCTGCAGCTGCGTGTTCTCCCTTATCTTCCCCCTGGGATTTTCCCTATGTAGAAGGCTAAAGTAATGCAAGACAAAGCTACTTCATATGTTGATGGGAGAAGCTTTATCAGCACGTTCTACTGCTGCTGTCAGAGGCTTCAGCCTTGAATCTGGCCTAGAGGTCTCCTGTCTGAGTCCTGAGGGATGAAAGCTCTTACTAGGTAAACTCCACCATTAGTCACAGTGCAGTCTGACACAGATCTTAACAACATTGAAAACCCTGCAGATGTAAATGATTTATATTATTCCCCGTGCCTTCCCTCTCAAGGCCTTGGACAGCCACTGGTAAGAATGGCAGCATCAGAGAAGCATGGTTGGCCTGGAGGAGCAGTAGTTCACAAAGCGCAGCAGTGAGTTACTTTCCCAGGGGAACATCTGAAACATTCCAATTTCATTCCAGTAGTGCTAGACAACCTACATTACTGGGCCACCATCAAAAGATCTGTAGAAAGCTCTTCCTTCCTTTTCTGCACATTCAGAAAGGTAGGGACATGGCCACTATCTGAAGGACAGAGGGCCATACAGTCAGATTTGTGAGGACATAAAGGAAAAGTCTTCTTTCCCTCGGGTGGATCAGGGAAACAGGCAGTCTAGCAAGTAGAGTAGCTTGAAGACCTGGAGCTGCTACTGTTATTGCTTTCTGCTTCTGCTGAACATCTGTCTAGCTAATTGTTCTTGAATGTCAGCTGCTCATGACACACCTGTGATGTGCTTTCGTATCTGTGGGAAGTACTTATCAAAGGCATTGCTGGGTCAGGAATTGCTTGAGTGATTTTACACATTTTCCATTAATTTAACCAATAGGTAGACTTCCACCAGTCACGATGGATATCTCTTTCATCCAAGCTTCTAGATGATTTCTTTCATTGAATAAAACCCAAAGGAGACATGATCGTTCATATACTCAAAGAAAAGTTGATCAGCTCCTCTCTAAAGTTTTATCAGGTGATAGAATTCAGAATAGATCTGAAAGAATTTTTAGGCATCTAGAGTAACCCCATTTAGGATCATTACCTGATCCTGACCTATTCTGCAGTGTCCAGGAGGCATGTCACAGAATAAGCATGAAAGTTTGTGCAGGGCCACAAGATCATACTTGGATATGTTTTTCTAACAGGTCTCAGAAACTTCTGTCATCATTCTTGGGCATTTGATATGAACTAGGTCTTACAGGCAAAAGATGATATTTTAGTTCATGCTTGTGTCCCTTCTTTGCAAACTGAAGGTTAATTGAAACCTGAGGATGACCCCTGATAGACAGAAGAAACATACTTATCTTGTGTTTGCCTTTTGAATTTTTGGGCACCCTTTTCCCTGCAAATCATGACTTCCAGCATCATTGTCTACTTTTGCTCTTAGTTACTGACCTTGGAAGAAAGGGACTGTTAAGTGGGCTAGTGATAGGTAGGTAGCTTGGGAATTACAAGGGACTAGTTCACAGCCCTAAGGACCTTGGGCATTTTCCCTGGAAATACATTATCCCTGACAGTGTTTCAGTCCAGCCTACAGCCTCCTTTAACACCATAAATTCAGCATATTACCATACAAATATATCAAGGTACATATTATTTTCCATACAAAATCATACTGCTATTATCCTTCCTTATTCTCTACATTTATATATATGTAGATGTATAGTGTATTAATAAAATCAATATGTCACTAGTCAGAAATCAATGTACAATGGAAAAAATATAGGCATTCTTTTCAATGTACATGTGCTGCATCTGTTACAAAAGAAGTTGACTTATATGCGCACTTGAAAATACATGTGTTTTCATTTTGTGGTAGAGACCCTATTTATTTCATTTCAGGTTCACTGCAGAAACTTGACATGCAAGTGAATAACTTAGCATCATTGGGGAGATTTTAAGATTCTCTAGCTGTGGAGATTTATGCAAACCTTTTATGGAAATGTAGAAAAGACTTTTTCACCACTAAAGGTCTGCATACATATTTTCATTAAAAAGTATGTTCTGGACTTTGTTTATTTACAGGTATAATGTGAGATCTCTATATGAAGCCTTGAATTTTGTGAACTATGTCCTATAAACAAATTTTCAGTGAGAAATTTTTCAACTATCTGTAACAGCTGACACTGTTTCAGAATTTCTAATCAATGGCTATAGTTTTGGTCTGAGTTCATTTTACTCTTCTGTGAGGAAAACAGAAGTCACAAAATGTAGCCAGCACAGATTCTCCCTCATGCAAAGAATTCACCTGAAGAATGATAAACAAGGCTGTGAGCATATTATCATCCAATTATTCCACAATCCACAATTTTGCACTTTTGAATTCCCATTGACTTCAGTAGTTACTTGCTGTTTTATTTCAGAAACAGGACTTTGAACTGCAAGAATGCAAAAACCAGTCCACTCCATGCAAAGTTCATTTAAAAAAAGTATTCACATGAAAGCACTTTCAAAATACTGAGCTAAATGATGAGTAGAGGTGCCAAAACAGGTTGATAAATCCTTCAATCATCCTGTATCTTTTCCAGCAGTTTTAAAGTCATACTTGAATTTCTTGCCTTTCAGCACAATGCACATACTTTATATTTTTTTCTGTGAACAACACAATTAGCAGCTGCATCTTAACAAGAAAAGTTCAGTAAATCTCTTTCTCATATATGAAGGCATTTCCAGAGAAAACACATTTCCATAGCATTTTAGGCTGGCATGTGAGAAAGGAGGCATCCCAGTATTTTCTAAGGAAACAATATTTTATCATCTTCCCTCGATTGTTTTAAAAATTATTGTATGAGCCAGTGTATCGATCACTTTTTTTTTTTTTTGTGGTCAGATGTTCTTTTTTTAAAGAAGCATGGCTTGAATTTTTGGTCCTTCTCCCACACGTGGCTCCTGCTTTTTTGCACTGCTAGGCTTTTGGGGTATAAGATTTGAATGATAGTTGCTCAGATTACTGCTACTGAATGAATTCTAGAAAAAACTGTTGTTTCTTTGAGGCTTCTGACTTAAAGAGTCCAGCAGAAAAAAAGTTAAGTACTATGCAGACAGAAAGGATGTCTCTAGATTGAAAGAATTAGAATTTCTTTCTGAATTTGGAGCTTGGCCAAGCAAAAGTGAAGATAAACACAAGCAGGTTAAGATGTTTGTTTATTCTGTGTTAATAAATAAGCTTCTGCAGGATTAAGTCTCTTCTGTCTAGATTATATCTGCTTGTTAATATATTCTCAGTGAAGCCAAATGGAAAGCAAATAACATCTTGTTTATTCAGTTTTTTAAAAGGCAAGATGTAGGGTAGTCTGTATAACTTTTTTGCCTTATTTCTTCAACAATTATTTCCTGATGACAAAAGGAATACATAACTAACATCCCAAATTGTTTGGAGTGTAAATGTTCTTTCATTAAATCTCCTCATCTACCATGTTCAGAGGAAGGGAATTGGCCTCAACTGAAAAAAACCAATATTGTAAATATACAAGCCCATAAAGAGGCTGGAATAGTAATGAGAATGTACTGTCGTCTCATGGCACTTTCTGCACTATTTGATCATTTTTGTTTAAAATTCATACAGAAACCAACATACTAAGGTTGCCTGCATCATCACAACCAATTACAAAAGTTGGCTGAGTTTTCAGTGTCTGCAAGGATGGAACTCGTTTGTCTCGTGGTTTCCTGTTAACTTTAGCATATTTATGTGAGGATGTAAGGCTCCATCTGTGCAGTGTTAGGGTCTGTACTGCTTTATATTTCTCATATTTCTCTGTGTTTCTAAGTGAACATTAAATGGTATGGCCTGATCCTGTGAAATCCATTCATGTCAATGTGATGACCACACTGACTTGATTCCCTAAGGCAGGACGCCTACAGAATCATACTGTTACTTTAGAATATGCCTATTCCTTCTGTTTGGGGTGACCTAAAAGAATGATTGCCAGAGAAAAAGAAGCTATTATCCAGTTTTCTTCTTGCAAATGAGTGTCTTTTCTGTAGGTAAGCAGAAAATGTAAAATAACACCAATTTTTCTTCTAATTTACCAGTCAATCTTGTTCAGTTTGGGGAACATTCATTTAGTACATACCATTTAAGACAAAGCAAATCTATGTTTGTCGTGCTCCCTTCACACTGTTACATTTTTATTGATTGCATAGTGACAATTAAATTATTGTGCTTTAAGCCACAGTAAGCACATTTATTTCCCCCTCTCCTCTTTCCTCCACCTCTCTTTCTCCCCCTCCCCCCCTATATTTTCCCCCACCCTTTTTCAATAGGTGACTTTGATTACTGCCAGATATAGACATTAGGCTGCTCTAAACCTCTGTATTTCCTGGCCTGATTGAGTGCACGGCTGTTCCCTGAAGAAAGTCATTTGAAGAGGCTGCAGTATTTCTCTGAACTTCGAAAATGCCAGTAAACCTTGATCATTTCACCTGTCCAAGACCAGAGTTAGAGGGCGCAAAATGTCTTATGAATTTATGCAGAAGTTATCCTCACAACCCGTGAACAATACCTTAATCAACGCGTGTGTAGGTCCATGTAACTGCTCAAGAGATGTTCCAAAACTTGGTGAAGTCAATGGGAGCCTTTCTGCTGAATTCAGTGGACTTTCATTAGCTTCACATGTACCAAATTTACTGACTAAATAATTGGTGTTGAAAAGTCATCTGTGCTATCTGCAGGTACTGTATTATTTAATGGGGACCTATGCAGTGGCAATAAGTGCAGAGTATGTGAATATATAAACCAAAAGGTTTTATTGTTTGAGAGATGTACTTTTGAGTGTGATTTTAAGATTCAAAATGTGCAATGTAAGTTAAGGTAAGCATAGAAAAACTTGGGAACGACCTTCAAATTTCTACTTTCAGTCCTTTACAGATTTCTGCCTTGAAAATTTACAGTTTTCCTCAGTCTCCACAAGCAGAGCAAGGGTAACTGCCACTTTGCTCTGAGACACTGGTCCCACACAAGCTGGAGGATGCTGACACTGCTGCACCTCTGATAGAGAAACAGAGGATTTCACTTTTCAGGGCTTCAGTCCAACCACATTCCTGGTTATTATAAGTTTATAGTTTAAGATATCCTTCCTTCCTGTAGTTAAAAAAAAAAAAAAAAAAAAAAAAAAAAAAAAAAAAAAAGCATAGAACAGAAAAGCCAGAAGTCTTTTCAAATTCAAAATTCAGCTGTTTGAAACTCTTCTAAGTCATCAGTCTGGATTAAGATGTTTCTAAGCCAGCTCAGACATGACATTACAAAAAACCTTTGACCTGTTATCACCATTCAGGAAGTGATGATAAAATTAGACAGAGTATCATGACTCTACATGCCCAACTTTCCAAAGGAACATCACAAAGACGATACTATGGTTTAGGGCTTTTTTCCATAGAATGTTTATATGGAAAGATAAAATACCAAGTAAAATAATCTTCAAGTCATTCAAATAATCCTTTAAATTCTCATAGAGGTTAAGAGTGGTTGGATATAAATGAATCATCCAAACCTCCTGAAAGCTATCAAAGATTCCTTTTTTGTTGTTGTTTATTTCCAAGTAAAATGTTTCAAATAAACTTGTTGCTTCCATTTTGACTTTGAACTGGGGAAAAAATAGAAAGGTATATTTTGTTGCACATCTGTAAAGTGTCAGGCTTAACTTTTACAACCACAGAAAGAAATGAACTCTTGGCGTAAACTATTTACCAGATACTGTGACTCCTAGATTATTTAATGAACAAAGTACAGTATTTTTTTAAAAAAAACCACAATCCTGTTCTTTTTCAACTTCATCTTTTCATTCTCCTTACACAAAATGGTAATGACTGCTGAGCCTATTTTCTTCCATGAGAGAAGATCATCAGTGTGACAAAATGTTAAAACACACTTCTTTTAACTACACATAAAAGGTTTGTCACTGAGACTGAATGGACAATAATAACCTTGTTGTCATGATCTTACATTCATTTTTCTTTTATGGAAATAAAACATAATTACACCTAAAGAGAAATCTGTTCCTGGGAGCTTAATTTCTGTTAGAATTTCACCGAGGCAGCAGCTCATAACTACCTTGGGTTAAGTGCTTTGAGATCCTAGGCAGAACTATAAACTTTCAGATCTGTAGAAGTATATTATTATCATATCAGTCATGCAATCTAGTATAAAAAACCTGCAAATAAACACCAATGCCAATTAGGGAATGGAGGAAAGAGCAAAGCACTGTGCCTGTTCTTTCAGTGAGAAGTAAAGTATGTGATTATTGTCCTATGAACTATGGTTTAGAGACAGTGGAGGACATTTGGTTCCTGGTGGAAATGAATATAACATGACAGCTACTATTTTTAGTTCTGTTTAAGAATGTTAATTGAAATCTAAACTAGCAATAGGAACCCCAGGCTTTAACAGACTAAGACAAATGTAAGATGTACTGTCAAAGTATAAAGGGTAGACCTAGCATAAGGTACAGGAAGGGAAAGTGACAATGTATAATTATTATTTGCAAGAGGAAAAGAAGAAAACACATTTGTTCAATCTGTATTGCTGTAATGAACACTAAGAACAGGACTGAAGAAGAAAAAAATTACAGTATCTTTGCCGTTGAAGCAGATGATGGTTTATAATGCATCTCTGGATTCATAGTGAAAAAATCAGAACAGGGCACTATTATCCAGAAATCCCAAGTTATTTCTGGTTCTACCGCCACTGGTTTGACATCTGAACTTCATTAAGCAACTGAAGCCTAGATCCAAAGAAAAAAATTGGATAGTGAGAAAGTAGGTGCCTGACTGTAAATGAGAATAAAAGAAAACATCTTCCGTAAAGACACATCAGTAACATGTAGGGAGAGAGAGAGACATTAGGTGAGGGAAGAACCAAAACGAGGAGCCCACAAAGAAGGATGTAGCTGAGAGCAGCTGAGAGAGAGGAGCTGCTGAACACAGGGTAAATTGCTACTTCTGCCTCCTCTCAGGTTATTTCAGAACTGGGTACCCAGCACTCTCTCCGGATTATTTGCTTTCTACCATTGCTTAGGTCCCTTATTTTCATTTTAAAGGACTGCCAGAAGAATATAGGATGGTAGTAATAGTTGCAACACTTGTAGCAGCCAAACGATTACAGTGATCGTGAAAAGTGTCCTGTTTCAGTGCCTTCCACAGCCTGAGGCTAGCCGGCTTGCTGAGCTGGTTTTGGCTGGGGTAGTTAATTTTCTTCATAGCAGCTAGGATGAGGCTAGGTTTTGGATTTGTGCTGGAAACTCTTGATAACACAGAGATGTTTTAGCCACTGCTGAGCGGTGCTTACACAGTTGCAAGGGCTTTTCAGGTTCTCACCCCACCCCACCAGCGAGCAGGCTGGGGGGGCACAACAAGCTGGGAGGGGACACAGCTGGGACAACTGACCCCACCTCACCAAAGGGATATTCCATACCACAGGACATCATGCTCAGCCATAAAAGTAGCAGAGAGGTTGGCAGGGGGGCACCGCTCAGGGACAGATGTGGCATCGGTAGGTTGGTGGTGAGCAGTCGTTTTCATTTGTATCGCTTGGGTCTTATTTCTCTCTCTTTGTTATTCTCCTTTTCATTACATTTATTATTATTATTGCTACTACTACAATTATTAAACTGTTTTTATCTCATCCCATGAGTTTTCCCACTTTTACCATTCTGATTCTCTTCCCCCATTACACTGTGGGGAGCGAGCAGGCAGCTGTGCAGTGCTTAATTGCTAGCTGGGTTTAAACTATGATGCTTGCAGATCTGGTCTCCCCTCTTTTTAGCTTTAAAAAAACCCACTAATACATAGTTGAGGTTAGCAGCCATTCCTGTTGTTTAAATTGGTCAGTCTTTAGAAAAGACTGCAAAATTAATTGGATCAGAAATATATACGAAAAATAAGTACAACTCTGTGGATCAGTGATGAATAGCATTTATCCAGGAAACAGCAGGCTGGATTTCAATTTTTGAGTACCTCATTTTATATGCCAAAAAACAAATTATCTTGTGTGCTGTATTTTCTTAGCTGGTGTTTCATTTAGCACTTAGATTTTGTACAATCTTTGCACCATGTGTTTTTCAATGCCAAGATCCTCCTTCCTGCCTCTAGCAATTAACATTGATGTGCACCAGGAACAAGCTCAGGACTGGAAGCTTTGTTTCTGAATGAGGACAGAGTAAACTATTAGTTGCAGAAATTTAAGACTTTTAACTTCTGTTGATATAAGCTGAGCTCAAGAGAACCTGAAAAAAAGTTTTCAACCTAACCACAGTCTTCTACAAAATGCTGGACACGAGATCTCTGTATTTTTGACCACTGGTTTATCACATAACAATTTTAACATAAACAGCATTTAAAGTTAACTTCTCAAATTCACATTAAAAGACTTTGTCATCATTTCTCATTAAACCCAATGAGAGTTTTTAAATATATAGATATAAATATAATTTGACTCAAGCAATACAATATCTATTATTTTAAACAAAAGCCAGAAACCTTATTCTAATTACAATTATCTCAAACAGTTGACCATCTTAAGATGTTTTAATACTAAGCTTTCCCAAGGAGGCTTAGACTCCAGTCAAGTGAAATCTGAAGTGAAGTTTGGGCTGCAGTTACATTGGTCCGCTGAGAAAAATTACTCTGCAAAAGCGCCATATAGATTACCAGTTTCTGAACTTCATTGGCATTTTCAGCTTAAGGGATATTTAAGATTACTAATAATACACTGAATTATTAAAGTGGGATATTTATAAAGTTATGAGACTGGTTTTGATATTGGCACCTCAATTTTGGTGTTACCTTGCAAAACTTATGTATTATCGTGGTTTATAATGCTGCCTAGACATTTGATAGTGCAAACCAATCACAGCAAACGGTGTGTTTCTTCTTAAAAACGTTTTCAAAGACTAAAAAATTTTCTTTGTTACAGACAAAATAAAGGTGAAAAGAGTGAGGATAATGTTTAGTTATACAGATCATATCAGATTATTTTATACTAGTGGTTTTCCTACATTGTAATATGTAGGCTAGGGAATAAAACCATAAGTCAAATCTATTCTATTTCACCACACGGTTTCCTGTTCCTGAAATGTAAATCCTTTTTTTTCTTTAAAATCTAACCACACTGCATATTCTTCTGTTTCTGCAAGGAGACAAAGAACTATACGTTCATTGCTTTGTGCTGTCTTTTATTTCTTTTAACTCATGATGGTGGATGTTATCATAAATTTCAGTCATCAGGTTAGCTATCTGACTTCCTAAGTATGTATATATAACAATATATACCCATGCAGCTGCATCAAATATTATAAAGTGCATAAAGACAGATATAATAAAAATTGTAACAGTATTATATAGTAAATACTTGCATTTTATTGCATGTATGCGCCTCTACTATTTCAGAAATCATATTCTTTAAAAAGACATTAAATTACATAATGCAGTAGTAGAATCTTCTGAATTAGTGTATTTAAAAATATTATAATTGGAACTAGGTGAAAGCAGTCATAATAATTGGAATTACTGACATGCTATTTTCTAGTGTTTTGCACTGATTATTATTTGTATTATGTTAGCACTGGAGGGCCCTAACCAGGAGTGGGCCTTATTATGCTAGTCGGTGTTAATACAAATAATAAGAGACACTTCTTACTCTGAGAGGTGCATAGTAAACACAGAGGTTAGAAGGAAACAGAGGTATCAGGTAAGAAATTACTTACCTAAGTGGCTCGAAAACAGGAAGGGGAGAAACTCCAAGGTTAGCATAATGCCTATCCACAATGTATGGTACCCTGCCCTTCATAGCACCAATTCCTTTTTCAATAGTGTGTTTTTCCAGATGCTTCTTAGTACTTCTGCCAGCACAGACAGCATTTGTGGATAGAAGTGAGCACAGAGACAGCAGCTATGCACAAGATAGGCTGGGTAAAGAGTCAAGATTTTGATTCACTTAAAATTCCAAGGGTTTCATACAGATACAAGATCAATGCAAAATATCCAAGAAGTACACTGAAATTAGAAATTTAGAAAGAGTGCCTAAGAAAATTTTGCATAATGAATGCAAAGTATCAGGTGAATACCTAGTTTGAAGCTGGCTACCCACCTGAGTCAGGGGCTTAACTAGTAGGCTGGGGTCTTTGTCTGAGAGAATTACTTATTGTGAGTAAAACAAATGCTGCAGGAGACACCAAAAATGCTTTTGTAGCAGACTTAAGTTCCTGTTCTAAATCAGGCAGAGCAAAATCTGGAACACATTTGCCCCAGGGAAGCAGCGTATAGTATACTGGATGTTATGTACTTCTATGGTATCATAACTATAAATTCCATCCTTAAGCCAAAGAAACCATCATCAAAATGTAGTATGCTTATGAAAACATGATGATCTCTGTTTTCCTTTTTATAAACCAGATCCTCTCCATGCATCTCTATGGAGGTTTATTTTCAGGTATCTGGAGGTTTGTCTTGACCTCCCCAACACCAATCCACTGACAATTTGTCTGGCATAAGATTTTTTTTTCTCTTATCATTTCTTCTGTGGGTGTTCTTAAATTAAAGACAAATAAAATGCTGTACTTCTGATGTTTTATTCTTTATGTTACAATGACTCTACCTCCAGTTTATGCAAGTTAGCTTTAAAATGAGATTGGAAAAAAATCTAGTGCATAATCAAAAAGATGGTGCTTATGATAGCAGAGTGCAGAAAAATGATCAGATTCTCAAAGTAGTAGCAGAGACAGAGTAGATCCCACTTCAAACAAAGGTGAAGAGTTCAAGCATTTCCTGAAATGATGCACAAAAAATGTGCTTCAAATGAATGAGAAATTTTTTATCCATTTGCACATTGGTTGGGTAACAACTCTATCACTGATGTGAAAGAAAGCTCAGATCTCTCCCTTTTCACATTGAGGGTCACAAGAACTGTTTTGTGAGTAAGTGCCAGTAACTGATTGTTTTAAAGTCTTATTTCTCCAAAAGCTCTTCTAATACAGGTTCAGACAACACAGAATTACCTGCAGAAATTTATGTGCTTAGAGTGCTTTGTGGACCATTGTAAAGAGGAAATCTATAGACTAGATAGGAAATACACTAAAAACCATTTTAAGTTCAAGAGCCAATTTTAAACTTTTTTTTTTTTTTTACTGACTTTCATTATTCTAATCCTGATCTCCTTATCAATATTTTTATCTGTGTTGGAAAAATAATATAATAAAGAACTATAAAGCCCTTATTTACAAAAATGGCACGTATTAGCAAGGTACAGGCAGTACACAGTAGGCTAATAAATGAGTCTGTACATCAGTTTTACTTAAGGTACTTTTCTCCAACCAAGTGTAGGAAATAGTTGCATTATAGTTTTAGCATTCTTGATGACAATATAGGAGAGTGAATGAAATATTTTCATAGAAAACAAGTTGTTAAAAAAATTAACATGCTAGGGAATAAGGGCTCTTTAGATTGTTCAGGCAAATGTTTTTTCTTTCCTCAGGAATATTATGATAATCCTGTACCTTTGCACTGCAGTTTCTTATCCAGAAAGGGAATAAAATTGGAGTAAAACATTGCATGAACTAACTCACAGCATTAAAAAGGCTCAAAGAAACCCAAAATATGGCAGGTTAAAACATCTTCATTAACCATAGGCACACAATGCTTTCATTTTTAGATCATTCTCAATATCACATAATTCCAAATGCTCTGAGGTTTTTGGGACTTGAATGACCATACAATTTATTGGATACATACCTAACCCTATCCGAATGATCAGAAACTCTCATGTTTAGAAATGGAAATATTAAATGACAAGGACATCCACTCAGGGCATTTACTCACAAGAGAATCAGGAAATGCATGAAAGGAAAATAAAGGCACAAGAGAGAAATAGTCCAGTTTTGTTTGGTTGATTTTTTTGATGGGATTGGTGTGAGTCTAGGAAAAGCATTCTCATTTGCTCTTCTGTTAACCCAAGTAATTTACCTACCTTGCTAAATGATTTTACTAAAATCTTGTGATGTTTGCTGAACAAGTAAATATGATCAAAGAAAAAAAGTCTGTTCAAATTATTTCATTATATATTTATAAGTTTACCATACTTTCACAGGTTGTTTTAACAATTTATATGCTCATCATTTTAATTGCTACCTAATATATACCTTTTTTGCATCTGTATTTGCTACTGCATTTTCTTATCACATTTACTATTCAAAAGGAAAGTTGATGCAATGTAGCATGCTTTAAATGAAACACAGTGAACAGCAAAGCTGCTGAAGCTGTTTTCTATAACTGCATACTTTCTATGATTTCAGAAATGATAACTATTTGATCTGAATTGTTTCCTGTTGCTTTACAAAACAGGTATTTTATAAAGATAGGCTGTTTTGAAATATCTATGGAAGCTTTCTGAACATGGGTATTTTAATGATTAGGAAAATCCTTTATGCTTCCTTTGCTTTTTTCTGCAAAGTAGGTTTTGAGAGCTCCATAGTCCCCAAATACTGTAAACATGCAGTTAACACAAGAAAACATCTTTGCAAAACTGAGAGTAGTTGACTTTTACTGGCTCTGTTTCTTTGATAGAGAGTATAACTCCACAAAAGCTGTACCTGTAGCTAGAAGCTACGTTAAAGATATTTAATTTTATTATTACTAAGAAAATACATTAAAAAATAAACAGAGACAATTCCTTTTTTGTTCCATAAGCTTACATCTTAGAAACATTTAGAAAAAGGTGATCATTAACTAAATTCCATTTGCAAAATCCCAGAAGCAATATGTGAAAATTTCCCTCAGTATTCCCTTTCTCATCTTTCTCCACCTGGGCCTTCCGTCAAGAAAAAAACAAAGATAAGATGGCACGGAATGGGTTTTATCTGGCCACAGACATTGCCCTTGATATGCAAGTCTCAAGCTTGCCTAATAGGCAAGATATTATAGTCTAAATTAAGTCTTTTGAGGTTATAATTAATGTAGAAATATAAAGAAGACATTAGATGGTATCGCAGTTGCTGGAAATAACAGACCATTTTGGGATAAAATCCGGATTTAAACAAGTATCTACAGTACACATCTGTCACCATTATGTGGCAGCTGCTCTATCTTGCAGTTTATTTCAGTGGTTGGCAGAACCGAGACATACTGTACTATTATATTTTAAAATACTAATACCATGGAAGATTATGTGCTTTGCTCTATAGACATACAAGAGAGATGGGAGGAATGTTTCTCTGTTCTACAATCTAGCTGGACAGTTAGCAGAAAGCAGGAGTACAGGAGCACTCATTCCTAGAGAGTTTGTTTATACTCTCTCAGTGACTTCTAGAGGGTCAGTATAATTAGATATGTCAATGTGCAATAAAGGACTTTAAAACCCACAGCACTTGCCATCCCAGCACACAGGGTCCTTGGGTAACTTAATTCTTGGAATTTTTCCACAATAAAAGTAGAGAATTCATTCTCTGAAAGAGAAAGTTAATGGGACAGCTTCCTTGTTAGCTCTCCTTCTTAGTAAATCTATGCTTGTGATACAAGAGTGCTCTTAAAACGGATTATCAGGGGACCTAAAATGTGATCCACTCAGGTAAATGATGGTGACTCTTTTGCTACTATTTCGAAGGGCATGTAAAATCTCTGCGGGGATAAGAAAAGCTCAGCTTGTGAAATATGCAAGAGGGTTAAATATTTGGACTGCTTCTGTATCACTCTACATGCAAAGTGAGCAGTTTCCTGTTTGGGCACATCAATACTAAAACTTTACCAGTTTCTTCAGCAATCTTCGAGGCTAGTCCCGGTGGACAGCTGAAGGGCAAAACCGTAGAAAACTTCTTCTGATGCAGCTTTAGAAAATACATTTTTAAAAAGTGTTTCTGGTTTGAGATTTCACTTGTGGTGAATGGACAAAAAAACCACCTGCACTAATCTGTATGCACTCCAAGGAAAACAAAATGATAATTCTGCTAATGTCAGCTTACTGTAGTCTTCTTCTCTCCAAGAAAACTAAGGGGTCTTCCTCTCCACCAGGAGCTGTCTAATTATGTAAAGGAAAAGTGATTAACTGATTATGATGAATAAATTAATCTCTGAGGACTTGTATGTATTCAGACATTTCTAATTAGTATGGCTTTCATGAAGAAATTCAAGGCAGTCCTCTGTTCCTATTAGTAACGATCAACAGAACAATAAGTAATTTTTGGCAGCTCCTTGCTAAATTATTAGAATTAACATGGGATTAAGGATTTGTGAAAAATTTGTCACTGATTAATGATGTGAGACTGACAAGTACCACAGACCTCCCTGGAAAAGCACCCATATCTAATGATTTCAGTAAGCAACAATGGAGCAGGTAAAATACAGGGGTTTCCTGTCAGCTGTGCCTGGAATGTTGATTCCCTTTTCAAGCTCCCTACGCCTTACTTTTTCCTAATGAGGACCATCAGTTGTTGCATGCAGGAACAGTATGGTTCTGTTCCTGCATCTCTGGGCATTTCACAATGCTTTTGCAAGTTCATTTTGTAAACACATTAGCTACCAAATCTTTTTGCAGTTCATTGTTTCTCTCTTCTTTGAAATGCCCTTCATTAGGTTCGCTAAAATTGTGTCTTCGATGATGACTGGTCTATGTATGCAGCCTTCTAAACTAAAAATCTGTGTTTAACAACAGTAATTTGAATTTTGAATACTTGATCGTGGTGATGAGGGGACAAGTCTGAGCAGATCAGTTAAATTAGCTGTTTGATGGCTGTGAAAAAAACCAGGTATAATTCCAAGATACATTGAGAAAGTTATTTCTACCAGACTAGTACATGCCTCTGCACAAAGCACTCATTCATAGTATTCTGAAAGTTTTCATAATATCAGTGAAGAAACATGAATTTAAACTAAAACAGGCATAAAGAAGAACTAATAGTTGCCTGGGGAAAAAAAGAACCCATGAGAGGAAATTGATGACATGTCTACCCAGTAAAATGAAGTACAATGGAGGCAGTCTCTACCTCTAGCCAGGTTGATACTTTTACACATCATGATGCAGCTCCATATAAGGGTAATAACCTGGATTTTAAAAAGTAGTATAAGATGGTATTTTATCTGAGCTAGGTAGCCTGCCTCTGAAAAGGCTTCATTAACCCATGCAGAGCACTACGTGGCTGCGCTAGTTCCTGTTCCAGGGCAGATTCAAACAGTGTCTGCTCAGGGGCTCCATGGCACTCCTCAAGCAATGCACTGGCATGGAGGATCCTACCTGGCTTTGTGAAAGGAATGGGGTATCAGTAATGCAACAGCTCTAAGTGAGTAGACTAGAAAGGCAGATGGTAGGAAAGGAGCTATTTCTACTAAATGACACCAACAGCAGAGAAATAGGGAGGCCTATAGCCTTCCCATTTTGGATCTGCTTTCTACTAGGAGTAGTAAAGGACAAATACCTACATTTTAGAAGGAACGTGATCTGTTTACAAATGGAACTAAACCACATTAATGCCTGAAATGAAAGGCTGCATAGGATGATCTGGGTCTTCTTTTTTAAGTCCTTCACTGACCATATTGTATGTTCTGTTAACAGAAGTTGGCTGTTCTGTTAACAGAAGTCGTCAGAAAAATATATGTGCCTTGCTAAACTCTCAAAATAAGCCAAAATGTACAGTATATGGTAGCCTTTTGTTATCAGCTATAGTTCCATGAATGTGTTTTGCGTATTATGAACATGCTGAATAGATATCTGTGTTTCCAAATAAGCAAAAATGTTGGTTTATAAGGAAGGATATTCACCTTTTGTCAGCCATTATCATGAGAATGGATGGACAGTTCGTGACAAGCACATATTTACAACATGTTGCAATCAATCTGAAACATTTGTAAGCTTGAAAAAATTAGGAGAGAGTTAAAAAGTAATCAGGTTACTTAACTGCCATAAAAGTGTCGGTCAACTCTAGTTTGGAGAATTCTTCGTCAATACTTCAGTGACATCCAAAATTGCAGCAAAATTCATCACTATGTTCAAAACTTGATCTGTGTTCTCTTTGACTGTCTCTTTCTGTCTTGTTTTGCCTTGGATGAAAAATGAGCAAATTGTGTCAATACGTTTATTTATTTTAATAAACAATGGGAAGAGAGTTGTGAATGCCTGGTTTTCCTTATACATAACTTTCCTTGCTTGCTTTCCACCTACACATATGAAAACATTTTCAGTTAAAGGGGGCTGAACATAATGCAGTGGAAGACAATGGTGTCAAAGCAAAAGCTGTGCAGAAATGCTAGCAAGAAAAAGCATACCTACTCAAAGCTACACCTCTCCCACCCCACCCACCCCCACTCACTCCCCTCTGCAGAGTCAGCAGGACTGCAGTTAATCCCTCTGTTTCCTCAATAATAGCCACTTTCACTGTAACTAACCATGATGTCACAAAGCAGGGATTATGACTTCAAGTGGGGAATAAACAGTGGGAGTAGCTGGATTCTTCTAAAACAAAGACCTTGTTCTCATGCAAATATATCTAGTTATTAAGAAGAAGCAAACATCATATGCAAAGGGATTTGTTTCTGAAGAGATTATTTTTCAAAGTTTTCTGTGAGGCAAGAGCTGTTTTAAAAAGCATACTGGAATATTACAGCTCTGCAGTAGTGGGTGGCATCGTTTCAATATCCATTGCTGGAAATCCATAGTCCGGGCAGAAATCTGACTTGCACAAATGCTTGGTGCTGAATAAGTGGCCAGCACAGAGGGTCCCTCTATTTGGATGCGAAATGTTTTTGTTCAGAGCCTCTCATTTCAAGAATTTGTTATTTACCAGAATAAACTATTCTTTCCGTTGAAATTGCTCATACATATTCTTACACTGAAGCCAATTGTGTGTGCTTGCGTGGGTATGTATATGTAAATGTTGGCAAAATTTGTATTCACTCATTTATAAATTTATTGAAGCAGGATGAAGTAGTGTTCTCATTTGCTGTCATTTTGCAGACACTTAATTTGCACTCAAATGCCTCAAAAATGTCTTCACTTGAAATCTACAAGGCTGGAATCAATTCAGCTTGAAAACAATGTACTAAAAGAAAAATAAAGATCTGAACATTTAAGCACACAGTGACAAAGCATCGTTAGTGAGGAAATTGTAGTATTTCCCCAAATTAGGTTTGCTGCCAGTACTTATTTATAAATAGCCTGCTTTTAAATTTTGCTATACGAGTGTAGTTCCTATTTAATTAAGAAGTCTAGAAATGTATTTACTGCAAACTATTAGACTCTCATTTGCACTGAGCAGATTACTTTACCTTGCTCTGACCTAACCACAATAGTTGTAAAGCACCTTTATCTTATTTAAGTAGGGCATGGAGGTCCTGAGCATAATGAAGCATAACAGCAACTGGAGGTAAAGCACTGGCCCATCTCCTTTCCTCCTTACAGATCATCTTAACAAAATGAAAACAAAAGGCCGTCACACAAACACCTCTCACTCCTTCCTAGCTTCAAGGCTGCATTTTGAGGAGCTCTGGGGCTTGGAAAATGACATCGCCTTTAAGCCATTGACTCCATTGATTTCAACAAGCACTGGAAGAAACGTTAAGACTGAAGAATAATGCAAATAAACACTGAGGTGATGTCTATAGTAGCACTGACAGTACAGAACAACAGACAGCCTGCTCCCTTGTGATGCCTTCAGAAAGCTTACTGGGCGAGCAGTGTGAGAAATGGTGGAGTTCTTTAGGATTCTGCTTTTATTTTAATATTTGTATACACAGAAGACCAAAAAATGGGCATCCCTTTCTGACAAATAGTGAACTTAAAACCTGTCCTTGCTGTCATAAGATACTTTTTGTCCCTGGCTTCAGTGGAACCTAACCTTCAGTAGAATTAGAGCAACTAGAGACTAATCCATGTTCATTTTGTTTTGTTTTAATCTGAGAATTTAACTGAAATCTGAAGTTCATAGACAAAAAGCTTCATATTTCAACTCTGATTAAATAGTATGCAGCCTGCATTGATAAATGTATCTGAGTGAGAATGCTAAACTTTGCCACAAAATTATCTACTTCATGTCACCGATTTAGGATTTATTACTATTTTGTTTTACAATAATGAGAGAAAAAAAATAAGAGTTATAATTAAACTGTATTTTATTTCATCTAGAGAGAAAAGCTACATAATTTACAAAAAGAATAAATTGAATATTTCTATGAGTAATAAATATTGTTAGGAACACAATGCTTATTGATGAAAAAAATATGGGGAGTTCTTAACGTTATGTTGTAACCCATAATGTCATGTTCTTTCACAAGAAAGTGTCATTCCCAGTATATAAACTAGTCTGCAAAAATAGGTGTTCTGCGCTTAATACCAACAAGGTGTATCTTTGTCAGCATCACTGAGGACAAGAGCAAACAGAGTACTGACATTCCACTTCTTATCAGTTATTGAAAACAGACATTTTAATGGGTATGGCACTCAGCAGACCTCAAGACTTTCTTTTTATAGCTTTGAATTGCCACCCTATAATTCAGTACTATTAGCCTCCACCTCTTTCATTTTATCATCCACAGGTGAATACATTTGTTGAAAACATGATTTCTAGATGCTTAATGCAAGTTAAAACTGTCAAAAATACAAAGGAAGAGAGAAATATATGACAGTTATGCAAGTGAAGGGACATTTGTAAAAGTGATTTATACTTCCACTAAATAACAAGAAGTCCTACCTAAAGGGCAAATTCTGCAGTCCTTAGGAAAAGAAAGGCTTTTTGAATGTATTATAAATTTTGTCTAACTCCTGAAGCCCTGATTCAGCAAAGTGATTAAGCATCTGCCTAAATTTAAACATAATATTAGTCTCTATCTTCCTTGGGAGAACTTGCAATTAAGTGGCACATATCTTTAAATTCTGTATTAAATCCAGACAATGAAAATCCATAGGTGAAGGTTTTATTTTTTACATTATTGGTAGGGGTTTGATACATATTTATTTTTAGGAAAGATTAGGTAACCTGAGCTCACTGTTATCAACAATAAATAGCAACTAACCGACTGAAGGTTAATAGCAACCGAGTGCCAGACCCACCAAAAGACCTGTCTTCTGTAGCCTGTTCATGTGTTGCTATAGAATAATTACTACCAAAGAAATAAAAGAAACGGTCTGCTGTTTGTTAAAATATTTGGAGAACATGTAAGCCAGTAGCTTACATAGCAGCTATCCTCAGATTTTTAATTTGGCTCAGGTGATTAGGCACAGCTGAGATACAACAGAGATCTATGCCGTGTCAAACATTATGTGGAATTTAAACAAACATTGTTATCACATTGGACATCTTGATATTAGGATTGGTATTTCTCAATTATCTGTTCACAGCCATCACACAACACAAGTCCTGACTTGCCTAGAGTCAAAATATCAGAAAAAAAAACAACAAATAGTGAGAACAAATATGTGAGGGAGCCCATAAAGGAGAAGATGAAAGATGAAAGGGCTAAGCAGTGCTTTGGTTGGTTTAACTTCTGGGTTTTAAGTGTATGTGCCTATTTGCACACAAAAGTGCCCATACATATGTAAGCACACTTCTTTTTTTTTTTTTTTTTTTAAAAAAAAAAAAAAACCCAACCCACTTATCAAAGTTAGCTTTGAACCATGATCCAAGCACTGAAAATGGTTTCTATGGCTGTCTTTTCCTAATGGTTAGAAAATAACTTTAAAAAAGGATAATAAATGCTCCCAACAGGTAGCACATTATTGAAGTGTTTGTGACTTGATGCTCAACCGGTGAAGGTACAGTACAATGGGTTATTGATGGACACACATGTGGGAACCACAGGAGTGCCAAAAGAACTCATTGTTATCAGCACTACATAATATAATGCTGAATGAATTAACTGTGGTGATTGCTTAAAATGTACCTTTTTGTGTAATAGCCCTAATTATCAGCAACCCTTTACAATGAGTGGATAATCGTTTTTAATTCCTTCAGCATTCATTGTAGTAACATTAATCATGATGAGCTCATTTGGTTTTAGTGTGAATATAATATGGGATACCATAGGAATTCTGTTGAAATTTAGCAGTGTGTAATGCCTGCTTGCTATACAGGGTTATCTCAAATTCCCTTCATACACAATGAATGTTGGCTGGTATACAGTCCAGGGTATAGCTCAGTTCAGCTGTCTTTGGAAATATCTACCCAATAAAGTACAAACCAAGACCAATGTGAAACCTGAGGCTTTCCAGAGCTTCCTTCTGCAGTGGCTAAATAGGGGCATTGATATGCCCAGACAAATGATCTAGGGGGAAAAAATAAATCAGATTACTTGTGACTGTAAATCAAGTCAACCCTATATGTATACAGTCTGTGCATCTCTGTATCGATTTCCACTTGTAATGCATCCAGACAAAAAATCCTCACTGGCAGGTAAACTGAGTCACCAGTTTCTAGGTGAGTCTTTTGTAATTACTAATGCACTGGATACCCAGCATACCTCATTTTCTAAGCTAGAATAGCCACAAAGGGATTGATACTTACTAAATGGAATTCTTTACTTATAGTTGGCTTGATACACATTTTATATTTTTTTTAATTCTATGGATTGATAAGAACTGGCTGATTAATTGCTTTACCTGTTACCTGTTGTAACTGATGACTGGGTCAGTAAGTGTCTTTGTTTAAAGTATTAGGCTATTTTCTCCTACATAGACTAAAAAACCCCCAAAACCAAAAAAAACCACCAAAAAACCCCAAATGTGGTGCCTTTACCCACTGGCGATATTTCTCTGGGGCACCACTGACTTCTGATTTTGTATTATCTGGTACTTGGGGCAGAAGTGGTCATTCATTGTTGACCTGTGCTAGTGTATTAACTAGTGCACTGGGAAGATTCAAATTTCTACCTGTACTCTTCAGGTATTGCTCATTTCTTGTGGCTCTCGGAGACATAAAGTTCCACTCACAATTCAGCTGTGCATAAGCATGCAAACAGGCACAAATATAGACCTTGTGTGACTACAGAAGGATTTTGATATGATTATTTCTATGCACGGATTAAAAATAAGCTTGCATGAGCATTCAAGAAATTCAACTCAATTTTAGTCAAACCTAAGAGAACAGAAATTTAAAGCTCCATTTTTGAAAGTCATACGTTAGACTCTGCAAATTTTCTAAAGCCACAGTGCTGGCTCAGATTTTTCTGAACTGTGACAATGCAAACCGCTGACACCTTTTTTTTCTTTTAATTGTTTATTTTTCAAGCTGTTTCTGGTGAGTGGGCATCAAACCTGCAGTGCTGTGACAATTTATTCTAATGGAGGATGTGGTCCCTGATAGGTTTAGAGGCTCTACAAAAATCTATACAGCCATACTATTTACCCATCTAGAAATGGCTTGTGTTAGCAGTAATGAATTTAGAGGTTTCTGCAACTGCTTTTTCATTATGAGATACTTCTGCAATGTTTGCAAATAACTTGACACAAAAATTCAGGAAGTAATTCTATTTCTAAGCTACCTTATCTTTTCTATTTTATCTTTTAAGGAACTTAGTACCAGGATTATCTTCATATTATACCTTGTACAAAGCTGAAAACTTTATCAACATTAAAAATGAAACCGTCAAGGAGAAACTAGCTGTTTAAGTGCTTTGCTGTTCTCTTTGCTTCTGCTTGTAAGAGTGGGTGAAAGTTCATGCTCTTTTAGTGCCTTTTTAAGGAATCATGTTATGCCAAGGTGTGCAGCAGTGCCATAATGGAGTTTCGAAAGCAAATTGGAGCACTAAATGTTTTATTAGATCTGCCACATAGTTAGGATTGGCCTGGAGGGTATAAGACACAGGTTAAGTGTCTGTTTTAGGCTCAGGCCATTGGAAGTCCAAGTTGGCTTGTGAAAAACATATATGTGAGTGGCTCTTCATAGCTGCTCTTAGACTGTCAGGACTCTCAGGCAATTCAGGCAGGAGAATTTTTGATTACAGTAAAATATTCACTTGCAATGTTATAATTACCTTGGAAATTGAGTACTTTTTTATATAAATCAGCCCTTAAATTTGTCCAATAATTAGATATATTTTCATTGATAATATTACTAAACACAAAGCGCTGTCAATACCACATACCTTCTAAAAGTATGTTATTAAAACACAGTATACACCTGTATATTTCAAAATACAGCTATATACTAATTTTTTTTGGTATGGTCTTTATATTGAATTTTGCAAAATATGACAAATTCTTTCTTAAACTTCCTTCCCCCCCACAATATGTATTGACATTTAAGTAAAACCATTACCACCCCACCCCAGTAACGTTGGTAAAAAATTAAGTATTCTCACAGAAAGGATGTATAATTCATACAATCAGTTTAGCCCATAACAAATTCACTAACTTTTTTTTGTTGCTTGTTTGTATTTTTTTGTTTGTTTGTTTTATGGAAAAAGCTAGTGCTGTATCAGATTGTTGAATGCAGAATGAAATAAAAAATCTTGATGAAAATATAGTCTGAAAATAGGAAATAAGATTAGAGGTGACATATTGTTATCAACTATGAGGTCTTCTTCAGGCTGTAAGGATTAAAAAACCACAGCTATTCTGTGTTAGCCATCATATCAAGCCTCTGTTTGTTATAGAATTCAAAAATAATTGTCACCTTAGGGTTGCATACAGCAATATGAATTAGACGTGGGTAGCTATGAACTCTGATTTTTTGGCAACTTACAGCTTGGATAGCTTGTTGCCCAAAAGGAAGCTCATGGTCAAAGAAATTCACATTAGACATTCTTGCTTTCAAGCTCAATAAAATTTGCTAAAAAAAATATTAAGAAATCTGGTGTCATTGCAACCCCTGGTTAATGAACCATGGTAGCATTCAATTTTTTGAATTTGAACTCCTGCTTAACTTAATGCACATTAAAAGCTAACCTTTTTCTTTTTTTTTTTTTTTTTTTTTCTATTTGTGTCACCAACTGTAATTAAATCAGGTCTGTAGCTTTCAATTATGCTTGTCCAAGTTTTGAGCTCTTGAGTCTTTTGTGAAGACTTACTGCTGAGTGCAAAATGTGAGATAAGTTGTAAATGTTTAGACAGGATGACAATTCAGAGGTCTGATTGATTACTAAAAAAGGATAAATAGAAGGTGTTTTTAAAGGGGTTTTTTGGACAGCAGCCCAAGGGACATTTTAAGAATGTTTTGAGCTGTTTCTTAGTGAGGAAATCACCAAATTAACAAGATTATTTTAGTACTTGCAGGAGAGATGGAAAAGCCAATTTAAACAACGTAGTTAATGTTTTATGCTTTTTTTATTCATGATTTATACTGAAATGGCCTAACTTAGCTCTACCATAACTGACAGCAACATGACAACCACAAAGTTCTCTACTTCCAAATAAAAAAGATTCACTGAGGTTAAGAGGGAGCAAACACAGTTTTACCCTTTGATCATGCCTAGTTTCAAAAGGTTTCTATATTCATTCTCTTTATTTGGATGACACTTTATTGCACTTTTAAAGCAGTCTAAACTGCATTACATAAAGCAAGTTACACTTGGTTTCTCACTGAAATTACCATCACATTTTAATTTACACTTAAACGATGAGGAACAAGGTGTAAGTCCTCAAGTTCTGATCTTATTGAAATCAATGATAAAATTGCCGAGGACGTAAAAAGAGCAGGATCATGTAATATGAATTTGTTAGTTACATATCTTTAAAAAAGAAGCTTGCAGGGCTGTAGATATTTTTTCATGATACAATTTAAGATCAGATAATGGCTATCCAAGAGACTAATATGACTTTGGCACTACAGAAAAATCTTCCCAGAATACAGTACAGATGCATGGGTACCCCTGATCGTCAAAGCAGCAGATCAGGTTAATACCATGTTTCGAATGGAAAAAAAACAACAAAAAACCAAAAAGCCAGTACTAAGAAGCCACATCAGAAATTGATGGCAGGTAGGCACCTGATAAAATCAGTCTAGTAAAAGTCCATTAGCAGTCTAAAACAAGGAGCAATTATGCATATGTTTAGATCTGCTGTGGAAAAAAACCCTAAAACTGTTCAGAAAGTTAATCATACCTACATACTAAATCTGTCATGAACCAGAAAATATGATATTAGCAGCCACGGTTGTCACAACAGGTACTGACCCTGCCACCTCCTGAACTAAAATAGTCTGAGTTACAACAGCTTCAGTTTAAGAGGCTGTCTCTGCAGTCAGAGATAAATGGGGATTTCTAACTATGCACATGGGCGAGGGATGAGGGAGTCATTCTTTTTCAAAAGAATGAATTTTAATTAGCAGCGGACAAAGCAATGTCTGCATGCAGGTGTGAAATCAGGTTAGGTGTAGAACTGGGCCTTACTTTGATACTGACAGAATGTGATTACTTATTTGAGACTGAAAGACGTTTGAATTTTTTGTATCCTCTAAAGCAGAGTGAAAGTTTACAAATACAGACTGAAACCATTTGTGATATTGTTGGGTCAGTGAAGTCAGATGCCATACTTCCCAAAAATATCCCAAAACCACTGTAGCAAGATAAATATGATCTAAAGCTACAGATTTAAATCCAACATAGCCCTCCAGTCTGAAAACTGATTTTTCCACCTCTTTTTTTTTAAAAATGTTCTATGTCTTGAATTGAAATAGCACCTACTTTCATATTATCTCTCATTTCTCATACACAGATAATAATAAAATCTGCAGTTTTGTTGTATGCCATCTCTTTCACATGTCTCTAGATCTACCCCACAGACAAAACCAAAATCTCATATTTTCATCATCCTATATCTCAGTCAGTAAAACACATATTTTTAAATTACCTATCTGATTGTAATACCACTGGAATGAATCATCTGTTACTTAACTTTTTTTTTTTTCTTTCAATGATTCTGTTCTGTCAGACATAATCTGTTCATTTTGCTTTTCAGTATCTTCTGTAGTTCACTGTCAGTCTGATCTGGACACATACCTACACCGGCCAGTGATGGGGCTTTATGGTCTTTTCATTACAAAATGCAGTTCTAGGCATGTAGCTGTATTGCCTTTCCACTCTGGCCCATCACTGTGCCAGTCCCTAAGGTACAAACTATGATTCAATTAATTGGCTATTCAGCTGCAATCTGCTTTCTCTTATCAGCCAGTAACATAAACCTTTACTCAAAAAAAATAGAAAAAAAAAATCATGGTTTTGTCATGTTGTTGCTCATGGTTAGATTAGTTGAAACTGTGTAAACCTACACAAAGGTACCATTTTCATTTCATGTAAGCATCCTAAAGCCTTCCTTAAAACTCTGATCATTGGTAGAATTAAGTTGAGGATAGAGTTTTGATTTAGGAACCAAACATTTTAATTTTGCAGAAATAAAAAGGTTGATAAAAGTTTTGGGAAATTTTTGACAGAAAGGGAAAAAAAAAAGAACATTTGTTAACTGGAATTATTTTATTATTCCATATGAAATGAATGCTTCATTGTTCTTTGAATTCTTCAGATTTCTCAATTGCTATCAATTTTTAAACAAAGTAATGACAATATAAAAAAAAATAAGAAGAAGCTCCCTTTATAAATTTTAAGTGGAATCCTTTTATTACTTTCTTATCCTCATACTTATTTTATTTGGCAGAAAGAACCTACTTAATTCAACCTAGAATTTCTGTTTTCCAGTAAATATCATATTAATGAAAAAAGTCACCTGGCTGCAAAATGTTTGACTAAAATTCAGTTGCTGTCTTGCAGGAACTACAGCCCATAAGTGCAACAAAAATTAGATCTCCTTTGCCCCTTCTGTCTCTTATCAACCTCTTGTCTCTTGCAAGCAAAATCTATTTTTTTATTATTCCCTTACCTCACATCATAGTGGAGTCTGAGGTCAGTACTGAGACTCCAAAATGTTATCATAATACAAACCATAAGAAGAAAGACAAGATGATAGTTTCTGTTTTCAAAATTGCAAGAAATGTATTTTGTAATTATAGATATATGAGCTGCATAGTCATGAATAGGGAAATGATTAAAGGACATTCATTACTCAAAGTTTTGTAAGGGGCATGTGCATAGACTAATAAAAAAGGGCCAATCTTTTTGTACTTCTTTTTTTGTAAAAGTAGAACTGAAATAATATTCCAAACTATAATTTTGACAATGGGCTGTAGGAGACAATTGACAGTTTAAAGATCAACAAAAAACCTGTTGGGTATCCAGATTCTGTCTATTCAAAACTATTTTCATATGTGTACATTTATAAGAACACAGGGTTGGGTTTTTTGTTTGTTGTTTTCTTTGGGGGTTTTGTTTGTTTGGTTGTTTGGTTGGGGTTTTTTGATGTGGCTGTTGAAGTTAGCTGTGGGGTCTCAGCTTGTGGATCTCAGGGAAATAATTTTCAATGGGCAGACCTTCATTCACTTCTTCTTCCTTTTGCACATATTAAAGGAAATGTAAACTAACTAAATGTCACCTGAAGCTCCTTCGTAGCACAGGTTAGCCATAACGATGATGGGTGGCACCAGCACCTTGAAGTAAAAACCATGATGGTGTCACAAAAGGTCTCAAACATTTTCAAGCAATTGTCCAAGCTCAGACAAATTAGAAGCACCGTTGCTGAAAATGTTTTGCGAGTATTTTTAAGTATCTTCTTGAAATACACTGCAAAACAAAAAGAACCAGCCAGAATCAAAACAGAAAAGGTCTAAAGTACTCTGCAAATGAGCAAAACATAATTAGTTCATGGTACTTATTTTTAGGTAGTTTTCCAGTGTTCCCAGAGAAAGCTTAGAGAAAACCTTGAACTCAGTCTGCAGGTTAAAAGGGAGCAATATTCTGGTAAGTCTGTCAGAGCTTTGACATTCACATATCTTTTTATAAATCTACAGTACAAAATACACTGGCTTATCTTAAAATTGTAGAAATACCTGCCATTGACAGCAAGCACTATGTAAACTCCGTAATTTTGGTTTTCTCATCACTGAATTTATTAGCTGACTATCATATGTGACTTCACGTGTAGTTGAAATATGTTTGGAAGAGTTACCAAGTTATTGTCACTTTCATTTAGGTGTGGAAGAATAATTTGTGATTTCTTTGGGAAATGCTTTCTTTTTAAAAAGTGTATTGAGTCACAATGAATGTCAAATGCTTCAAAAAGTAAAAGACAGTGTTTAGTGAGAAACTTTCAGCCTTTCAGTTTCCAAGTACAGCAGTTAAAGGGAGACTTTTCTTCCACACTCTATCATTACCCCTTCAGCCCCTCTGACATTTTGACATATCATCATTTCCATGATCTCAAGCATGTATACATTGATTTTTCAATCATTCTCTATTAAACCCAACAAAAGAAATTTAATGATCCAATTGAATCAATCCAGGGGAAATAACTGCTTGTTTCAATGCTATTAAAAGATTCATGCTATTTTTAAAGTTTTCTTTTTTGTTGTTTTCTCAACTGAAATAAACAAAAAGTAGCTGGTTCCCTCCAACATAAAAAAATTATATTTGAGTGAGGGGATATTAAAGGCCTTGCAGGCAATGAAATCACCTGTAGTCATAGGATCCCTGCCAGGGCCAGGGAGGAGCACATTGCTGAGAGATGTGGTACCTCCTCAAAGGGCATTTGCAATTGCCCTATATCTGCTCAGCCTGGCTGAGCTCTGCTGCAGCTTCTTTGACGTGGTCTCCAGGCCAGCACAGGAAGGAGGTGGGACCATAGCTGACCCTCCTTTAGGGAAGCTACTTCGGTGCGGAGGACAAAATTCATGATGCATTTGAGAAACACAGCTGTGGCTGATCTTTGCACTGTGGCACGTATGGATAAGAGCGTCTTGCACACTAACACAGAAACAGTTACCTTGTAGCACAGCTGTGGCTGATCTTTGCACTGCGGCACGTATGGGTAAGAGCTTCTTGCGCACTAACACAGAAACAGTTACCTTGTAGCACAGATATGTGCTAATGATTTTTCATTAATTGCCTGTGTATCATCAAGAATCTATCTCTAAATGCACTGTCTATTGGCATTTTTCCAAAAGAGAAGAACTAATATAAAGCTTGAAGGATCTGTACTTTATAAAGAGGTTTGAAAAGTCATTACATCAACTTTGCAGGGATGAAAGCCTGATATTCTGGTTCCTATATTGGAAGATTACCAGCCCTGTTGGTTCCCACTAAAGAGTTCCTCTTCTATTAGCAAAAGCCTTTCTGGCTTAGTCATGTGTATTGGGACTGAGAGTTCTGGCATTCGGTGAAAACTTGATGAGATGTAAGTGTTGGCAGAGTATTTATGGGGCATACTGAGTGACTGATGGAAAATACATGCTATTACCTCTTTAAGGGCTGAAACTGGAAGCTTTTTCTCTTCCTGTTCACTCGGGACAAAACCAACTTGTACATAACTTATCTCTTCCCTTGTTAAGAAAAGGTATGTCTGTATGGAAACAAAGCACTTGATCTTTGTTTGTGTCCAATTAGGTAGGGGAAGGCCACAGCTACCCTGAATTCCTTTGCCAAAGATGAGAAGTCTGTGAATGTTTTTATACTGACTTTTTGGACCCCAGATGTTCAGTGAAGTTCAGATTCATCTTGCAAAATTCTGGACAAAATGATTGCCTAACATAAGTGGATGGTCCCCCAGGGTCAGGAGCTGAAGCATCAGGCACATGCATAGAGTATCGTTTCTCTTGGGCCATTTATTCTGCCTGCCACTGTCCCAGTGGCCTATGAACCCTTCCCACACCGCACAATTAAGTGAACACAAGTCTTTTGAGAGGTTTCCTCCATCATGTACCAAAAAAGCAGATCTTGTAGACAACTGCAGTTTGACTCCCCTTTGTAATTTAGTGACCTCTCCATGTTATGACAGCAATGATCAAAGCTGGGCTAAGGATCAGGTTTGATTTTAGCCATCTTCCTCTGCTGCAGCTCTAAGGTATGGTATAGATGCAACCTACCTGATTTCGTATAGAGTGAGAGTGGACTCCTGAGCCAGAGAACGTGTCTGAATAACATGAAGGTTTTACAGTTTTTTGCAGATTTCCGTTAACTGCAAGCAGCTGGAGAAAACTGCAGCTTCACAGTCCTATTACATCCCTGACTCAGGCTGGTCAAAGCTGCAGAATTTTTATCTGTCTTGGAGAGATGATCGTGCTAATGCAGCTACACTCATTCAGGACGGTGGGGTAACACCACTACCCCAGCAAGTACCCGTCCCTGTCCCATCAGATTCAGCACAACTTCAGCAGTGAGAGAATGAAGGAAGAGGAATTTCAAAACCTGAGAGAGAGGATGACATTTGGGGGTTTTGAAACAAAGGAAAATATAGTTAGGCCTAAAGGATTGGGAGAAAATTAACCTGTATTTAGAAAAGCTATAAGAAAGAATTGAGTCTCTCAAGCTCTCACGGTTTTTTAGACCTTTCCCAAGTACTGAGTCAAACACTTGTAAGGGTGTTTGCTCTCATCCACAGATGCCTATGGAGACTGTGAAGCAAATAAAAGGTTCATTTCAATTTTAATATTTCAAATAAGATGATATCATTATTTGTTAGTTTACAAGAACTTTCCTTTCCTAATCTTATTTTGCATACTTTTGCAATACGTTGAGTAATTTCGGAAGCTAGCTGGATACTATTTCCTTCATGGAAGCAGATGCAGCTTTTTATTATATCAATCAATTTACTATATCAATCACCGTTCTCAATATATTCAGAATTTCTCTATGGTTCATACAAATCAGTCTAAAATAATCAGCAACCTGCCGTGCAATGATTGCAATTAGAGTTGTGCAAATCTTGGCCGTTTCAGTTATAAGGCTTTCACAAGAATACTTTCTTTTAGAAGTACTTTTCTTTTTAACTGATTCGTTGTTTGAGCCTGTTGGCCAATGTAAAAATAAAATTGCCCCATGACTTTTCATAACATAATTGAAAAGTAAGCTCGTGTGAATTTGTTAGACACAACCATCAGCACTCACTGGTACATCTATGAAACACAGCTGATATTCACCACATTTTTACTCTCCTCTCAGTTTTTGTAGCAGCTTCCCCTAAACTCAATAGATAATTTTCATATCATCCTAGTGATCTAAGAATCAAGCTGGGTTTTTTAGCTCGGGAAGTTTAGTTTGCTTGATCATACTTCAAAGTATTTTTAAATTTTGGTAATAAAATAAATTAATATATTGTTATTGTTACTCTGTGCTTGTCCAGAATCCATAAACAGTGTTCTTAGCATGTAAACCATGATCTTCACAAGCATTTGTAATACAGTTTTTGAAGATTACAGAAAGCATAAAGCTACAAAACTTGGTCCCTTCACACTTCTGTAGCTTTAAGAAATGTCTGAATTAAACATCATGGTGCCCCTGAGATGCTCCTATTATAGCTGACAGATGTCAAGGTCTGTACATGGTAATGTGTTTATATCATGGAGAAAAACAAAGCTGTATCATAGAGAGATTAAGCAGCTCCACAGCTGGACTAGCCAGGCCTATCTGAAAGCAGACAATAGACACCTCCAATCCACCATGACATTAAGCTGACAGTCTTTATCTGCCATTGTTACTTAAAACATGGGAACAGTGTTTCTTTGAAAACTCCAAAAGGTACCGGATGTGCTGCAATTCCCAGCCTACCATTTGTTTGTAAGGCAGGCCTGAAGCAAACTATAGCTCAGGACTACTTAGCTATACACCAGTGGCCAGCGGATTGCACGCATGTCTTCCAACCCACTGTGTTCCCTGAAGCATGTCCTTTAGACTATTATGTAGGATTCGGACAATGAATCTTTCCCACCCCTAAAATAAAGGGAAATTTTGAATAGACAATGTTTCAATCTAATATCGTCCCATTCTCCACTGTGTAAAGAATAATTTTTTTTTTTTTTTGAAGTATAGATACAATGGGGTCATTCAGCACATTAGGGAACGACAGATTGTGAAGATTTTCCATTCTTAAAGAAAACACACATATCTTCTTTTCTGGGATAAGAAAAAAACTGTTACTCCTCAGTGTTTGTAATCTCTGAAAAAACAGTTTTCTGTCCGGTGGGAATGAAAGTTTAATACTGCAGACAGTATAGGTGTATTATTCTAAATCATAATATGTTCCAGAATTCTGCAGTTCTTTGTAGCATAGTTGTATTTTAAAAAGAAAGGATGGCATAAAAAAGGTTTTTATGAACGCCTGTTTCTTGCACTAAGAAAATAAGGTTTATTATTCAGACTATTCAGGTTTTAAATGGGAATTCTTGGAATTATTGATTTTACTTACTGAAATTTGAACACATGTGTGTGCAGTTGTATGCATTCACATACATAGAATAGCTCCAATATTAATTTTACAGCACATCCATATTTCAAAGTGAGGTGGTTTTGGACAGTAATGAACTGAAAAATAAATAAATAAGGAAGACTTCAAATAGAATTACAATAACCAAATGCATTATAAGAATGCTTGATCTCCATGTAGTGAAAGAAAAAAAAAATATAGAGAACTTCACAATCTCTTGTTATTAATTTCTTTTAAAATACTAGCTGTACTTTGTCTCTTTTATTTTGCATAATAATAAAATGTGAGAGCAATTGTGGTACTGGGAGTGCAATTAAGCTTTAACACAAAAGAGGCTGGAGTCTCAAAACACAATGGAGGTGCTGAAGTAGTGCTGTAGTTTCAGATTAAAGGATAATTGAGTGGACCTAATAACACTCTAAGCTACAAGCACTGACATTTTTTAGTGGCCTATCTTTGGAACTACTGCCAGAGTTCTTTTAAGACAAGAGAACCGAGCATTTGTACTGAATAAGATTTAGCATAAGGAATAAACAAAAAAGTAGCCATACTATAATACTTTTTGAATGATCATTCAATTTATAGAATAATTTCAACCTGCTTAGAACAACTCTTTGCCAAATCATGAACCAACTCCTCCCTATTTAGAAGTGGTCATTGCAAGACACAAGAAAAAACATTATTGGAAGTAGATACTCAAATAATACCTAATGCTGAAGTTTGGATCCTTATAACACAGTACTTTGCTTTACAAACCTTGAGAATGGTAATCAATTATACTGACTTAGAGTTTACTGATTTATAATTTTTATTACAGAAACAATATGGTTACCAGTGGTTACTAGTCATGAGTGCTTTTGGGTCCCATAAGCAAGTCTCATCATTACAACATCTCTCTTTAAGCAGTGAATTTCAGCACAATTTTTTCATTACTGTGAGAAACAGTTTTTCTGAAGTGTCATTCTGTATGGCCAAATTTAACACATGAGGAGTCTCCCACAATGTTAGACTGGGAGCAACAAAGAATATCTATCCATGAGTTTATAACTATATGGAAACAAGACATTTTTTTACTCTGTTGAGAAATAATACTTCTTACTCAAGTGACATTATCAGAGGTCCGCGTGTGACATTATTCAAAATACAGCAACCACCATTCAGCCAAGAATTTGGAATATATTTCTTTTAAGGAAATGAGTTATATGTTCTGCTCTCAAGAAGCATTTAAGCTTAAATTTTAAGCACATGGTTTCACTTTGTCCCATTTATTTAACATTAATCACATAGTTACTGCTTTGCTGAATGGGAATGGTATTACACACATGCTTAAAGTTAAGCATTTGATTAAGTGTTTTGTTAGAACACTTTGCACCATGCCCTGTAGCACATCTAAAAGAAGTTTTAGTAGATTCAGAAAGCTCTAGAGAGAGCCTAGTGCTGCAGTGTAGCTGTCATTTTACATTGACATCAACAGAATTTTCCTAATATAACCCACTATAATTGAAAGCAATATTGGACCCCAATGTGAGTCAGACACATCAGGGCTGCTCTGCATCATCATCGTCTTCATCATCATGATCATCACCAATTCATTAAGTGAATAATTGGGGCAGGTCACAAAGTTGTCCTAGTTACTAAATGATTCATGTCAATTGCAGGTAACTTTAGTTTTTGCTACATCATAGCAGCAGAAAGGAGCTGCTGGCAGCTACTGTGAGATAATTGCAAAAATTGTCATTAGGAAGGAAATTGTTTTACATCGCAGCCCAAAGGTGTGGAACTGGAAAAATGAAAAAATACAGTTATCATAGGTACTGGTAGATACCAGCTGTTTTGCTTCCTATATTTTTCAAGAAGCATTACCTAAAATTACTTGGATTTTTGTTGTTGTTTGTTATCAAAATAACACATGAAGTTTCAGTTCTTACTTAAAATTCATATTAATAATGTATCTTACCATAGCTAAATTAGTCATGGTAGGTTTGAACTCAGCATGCTTTTTTCCTGCCTGACAACCATTGCCTTATTTCCTCCCTTATATTTTTGGTTTTTTCATTTACTTTATTTTTTTTTGAGTGATCCGATTATGCATTTGTTATGGGTTTAATATAAAATTTGGAAAGAGATTTGAGGGTGGAGGGACACAACTTCCTACCACATCTATTTGATTCTTATTATCTTTGCATAATAACCTATTGCACAGTTTCTTTGGGACCAAATATGCCTTTCCACATATTAAAAGATAATTTCTCAGACTGACAGGAAGGCCATATGCCCCATTACCTTCTCTCACTCTTTTTTTTTTGCCATCCTCAGAAGATCGCTGATGTATTTCACCCTTATCAAAATCCATTCTGTCCTGGAATAAGCCTGCTAAAGTCTCCTTGCTTTTGTTCCAAATGTCTCACCCCAAACCACTTGCCACCAGTCTAGAAAGTCTTTTTTTAGCAGCTCTGTAATTCCAGATCACTATCTCCATCATGTTTCTTGCTTGTCCCCACCACTGCAGCTGCCTCTTATCTTTCACTTTTTTTTTTTTACTCCTCCCCCCCAGTAAGAGAGGACAGGAAAAACGTTTCTTACAATAACATACATTTCACCAAAATATTTAAAAAGGTACATATCTCTATATTTCTCTCAGTTTTCAGCCACCCATATTAGGATTCTCTTCACTGTATAGTCACTGCAGTACACACAGACTAAGTGAGAGAAAGGCAGAGCCTTGGTTTAGCTGCAGAACCTCCCAGCAACACCTGAGAGGAGAATGGGTTTGGGTTTGTGTCTCCATCAGCTTTTCTGTTTTGGAAGGGTTTTTTGTTTCTTGAGCATTCACTTATCTCAAACTTTCACTTTGGAGTTCATTGTACTCTTGTTGTTGATGAGTTATCTCAGGAAAAAAGAGAAAACAGCAACAGTCCCTTGGGCAGCAAGGCTTTATCTGTAGCGAATTGTTGCGGTTGTGCTAATGTCAGGGTGCTTTCCAGGCTCAGCCCCACACTGGGAGACTTTTTTTTCTCCATAGTTTGCAAAGCACCTTACTATGGAGGTAAAGAAACTTGCAGAAACAGAGCACTGAATAACAGCTCTCTATTGCATAGAATTTTTTTACCTATTTTTAACACAAGTGTGTATTTTAAAAAAAAAAAAACAAACAACAAAAAACCCCAAACACCAAAAACAAACCACACAACAAAAACAGTGAGGGACATCAAAACAAAAGGCTTTTTCTGCCATCAGTGATAAATTATCCGCATCAGAAATTCATGTATGTCACTTAATGGCCGGCTTAAAAGCAGCATCTGCTTATCAATTGGCTTTTGCTTTTTATGCAATATTCCAGCTGGGCTGGCTGAAGCACAAACAGGTGAAAATGACTTTTCCAAGGTCATTCCGTATGAACTCAGCTCATACTAACACTTAGGGTTTGCTTATTCCCAGTCCTTCCTATAAACCAGTGCATCACGTATGCATTCCTATGTGGTTAAATCTTTGAAACGATGTATTATCGTTTGATGATATATTCCTTAAGAAATCCAGTTGTTATGAACTGAAATTATATTTACTGTACAGGCAATGATCTTGTGACTTTATTTGATATTCAGGTGGGTGTTCACATTTCCATAGGAATTTCATTGTAATTCAGGATCACTTAAATACTAATTAAGTTGTCTCTTCAAGGTTATTTTATTATAATTCTCATACAGTTTGGTGTGGGGTTTTTTGTGTGTTGTTTTTTTTTTTTTTCCTTCAAAGTAAAATTTAAGCTGATTTGTCAAACTCAAATTAAGGTCCTAAACCTCAGACTCTAAGGAGTACATAAGCAAAATGGTGCAAGCAGCTTTAACTGCTTCAGGGATGGAAGAAGTACATCGTGTGAAAATGGTATAAATTACCCAAGAATCTATTGAAAAAAGAGAATGCAAAATTATCCCCAAATAAAAAAACTGTGCTAGTTAAATTCATATCCCTTTCAGGAAGAGCTCAGGATATCAAGGCTAAGTACAAAAGTAAGCAAAACCTTTACACAGAGAATCAGTCTCCTGACATAGCATTCTAAAGAAAGTAGTGATGGGTATCTTGAAATTAGGAGTTTCAGGACAGACAGGGCAGCGCAGGATTAAGGCTGTCTTCCTTTACAGAAGTATTGCAGAGTACTAACACCCATTTCAGGTAAGTCAGGAGGAAGTCTAGATCTTGAGTACACCAGAAATCTTCTGTGCCTTTCCCACAGCCTTTGACTTACTACACAATGGGGCTTCATGGCATTATTTAGATATCTGTATCTGATCACAGCTGTAATATTTGCTATGGAAGGATGTCACTTACTGTGTGATGAATGTTCATCTAAATACTTGATAGGCATTTAGAAAAGTATTTGATACCAGAAGTTTCTTTCTCTAGCCAACCTATTCCCATCTACAAGAAGGGCAGGAAGGAGGATGCGGGGAACTACAGGGCTGTCAGCCTGACCTTGGTGCCAGGGAAGGTTATGGAGCCAATCTCAGTGCCATCACACAACATGTGCAGGACAACTAGGGGAGCAGGCACAGCCAGGATGGGCTTATGAAAGGAGGGTCCTGCTTGTCCAGCCTCATCTCCTTCTATGACAAGATGACCCACTGAGTGGATGATATCTACCTGAACCTTAGTAAAGCCTTTGACACCATCTCCTGCAGCATTGTCCCAAAGAAGCTGGCTGCTCATGGCTTGGATGGGTGTACTCTGTACTGGGTAAAAATCTGGCTGGGTGGCTGAGCCCAAAGAGTGGTGGTGAGTGGAGTTACATCCAGCTGGTGACTGGTCACAAGTGGTGTTTCCCAGGGCTCCGTGTTGGGGCCAGTCCAGTTTAATGTCTTTATCAACGATGTGGATGAGGGGATCACATGCACCCTCAGTAAGTTTGCAGATGACACCAAGCTGGGGGGGAGTGTTGATCTCCTTGAGGGAAGGAAGGCTCCATAGATGGATCTGGACAGGCTAGACCAGGGGTCCTCAAACTTTTTAAACAGGGGGCTGGCACGCAGATGAAGTGGAAGTGGCAGGCAGTCATCTGCGGCTGCTTGGTTTCCCCCCCCCCCATCCCCCAGCGGCGTGGGGCGTGGGGGTTCTGTAAATACCGGGGGCTGGACTGAGGACCCTGGGGGGCCGTATCCGGCCCGCAGGCCGTAGTTTGAGGACCCCTGAGCTAGACTGATGGGATGAGGCCAACTGTATGAGATTCAACCAAGCTCAGTGCCGGGTCCTGCACTGGGGTCACACCAGCCCCACGCAGCGCTACAGGCTTGGGGCAGAGTGGCTGGAAAGCTGCCTGGCAGGAAAGGACCTGCGGGTGGTGGCTGACAGCCAGTGAACAAAAGCCAGCAATGTGCCCAGGAGGCCAAGAAGGCCAACAGCATCTTGGCTTTGTATCTGAAACAGTGTGGCCAGCAGGACCAGGGCAGTGATTGTCCCCCTGTACTCAGCACTGGTGAGGCCGCACCTCGAACACTGTGTTCAGTTTTGGGCTCCTCACTGCAAGAGGGATGCTGCGGTGCTGGAGCCTGTCCAGAGAAGGGCATGGAGGATGGTGAAGGGTCTGGATTATGAGTCTTATGAGGAGGGGCTCAGGGAACTTGGGTTGTTTAGTCTGGAGAAGAGGAGACAGGGAGGATTTTACTGCTCTCCACAGCTCCCTGAGAGGAGGCTGTAGGCAGGTGGAGGTCAGTCTCTTCTCCCAAGTAACAAGTGACAAAACAAGTAGAAATGGCCTCTAGTTATGCTGGGGAGGTTTACACTGGATATTAGGAAAAATTTCTTCACTGAAAGGGTGGTCAAGCATTGGAAGAGGCTGCCCAGGGAGGTGTTGGAATCACCATCCCTGGAGGTACTTAAAAAATGCATAGGCGTAGTGCTTAGCAACCTGTATTAGTGAGGGACTTGATCTCAGAGGCCTTTTCCAATTGAAACGGTTCTTCTTATATTCTTCAACCTAGACTCCAACAATGTATAACCCTTATAACAGAAGTATGCTCCTTGCATTGTTCTTTAGAGGTAGATGAACCAAATGAAATGCAAAATTTGCATTAAATTTTTTATCCAATTGCTTTTTTTCTCACAGATTGGAGATGGATCAGAGGACAGAAAAGCACAATCTTGCAAGCAACCTCCTCCCTTTTCATTACCCACAGAATGTTTTGTAATAGTCCTTTCAGGGGTCCTAGGTTCCTCCTATCCCTCAGGCTCAGGTCTTTCCCTCTGATATAAATCTGTTTATGTCTGGTAGTCAGTTTGCCTGTTGATCATACTTGCCTCTTTTTAACAGAAGTTCTTAGTATCCTCTTCCACTGTTTCTTCTTTTCTGTTGATATTTTTACACCGATCAAACCTTGGTGCCCTGCAGAAAACTAGCTTTCTGTGATCATTAGGGCTCCATTCTTACTTACCTTCCAAGGGTAAAAATTTGCTGGATAAGGGTAAAAATTTGCCAGGTAGGGGATAAAACCCCATCTTTATGAATATATTTTTCAAACTCAATTCTTCCAAATGCTGTTTCCTGGATTTAATTAACTTGTAAAATCACAAGAATACATGGATAATGGCCACACAGACCCTACACAATTGTTAGAAAAAGTGGCTTTTAAGCATAGTTGGCCTCCAAAAGTAGCCTACTGCAAATTAATAGCAGCTCTTGTCTATCTGATAATTTCTTGTGCTTTCTGCATTCAGTGTCACTTACCTTTGAGATAAGCAAAACAAAACCAAACAAAAACAACAAACAAAACCCCCAAACAAAAGGATTTAGTTTAAGAGTTTCCTTTTTTTCTTTATTTCCTTTTTTTAGTATATTACTAGCTATGGAACATGATATAAGAAAACATTTTTTTCAAACTAAGGGTGGTCAAGTACAGAATAGGTTGCCCTGAGAGGTTGTGGAATCTCTGTCCTTGGAGATATTCAAAACTTGACTGAATATGACCTTGAGCAACCTGGTCTAACTTCGAAGCTGGCTCTAACTTCAAAGCTGGCTCTTCTTTGAGAGAGAGGTTGGACCAGGTGATCTCCAGAGGTCCCTTACAACTTAAATTATTCTGTTTCTGTGTCAAATGCAGCATTACCTTGTGCAGTCCAAGAAGAGCTTTGTATAACATGAAAGCACAAAGTACGTGCTGTGTTCACAGCTTCTTAATAGAAAGAACATCACTTTATAGCGAATCCCTTAGCAGATCCTTTATTCAAGTGCTTAAAGTTCTCTTTGCCTCATTTTTGTCTGTAAAATGGGAATATTATTGTACTTCTGCAAGTGCTTAAATTAAAAAGCAAATGAATGCAAAGAAATTATTGTTTTTCTTTTGAAAAAAGAAACAAAACGTTAAATTTTGTCTTTAAATTCTGTTTTATTATACCTACAATTGTATCAGTTGTATTTTTTATGAAGATTATTTGTATTACCTGTTTGAAACTCCAAATAGAATAAAGACATCACAGATGTATTTACAAGCATGCAAGTCTTTGCATTCAACTATTTTGTCTCTAACTTTATGTACTGAGGAATGGTTGGAACAATTTTGAACTTTATTCTACTATAAAAATATCACAAATACTTCAGATCATAGGGTTGGGGGTTTTTTTTCTTTTTTTTTTTTTTTTCTGAAACTGTAGTTCCAGGCTGTAAGAGAGCATTGTGTGACTGAAGACTTTCAGGTACACTCATGGGATTAGTAGTAAATGAAAATGAAAAAAACCAACCCAAACATTTTCATAATTCCGAACACCAAATTGCCCTCCTTGATATCTTGTTCTTTACTAATGTATTTTAATTTCATTTTGTTTCAGGCACATACCTATAGCATAATAGCTATGGTTTATTTCCTTTTTTAAAAGGAGATTTTTTTTTGAAAGACTGCCTAAATTATTCTTTCACGTGGTCAACAAGTATTCAATCCATGACTCTTCAATTTACTATTCTGATTCGATAGTCATTTGTCCTGTTTCTGTTACTGTAGTAAGAGTAGGCAAAGTCTCTGCCAAACTTGGTCAATAATTGCATAGTATTTCCAGCTATAATTATTTTTTTTTACAGTCTATATTCATATAGCCTTATTTGAGATTAATTGGGTTTAGATCACTACAAAATCATTTTCATGTGACATATTTCACTTGTTACAAATTGCACATTAGGTCATTGAAAATGTACAGCATGTCTCGATTTGAAAGTATTTAGAGGTTTAAGTTATAGTATCAAAACAGCTAATTCCTACTTTCTAATAACATTCCAAAAAAAAGAAGATCCTTTCCACCTTGGAGATAATGACATTAATGAATGTTAGCATAAGACTGTGAAGGACAGGCTCTTCCAAGTTTTGGGATTACCTCATCCAACTAGTTACAAAGCTGGGGGACTTGCATCCACTTGAACAAGATCAGAGGTCCTAATGTTAGAAGAAGTAAACTCAGTGCTGAGTGCTGAGTGACTTTTGCAACAGTCCTTCTTGAGCACTTGTTTTGATGCATTTCTCAGCATATGGAAGCAGGACGCATTGAAAGGGAGCATGGTTATGAAAAAAAAGTTGTATATGGAAGAAGAACATGCATTTTTTTCCCCTCAGAGCCCTAGGCTGATGTGTGCTTGAGTTCAGGCTTTTCAAGCATTGAAGATTGAGAGCCCAAACCCAGTAAATTACTGTAGCCTTTTAGAAACACAGCTGAGGTTTCATTCTGTGTGAAATATGACTGCTGTTATGACTTGGAAATCATAATATTGAAACTCCTGAAAATGTGTTCACACAAAATTTGAGTCATAATAGGAGTGAGTCACTCTCTCTGAAGTGTCTAATTTAGAAAGCTGGTCTCCATATGCTCCCTTCTGAGTCATCACAGTCTCCACAGGGATATTCTGGGCTCCCCAGACCGGAGTCTGTGGAGTGGCCCATGTCTTTCCACTGCCTGTAGAAGAGTTACAAGTAAAATTTCTATTTCAAGTCTGTAATTTCAGGAACGCTCATTCTCTTTCCTCTCAACATTCCTTAAGAGTACTGAGGAACAGACATGTATGTGGGACAATGTGACACACAGAAAGAAATTGTATCATATTTTTCAGAATTTTAGTATTTCTTAAAAATAAATTAATTGTTTGAAAAACGTTTTTCACTAGAAAAGATTAAAAATAAATATAACAAAAATACCATGTAGTCATGCTTTATCCTATATTTCTTTTATTCTCTATAGTTCTGGTAAACTCTGAGAAATTATAACAAAAGAAATCACATAATGTGCTTGAAATAGACTGCACATCTGCCTTCACCTTCCTTTTTAATAGCTAATGATGAATTTCTAATTGCTGTATAAAAATAATAACATTTTTAATGCTTCATTAACAAAGGACAATAACATATATATGGATGAAAAAATTAATGAAATATAAAGTATGCTTGAAAGAATGCACAAAAAAATCTTCTTGGCAAAAGCTGTAGGCAAGTTGGCCTGTCCAGAAACGTTCTTTGTTGACAATTGTCAGAGTTAGAATAGATTAATATACAATAACACTCTCTCTTATGGCAGCACCTCACTATTTCATGTTTTATTTGCTCACTTCTAACACAAATCTTATAAGGGAGGACCTCATAATCTAATCTAAATGTAAAGTACTCTGGGAATTTATATGCCCTATGAACATTAAATTGTCAAAAACAACCCTGTCGTCTTTCGTCTCTGTGAGCTCACGGGACACTTCTTGGTGTAAGAAAACAATCTCAGCTCTGGAGTCTTATCAGAGGCCTAAATCTTGGCCCACAGACTGTTCCTCCTTATCCACATTTATGTGTAAAACGTTCACATACAACATGTGTGTGTGTGTTTATACGTATGTATAACTACGCACACACATGCTTTTATTTATGCACTTGTTTTCTTAGACTTCGCTAAACCCCTTTGGAGTTCAATTCTGTGAAAATTTGTAGCAAATTAGTGTATTAATTAAAATCCTACCAAAGAAAGAATTCAGTTAAGAATGAGTATATAAAGGTATTTGTTTTCCTTCTCCTGATGGCTTGGTCCACCAACACAGTTCACACTTTTTAAAGCAACTGCCAGAACTCAGGCAAACTCTGCGTATATTTTAACTGTATTTTTTTTAGGTGTATAAACCAGGCTGAAAACAAAATGTGCATTCAGAGTAATCCTTTCTTTCAGGACTTTCATCCCATGTCAATAATCAAGTTCCTAGAATCAGTTCCCTTTCAAAACCTAAACTTGACTAAAGCATTACAAAAATTCCCTGTTATCTTGTACTGCTCTCTCTATAACATCTGCTTCCACACAGAACTTGTGCTGAGAAAAACATATGTAGGTCTACCAGAAACTAATAATTTTTACTTTGTGCTGAAAAGAATTCTTAGAAGATTATACTTAACAACAATATTTTGTTATACACATGAGAATAAAAATATTATTACCTTGAATCCTAATTAAGTGTAAGATTTATGGTTATTCAATCAAGGAACAGAAAGACAGTGCCATATATAAAATTAAATGAGTTGCCATTGATGTGAGAATCTCTAGTAGAACTATAACAGAAAGGACACGTTTGTTTTTTTTTTTTTTTTTAAATTTATTAGAGGTTTCCAGGTGTCACTAGATACAAGTATATCACACAAACAAGCTTTAAATATCCCTATGGAAATACGCATATAACTGAAGATCAGAGATTTTTCACTGGAAAATAATAACACCAATTTAATTCCAGAAAATTTTAAATTTAATCACCACTCTATCAATACAAGAGGCAAATATTTCTTTTCCTAATACACTTTTAGAAGAATGAAACGTGCTACTGTAACAAAAGATTCTGAAGCAGTTCTGTCATAGCCCCTGCTTTTCAACCGAAATAGGTAAGTTACCTTCGCCGAATAATTCATTGGTGTAAATATAGAGCAATTTAACAATTTTTGGCATAGCCAAATAAATTCCTGAATATGCATGTTACTTAGAGACAATTACATAAGATAATCTGCTTAACAACTAGTAGGTATAAAATTTTGGGTTTTTTCAGAAGATTCTTTTCAATGAATTATTAAGTTTTGGTTTCTTCTCTGATTACTGCTGTTAAGCAAAAAGATTATGGGCAGGTAGACTACGTGATACAGCTATAACCATAGTGTAAAGAAAAAAACAAACATTATCAATACAAGATGTAGAACGCTTTCTTAGCCGGAGTCCCTCAGTAGACTCCTCTCTACAGAAGAACTTTCTGTCAGACCAAACATATTCCTTTCCCACCCTCATACTTGCAGCCTGGCTAAGATAAAACAAGCTGAATAGAAAAAGGGAAGGGAAGCAAATGAAGGTAGGGGCACACGCACGTGAGCACACACACACACACACACACACAAACAATAAAGAAAATGTTTTATCCCTCTGTTCTGCTGATCTTGCAGCACCTGTGGTTTTTTAAATAGGAAGTTTGAGGAGTTATTGCATGGGATGGAGTGTTGTGGTCTGGCAGATGATGGCAGGGAGACTGATGGCGGCCCACTCTGGAAGGCAAAGGGTCCCCAAAGCAGTGAGCACCGGGGCAGTGCCAGACCCTCCTGCCCCCATGGGGTGACAGGTCCTATATCCCTGTGCTCACTGCCTGAGGTCCCACAGCACTCAGGCAGCCCAGAAGATGGAGCAGTCACCAAAGCCCATCAGGTGCTGATGAATTAATTGTAACTGACAGTATGCCCTGCCTCCTGAATGCTTTTTGTGATAGGAAAGAGTCACCCCTTACAGACTTTTTTGCCTCCCATCCAGTGCAGTTGGCCCCATCAACATATGCGGCAGATGAGATTTTTGTGTTTCCCCTGTTTCATCAAGATGGTTCTAGTGCACTGGGACAAAAGCCAACCTCAAGCAGTCGGTTGTTTGGCTGCTCTGTGCAACCGTATTGTGTCATCCTGAGAAGCTTTGGCAGCTGGTAATGAGGGACTACAGGGACTCAGATCCATGCAGTACATGGCTTCTTTAGAAAAATGCCCTTCCTAGTGCAGAGGAGCTGAATGGGGTGCTGAAGATGAGGCTGAGGGTTTTATAAATATTCAGAGCCACGGGAAGTACACAGTGCACAGGGGAGCGTTGTGTGAGCAGAGGATGCCGGCACCCTCAGGCTGCAGTTATTGCTGAGCTGTGCTTCTGCATCAGCCAGCCCTGCTGATGCTCTGTGACAAGGTTGGTCTTGGGAAGGGGGTGATGTTTTTTTTCCCTGGCTTAATTGTTATATTAATTTAATCACGATCTCACATCACATTTTTATTACCTCTTTTGTTGTGGGGAGTGGTGAGTGTGTGATCTGACAGATCCATCACTTGATTACTTTACTTAGCAGACTGGTGGATGACTACTGCTGGTGGAATTAAAGAAAGTGTTTATTTTAAAAAAATATGAACCTATGTATTTAAAAAAGTAGTGTTGTGGACAAATCTACATAGGTCACATAGTGGCAAACATTTCAGCTTTATTTGCCCATTTTTCAGTGTTTGGCCTTGTAAAATGTAATTCTTATGTAAAACCCAAAAAGTTTGAGAGGATTTTTCCCATGAGTTCAACTTGTCTGTAGATCAGGTTCAAATGTTATTTTAAATTCCCAGAATTCCGTGTTTCTGATATACGATATGAGCAAGTTTTTAACCACTTTTTTTTTTTTTTTTTTCTTAAAGTGATCTTCCTATTTAGTAACTGTGAAGCATTTTGATACAGCTGAAGTTATTTCACATCAAGGCAGCCTGTCTGAAACAGCTCGATCAGAGGAATAACACAGTATGTCTGAAGGAGTGTATGTGTGCATGCTGGAAAAAAAAACAAACAAACTACAGTAGCACCTATAGGTCGTACAGTGATTTCATTCCATCACTAAAATTACCCAGGCTAAAAAACCAGAATGCATACAGAAAGAGGTTAATACCAATTATAAACTCACAGCTCATTATGTACTTCTCAAACTAATACAGATACAACATGATTTAAGATTGGAAGCTGTGGCTAAAGGAATTAGTTGGCTCGGCATGAAACTAGGTTTATTTAATCAATGTTGCTTCCACTAGCAAAGTGGATTAGTTTTTCTTTAAGACAGAGTTAAAAGTTTTGCAGCTAATTTATTTTAATAAGCATTCAGTCACTGACTGCTGCAGAAAAAAGACTAAACTGTAATGAAGAGCTAGGAAAGAAAGCATGACTTAATTATTTTTCTGGGGTGGATAATGAATAAATTAGCTACGCTGTAGGCTTGCCGTTTGTATAGAATTTATTACTTTTGCTTTAAGAACCATATCATGACAAAGTCAATTTTTCTCCTGACTGCAAACTGATTGATGGGGTAATGTCTGGTTGTGAAAGACTTCCTCTTCATCATTGTGTTGCCAGTGCTGGTATCACAAAGTGAGCTTGAAGTTTTCCTGAGTGCATGTTCTCCTATGTAATTACAGATGACAATTATTTTAATTCCTTTTTTTAACAAGCTTTCTAATCATGTAAACTACAGAATGAATAACTTGGATGAGACCAAAGATGCACGTAGCTCAAAAACTACTTTCTTGGTTCTTAATTTGTTGCCACAATATCTTCTGTGTGAAGAGCTAAGTACTGTATTTAGAATGACAGCAGGTGTTTTCATGGGAAGATGTGTATGAACAAAAAGAATTTTCCAAGGAACAACTGAAGACTGGTCTTGCAAGTGTTAGCAGGACGAAAATTTTAAGAAGAAAGATTAATAATTTAACATGGCATTGGGAATACAGGTTTGATTCAATTCCTACTAAAGTCAGTGGGAGACTGATTTAAATGAGAGCTGGATTTGGTCTGCTAAGGGTAAGAAAAATGGTGACTTTAAAATGAAGAGGAATGTAGAATAAATACAAGAAGGAAAAATAAAAATGAGCTTTGTGATTTACTGCAGTGTGAAACCTCCCAGCAAAATTAAGTAGCACACTCCGTTAAGATAATGAAAATGAGATTAAACAAAGTATTAGAAAAAGTATTGTAGAAAACTTCACTGACAAGCAAACTGACTGTTTTACAGGCCCCATCCTCTTGGCACTTCTTTTTTTTTTTTCCTTTTTTTTTTTTCCTCTTGACACATACATATGAGATACAAAGTCTTCATATATAATGTTTAGGATATATTTTACTCTCTGCCCCTCCTCCATCCAAGTACTAAAAATCCATATTTGAGCTATATTATCTGTCCAGTAAGAAACATTCCACTGTATTTTTTCAGATAAACCCTGAGAAAAAACATTTATTTCAAATACTCTGTTTCTTGGCTTGATAGTCAAGTTAGCAAGGTATCATGTTTCAATTAAAGAAGGGAAAACTTTATATTAAACAGAGGTTACTTGTTTTGAACAACTTTCTTAGAGGGTTTGTTGAGTGGTTTGTGTGGGGTTTTTTGGTTTTTTGGGTTTGTTTGGGGTTGGGTTTTTTCGTTGTTGTTGTTTTTGGTTTTTTTTGAGGGAAACACCTTGAACTTGCAAAGCAAAAATGGAAAATATCAAAGTAGCAGATTTGGCTCTGAAAGATACATTACTAAGCTGCTCCCTATACTGCAGTCAAAGGTCCTTACTAGTTAAGGGTCAGTGAAAAAAGTGCAAGGGAAGAGGCTGAAACAGATAATCCTGTCTTTTTTTAACAGTTCCCAGAGTGCTATACAGTTTTGGGGGTTGTTTGTCAGCTGCAGAGGACACTGAGTTCTTATCTGCTTATTTCCACAGAAAGTAATCATCTTTTACTTCTTTATGAATACAAAGCTAAAATCATTATGACTTATTTCATCAAATGCTATGCTGTCAATGGGAAAAGCTTTGAGAAAGGTCAGTTTGACTCTTAAGCTGCAGCATTTGCCAAGCAGTGCTTGCAGCTTGTGCTGTTTTCTATATAGCAGGCTAAAAGACACAGCTAGATATCTATGTAATTATTTCTGTGTGTTTCAATATCCAATTGAATGACCATTGAAGTCATTCTAACGACCATTCTATTTGTTAAAGTTATAAACTTTGTAAGCTTAGTAAGAAAACACAAGACATAATAGGTTCTGTATGTTACAAGCATGTCAGTTTTCTCTTACTGATTTTGTTGCTACTCTGAAGGCCCCTCCAGTGCGTATATCATCTTTATTAAAATTAATATAAAATGACTCACAGAATCTAAATTAATTTCAGTGGTACGAAGTTTTATTCTGTTCTAAACAGAAATAAAACCTATTCATGGTTGTTCATGGCCTCGGTAAAAGAAAGCAAATGAAAAAAGCTCTCCCTCAGCCTTCTCCAAAGATGGCCCTACCTACTACTGGTTTCAAGTAATAATAAATAATTACAGAATTCTGTGCCCAAAACACTAAAATTCAACTAGTTGATTGCAGGCTTTGCATCTACAGTGAAGGGACTTCATTATGATATGATGCATTTTGAATATAAAAAAAATTGACTGTAAAATTTTTTGATTGTAAAAAAACATGATGCATTTTGACTGGAAAAATCTGTTTGAAAATAGTATATAGAGGCTTATGTTTTCCTAGTTCTTTGGTAAGGGATGATCCTATTATTATTTATTCGACATCAAATGTATAGCCAAAATGATGCTTTTTCTTGTGCACATGAAAGTATGAAAAGAGCACAGGTTATCCCAAATTCTTTAGCTATTTGCTTTCTCACTATGGGATACATCTACTTTGCTGCCAAAGCAACATAAATGGACATACAGACAGCTGCTTTAATCTGAGTGTAATATGAATCACTGTGTAAAGGTGTAGACTGCAGGCAGGTGAATTTGCAGGTTCACACTTAGACTCTGCAGCAAAATGTGTGCAGGGAAATCTGTGTCCCTCAGCCATCCAGTCCTTCAAGCATCCCAGTTCCTCAAATTTATTTAGGTGTCCCTTGTCTTTATAAATACAAAGGCTATATACAAAGATTGGGGCAACTGATTGGAAAATGAAGTAATGGGATATGTATAGGTGGCCAGTCACTTTCAACAGAGTGATTCATGAACAGCAAAAACCTTCCAACAGTTTAAGAGCGACCTTTATACTTAAATATTTCTTCAAGTATATAATTGAAGAATTGTATTAAGAAATAAAAAAATTCAACTGCTTTGCCAATAAATTGCAAACAAAGTCCAAATATGCCAAAACCATTATTTCTTGCACGTTTTGGTCTTGCTCTATGCAGCAATGTCATTACTGACAGTGAGGCCTTGCAAGAGCTTAAAGTATGTAGAGATGAAGGCAAATGGACAGTGACAGCCATGTAATCCAGTGTCTGATTGCTTTTCCACATGTCACTGGTGAAACACACCACTCTCCCCTCAGCCCGTGTGAGGGTCTACAACACCGTGGCTCATTCAGTCTAATGCGGTCCATGCAGAGAAACAATGTCTTGAAGGAAAACTTTGCTGAGAGTATGCTCGCTGGTTAAGTTTTGACATCACTGTTCCTCATCATTAAAAATACATATGCAAGCTTGAGCTACAGATATGAGTTAGGAACTGCTCAAAAAGGAACAAACACAAAACTTTACCATGAACTGAAAAAACAGAAATATTTTTGTTAACAGTTTTCAGAAATATTTTATTCTAACACCTGGTTACTTTTGATCACACCCTGTAAAACTACAGTTAAGAATTTTTCAAAAGAAGTTGCCACCAGTTCTGTTTATGCTCTTTTAGTTGAGCCTCATTTAATTTTCCCTTTTGTCGACAAACTTAATTGTAAATTCCAATAATGTTAGTCTACTCTTTTTTTTAAAACTCATTCAGGATAGCCTTGGTGTCTGGGAAAAAACTCTTTTGCTGTTAGCCTTTATCTCCACCTGTGAGAATTTCATGACCAGCCAGTCTCTTGCTCTTACAGTTGCTCTTAAGTGTCTACATTTCTGCATCTTCTCAGGAGCAATTATAAGGGGTTAGGCAAAATCTGTGTAAACTAGTCCTGCCACTTTTTGCACTGTCAGCAGTAAATAATAGCATATTTTGGGGTTTTTTAGAGTGATACGGTGGGTGAGATGGACCTGGTTCTTCAAAGCATTATACCATTGCCCGTTTACTTTGTATTCTTTCAAATTCACTGTAGTAAATTTACACACAGTAAAACTGGAAGAAGGAAGTGAAAAGCAGGTTCCAGTATCTCTGGTGATTAACGTCTGCCTCATTTTCTAATTTAGTATGTTGCATAAGCCACAGCAAAGATCAATCTTAATGAGAAAAAAATTAAGAAGGACAGTAGCTCTTTTTACTGTTCATTTGAGGAAGTATCGCCAGTCTCTTTCCTTTGCAGACTGAAATAATAAGAACTACAGAGAAAACTGTTGTGGCTTTTCATTAGAATATAGGCTATTTAGAACGTATGTTTAAACATGGCATAAACCAGCTACTAATAAGGAAGGTGAAGCTTTATAGAAAACTTAATTTTTTTCTAAGTATAGAAAAAATAGGTTGTGTGTGCCATTAATTTTTCCTTTTTCTCTTTTTCAATGCTTTTATTTCTCCTGCCCTGTAATATAAATGCTGATCATGATACTAAAACTCCAATACTAAATATGAACACTGCCTTTGTTGCAGGAAAAAGATCAATTTGTGAACTCCTGGTGGTGTTTTTTGCAGAAAAACATATTTTTTTCTTTGTAAGTCATTGCAGAATAAGAACAAATGACTGCCTGTGAAACAGGCTGAACATTTAGCATGTCTCCAGTTTGCCTACATCCACTTAAAGGATTTTAACTGGAACACCTACCCTGTGTTTGCTGGGAACGAATGCTTGCCAGTGTGAGAGCAGAGGTGCCAGTGGGGTAAGTGGGGGGTGGTCTTTGCACCTCCACTCTCACCTCTCACCGGTCATGCAGAGCAGCACCACCCTCAGCCTAACCCTAACCCACGGGCACCGTGTTGGCAGTGGGGGCCCCTCACAGCTGTCCGGCTGTCCCTCAGCTGTGGCATGGCCATCCTCAACCCCTCCCCAGCCTGGCAGTGCCCCCCATCCCACTACTGCCCCTGTGGAGCCCAGGAGGAAGAAGGGCAGGCACACTGTGCAATGTGACCTAGGATCAAAAAAATCACCTATTCCGTTCATCTTCCATCTCTCTCCTGCCCACACCTGCCCAAGTCTAGGATCAGCAGGAGCTCAGACTCGAGGGGTTTCTTGGGTTCAGGGAAACTCCTACCCTGGCATCTCCTTTGAATTAGATAATGGCAGCTGCATTTCTTTGCACATAAACTAGTGACCTTTAAACACCTTCAGGCTGAAGTATTCTTGTCCTGGAACAACTTCAGCAGCATTACCACTAGTCAGTTTTATAAATGTAAAATAAACCACAAAATATTGTTTCATCCTATTTCCTATTAAAAAAAACCCCACAACCCAACCAACTGTTATTTTAAAGCTTTCTTTGCAGTATGACCTTTACTTCCTATCTTGGTGACTAGATTAAGAAAGCTAAATTTTATACCTGTATTTGTGTGCATATTGTTTTTGTTTTCATGGTAGTAGAACAGTCCTAGTAGTAATAGGGTTTATGATTACATTTTGAAATCCTTCGTCTGTTATACTGGCTTCCATTTCTGTTAAAACATGTATATAATTTGGGTGGGGTTTATAGCTTGGTGATGAAGCAGTCTCATAACAGCATTTTTGGTTTGGTTATTTTTCTGCTTTTCACAAAAAGTCTTAGCTTGAGAATTATATATTCTTAACCATATTTTAAAAAATCATACAATAATTATTTAACACCTTACATGTAGCAAATTTACCATTTTTCTAAATACTAGATTTTTAAAAAACAACTATATACTCAAACAAGTTTCAATTTTCAAATAAATAGGGTTAGTGAAACATCCAGGTCTTATTTTTAGTACTTTTCACATCTGGCAGCATGTTCAGTGCTGAGTGTATAATATTTTACATCAATGCCCACAGTGCCAAAAATACAAAACACTTAAATACTAGACGCAATTCCACAAATGCTTGCCACATTACTCTAGAACAAATATTTCCATTGAGTAAAATAACATTACTAACATGAAATTTTTCTTGTTTACACAGAAACAATTCAGCAAGGTCAGGTCCTAAAGTTTGCACAACTGACTTGATTTCTCAATTTCATGCATTTCTTGAATTCAAGTAAAACGTAATAATTTTGAAAACGTGATGGATGAAAGCATGAGATCCCTTTCTAGTTTGTAAATTACTTTAGCAAGTGCTTACATTTAAGCATATGGGCCTTATTTTTCGCAGGACCTCGCTACAAACTAAAATCGCCCATATTCTTAAATGGATTACTGGCTTAAAGCCATGGCTCTATTTTCTCATCATAGGTATATATATAATTCGTTCTGAAGTAAAAATACTTTGTATTTATTAAAATGAAAGCAAAATGCATTTGCATTGATACAGTGACTGCTTTTGTATTACTGTGTCTAATTTAATTTGATAATATTCATTCATTGTGAATATCTGTTTGCACTTCAGCATTTTAAGACGAGATAGACATATTATATATATGTGCACATATTTAAGGAGAAATATATGTAGATAAATAGGTGTAAATATATAAAAATATACATCTACAGAAGAATCATTAATGAATATTTGGTCTGTTAATTCCAAGTGATTTGAATATGCATTTTGAATTTGAATATGCACCTTATTCTCTGTGTTGTTCAAGGACTGATGATTGAAATAGTTCAATTTAATTCACACCTAAGTCAAAACCCCAAAAACCTATGAAAGAAGTGATGAATAGTTGAGCCAGACTAACCTTCAGGTCTTTGCTAGGGAGAGCTGACAGGAAGGTAAAATCAGGTTTGGTTTTGTTCTATGGTATGGTGAGTACAGCACCCACGAAAACAATAATTTGCATTTAGTTAGCATGTGAGGTAAATGTGATCATTATTCTCATTTTTTTCAGGTGAGCAAATATGGCATTTAGGTCACTGCCCAGTTCTAAGACATCTCTGACACAGCTGGCAGCACGCACTGTGTCACCTGATCTTGCAACCTAGCAGCAGAATTCCTGCCCTCGCTGTGCCTCGGTGCTCTCCAGGTGAGTGAGGCTGTTGTGCACAGGCTCTGCAGAGGACAGGGAGGAAAGGGGGGGGGGTATTTATCTGACACGTGCTTTGTACAAAAAGCAGCAGTAAGAGGCTCTCAAACAGGTGTCATGTGAATCCCTTCTGTGTCTGAGGGGTTACAGACGTGCTCCACCCTCCATGCCATGTTTATTATCCCTTACTTCACCAGGATCTCCCTGCTGTCAGAGAAGGACCCTGGTTAAGATTCATTCTGTTGTCCCCAGCAGCTTCTCGCTGCTAACATTAGCCTGTTCCCCCTCAGTAGTCAACCTGTTATGAGCCTCACTCCAAAAGGTCCAACTGCCTCCATAAAATCCCGCAGAAGCCTGGGTATCTCGCTCAGGGCACGGAGCAGCAGCTACCGGGACCAGATGCCTAACTGTTATGTGCTGCAGTTTTCAGTGTTGTTGCACATAACTGTGTTGGTGGATCTAGCTGCTCATGATTAATTTAGCTTTATTCCAGTGTTTATTTAATAAAGTTTTTATTATGAACAGAAGGAATCAGATTTGGAAATTAAGCTTCTTCCTATGACAATCTTTGTGTGCATAGAAAAAAACTATGGAGACAAAACTAGACAAAGAAAAAAAAGTAATGTCCTTACACTTAGGACAGCTTGACTGTACAGCCCATTTTCCCATTTCTCTTTAACCATTAAAACATTGCAATGATTTCTATGTATAGTAGTTAAATCATTTTAGCATCTCTGGTGGAACTAGCCCTCCAGCAAAGAGCAGCAATGGAGCTTCCCTTGCTTCATATCATTGCATACAAACAATCAAGAAAGGAATGCTTAGTAACGTGGAATATACAGTGTTTAGCTCCATATGCATTCGATTCAGATTTTAAGAACAGAGATACAAAGTGGAAAGGAGTGTGTTTGCAAATAACCTCTGTTCAGCATGAAAATAATCTAATAGCACAGATGAAATTTCAGTCATTACCACCAAATGAGCATACCTTTAAATCCATAAGATTCGACCCATTCGCATAGATCAAGAACAATGGAAGTTAATTGTTGATATAAAATAAGCAGAAGCTCCCAACAGCTTTTCTTTTTTACCTCATTAAGCCCTGAGTAGACTGCACAGTCATTAAGCAAAACTGTGGGAAACACATTTTTTGTGTTGTCTGATCTGGTGATCCTCAGGTGCAGGTAATTGCCCACGTGCTTAGACAAACTCCATCCCTGCAGCTGTGCTGACGGAGGCACTAGGCAGGAAGGCAGAAAGGAGTGGGGTGGTGGGAGGAAAGTCTATTTCTCTGATGTGTTTGCTCAGGGAAGCATTCCTGCACCAGATGACACTTAAGCACATGCTTAAGTTCTAGTGGGACATAATAAGGAGTAGGAAATGTGTGCTTAAGTGTTTTCCTGAATAGGGTCCAAAGCTGAGTAGGTCATAGGTGAGATTTTTCCTGCCAGGCTCTTCTGCCTGCATCACCACTTGCAGCTGCCTTTCCAAGGTAGTGAAGTATCCTTCTACAGCTCCATCCTTGGACTGGCTTGTCTCCAGCTAAGCAGGAACAAAAATGCTATCATTTCCAGTTTTCCTTTGAGACCTGAAGGAAGACTGAACTCCATCCAGAAAAGTGGCTAATGTGAGTTTCAACTGAGGAAAATAATTTATAGTGTTAAATAATATTCATCCTTTTTCATATTTTTAGTGGTGTTATCCACTTACCTAGGTGGCTCTAACTTCAGCACAAGGTATGGTAGGTTCAGTTGCATGCTATATTATACAAACAAAATAAATGAGGTAGGAATCTTCTTTAGATAAGATCTTAGTTGAAATATGGCAACACTGAAAGGGATGCTCTTACAGATTGCATTTTGCTAACAATTGCTTTTTTAGTCCAACACAAATTTATTTCCATTTGTAAATCTATTTGGGTTATTTAAGCTAATTTGGTTTTTGTTTAAAATGGACGAGCCATTTCAAAAAACTCGATTTACAAGATCCCTTAACCTGACTACATACAATTCACATAACACACTGGGGCCATGAGACTCTTATGTCACAGACCAGTTAGGAAGCAGCAGGTCACTGCAGAAAACATAGTCCAAGTGTCACTGACTTGGCTTTTTAAAATCTTTCATTGATTTTCCAACTAGGAATAAAAGCAGAGAATCTAAAGGAGCAGATCTTTAAAAAGTAGCAGCAGACTTCTACGCACATACCAGTGTAAAATGAATTAAGATTTATTTAAAGAGGACGTAGTTACAGTCATGTTTGTTCCTGCTGTATTTGAAGACAGGAATAATGAAATACCATTTCATCGTCTGCCCCCCCATCTCCCAAATCATCTTAAAGAGAGAGACTCTTTCTGAGTATTTTTGTCTGCACTTGTCATGGAATAAGCAGAACTGAAAAATGGCTATTTATCACAGCATGTATGCTTCCATTTACTGCAACATTGTAGAATTTCTCACTCTCAAAACCGAAACAATAAACACTGCCATGTATTTAACTACTATCTGTGATTTAACACCTGGTTTTTAGTAGTCCTCTGTTGACTGTACTCTGCAGTGTTTCATCTCCCTAATCTTTGCTGAAGTTAAACATACAACACCAAAGTTCAAAATGTATTGGTGTGTTAGGGCTACATTAGATCATTGTACTATAACTATCACTTGTCTTACATTGTAAGCAAGGGAGAAAATAGAAAGGATTAAACAACTATTTTCTTCAAAGATCCTGCAATGTTTTCTGTAAAAACTGGCAAAATTACCCATGCCTATAACGATCAAATGCTATACTTATTTGATCAAAATAATTATAGGAAAACATGACATTTAAAGTCGAAATTGTTTCAAGCACCACTTTCAAAAAGTATTATCTTAAAGACAAATCAATACTCTTTCTGCTGTCTTCAGGCAAGATCTTCAAAACCTGAGATAATTGAGTATTTGAAGAACCACAAATCACATATTGATCTGAAGAATTTAGATACAGCACTGAAGAGAATGTGTTCCCATAACAAACCACTGTGTGTTGACACTACCGCTGCCTATTTCTATGTTTCTCAGCAATTTTAGGGTTCGTCTACTAGCTACAGAAATGTGCAGCCAGTGGCATCAATAATACTGTGAAAGTCAGACAATTCATAAACCTGTTTTCCATATATTGTTGTTGACATACAAACACAGTAAAAATGAAGACTGGCTGATGTGTTATCCACTGAATTAAGGTAGAACAGGTCAAGACATATTGCAGGAATGTGTGGCAGCTTCCCTTACAGCTCTCTAAAGGTGAGAGAAGGAAAACACTAACAAAAAGAGAATTACACTGCAGTGAAAAGCCTTTTTCTTGGTGTTCTGTCGCACATCACTTATTTTTTCAATATGTGAAGTTACTTCCATACATAAGTAACTAAAATCCCATTACCCCAACTTCATTCATCAATTCACTGCTGCTTTTCATTTCTGTCATATTGTATCTAAGATTCAAATTATTCACTAGGTTTAGTAAACATATATAGAGTAGTCAAGAATGGCCTAACATTATTTTATATTTTAGATAATGTGCACTATATAATAGATTTGAAAAAGTATTAAAAAAAATAATATGCAAACCCCCTACACATTCTCTGTAATTGCAAGGCAATCCAACAAAACATAAAGAGGACCAGAGAACCTTAGGGATGCACAAGGGAACTCTGAAGAAATGTCAAACACATAGAAAATGTAATGGAAAACCTCACACGAAGTCTGGCTGGCTGTCCAGGTTTCTGTGTCTTGATGTCCCTTGTGTTTTCCTATGTCCTATGTTTTCTTGGACCTCCCTGGGCTGGCTACCTTCTGTCTCACATACATACTTGAAAAAGTGGAAATATGCATCCCTTTTCTGTAGGTCACAGCAAGCCATCAAGACTCAGCTATACAAGCATCTTCTCCAAGAGCTGTCTTTCCTGAAAATAGATGTCTATATGATCATAATTCAAAAGCTACAGTAGGAGATCCATTACCTCTCGATCCCCACAAAGCGTTTTCCATCAAGTAGACGAGATATTTGGTGTGAAACAGGAGAGGAATTTTGGGGCTAAAGTAAAAATTATTTCTTTTATGAAATAAACTTTATTCAAAGTAATTACCGCTTTTGATAATAAAATCCCACTTTTGCAGACTGCAAAATGGCTGAAAAATATTCTGTCAGGGAAAGAAAAATAAAAAAAATATCTAGACCAAACACAAGAAATTCTTAATATCTTGAGACAGAGAAGGATGGATGGCCATTAGATTACTGCTTCTGGGGAACTGAATGATAACCATTGAATAAAACCCATAGTTATAAATGAAAATGTGAGTTTAAAAGCTCAGTTCCAGAATTTTGCGTAAGGATATTGGGTGTGATCTGAATTTTGTACAGCTAATTCAACAGGAAACACTGGTTCCACACGAATCACAGATATCTTGAATTTTACATAAATTAGTAGCTTATGTCCAAATCCTCCTTCAGGACCCAAAAGGTCCAGAAGGCAAAGATCACATCTAGAATACAATATATGTGGTTTTCATTGTTGATGTTGTGGTGAGTTAAAGTTGCCCACATTGCCGCATACCATGTAGAATTTCATCACCTCTTAATATTTTATATTTTTTTTCCAAAGATAACTTCTGATTTGTAATATGCAGCATATGATTCTGTTCTTGATTTCAAAGGCAGGTTGATACTACATCCAAAACCCTTGTGACCACCTCAAAACAGTTTAAGATAGAATAAAAATAAAAGAATCTAACTCCAAAAAAACAGACCAAATGTATACTTTAGTCTTTTACTTCACATGGTGAATAAATGTCATTATAAAAGGAATTTTTCCAAGACTGAAAGTGGATGCAGTATTGCAGGTATTTAGAAGCAGAAGGTTTTTAAGTGTGCTGCCATGCTTTTCACAATCACTTATATATATTTTTTTTTAAAAAAAGAACTATTTAAAGAACAAAGCTATTAAAAAAAGCACACACTTTTGTTCAATATCATAAAGTGTTCATTCTGCTGAAAATGATAATTTTACCTAGTTGTTACAGAAAGTTTTGCTTACATGGATAATTGGCTCATACAAACTTAAACTTACTTGTTTTTATAGTCAGCAGTTTTGAGGAACTGTCCCACAGTGTATTCTTTTGCCTGAAATGTATTATCCACTCTCATCAGACTGATCTTATTGAATAAAGACTGACTAATTCAAAGGGATCATATGTAGGCCATAAAGACGTCATTAGATGATATGAGAAAATTATGGAAGGTTATCACTTGGAGATATTTAGCTTATAAATTTTAAAGGCAAAATCTGATACCATGTCATAAACTTGTACAGGAGAATGCAAATACATTTGGGATTTAACTACCATATCACAAGTACTCTGGAGAATCAAACATGCTTGTTAAATTAAGTTCATTTCTCTCTTGGGTGAAAATCTTCAGATAAAGCAGCATATTGTGGGAATTCTGTAACTTCATGGTAGAATAAGAACAATTTGCAAAATTTAACTGACATTCTGAATGCCTGTAAGGAACACCTGTATTTAGTATTACAGTCAGATTTATTACCCTTTCTGTATGTGTTGGGGCTTGGATAAACAAACATAAATCTTAACAAAAGTTTAGCAAAAGTTGTTTAAACAAAATTTGGTGACACTTCAATCACTTAGACTCTTTTGTTCCCTTAAATACCTTTTGCTTCTATAATATCAGGTACTAGTTCGCAGTTTAAAAAAAAATAAAGAAGAAACATAAATGGAGGTTTTTCATAGGAAATTGAAAAGATTGTGTTTAAGAGGAAATCTTTTGTCAAAGTAATTAATAGATGAGTTATTAGGAAGGGAAATGGATACTTTCTTTTTTTTCTATAAAAAAATAGATATTCTTTTTGAAAAGGATCAATATCATGGGATTCCGTCAACAGGCTAAGGACTAGCACTCTGATTCTGTCACAGACAACACAGAAATCCTGTGTCCCAGGTCCAGCCTGGCTTCCCCTGCAGATAACCTTCATTCAGCTTTTACAAGCAAGAGATTTTAAGCACCTGAGCTTGTGTTGAGTTTATAGACTAGGTTTTAAGCACTAGGCTTTGAGGCTACTTTCGTGTTCTCTGGGTCTCCTTAGGACCACTGTCAAAAGATTTTTCATCCTCCAAAAGGTTTTCTTCGGTCATCATTCTGAGTTTATTAATAAAAGATTTATGCATTCCAAGATCTCCTAGAACAAGACATTGCTGAGTACAGGAAGGGTTTTCTCTCTGACCAGCACAGCTGCAGTGTTTAGCCCATTGCCGAGAGCACTGATACAACCCAGCCTGCAGTGTGTCCCTCCCTGTTCATCCATCTAATGGAGGCTGGGATGGCCAGGATCCTTAAAGCAAGGGAACTTAAGGATATTTTCCTATAGGACATCAATTCTCTTTTATATAACCAGCATTGCTACCAGGGTATTTACATTTTATCCCTGTCATTTGCAGCTCTTCAGTTTCCGAATGCCTTTTGGATGTAATGCTGAGCAACATTATGAAACTGCACCTGACAATCCTGCAATGCAGATACATGCAGGATCCCTGAACCACGATAATTAATTCCTGCCCTCCATGGACTACATTAAGCAAGAAAACTGTCTGATGATTTGGAAACAGTTGTAGCAACTGGATGCATCATACAGTTCAAAAGAAACTGAAATGCCAACATAATGGATAATTGTGGCAATGTCGAACTGTCGAGGGAAATACATTCTGACAGGAGGCAGATGATATCTGGAATTATATTATTCCATAGGAAGACAGAAATTCCTATTTCTGAAGGGATAGGAAGTAAGATTGTGTACAGAGGGTGTGCTTTCACTACAGTGTGATTCAAAATGGTCTGAAATGAGAATGAAAAGAAACACAAATTCTAAAGCAGGGCAAAATTGTTTATTTTTTGGCAAATAGGACCATGCCTATACAATTTTCATTAAATTTGAAAATAGATAAGATTGTTTTAAAGAGTTTTGTGGTTTTCTTTTTAATCAAATACTGTGTTTCCATCAAGCTAGGCCGCTGAAATATTTTTGGATTCTGTTTAAATTAATGTGGATTTAAAAAATTTCCATTTCTGCTTGACCCAAACTTGATTTTCCCTCTAATTTTTTGGTTCAGTCACTGTTATTTACACAGCTGTAGATAATTTCTTTTGCTTTCATAACCAAGCTGTTAGCAATTATAGCTCTATATGTAGTAGATCTTAGAAAAAAGAGAAATCAAAAAATAATTGAAGAACAGGCTTCATCTCTCTGTAAAGAACGTTGCTGTGCCATTCTACCTCTAGCTTATTTTGGCATTAAAACTTTCTATTCCAAAAAGAATAATTTCAGTTTTAAGTTTATCTTTTCCCCAAGCATCATATAGTTGATATTGGGTCTGTTGTCAATTTAAGAGAGAGAAAATTATCAGTATGTCAGTATGTGTGGCTGTGTGGCTATGCTTTTGCACAACTGCTCAAATGCTATTAACATTACCACAAAATCGCAGACAAAATTTTCTTGTCATACGCTGGACTAATGGCAGGTTTTACACTTTCTATTACTATTTTTTCAACTGCTCTTATCACATGTTCTTTTCACTATGTGTATGAATATCCACTTATTTATCCTCAAAACAAAAAAACAAACAAAAAGTTAAAAAGTTTGAAAGTAATGCTTATGCTTTGGCCTTTAAATCTTACCCCTTTTTCCATTGTCTGTAATTTTTTGACTAATGCTTCTGACGACAGTAAAAAAATTGTGCTGACAGAAAAACTATTTTATACAAAAGAAGGAATCTAGGTATTCCTGATCTGAAAGCTTTTCAAAATTTATTGCTGTTATACATATATATATATACACACATATATTTGCTGTTGAAAAGCAATAAACATTTCTTGACTAAATCTCACTTAGAAGCCAGGATCACCAAGTAATCACCTTGAACATGGTGCAAGAATACTTGGATTTTTTCTTCTTCCTGCACAAAACCCATCCACACAGTTTCAGTCTAAAATTGCTTTTATTTTAGACTAAGAATGATAATGATAAGGGGGGGTGAGGGGGTGGGGGTGGAAGAGAGAAAGCATTGTATTTGTCTTTCATGTAGCAGGCTGTAACAACTGGAGGAAGGTTTTCAGAAGTAGTCACCACTCAGTGGCACAGGGGATAAAGTGGCTACATCTGTTCTTGGTTCAAATAAGTCTCATGGTGCTGATCAAGGAAAGAAAAAGTCCTGATGGTTAGGTTCCCTTAGAAACAAGTTTCAGTTGATGACTAGGGTATTATTAACAGTAAGAAGTTCTGGAAGTTTAATGGTAATCATAGTAAATTAAGGATTTTGCAAGAATAATTTTCCACTTCATCCTAAAACCAGCAAGCTGACAGGCAAAGACCACAGAAAAAGTATCATTTGCTGCTACTAGAACTTTTTTCCCATGAAAATGTACATTAGCTTTACTGAAATCACCAATGTTACACTTAATGTCTGTGTACAGGGTAAATGAAAAGGATGTAGCTTCACAATGTAAATATGAACAAATCTTAAAATCCTATAAAAATCCAATAAGCAGGTTGGTTTGGACCATTCATATCTGAAAGACATAACCCAAAACAAAACAAAACATAAAAAAGAAGAAAAAAATCATTTAAATGGCTTTGCATTCAGAATACCTAGGATTAACTGTTTAAACTCCTTTAAGATTACCGACAGATCTTCATCTGATGTACATTGATGTCTTTCAGCAAATGATTTTCAACTGCAAAGGAAATATATTGGACTGTGGTTGTTGATATTTTAAAACTACACAAAAAATAAAATTCAAGACAAACAAATAAAGGTTATGGAATTCTATTTAAGAGTATGATTTTTGGAAGTTAAACGTTGGCTAGCTGGGCGGGTTTTCCAAGTTCTTATGACTCTAATTCATATTTGCTTTAATATTTTGGTTTGTCTTCATTACTGCCAACTCCTTACAAATATTTTGCAAAATCTTGGTTTCTTGTGGGGATATTAAAGGTTTCAATTCTGCAATATCTAGAAAAATATATTAAAAAGGTAACAAGATTGATAAATACAGTTACCCCTACGAAATCTGCACAACAGCAAAATAATTCTGGGGAAGGATACAGAATGATAAATCTCAGAGAAGATATCAATAAATACAGAGGAACATGACTGAATTAAAAAATATTCTTCATTATCTACTGTGAAACTGCAATCTCTCCAACTGTGACTGTATATCAGAAAATTACAGCAAAGTTCTGAGTTAAATCACTTTTTTAAAAGATGCTATGGGCTAGGTTCATAATTTCAAAGTGAACACAGGTCACTTCTATTCCAAAATAAAAATAAAATAAAATAAAATAATAATAACAATAATAATAATAATGTTTTTTGCATAATATCAGAATCAATTAGGCTTTGCAGTTCTTCTTGGGATGTCTGGGAAATAAGACACTTGTTTAGCAGAAATGGAAGGGGTAACATAGAAAAGGATAATTTTAAAAATGTGTTGTGGAATGAATATGAATATTCTCTGATCCTAAATCTTGCCTTAAGGCAAGCTGACTACAACAATATAAAAGTTAATGCAGAGATGATTTTTCCTTCTGTCTCTATCTTTTAAGAGTTCCTGGAAAACATTTCCATACATTCTTGTATCTTTGTGCCGATGTTCTGAAGTTAATTTGTTCAGATATGTCATGTTTAGATCTTGGTTTTCTTCTCTGACTCAGTTCATAGCTGTACTTCTCAAAGCTATTCTGCTCTGTTTGAAATCTCTCTTTGAGTTCAATGACAAATCTGTGTAAGCCAGAAGAACAGCGTCAGGATCAAGGGCTAATTTTCCTTTCTCAACCGATGCCTGGCCCTTCCTGATGCCACAGAATTTGACTTCATATACGTTAGTTTTACACATGGAGGCAGATCAGATTTGCTTTGAATAGAGATATTATGTGACCCAGAAAAAAAGTTTAAAAGTCAGTATTCTGAACAAATTAGCACAAGCATGGAAAAACAAATACATCAGATAATGTTCTTTGCAGTGGAACTTGCAGAAAATGTAATGTCTTGTGAGGAGAGCCGTTTACACAGGAGATTCTGCTTTCAAGATCTTAGTTTATGATCAAATAAAAAAATGAATTGGGGGAATATTCTTTGTATCATTTCTGGTGCGAACCAAATTCTTTATTCCTCCTTAGAAAGGGAGCAAAGGCACACATTTTCAGTAATATTTACAGCTTTTTCCCCACAGCTATCTTTGTGAGTCAAAACCTAATACTTTCACACAGCACAAGAAAGTGCTAGTCAGCATACTCTGTATTGTAAATAACTTAAAATGAGGAATGAATCAAATGGGATTATTTTTCACTGACTTCTATAAGCATTCAATTGGTCGTGAATACTAGAAATCGCAGACCAAATGTATGTTTTCTGGTTCAGCAACTTCCTTTTACAGAATTACTTTCATATCAAAAGGGGAAATGGTCAAGTTGACTCAGAAAATATTGGTGGAAATCAAGTTGAAAAGAAGTAATTCTTTTGTCAGCTGGACTTTTGAACAGTGGAAAAGATAAAGTCATCTTTATCTCACATTTGTATGCTAATCTTTGTAAGACCTTGACAGTTCTTCCTCCAGAACAAGGGCCAGCTCAGAAACAGTAGTGACCTCTTTACAGTCAGATTTTCAATAACTTATAGCTAATGGCTTAGGGCTAGGCTGAGGCTGCCATCCCAGTCACAAAGCGCAGGGACTTGGGCTGCACCATTGTAGAAGCAGCCTCAAGAAGAGCTTTGTATATGATTTATCCCGATCTGCTTCTGAGTTCTGGGAAATAAGGATTTGTAGCAGGGTTATACCACCAATAAATTACCTTTTTTCACCTTTTTCTTCTCTGGATTGGATGCTGTGGTCAGCAAGAAATAAGAATGGAACTACACATCTGTCCACCCATTCTCAACTTCCTTCCTCTCCCAACCAATATTCAGTGACTGCTCTCCAAGAAGTTGCTGCAGGAATAGAATGGAAAGTCTTCCCTCTTATGGTCCCCTTTAAGAGGATGCTTAATTAAATTCACAGTCCAGCCTCTGTGAGGCCGCTTTCAATTCCAGTATTGGCAAGGAGGGGAGAGAATCTCTTTGTTCCACACATTCTAACCTTCTGTTCCTTCCCAGTGCCAAAATGCAAAGTCTCAAATGGTGTGCAGTGGCATGCAGCTGTGAAAACAGAATGATTTTTGGAGAAGCTTACACTGAGAACCAAATTTGCTATCTACTCTCAAAGGTGAATGTACAGTGCATTTTTTCCCTTACCCACTTAACCTCTGAAATGTAATACATTTCCAGAAAAAATTCTAATCATTTAGCATCTACTGCCTGTATTCCTTTGTGTGCCTTTCAACATCCCCAGTGATCAATGCTAAGTATTTTATCAGATTCAAGACTGTAATAAGCAGCGGAAATAGAGTGGGTTCATCTTATCTTATCCTAGTCTCATTTGCACTGAGCAGGATAAGTTAAACTGTGCCTAATGTAATGAAACTACCCTCATCAAAATATTTAGACTTTAATTTTTGAGTCATTATGAGGGCACTTCTATGCAGTTCTGAAACAAAATCAATTTGGCAGGAGTTCCTGCCTCATGACTTTGAATCATGGTGTTTAAGTGAAAAGTACAACATACATCTGAGCATTGCGGCCCATTCCTATCCTGTAAGTTTGTTTACTATGTTCGTAGGTATATTTTCATCAAAACTCCCTCAAGAAGTATGTTCATATTTGTCTTTTCTCCCCCACACTTTAGCAGATCCAGAAAAAATGGGGGACATGTAACTGAGAAAGCTTTTTAAATATCCATAAAGATAAACAAGTTTAATTTTCAAATTGTAATTTGATGTTCAAAACAGATGATGACTAAACACTTTTACTAATTGCATAACTAGGTATCATTTAAATAATCATATAAATACAGTTGATTAAGAATGACTGATCTTTAAGAAAGCAATCAAAGTAACACAACCAAAACAGCATTGAAAGAAAGGTGGCAAGATGTTGTATTGCCCAAGGAGTTTCCAAATGTGCTTACATGCATGGATTTAAGCACTAGAAATCTAAATGTAATAATAAGCACATAAATAATTCCTGCTGATTGCAGCAGAAGTGCTCATCTAGGGAAGGCAAAATAATTTTACCTTATGTCAGCTATCCAAATCACTGGTCACATGCTTTGCTTACACCAGGTCTACTAATAAACCACCTTTACTCCTGATTTACACTGAGCTCAGCCTCCAGGAATTTCCTCCAAGCCACGCAAGGGAAAGTTTATATCTTTTGTGTCCAAGCAAGTTCACTGAAGCCTTCCAGAGGTAAACACCTAAGTGGTGCAGGATAATCAAATTTATTTTGAATAGAAAGTAAAGTCAGCATATAGAAGACAGTGATATGTAGCCAAGACTGCTCAGCGCTGTCCTCAGTCTACTGTAGTCTTCTTCACAGATACTTACTTAGAGGGCAAACAAGGCACAGACACAAGAAGATCTGACTCTACAAGAAACAGTATTTTGTGAATGTATTTCAGGTCCCAGAACTTTGCAACCTTTTCAATATGATTTTTTTCAACTGTATTAATTTTCAAAGGTTTTCCAACTGTATTAATAATATGTAAAACATGAAAAATGTCTTACCAGATCTCTGTATGCACACTGTCATTAAACAATGGCCTTTAAAAATATCCAGTGGTTTGCATTGCAAAAGAAAGGACGATAAATATGTAAGTGGATGAAGTGAACACAGGAAGCTACATTTACTTTGCAAATTACTTTGCACAGAACATAGCTTCAACACTAAAGACAAAGCCATAGGGGAGAGAAGGGAATGACCTATTTCCATCTTCCAAAAGTGGCTTAATTTCTTGGACAGCAATCTAGATACACTTTATTAGTCTTATTTTTATCTTAAAAATATAGAAACATAGAGCATGTTCTCAAACTTGAGTCAAATTCTGGTACCATTGAAAGAACAATATGTTATCTGTCACTGACTTAAAAATTCCAGGGTTTAGCCCAAGCATTATAGTTTTAAACCACCTAAGGATATTGATTTTTTAAAAACCCAGTGTTGTAAAAATAGCATAAATGTGTCATAAAAGCTCGTTGCAGATGACTTTGCTTTTTCTGTAGATCTATGAGTGAATTTTCAAAAGCATGTATATGAGGGAGCTTACAGAGGTTACTTAAAAAATGATGCCAATTTTCAGCAGCAAAACCCCACTGTTAAAATTAGGAATCATGTCTATATGTCAATGCTTTTCAAAGTCTCTTTCAGGTTTTCCCATCTACTGGTTGACCAAGATAATTCACAATCTCTGTGGCAGAGCTCTCTCTCAGCCTCTTATCCAGCAGCTGAGCTTTGGGACTGTGATTTTCCCAGAAGTGATGTGTGGGACGCGAAGTTCCTGCATGGGTCCCACATCTTCTCTCCCCTTTGTACCATTACACCTGTAAGTTGTGGCCCTTTATATTGGGACAGATGTACTTGCTGGGTGCCTGGGCACAGATGTAGTTGACAAAGCACATGATACACCACGTATGGTTCTATAGATCTCCCACAGGAAGATGAGATTTTTTTTTTTTGTTTTGAAGTGCAACCATACATGTATTTTGAAAACCTTAATTTAAACATTTTAGAAGCTGCCTTTCCTAATATTCTATCCTTTCAAAAGGAAATGGTACCATTATGTTACAGAAGAGAATTAAATATAATACTGACAATAATAATGTAGCACATGAGTAAATACAGTAGTAACACAAATGCTTTCTTTTTATATGGAAAGTGCTCAGATAAACTACTGTTTTTGTTCTCAGAAACACAGATACATTCCAAATAATTTCTTTATCTAAATTCTTCATAATTACATTTAATGACTATTCTTTTACCATAGTGCAAGATTTAAATAATAAAAGAATCCTAATAGACTGTAATTATTGTAATCTATCTGTAGATATTAAAATATTTTTTGAGAGGAAAGCATGTTTTAGTTACTGGTAATATAGTGTTACTGCTGTGCTGCATTCATATTCCTCCTCCCTAATTAGGATTATGGTGTTCAACGGTTTCTGCTTAGCTTCAACAGATAAAGATTTAGGATGAAAATAACGTGCACACAAAGTGCAGCACAAATTCTCGTGCTGCTACAATCCTCATGCCTGATCTGTGGCTCTGTTTAGCTAAGTTTGAGGTTTTGAGGGACAGAACTAAAGAACAGAAGATTTAAAACACTCCAGAAAGCAAATCCTTGCTTGGCTTGTCAAACTATACATACTTGTTTTACAATTTATCACAGCTGGTATTCCTGACCTGACTTCAGGCATTAGAAATCAAGAGCAGCCGTCTTCTTACCTTAGCATACTAGTCCATAGAGGTATTTTGATGTTGCCTTTGAAATGGTATCTTATCCAAAAACAATAAGAAGCACCAACGTATTCTGTCCTTTTCCCTTAACATTTTAAATGCTGGATGTTTCCCGCCCCCCGCCCCCCCCCCCCCCCCCATCTCAAGTAATCTTCTTTCCCATCCACACTAATTTTGTCCACCAAACTCCAGTGGTTTTAAACAAATTAAATTAGCATAAATACAAATTATATGTTACTGTCTATTCTGTTTTGCAATTTATATCAATGTTAATCTAAACAAAACATGTGACAGCACATTTCACATCAACATTTTATAAGATACAGCCTCAATGACTTTTGAAACGTTTTAAGCCTTGTGGATAGTTTCTTCTATTGGTAGAACATTGTTTGAGGGCTTAAAACCCCCTAACTGATAATTTGAGCTATGTCAGGGACAACAAAATTATTTTCATTTTACTTACATATGTCTGCTGGAAAATTAACTGCTAGAGTAGCAAAAGGGGCTGCTAGTAATGAGTGGTGCTGTTCTGTTTGTGCTAGAATCAGTGGTCAAAGCTGGCCACTAAATGCATGACCTATAAACACCACAGACAAGCCCTAAAACCTATTCTTAAAGAAGTCCGAATTAACAGCCCCAGCAAGATTTTTCATTTTCAGAGCAAGATAGCACCATTATTAGTCTACAGTTATTTACAAGTCAATAGATCTATAAAAATGTGTGCATAATGATGCATGCTGCATTTTATGCTACAATTTTAAAAATTGCCAGTCCTTGCTATACCTCTCTTTTGAAGGTCAGAAATCAAAACAAATACATTATACTTAGTAATCGACAGAAAACAATCTACCCTACTTGTTCCTTTGTTTTTGCTGAGTTGGTAAGAGCATAATTTTTGCTTCTTTTTTGCCTTTCTTTGCCCTTGACACCTGGGAAATAGGGATTACCTGTTCGGTCAGAGTTCACATTTCTTAAATGCCTGATCCATCTCAGGTGACTGCGGATTACACCATCCTTCTGCGGCAGTTCTTCTCTTTTCAAGCATTTCAAAGAACCTGAAAGCTCTAAGTATGTGTTGAAGCGTATGCACAAAAGTATGTATACTCTCACTGCATTGCCTGCCTGCTGATCGTTACCCTCTGCTCTTTTCCCATGTTCTTGGGGCCTATTTATTGAATCTGGAAGGTGGATGACAGGCCCATGAGCTGCAGCAATCTAATCATAGAGGATGCATAAAAAAGATATTAAAAAAATATTGGTTTTCTTATTTTGTGCTGCATCATGAACCCAATGTCCACATCTCTGCCCTATTATGTACATACAGTGATTTTTAAGGGATCTTTTGAACATTAGTATCCCTTTGGCTAAAGGATTCAGATTTTGAGCAAGGTTTTATGCTTACATTTTAGTGATGTGCATGGTAAAGCAGATAACATATAATCATCAAACTAAGCATCTGTTTCAAAGTATGGGAAAGACTAAGGAAACAGCTGGAAACAGCTCAACCTAGGTAAAAGCTTATTTCTACTCATGTCTGTCTTTTTTTCGCATGATATGTATGGATATGGTAAAATCTTGATCTCATTTTTTTTTCTCATCTGCAATTATGAATAGAAAGTCCTATATAATTCTGTAACATTTTATGTTAGTGCATGGTTCAACCAAGAAAAAATTCTTTCACAGCCAGAACCATAATAACTATTGATGGTTCCTTACAAACGTTAACAAACATTGTGTACTGTAAGAACTGCTTGTAAGCATCACAGTTTGCAGAACAGTAGAAATATCAGGGGGAAAAAAAAAAGCATACTGTAATGAGAATCAGAAACAATGACTGCAAATGCTGTTAACATCATTCATTAATAATCAATTGACTTCAGGATAAAGCTATACTGGCTACTTTTTTTTATTCTGGTTTGTTCTTCATAATGCTCTGATTACAGTTAGTTTCAATGACCTTCCATCAGAACATGAAGTGATATGAATCACATCTGCCATGCATGTTCTGGTCTTCATCTTACTGTCAAGCGAGCTTTGTCTGTGCAGTATTGTATTGTGAGTACATGGCAAGGTTTTGGTAGCGGGGTGGGGAGGCTGCAGGGGTGGTCTCTGTGAGAAGAGGTGAAGTTTCCATTTTGAAAACATTCATCACTGAGAAATGCTTGTGGGTTTTGGTGCACTCACTATCCTCATTCATGTAGTACTACCTCATGATTGCATAGGATCTTCTGTGTTCCAATATGTATGCGTACTTCAGATTCACATGGCCAGAGAAAAAGTACAGTGAACTAGCTGGCCAAATGCACATAAGCAGCTTAGTTCAAAAGAAATACTGAAGAGTTAAAAGAAACTAGCAAATAATTAGAAATTAACTAAGCTGTCCAGTAAAGAGAAGTAATGAATTGAGTATTTTTAAAAACTCAGCCTTCTTCATGACAGCAACTAATTTCTTGCAGGTCACAGGTAAATAACAGATATGAATTAAAAACTCTGACACCCCCATGCCCCAAATAAGCCCCAGTATGAGGCCTGAACTTAGAATTCCAGCATTAGGATATAATCACATAAATACATATTGTGTGTGTGTATATATATATGATGTATAAAATATATAGAGAAGATACAGGATATATCATAATGTGATATAATCACACCTTTCAGAAATTATGAGGACTATCTTTGGCTTGGTACTTGAATCAGTCTCCAAAGTTGAGATTTGTTTACCATTTACTGTTACTGTTTACTTTTCATTCTAATCCAACCATTTACTATTAGGGAAGCAGATACATAAGATTTTTATGTTAATATTTAAGCCATACCCTTTAAATCAAATCCTCCCTGATAACTCTTTTTAAACAGAATTCTACCATGGAACAACGCTGTTATCTAGTGCATATTTTTATGAGGGTTGGTGATGAATTTCATATGGATATCCAGAAGAGAGAAAATTTCAGTTCCTGGTTTTGCTTTTATAAGGAAGTCATCCTACCGCTGGATTTGCTAATTACCCAGTATAGTATGTCTTTAAGGTGAAATATTTTAGGACTTAATTACCTGAGATAAAAGTCCAACTTGCTGTTAAAATGTGAGGCATTAGGAAAGAATAACATACCTTACACAGCAACATTTTACTTCCAGAAATTCAAAGTATATAGACAATAAACCAGCATATTGTTTAGTACAGTCTTATTTTACGACTGGTGGTGCTATGGAAGTAGAAGTGGCAATACAGATACTAGCACAAATTAGTACAATCAGTACAAAGCTAATTTTTGGCCAGAATTTTCAGTGTTCCAGAGCTGTATAAACAACATATTTCTCTTCTCTTTAGTGATTTTTTTTTAAAGTGATTTAATTTCAATTTACATAAATAAGGAACAAAATGTTAATCCATGCAATAGCAAATTTCATTCTAATGGAAATAATGAGGATTAGTGTGATACAAATGTTTTAGCTAGGTACAAGTATGGAAATCTAAAACTCTTCACCATTAGTAGTTCAGAAGTGGAATTCAGTGCCTCCATCCCTTCAATTTCTTGCTGACACCTACTGTAAATAGATTTGTAACGCAAATGAGAGAGGGCAAAGAGTGCCTGCTTCTTTAGCAAACTTGATTTTTCAACCCCCCTTTCACAGTGCTGTCCTTTTAAGCTGGGACACCAAATTGATGTTCCAGAATTACTCTATGAACAAACCCAGCTTAAACGATGCAAGCTTCCCTCAAAAAGCAAACAAACAAAAAAATCCTCTCATTTCATTTTTCTCATGAGGTACTTCCTCCTTCCTGCAAACCCTTCATTTGGTACCTGAGAATTCAGGACCCTGCTGCTACTCCAGCGATTACTGACCTCGGTGCTGTTCATTTTCAGACAAGAAAGCTGCTGAGACAAAATTTCCTGAAATGGTTGGCATGGGGATTAAAAATAAATTATCCTGCTGGAATCTGCATGCTGTAGATTTCCAGTATTCCTAAATGAAGAGTTAGCATAAAGAGTTAATGTGAAGCTTTTCCACAAAATAATTTAGCTCTGCAATAAATATTCAGCATACTGGGCTATAAAATGATTCCATCTCCAGGGAACAAGCTGGCCTGTACTTGTGCATTGATATACAAGCTGACAGCCAGAAAGTGAAGATGATACTTCAACAGTTGTTTGTGCTTTGGAGAAAAACTGAGCTCCTCAACAGAGAAAAGTTGAGAATAGAGAAGCTGCTAAGAATCATAGGTAGAAATAACTAGTTTGCGTACACTTTATTTCTGTTCTTACTGTACTAGTATTTTCCATTTTTACTCATTCCTACTGTCTTAATCCACAACTTTTTAAAAAGCTTTCATCTGATTTAGGCCCCATGAATTTGCAAATAGAGCAGCCTCACTTAGCCTTCCACTTGTATATAAAATCTAGGGACACACTGGGAGTTCAGGGTTGCCTTCCTCCATCTTTCAGTGTCTCTTCCAACCAAACGCCATGCCATCCAACATTTGTCTGCATTCTCCAGGGAAACACGGGAAAAGTGTTCATGGCTATGCCTATCATCATCTGAAAATTAATTAGGCAGTAAAATGTTTGTATATTGGATGGTGACTGTAAATGAAACAAGGAAGCCAGCTATGACATGGAAGCAGTAATCACACCTTTATACAAAGGAATATACTATAGTTTTAGTCCTTAAAGATCTACTTTTGTGGAAAACAATCTTCAAGAATTTTTATTAGTAAATGAATGGTTGATTAAAAAGGTACTTGTTAAGAAATAATTGGAAACAAATTACAGAGAATTAAACCATGTACAAGCAGCTCTTCACACAAAACAGTCTATCTGCTATTAAGGCCACAGATATTTTTATCTGTTTTATATGAAATTACAAAGTTTCGGCTTTTTCTTACAAGGGTTGGTGAAGCTCTACCTATGACTTACTGTATGAAGAAATTTTTAAAAACAAACAAAAATTTTCACATTTAGTGCAAAACGCTCATGAATCACTTTGAAGTAGCTCAAACACACTCCTTTTAAAAATAAGTTGTTACAGTTTAGAAAATAACAATTTGATTTGAACTTCAAGGACTGGTCAGGAGCCTTAGGGCTTGGTGAGAAACACTTCTTGTACAAGGAAGAAAAAACAGACTAAGTTACATACACTCATCCCATTCACGATTTGGGATTTAGGGAAAAATGTGGTTACGCATCAGTTGTTTAATTGTTAGCAACAAAGAGTGGAACACGGAAAAGACAAGAATGAAGGCTATGCATCTTGATTTGTAGAGAAAACTCATCATAGTAATTAAGACTACAAACACAAACAGCAAAGCTGCTACATTTGTAATATTCCATTGTTGATGTGTAGTAAATAATACATAATCATAACTAATCTGAAGATGCTTCTCAAGACAAATTATTATCACTGGTCAAACACTTTTGAGTGGCAAGTTGAAGTGTGACTGTTACACTTCTCTGAACTATAAGAAGACAGCAGTAAAATAGAAAGCCTTCTATGACCTCGGTTATCGTCGTCTATCAGCCTCATACCCATATTCATGAAAATGAAACTGCTTAATACACTTAATTATGTATGATAAATTTAAAACGTGGAGTTACTCTGTTTTGAATGTATTTCTGGGTGGCATTGCCTCCTTAGGATAAGTAATATCTTCCCCAACCACATTTTAATTCTGTTTTCATTCAATCTTATGTATGGCTTGAGGATTTAGGGCTGTTTGCCCTGTAAATAAAACAATCACCAGCCCGTCATGGTGGTGATGGCAGAGAATGCTTTAATTACAGAGAAATGGAAGTCAAGATTTAGGTTGTGTCCATGACTCTTGCAGTTTGGAAAAAGACTTTTATAATGAGGAGCAGAGGAAGATGCAAAAAAAAATACTGATTGCTGTAAAATACCACACAGTGACTTATTTTTATTCTCTTTAAAGCACCATATTTTACAACATTGTTTTAAAAATAATTGGACTTCCTGATACAAAATATTTTTTTTCTATAAATTGAAATAAAATGTAAAGGATGCACAAATATAGACTTTTGCCCGTATAATGTTTTCATACATGTGCTTCAAGGAAAAAAAATATTAAATGTATATTATAAATCTACAGATCCTTATCTACCAATCTGGACTGCATTATATCTGTGTGAGGCATGATGTATTTACATCTTCTTGCAATGTGAACTTTCAGAATAATCCTTTTGATTACTCTATTCTTCTTAAAATCAGATTGCTGTGGTTTTCATTGTATCATTTCTTTGCTTTAGCAATAGGCATGTCTGAGGGAGAATAACATGTATGTTAAGAGTTTTGGGTTTTTATTTTTATTTATTTAACCTTCCCTAGTTTTTATTCTTGATGTTAATTAGTAGCCAAATAATGTAAATTGTTAGTGATCATTGCCATTATGTCCTCTATTTTAGATATCTAATAATTATGTATTCAAGTTCGTAAAACTGATACCAATCCTAAATTACTATAGACAAAGCTTATTAGTACAATACAAATATAAGTGTCCTTGTTTTGGATGGGATAGAGTTAATTTTCTTCCTAGTAGCTGGTACAGTAGTTTGTTTTGCATTTTGTATGAGAACAATGTTGATAGCACAATGTTTTAGTCGTTGCTAAATATTATTTTACCCTAAGTCAGGGACTTTTCAGTTTGCCATGTTCTGCCAATGAAGAGATACGCAAGAATCCGGGAGGGAGCAGAGCCAGGACAGCTGACCTGAAGTAGCCAAAGGGATATTCTATACCATAGAACATCATGGTCAGTATATAAACTGGGAGGGGTTGGCCAGGACCCACGGACTCCTGCTGGGGTACTGGCTGGGCATCAGTCAGCAGATGGTGAGCAGCTGTATTGTGCACCACTTGTTTCTGTTGAGTTCTATTTCTCTCTCTTTTTGTTATCTCCCTTTTCATTATTACTGTTGTAATTATTATTAATAGTAGTATTTTATTTTATTTCAATTATTAAGCTGTTCTTATCTCAACTCATGGGTTTTACCTTTTTCTGATTCTTCTCCCCATCACATTGGGTGAGGGAGTGAGGAAGCAGCTGCGTGGTACTTTGTTGCCAGCTGGGGTTAAACCACAACATTTAGAAATTAATGCTTGAACTAGAAAGTATAGTTAAAAAATTACAGTTTTTCTAAGAATAGAAGTATTTAACTAACATTGAAAATTACATTAATTGACAAAATCTCTTTTTTTCCACATTTGGCAGAGGAAACGAAGATGCCCATTTCTGGCATTTGCAGTTTTGCTGTTATGCCCTGAAAATCAACATGGATAGTTTCTTAGCTTTAGCTGGTGATTGGCATAAAATAACTCTCATCAAGCTAAATGCTAAGAGAACGAGCACAATTCACCATTACGCTGCTAAGAGAAATGCCATGTTTGTAGTTTCATCATTTCGTGTCCTCACCAACCATGATATCAGACCAGGTCCTTTGAAGAAAATAGATTTATTGGTGAAGTTCTCATGTGTTAGATATTGGGGTATTCTGGATGAAATACACTAATGATAAAGAAACCACACTGATTTACACTTAAATGAGAAAATAGTATTTTCAAATAATAAAAAATAATTTTACTAAGTCTTTGAAGTGTTGGCACCTATCTGAAATTACAACACATCGTATGCCATGTATTTGCTTAATAATGTGTATGTCCTGGTCTGCCAAACAGAAAAGAAATCTTCAAACAGTCTAAAATCCTAAATCCTTGTCTAATAAAAACAAAAATATCCCCATGTTTTAAAATATTTTCTTTTTTTAATGTTTTCTTTAATTTTTTAATCACCAAAACATTGACAAGTATTTCATTGATTATCTGCATGTGTCGAAATACAAGGATTTTTTTTCATTCTATATTCCTTAGACACATGCTGTGTATAACTGTTTAAATGAACAAGTCCACTAATGTGCAGTCTCCTCTACTGGGATATATCTTTGCAAATATTCCAAGTCACACTTAAATCAATGGGGCATAACTTTAGTTTTACATGTAGAATTGTGATCTGGAATGCTAATTTTCATAGAGTTTACTGCATATAGATTAACCAAAATATAAGGTGCCCATAGTATTCCTACTGGTTATCAGTTCTTGGGAACAAAATAAATTATGCATTAAGGAAATGAGGACTTATCACTTCTGCACTTGATCAGCCTTCTGAAGATAGTTGGGTGCAAAGGCCTGATCTAAATTTGATGATGTTTAATCCAAGTCTGAGTGAATGCAAATGGACTTTGGATCTGGCTCCTCACATTTTAATACAAAGTCTACTGGTTTGCAAACTGGTTATGAGAATGTAACTACTATTACCCTTTGAAAACTTCCTTTAACTTCTTATTTAAGTGGTATTGGTAATACATAGGTCCTGCTGATTTTAAGGTTCTAAGACCCCCTGAAACTTAGAGATTTAAGCACATGCTAAATAAATCCATGCAGGTGTTAATAATACCATTAAAATGCTATGTTCATTATCTAAATGTCATGCTGGACAGTGAAACTGTTCAGATAATTGAGTGAAAGATAATTAAGGGGGGTTTAATATAATTAATAAGTAGGGGGTTGTGACCCTATTATGGATAACTAGGAATTGTTTTAAGATAACTGAAGATGAATTTATAGCTAAGAGTATTTCAACAATTCCAAAATTACACCATTCTGCTCCTTTGTCATTGTTTCACCATTTATCCATTTAATCAACAGAAATATCTGCTTTCTAATTATTTTTATTCATTTAGGCAAGAAACTTCTGAAATAATTCACTGCTAATTTTACTGTTAGGCATTTTTCTTCTTAGGCATATTAAGTTTAAAATTCACCAACCATCTACTATAGCCACTTTTTGAGTGTCATAGAAATGAACTTCTGAACTGCAGTCAGAATATTAATACTTAAAGGGAAAATATCTATTTAATGTCATTACTGTCATTATAGCAGGCAAGTCCACATCTGAGTTTAGTTAAATTATTTAAAGCTTAATTTTGGTTATTTTTAAAAAACAAATTAGCAGCTTAGTGAATAGTCTTAATAAACGTATCCCTGGCTGAATATTTACAAACAGATGTAGTGAATGGTGCTTCCTGAGTCAATTTTGATAAATATTTGAGAGCTGATAGTCAAGAGGGGCATCCAGCTCCAACTTAACAATGCATTTCTTGATAGTGGTTTTAAAAGTTATTTAGGCAGACGGAAGATCCACACAGGCAAAACAGAATGAGCAGGATATGTCCATATGTCCTTTACTCTTGTCACTATTATCTGTCGTGGACCCACGTCTGCTTGTGCACCCTGCCTGCCATCTGCTCTTGAAGGTGTTCTTAGCAACCTGTGTACATTCTTAACTGCCTACATAACTTTGAAAATGTGGCCTTCGCATGTACTTGTGTCCCCTTACTGAAAAGAAAATGATTAAGGATAGCATCTGGATTAAAACTCTCAGTATATTTGCAGTTCTACGAGGTTACTTTGAGTAGGAAAGTCATGTGGGAATGGTATGTACTTTAAAGTTCTTAAATTTGACCAGGATTTGTTTAAAAATGGCAAGTAGAGAGATTAGCAATAGCTTTCATACTAAATGAGAGAAATTCTTGGATTTTGTTATGTTTAGGCTCTTATCAAAGTAAATATATTAAATATGAAACCAAGAATATTAAAAATGCAAAGCATCGAAAAACAATTTCATATATAAGGGTTCTGTCTATTGGCTGACATTATACTGACCTCTCCTTTTAAAGCAGTAAAATAGTTTTTTCCGTACCTAAAGTAATTTAGTCAGCTAACTGAAAAGTGTGTGAAGAGCAACTCTGGCAGTCTTCATATGCAGCTGCTTGGCTCAAATGCAGACTCATTACCGAATAAGAAAAACAACTTTTATAACTGGAAATTTGAAGAACACTCAAATTTAAATGTTGAAATTATGCCATATTTGGTACAGTGTAGTTAAATTAAAAATAAACATAGTTAGGCATTTGGGTTTGAAAATGGCAGGTTAAAAAATATTTAGATTAAAACTACTTAAAAATATAATCATACCAGGGGTTGGTGATCACGAAATTTGTGGAATTTAGTATAATACTTCATCTTAATGAAAAATACCATTTGAGTACAGAGCATTCATATTTAAACACACAGATTAATTCTTTCAATGGCAGCTAACATCCTCAGTTCTTCATCTTTTGATGTATTTTGATTGACTATATATGTTTCAATAAAATTTTATTCTTTTGAAAGTGGTCATAGGTTAGGGATTACCTTCTAATTTTGCATCTTTTTTTCTCCAATATTTATCTTTTTAACAATAAATTTGTTAAAGATATTTTTTAGGTTCCTTGATACGCTACTGGTCATTCCCAGATACTGCTCTGAAAAGTATTCTGTATGAACCAAAATAGAATATCAAAGAATTAAAGCAATCACTAAAGTTCAAAATTAAATAATTCAGTAGCTCAGGAATTCATTGTGAGCATCAAGCCCATAAAATAAGGATGTCAATGCACAGCTTATGGGTACAGAGAGAGCACTGACAGAAATACAGTGGAAACATAAGATCAGCCGAATGAACTCTGTCACCAGTTTTAAAAAACCCTATCTATATATAAGTAATACCTTTTTATATTATTTTATATGTTTTTACAGTTCACTGCCCTCTGTTCTTCTGTTAAGAAATATATGAGTTAAATAAACTCAGTTTCCAGATTATTGAACACATATTTTTGTAAACTCACACTTTTCAATGTGCCCTCATTAAGCATGAAAAATTAGGGTACTAAGTCTTAATGATGTATCATAATTTCAAGAATATATATTACTTTTTAAAGAAGTTAATTGCTAGGGAAATTTGAAGGTCATACTCAAAATATAAAAATCCTGAATGTTGCAAACTGGTTAGATTCTATTTTAACTAACCGACTGCTGTAGGAGTGCTACTCTTAAATTTTATATTGATGTCATGGCACATTAGTTCTGGAGGAAAGGGAGCGATACAATATTCTCCTACCAGAAGCCACAGGAGTGTTTTGTTTTGTTTTGTTTTGTTTTGTTTTGTTTTGTTTTGTTTTGTTTTGTTTTGTTTTGTTTTGTTTTGTTTTGTTTTGTTTTGTTTTGTTTTGTTTTGTTTTGTTTTGTTTTGTTTTGTTTTGTTTTGTTTTTGTTTTTCTAATGGGAACAGATGCATTTTCCTCTTGATTGAGAAACTTTTGGGTGAAATATACTTCACTTTAGGCAGATATGAATATGTTCCTTGTTATACTCACAAAACAGTATTTTTATTTCAGATGGTCAGTAAACTGGGCAAAAGGGCTTCCAGACAAGCATTCAGAATCTTAGGCGTCAATAGGGGAGACCTTTATTGTGAGCACCAGTTGTTTAAGTTATTCTAAATTTCAGACTATCATTTTTGGGAGGAAACATTTTATTACCTTCCCCTGACATTAAAGCCTAAAGTTAAATTGGTATCTTCTAAAACACTAAATTATTTTCTTTTTTTGTTTGTTTGTATATATTCTGATGAGTTTAGAAATGGTGTTTTTCCTGCTGTAGTTTTTCTCATCTCAGATTGCCAGACAAGATACTCTTTGGTAAGATTTCTTCTGACCTAAAATTGCATGGAAAAATGAAAGAACTGAGGAACCATTGCAATAGCCCTCAACACAGATCCCTAACAAAGGCAGTAGGTATTGTTTACTGCCACTCTGCAGACTGCAAAACTGAGGTTAACCCTTTAACCAGATCAGAAATACAACTGAGATGCAGACAGTGAAAAGTTGCTTGGGTACAGCGCCAAGCAGAGCCGTGGCGAGCTGCCCCAGCTGGCCCCTGTGGGCTGGCAGTCCTGCCTGCTCGCAGCCCTGGCTCGCTGCGGGGGCTCGCCGGACCCGCTGGAGCAGAGCGGGATGGCGCATGGCTGCAGCTGGGCTGCCCAGCTACACGTGGACTGAACAAAGCCATTGAGCAGATTCGCAGTGAGAAGTCAGCCACGTTTGACAGCTACCGTGGGTCTTAACCTACTAAAACGTTGCTCTGTAAACCCCTACACCTACGTTTCCACTGTTTCAAAAGAGCTCTTACTGCCTGTGGTGGTTCTGGTACTGGTATGTGACACATGGTGTTAAGGAAGAGTTCAGGAGGCCAGAAAGATTGTCCTGTCACTATAACAAAAGGACAATTTTGTCTCTTGAATCACAAATATCCTCTGTGGCAGAAAACTTATTTTGTCATACAAACGCCCTGAACTATTATGTAATTGGCATCATTTACTCTATATTTATGGCATTATGAGTTTACTGTATTTGGGTTTGTTCAAATAATTTTACATATCTTGGAGAAATTGTATTTTATATGATGATTTAATCTAACCACAGCTGCAGCAATATAAATTACACTTAAGACTATGCTGATTGATTATAATCAGTTGTAATCACGTCTTATAATTACATTGCATTCTGGAAGCAAAGGACTTTTAAGCCTACTCAGCACCCTGCTACATAAAGAAGATTAGCTGTTACTTCTGACAATCTCAGCCAACACTGAAATATGCATATAAACACCAAGTTTTATAAATTTATTGTTCAAGAACCAAATGAATTTCTTTGTGTGTCGATAAAAGGGAAAATAGAAATAAAAAATCTAAAATTTATTGGAAGCCACACTTGTATAAAATATCCTCATTAAAATATTTATAGTCTATTTAGTTTCAGTATGCTAATAAATATAAGAAAAATCCATTTTCTAGATATCAATCTGATCATTATTTATTGGGATGCCACTGTTCAAGCATCAACAGAGTAGTGCAGGATGCATTGAAGGTATAGCACGTAAAAGTGTCACCCAAGTACTGTGTATAAATCAGTATTTCAACACAACAGTAAATTCAAAAGTCTTTATAGGTGTATGTAATATTCCAGTTTCATTCTGGCAATTTAATAGATCTCCTTTTCAAACAAGTCAGTTATCTTATTTCACCCAAGCACAAGGCAGTTAAGTACTTACACTCATATGGCAAGCGCAGAGGGAGAAAGAAGCCACCCAGTTTTCTGAGATCCAGTTGCTGGCACACCAGTCCCACCAGGTCCACTTGGAAAAACAGAAGCCTCCTATGTTTGTTCAATGAGCTCAGGATGGGAAATCAGCCTCACGGTTGCGGTTGTCTGTAAGTTTCCTGGTCCAGTCTCATCATTTGTGTTGTTCCATAACACTAGTTGCTCTCCCGTGTGTACGCATTGGCACATACAGGTAATGAGTTTACTCCAGCCTCCTTTGGGGCCTGTGTATTCCTGCCTTCCCAGAAATCTTGGGACATATTCCATTTTGTAACTGTGAGACGGCAAATGCCAAGCCAGGAACAAAAGCATAAACATCTGAATAGTATTTCTCTCAGTTTCCAGAATAGTTTTGCATCCAACCATTTCACCTTTTTGTAAGTTGCCCTGTAGGCAGGTATCCAGTCTATAGGATTACAGCCAGAAACCTAATCTCTGCCCCTCTTGTTCCTTACAATAACTTCAGTTCTAAAAGGTAAGACTGTTTTAAATGGAAAAAGTAAGGGCTTATAATAAGAATATAGAATATTTCGACATTTTTTCAATGTTTATCTTTCAGCAAACGTGTCCATAGCTACCCAACTTTAAGGTCAAAAATTCATTATTACAAAGTCCTAAATAAACTATTGCCACTACCACAAAAGTGATGTTTCTGTACAAATATGTAAAACAATTGTAATGTCTGCATGATCCCATGTGACTTTTGGTGTATTAAACACTAAATGAAACAAGAACCTCTCACTAGAAGTGAGCTGTAGAAATATTCTGAAGCATGCCTAAGAGTAAGCTTGCACAAAATGTCACGGTTATTCCAAATGTTTGTAAAAAGTATACTATTCCCTCTTAAAACTTCTAAAAGATTACCATAAGCATTTATAAAGTCTGATCAGACAGAAAAAGCATTTCTGCAAATAAAGACACTCTTTCAGAATTGCCTTGGTTACACACACACCTTCAGCCCACCACTGATATGTCTGTGTCCCTGATTCAGCACAGAACACACTTCTAGTGGAACCAGCAGAAAGTATCTACAGAGCTAAAGAGAGTCAAAATCAAAATGTTAACTATACTGCAAGCCATATATACATGCAGTTAAAATATATGAGCTTTAGAGTGTCAGATATTGTACTTTTCTAGCCATATAATTTTGCTAGCAAAGTTATACTTTTTAACTGCCAATACTGAGTAGCTGGAAAGGTCTGACTGAACTGAACAAAAAGTAGCAACCTTTTTATAGATGGTGAACAAGCCTTCTCCATGCATTAGCCTTAAAAGCCCATTCCTCTTTGAAAGTTTGATAAGAGTTCACAATCTGTATTTGGTAAAGAGAAGAGCTGAGAAAAGAAATCAGGCTTAAATATGTTCAGTTTACATTTCAGGCATAGAACATTTGTGCCCGTTTGTTAAAAATATAGTTGTGTTAGGAAGTGGAGGGATATATGGCACTTATATAGCAAAATGTATGCCTGAAGAGCTCAGCTGCTTGTTGACAGGCTAGGTCTTTAGTACCTCCTGGCTCAGAAACTGAGAGGGGACAAGGCTGCTATGAAAATGTTCCTCCTCTAACAATGACTGTGTGCAAATCCTGTAAATAATGGTCTTCCTATTGCAGAAGTGAAGTTATTAAGGAGCTGAAAGTAGTGGCTTATAAAGGCAAACGTAGTAGAAAAGGGGCTCAACGAATCTGGGTTACCTATGAAGCCAGTAAAGGCTCTTTTCTACCATCAGCCTGAAACAGAGTGACATTTGCACAGATCAGCTATCTGAAAACAGGTGTGACAATACAGTACTGCTTGGGTTAACCTATTTGTTTGATTTATTTCTTGCCCATGGGAAATATTGTTCATTGAGTGCTCAAGCAGATTAAGTTAATTTTCTCATATTTGGGAAAGGTGGAGCTGATCAGGCGTTCTCATGAACTGGTGATGAAGCAGCTGTTAAATGTTATACTTTTACTGACAATTGAGACCTGATGGAAAGGAGGCAAACAGAATAAAGAATTATGATCTTGCTGCAGGTTGGGTTAACTTTATCTGTGCTATGTATATTTTATTTCTTAAATTCCAAGATTATAATTTACTTTTTGTAGATTCCCCCTGATACAAAATTATATACGTATTTTCCTCTGTAACAGAGACACTGTTTCAACGATGGCTAGATATTTATAGTATATAAATGAACAAATACTGGGGTACTCTTATCTCAGGACTCTTGTGGTAGAGGAGTTATATGCTTCCAGCACTAAGCAGACTGTTGATATTTTATTTAATGAAGTATCCATGCTAAATAGTTGAAAGAAGCTCAGTAAATATGTTTTGCATGGATATTTTATTAGAATATTTAATAATGTCTCTCATGAGATTTTTGCTTGAAAACATCCATTCTAGTTAATTTGGATGGGATAATGTCACAGGAATTGAAAAACATTAACAGAAACAGAGTAATATGGACAAAATTACATTCACTTGGGCTGTATATATATTTAGAGATGGGTGCCCAACAGGTTCCTCCATTGCCTAGGATGGTGTCCAGGTGGGATTCCCACTGCAGCTGCTTTCTGGCCTGGTCTGCTGGTTTTCCTTCCCAGCATAGTCTGAACATGAGTGGGGTGGGGTTACATTAATTTTGGCCTTATCTCCTATTGGTTTTGTCCTCTCTTATTTCTGTCCTTGTCATTCACTTACGGATCATATCTTGACACCATTTAGGCAATAAGAATTTGGAGTAAAGACTGTAAATTTTATACATTTTTGTTTTACTCCTATGTTCTTGTTTTGTTCTTTAGATATAATCGTGATAAAATATATTCTTTTTAAAATTATCATTACTCTTTGCCCTGACCCAGATTGTGTACGATATAAGTTAAACATTTCAACCAAACTCAGCGTATCTGCATAGGTTTCCCCACAATCTCCAAGTGTTTTATGTTCACACCTATGCACTATTTAAGAAGTTTCTTTCATTCATCCTGATTCATGTCATTTATATATATCACATATAGTTTTACTTGAGGCATATTCTTACAGCTCTAGTGTGAATACCTGTGCTTCCCTGTAAATGTCTCTGCAGTTTGCTAACGTACCTCTGTCCCTGATGTGAAACCCTCCTTGACATTTTAGAGAATGTCTTAATCTTTACTTTTTTTGAAAAGAAAATACTTTTGTATACATTTGTTTTTTAATCAGATATCCTGGTTATTCAAATTATTCATGCAAATTAGTTGTTTGACAGACTCTGCCTGCGATCCAACTCGCTTAAATTGTACGGCATGTATGTAGTGGGTTAACTGTTCCAGGGGCTGCCAGTACACATCCCAGCATGTTGGGAACCAGTAATTACAGTCCCTGGTGCTTCACTCTCTTAAATCACGGTTGTGCGGAATGCTGTTCAGTCAGGTCTGATGGGGATAGGTCATGATGATGGGGACAAGAATCAAGAATTAGAAAACAGTATTTAGAAGTGACAGCCTATAAAAGAGAAAGCCCTGGAGAAAGAAAGAAAATGTGTATGAAAGAGAAATAATTGGGAATCAGATGAGAGACCTGGGAGCAACTAAGTATTCAGAGCCAAGAAAGAATTAAGCACTGAGGGTCAAATTTTACATGAAGTTACACCTTCAGTTAGGGTTTATATCAGTGCAGCTAAGAGATTTCTTTTTTTCCCTAGTGATAAGGATCTGGTAGCAAGAAAGAGTCAAGAGGATTTTGGATTAAACATCAGTAAAGGAAAGGACAATTTTATAGAGAATACCCTCTACCCAGCTTCATGCAGCTAAATAAATTTTCAAAATACTGCAAAACACACTAGTCAAAATGTGAATGCTGAATATGTGAGGGTGCATATGGGTAGGTATACATCAGTGGTGGTTTAGGTTGCTGTATTTTTAAGAGGATGAAAGATGTCACATTTAGAAGCCACTTTAACAAGTTAAATATCATAAATTATGATGTCTAAAGAAGATGTGACAGTTTTAACTATAAGATCCATAAACTGCCATAAAAGTAGTTGAGCAATATGATTCCTGAATGGGCCCCAATCCAGCTGGATGAGACCCAGCATTATGAAAACAAACTGACCGAGCTGTAAGGAGTTAGTTCCAAAGGAAATGAAATGAGACTATGCTCCTCATTAAGCTAATAACAACAAGAACAAAAAAAAAATCTGTCTGCCTGGAAGAAATGTGGATTCCAGTTGGAGCGATCCATAAATTAGGTTTTGTAATTCTTTTTGTGACTTCAATCCACATTGTTCCCTCCAATGCAGAAATAAATAGCATCTAATAAGGCCATCTTGCAAGCATCAGTACTATCTGGCTCCAAGTTAAAATGATTCACTCACAGAAAATGATTTATATTAATGCCTTTGGTATAGAGATTTTGTGTCAACAGCAGTCTGAGTGACTGAGAGCTATGTGCACCATGTCGAGCAGCGGTGCTGTGTGCTGTGACCCAAAGTGCTGGTTCCAGTGCAGATGCACTAGTCATGCCCTGAACGTAAGAAGGTGGCTCTCCATAATGTGCCCCAGCAGTGCCCACACACTCCAGCATCCTTCCAAGGAATGGTATGTAGCCTGGTACCAGCCAGAGGGACTAAGGGCCAAGGTGTAGATGAATAGACTGGCAATATGGGGCATGCTGGGCACAACAGCTGCTCCATAGTGGACTGAGCTGAAAGGTTCACTGGAAAGCCGACAGCAGCACTCGTTTCAAACATCTGTACAGATCTCCTGTTCTCTTGTGTTTGCCATCCCCTGAGCTTCTTTCTTGTCTTGAAAACATGACTAGCTAACAGCTAGGTTCCTACCAAGTCTCATTAATATTCACATTTTATCTGGTGTGTAAAGTTTAGACTAATTTTTCTGTAAGCTTCAAATCTGAAGTTAACAGTGTGCAAATAGTATTGTGAGAAACTTCCACCTGCCGCAATTTGATTGAGCATATCAACTGCATGTATTTGATTCTCCATAGACCTTAGGTATCTGAACTAGCCATGCTGCACAAGCATTCTTTCACTTTTAAAATTAATTAAATTTTTCACCTCATGCTACTTCATTATTCAGATGTTTGGTGAAATGTCACAAAATTAAGTCATTTTCCCTCTCACAGCAAAAGGCAAAGGAAAGGTCAGCAGCAGCAGTCCTGGTGTAGTGAGCAGTGGTCTTCTCTGGCAGAGATTCTGTGGCAGGTAGTAATTTTGTTCTATGGTAGATCATTACATTAACATGCTAAATACCACTGTGTGATTATTGCAATTATTGTAAAATTTCTTACGGACAGAGGTAATGCTATAGGATGGAAGAGACAGAAAAGGTTAGAAAACAGTGAGGCAGTTGATGGCCTTACCAAAGAGATGCATGGTTATAAGTTTTCAGTAAGCAACACACAGGGAAAAGAGAAAGAGAGAGAGAAAATTATGCATTTTTGCATTATTGCAAATATTTCAAATTAATAGTATCTAAACACGAATAGTTGCATGGGAAAAGGAACAAAGATGCTTGTTTGTAAATAGGGGTATCTAGTCTGATCAGAGGGAGATTTTAGTATTCCAATACCAAGAAATCTCATCTGAAAACGTGGACTGATGATCAGAGTAAGTTGCCACATGAGAATAGATACAGTGCAGACAGGCCATAACAGCTTGGGAAAGTGAACTAGTTCATATGTGGGAGAATGGAAGAAAGGAGTAAAGAGAATAAGTAAATGGTTGAGTAAATAAAGTAACAGTCTTCTGGTTGCTGATGAATGTTCATGGTTGCATTCATCAATACTGGAAGCAAAGATATTGCAGCAGTGAAATATTAAACAGTGACAGACTGGGCAAATTTTCTTGTAAAAGGGTAGGAGAAACCACATTTTAGCAATGTAGTGCATTATCCGCTGGGTTATGAACCTCTTATGAACTCACATTATGAAGTGGTTGAGAAATGGTTTGTGGTAGGGAAATGAATCAAAGAAAACAAGAGAGGAGACTCAGAAAGACAGAAAAAGGAAAGAGAAACAAGCCACTCTCCTTCTGCCTTCTTCCCCCTTCAACCTCTGTACCTTCTTTTAAGAGAGGCAACCAAGTCATGAATATGGTTATGAACCACTGAGTAAACAATAAATAATGGTTTGCTAATATGTAAAGACTGCTTTCTACTGTGTTAATCTATTCTTCCACAGATGCATTTGTTATATTGTATGTATTAAGAGAGGTAAATTTCCATCCTGATCTATGTACTCTATTCAAGGTTTGAATTTTGAATGAAATTGATACTTTTGCTTTTGCTTCTGTATTTGATATATGATGGTGCTACCACTGAAAGTGATAGAAATGATAAAAATGTTACTGAAATTACAATGATGCACTAAAAATATACATACATTTCCAACTTTGCCTAAGTCCTTTCCTATATATGTGTTACAATGCTTCCAAATCTAGATAAAATGGTGTTTGAGTAAGTGAAGCTCTCAATACAAATTTCACAGTTTTAAAATATTCTTGTATGGACCTATTGTTCTGCTAGCCACATATATTGTCTGAAAACCACACATTATTATGGTTTGAAACTGAAAAACCTCAAAAGATTTTTCTTCAAAAATTGGGAAAGTATGTCTATCTTAAGGATACTCTTGGGAAACACATTCTTGGAATGCAAATATCTTAGAGACACAGGCAATGTGAAATATCATAATGAAGGAATACTTCTATTCAGTTTAGAATGATAAGGTTGAAATAATGCTTCAGACAAAGTATTCCTATGCAATCCTCCTTCTAAGTTATGTTTGCACTTGTAAATAAAAATGTAGTCTTCTCTTTTGGAGAAAGGTAAACAAAATCACATAATGAAATACCACAGTACAACAGGGAAACTGTCCCTAGTCTCATGCAGCTGATCTAATGTCCTAGACAGTGAGTGCTATTTTTCAGACCTAGTGCATTACCTGATATGTATTTCATTATTTGAATTAATACTCTAATCCCTTTTTAAATCTTAGTGAGCTGTCAACCTCAAAATAATACCTGATTCACAAGCAACTACAAGGCGCCTTTTAAAAAAGTATATACTTATATCTACATGTTTTATATATGTATATATTCACTGGTTGCCTATTCTTTAAAATCATAAAGAAGGAATATATTTTTTATACATCTCTAGTATTACAGTTTTTTTCAGAAAAGCTGATGGTCAGTGCACTAAAAACCTACAAAAATTAAGCAGGTGTTTGATTACCAAATTAAGTGCTTCATTTTAAATAATCAAACTTGAAGATGTCAGCCTTCATTCATGCCTCAGTTTCCTCTTCTGCAGAACAGAGATTTCTTACTCTCTAGGAAATGGGGATGCTTAAAATATTTTATGTTACCAAGAGTCTGAAATGTTCATAAGGATGGTGCTGGATGAGTAAAGTATCTAAATTTGTTATTGCACATGTAGGACAGAGATATCTTTTTCAAGCATATTTTTATTGTAATTGTTGAGTAAATCCTTTGAGTAAAAAGCCAGATAATATTATTCTTTTACAGTGGATACTGTGCTTTTATGCCTTTAATAGGACAACATAATGGCACCGTTAATACTGTTGTACGCTACCATATAAACCTGTTTCATCACCTTAAGCTCTTTGAACCACTTTTCAGTCCTATTTCCTCTTCTTAACCTCCATATCTTTGATTTGTACTGACTCTGTAACCTGCCAAAGTGATTGCTACTGGAGACATATTCCACCAAGAATTGCTGTAGTATATCAGCTGAATTCTGTGTATTAGCTAGGCAGTTTTCAAAAAGCATATACATATATATATGTGTGTGTGTGTGTATATATATACACATATGTGTGTATATATACACACACACCCCCGACAGTGGTGAATTTCAATTCTTATTTTCAAGCATGATACATATATGTGTATAAGATAATAACAACAAACTGGGGAAATAGTATATAGCTAATTAGGGAAAGTACTATACATCCTACAATTCATAAAACACTACCTGGGTAAGAACACCATGATGCTAAGCATCACATTCATAAAAAAGCATTTGAACCAATACATTAAAAGTCCAGACCGGTGGCAGAACAGGATGGTGTTATTCGGGTTTTAAATTCTTGACTACTGAATCACATCCTGCCAATTTGTATATGAAAAGTTAGAAATGGTGCTTTCAGTTAGGGTCTTGTTAGAGGAAAAGTGTTATATTTTTCTTCAGTAATTTCTTTCAGAAAACCAGCCAACTGATTTTATTTCCAGTTCGGAATGAATACTGTTGCTAGCTAGTATTCCAAACCAGGAAACTATTGACATGAGTTTTCCTGCTAACATAGAGTTGAATATTGTCCATCATCTACTGAGGCTGGAATGCGTTAAGAACTTTACTTTTACTTAGCTGTTGAGGGAAGTCCCCGTTCAGGCACTACATTCTGCGGTAAAAATACAAATGAAATACTGAAGTTTAAGTCTTCATACCAGGGCCTGACAGTGTCGGAGGTGCAACTGTGCTTGTTAGAACACGAATATTCAAATTGCAGATGGCAAATTTAGGAGGAGGTCAATACTCCAGGCAGCAGTGGAAGAAAGGCTGTGTAACCAGAGTTACACAGTTAGGGAAAGTTATGGTAGCTAGATACAAAACTCACAAGATGGTGTTGCCACTGCTTTTAGGGGAGAAAGATTTCTCACATCTTGGAACATAAAATGATAAACTGTCCAAAAAACAAAAATGTGGTTTCCAATTTTTTTCTTACAACATTTACTATGAACTCTTACTTTATAATGGTGCATTACTTCTATGACCAGACCTCAACATGCAAAGGGATATTGTAGCATATATGCTCTGAGGTTAGTTTTTCTATTCAGATTAACATCTCTAAATGTATCGTGCAGAAGGTTTCTAACCTTTACAGACAAAATGAAAAATATAGTGTTTAAGTAATTAAGCCTCTGAATAGGATTAATTTCCTTCCAACTATAACCATCTGCAGAAGAGGAATATTTGTTTCTGTGTTGAGTCTATAGGGTTGGTGCAGGGTCTGGCTATTCACTGCTGACACACACAGCACAACCGGATGGTGGGCTTCAAAGTTAGCTGTCTGTCACCTTCACACTTCCAGTCCTGCATGCTGGGCCAGATTCCTGGCACCAGATAGAGAAGTCTGAATGCTTTTCTAAATTACTCTGGCTATTAATTGTGCCAAACAGACATTATGGCATCCAGTAATCTCAGGGAAGAGTTTGGCTACCTTTCCTATACCAGTCCCAGGCAAGCAGGAGGTTGGAGAATTACACCAGTTTTTACCCCTTTAGTGAGTCTATATACTCTGGATGATGCTTCCTCTGGTAAATGCAGGCGTTGGTAACACTTGCCACTGAGAGAAGAAGACAAAGCAGCCTGGAAAAGAGAGACATTCTGTGTCTAATACACAAAATGATTGAGAGTTGTTATGGACACCATATAATGTCTGAAAGGTTTTCTGTTCTTTTGGATTATTAAAAGTTTATATTTTTGAAGCATTTTCCATCTCAGTCAACTTATTTAAAAATACAGTTAAGATTTAATGGCAGATTTTCATGTTTATAATTGTATATCTTTCACCAAGGTCCCTGGTGAGGTGACAGCATCTGTGACCTTGCAGTGGATGAGTGGATGCCCGATAACTTCCACTGGCTATAGAAAACAAGTATTTATTTGCTACGTGGGTCATGTAAGTTTCAGTTCACTTTAGGTATGATCTTTAACTGCATATGCACCATTGATCAGTTACCATTGCTCTGAGATGAAAAAATAACATCCCCAAAGGAACTCTTACAGGTGTATGCACTTGTTCTGCTAGAAGATAAGGCAGACTGATAACAGTGAATGCCAAAGAATGCCTTCATTTTGCAAAGACAAAACTCCAATTTTCATGCTAATGAACAAATTCCTGTTGTCATTAAATCCTTCAAAAAGTTATAAAAGAATGTATTCAGTTAGCAGGCAGATCGAATGTATCAAACCAGGCTAAGGTAACTCTAGTCTACAATTAAATGTCATTTCCTCTTGGGAACAATACTTCAAAAAGAGAGAAGCAATAGTGCCAAGAACATGTCAGCAGCTGCAACTGCAACTGGAAAACAGCAGGTTATATTTCAGTGACTTAATTTGTTGTCTTAAACACAACCCTGAGAACTTCAGGTCTAAAAAGGTGACAAAGACATGAGGTTGGGTATGCCGGTGATCTGAGGCTGACATAAGAGAACTGGAAGCTGTTTTCTGACAGTGCATCCACAAAATCTGCTCCTTCTCAACTCACTGCCTGGCCTTTGCCTTTTTATATTTTCACCAAAATACACAGAGAATTAAATACGTAGATTTGTTTCATAGTTCAGGTTTCCAGAAAATTTAAATGACTGAAAATACCACTATTTAAAGTTCAATATCTGACAAGTAAAAATCAAATGTCAGTCTTCCATTCTCAGATGCAGAATTCAGAAGTCAGAAGAAATTGCTCTCTTACAATTTGATTTCAAGAGAAGTCTAGGTCAATGTTATTGATTTAACAAGAACCTTAATTATTCATTGTATATCTAGTTTATTACAAAACTTTGCCACATGTTGACTAATTATTTTTCCAGGAAATTGTAACTGTCTAAATTAATAATGGAAGACTGCAGAGTTTACCCTGAGGCTGCAAAGATTGGGAACAAGCAGGAAAAAAAAAAAAAAAACCCACCACAAAACACTGTTTTAAGGAAGCTAGAAATGTACATGTGATTAAAAGATTCAACCTTGCACCAAAATAAAGCATAAGGAAAACTGCAGTTATTATTTCCCACTGGGGCATAATTAAATACACATAATAAAGACTGCATGATCTGTGAGGTTATATATCCCTCTTTGTCAGGAAGTGTATTGCTGAATGACAGCTGTCACAGGCCTTGGTTAGACATGACACAAACCATTTGAAGCTCTAATTGTGCCAAGAAACGCACAATTCTCAGAGAAGACGTGTCACTGCAGACTGCGAGAGGGGTCCTGTGGCTGGAAGACTGCGTGACCATAACACAAGTGATTGGGGGGGAATTTTAAATAAATTCAGTCTTAACACGAAGGTCACGATCAGAACAAACCCACTTTTTATAAAGCGAAAATCTAAGAAAGTGACTTTCAGCACCACTGGGGCAAAACCAGCAAAGACCAACACACATCCTTTGAAAATCAGCTCAGAGGGGTAGCGTGTCACGTAGTGGTTATCAGTCAAAACATTCTGTGACAGGAACCTTCATCAATAAAATCTCTCATAATATGCCACTGATACTTAAGAATGTAAAAGAAAACCTTCCTTCAGAGCTATTAGGCAAGGCCTCTTCCTTTCCATTCTGAGTCAAAAAGCTGAATATAATTTAGAACATGTGCAAAAGCAACAGAGAAATGTTTACTTCTGAAGTATTAATTATCATTAAAATTGCACACCATAGGTTTTCTTTTGAAAAAAACAGAAGTTATTATAGCACTTTTCTCTGACAGAAAACCAAACTGCATATTTTTTTTTTTTTTTACAAGGAAACTAACTCAACTAATTATGGTGTGAAAATTAGAAATGGGAGGAGAAACCACCCTAAATTTGAAGCACAGGTGCAGATACTGCATTCTTCACATGACCTTCAGGGTCTGGATGCACACAACAGGCAAATAAACAAACAAACAAACAACTTGCAAACACACACTAAATGAAAGACATTGAGAACTCTGTACAGAGACCCAAATTCCTGCAAACTAAGAGGTGTGTTTATTCAGGTGGAGAGAAAGGTCCTTCAAAGCTGTTGTAAAAAAGAACTTGGAAGCTGGGCTCTACTGTGTTTTATTCTAACGGAGTATATAACAATCAGTAACAGGACTTATGGATTGGGGTTTTTTTGTTTGTTTGGTTGGTTGGTTGGTTGTTTTTTTAGCAAGGAATAGCATAAATATCATCAAGGTGATACTGAGCGTGGTGAAGACTCACACAGGCTGTAGAAAAACTATGTTCTGAAAAACGTTAACAACCTCATTATTTCCAAAGCTGCGGTATTTCAGGGTGTTTAGAATAAACTGTTCACACTCTGGAATGCTACAGGCATTTTTACTGATGCATATAAACAAGTAGATATTAATGTTTGTAAAACCTTTGCCAGAGAAAATTTCAGGTAAACCAAGAATATTTTTCTTCCAGAAGTTCATGGAAATTCAAGGAATATAACTAGTATTTTTTTTTTCTATTTTCATCTGTGTGCATTTAAAAAGTTTTTCTCTCTATTAGTCTAATGCAAATGCCTTGATTTTTGGACTTGAAGAAAGGATGTTAAAAGTTGAGGTTTGGGTTGGGTTTTTTTAAGAAATCTAACTTTTCCCAAGACTGTGCTCACATTATTAATTTTTTTTTTTTTGGTTTCCTAGATTTTTGTTCATAAGAATAGAAACTTCACAGCTTGATAAATTACATGTCAGAACCTGCTCCTGTTTATTGTTTGGGGGCTTAAGGGATTATCCAAAAGGTTTTGGCTTTCTGTTCTCAGGTATTTTACAGCCACTTGAATTGTATAGGTAGACACACAAATATACACAGAATACTATAGACAGTTGATGGCTGTATTTTTTTATTGTTGCTATTTGTGATACAGTTAGCCATTTCCCTATGATTTTCTAAGGATGCTTTAGGCACATCTGTTTATCTTACCTTTTTCAAAAAGCACAGTTTTACCTGCAGAAATAATTGTTGCTTTGTATTATAAATCACAGAGACAGAGGCCCTTAAAGCTCTATTGTGTGTGATTTAAAAACTGAAATAAGCTAAAAGGCTTAACAGAGGATGAATACAAAACCTGAAATTGCTTTGACAGTAAGGATGTAATAATTTATTTTTACTCCCTATTAGAAGTTCATTGAATATTTCTGTAAATGAATTAAATATTCACTTATGCTTATATATTAATTTAATTATCTTTTAAAAAGAAACCTGGTGATATAGTGCCCAGAATACCTTTTTTACAGTATTGGATATTTTTCCAGACACTAAAAAAATATTAAAAATTAGAGTAAACCCAAGTCTTTGTCTGGAGACTTTTTTGGGTTTGGGTTTTTTTTTGCATTTCTGAATAATTTTAAGAACTGTATCTTTGTGTTAGATTCATTCAGTAATCATTTAGATAGGTCATCAACATTATAGTAATAACTGTAAGTGAAGAAAGTCAGAATATGAATGTATTATTAAGAAATCAATTTCAACTAAGTTAGTATATTTCTAATGCCATTTTGATAGCTTGATATTGAATTATATTTCAGTTATAAAACGTAGGATAATGCTGTAAGGCAATTGACAGACACACAAGAGCTCTAACTGTAAAAACTTTGCCAACCCTATGGCAAAAATTGCACTGGGGGATCTTTGAGGCTATTTCCATTCTCTTCAAGTCTTTCAGCAGGGTCTGCTGCAGGAAGATGAAATATGGCAGCTCATAGGTTCTATAGCCATTAGTGACGTGTTGCTCACTTGCTGCTTTGAAAAATTATTAGACATTTGATGGGGATTTGTTGACCACTCAGTGTTTCACAAATGGAAAGCAGAGATCTCTTCAGGCAGTTGCTCCACGTACAGATTTGATCAGCAGCCAATGCAGATTTACATGTTGTAGTGCCACCCAATATTCTACCCTAACTTTCAATCTGCAATTTGAAATGTTTGAGGACCTTCTGATTCAGCTTTCCATTGCACCAACTCTCATATATGGCTCCAACATTTGGTTTAATTATACTATAATTGAACTATGCTGCTGCGCAGTGAAATTATTATCCTTTGGCTCTCAGGGAGCTGCCTAAAGGACTGTTCCTGAAGTCCTATGACAAAGAAAGCTCTCAATGGCTCTGTTTAAACAGATTAATTGCAATGAAATCTTTGCCAGGGGTACGACTGGAGGTCCTTAAAGAGAATAGCATTGCTTGAGGCTGGTGGAACACAATTTCCCTGTTATATAATGGGCATTGCATAGCTTAGCAGAACGAACATTTTCCCTGTCATGAAATCTTGTTTTTATTGCAAGAAATGTTATCTCTGGTTTGGCTATTGGTTTATACCTAAATGACAGAGTCAGATACTGCTGAACCTAGGACCCCTTTACTTTAGCATCACACTTTTGTGTCGTGCCTCTTTCTAAGATCTATCTAACCAACCAACCTCTTGTGTTATTTCCCTCCAAGATATATCCCTCTGCATCCATATTTTCAAATACCAATTTTTCATAGTTGCATTATAATAAATCAGCTATTCTGACACAGGACTTACAGCAGTTAAGCTAAAGAGGAGTGGAACAGCACATATACCTAACCAAGAAGTGGGAAACTGGAAAGAGGGCCAGATACAATGTTTAAGAACATAAGTAGCAATGAGTAAGATGATTTGTTGTTTAGAAACTGCCTAAATTATTCTGGAAAACCAACATTAGCATGCAAAAACATAAAAAGAAAATCTGGGAATTTAATTAGCAAAAAGAGAATGAAAACAAAAGGTTTGGGGCTGTGCCAGTCAATTTTCTACTATTAAAAGCAAAAATCAACTAAACTTATCAAAAAATTCCATCTGAAACTTTTGAGTTAAGGAAAGGTTTTGCACATCCAAGTTAAATTCAATACCTTTCAGCTATGAAAATAATTTTAAAATGCAAGAATTAACAATTTATTTTTAAGAGTTTCTACATGAGATATTTTATTTTTCAAATTCAAAACATTATTGAAAAAGTACTTTCATTGTACCTGTTTTTATGTTCCTTTTCAAATAAAATAGTGTTAAAAGACTAATTCAAGCAGTTTTAAAGCTTGCTTCACTGAAAATTAAAAGTAATACATATTTTGGTTCAAGCCAAGCAACATTTTTTACAGCAATGCAAGCTTTATTGTTTCTACAGCACAATAGTGGACCTCTGTGAAAGAAAAAGTCTGATATTCCATAGACCTAAAGGATTATGTCACATGCAGTAATTTCAGTGACTGAATGGGTAAATAGAACAGCCACTCCTGTTCCTCAGCTCTTTTTTTGTTTAACCCTATGGGCAAAGATGAATTTTACATCTGGGATTTTGAAGGAATTACCTATACCAAAGGGATTTCAAAGAGAAAAAAAATAACAATCATCTTTCCAAAATGCAAGACTCCTGAATTCTCTCTTTTTTTCAAGCTAGCAAGAGACGTGAAAATACAGAGCTATTCAAACACAGATAGAAAAAGCTAAATCTGCAGCCACCTCTCCATGTTTTAAGACCTGCATAAAAGCAGCGACATCAGCTGCTGCAGCTTCTGGAGCCACAGGCACATCCATGCAATCCATGTGGGGGATCTCGCCTATGTCTGGCCCTGGCCTTCAGATCATTTTTCTGTAGTATTAATATGGGAGGAAACATGGAACTGGCCAGGACCGTTAAATCTAAAATTTGTACTGCTACCAAAATACAGCAGCTGTAGCAGCATCTCTCAGCGATGCCTGTGATGACACACTCTCCCATAGGCACCATCAAAGAGCCAGTGGGAGGCTGGGGCTGGAGCCCAGGATCCTGGTGTGGTGCTGTGCACCCCACGAGCACTGCATCCCCCAGGACTCCAGAAGCAAAGTGTTGGGGACAAGCCCCATGGCTGCAGAGGCGGCAGCAGGTCTGGCAGGGCTGCAGGAAATGTAGCGGTGCGAGTCTGACATTACAGATTAGCTGAAAACTGTGAAAAAAATGATTCTGTCATATTTGCCAGGCCATCGTTCCAGCCCATCTCAACTCTGCTGCCTGCCCTAGGCAGTGGGGAGGGACCATGTTCATACATATATCAACAGTGCACTGTTCCAGTTTTACCTGAAAAGATTATGCTCATTTCAAATTATTGCATGCAGTGCCAGTCAATCAACATTTTTTCATTCTTCAGATCACACTGTGCTGGTTTCAAAGGGGGCTCAGGTCGCCTTTTATTGCAGTGGGAAGAAAGGGATAAAAGAGCTTAGCTGATTTCAGTTAATGAAAGCAAAGCCTCGTCTTTGTTTTTGATTTTTTAAACTAGTTTTGCTGGTACATATTTTATTTTTGGCTTTTAAAATATTAAAACATAGGGGTTTGATGATTAAATGCTACAATTAACCATGGTAACATTATCTAAATTTAAAATATAATTATAAGGTAATGATCAAGGCAAGTGGGCATTTTTGCCTGATAAAAGTGGAAGAACTGCTGACCTGATATATACCAGCCTCCATTATCTTTGTTGGTAGCTAACCTCCAGGTATTGCATTAATCTGAAGCTATTATTACAATTGCTATATATATTTCAGTGCAGATGTCATTGTTATAGATGGTATTATAAATTCTTTATCTTTGTAAGAAATACACAGTCTTTGAAGATATTCTTATAATCCAGTAATTTGGGGAGTATCCACAGCAAATTGCACTGATTTGAGTTTGCTTTAATCAATTGATTGTCAATTCTTAATGAAGAATTGTACTAATATTGCGGGCAACGGTGTTTGGGTTGAGGTTTCTAAAAGAAAGGAGTGCCTGTGTAACCATCAGCTCAGTGTCAATGAGCACACCGCAGATAACCATGTCGCACTAAAACAACGCTTGAATCCACATCACTGGCTTTTTTACAGTGGGAAATTACAGGCTTTTCTGATCACATAGTTGGACAAAGGGGTAGGTTTTATCCATGAATCACGCAATAGTGATGCCTATTTCAGCCACCATCCCGTTCCTTCTCCATACACGTACTAAAATAACCATACTTCTGACTAATTCTGCTAACCTCAGTTCACATAGGTATTGGTTACTTATTTGCATGCCTACTGATTTTCAGGATCAGACACTGATTTCTAGTATTTCTAGAAATGTATTTTCATGTTTAGTGATTTGGTGCTTACAAGAATATGTAAAAGTCCAATTGATCACTTTTAAAACACTGCTTAGTCTTCAAGTAATTTACTTCTATTGATTGAACTCCACACTCTAAACACTTCATTCTGTATTCATTGATATCAGAATAATTTGCTACCCTTCAAAGGCAGGTAAAACAAGAATTTAAAACGCTATTAATGAAAAATAATTAGGCTTCCTGTTAGCATTATTCTTCCAGAATAATTTATTCAGATATGTTTTTATTTTTTAAACTTTAGTGAGAAAATACATAGAAAGCGGTTTGCATTTTTAATTTCAACTTGTTTGGTTCAATGCAATCCATTCTGGTGAGCTGCAAGCCTGGTTTTAATATCCAAAATCCATTTTAAGTGTCCAAAATGGGATATCTTTCAGAAATCCTTGAAGCAGCACGAAGCTTGTAAAGGGCTCCCTTTGGGCAGTTGCTGTTTAACTTGTGAAAGCCCTCTCCTGGATTCACAGGGGTCATTCAGTATCTGCAGCCTTTGGCTCCAGCCCATTGTCCCTGAAAGGTGTCTTGTGACGGGTGGGCAGGTGGTTTGCTGCTAGTCTGTCACCTCGTGGTTTGAATAACAAAGAAGTCCTGCAGGCTGCTTGGTGAAATCTGTTAGATGTCCCATATCTTCTGGTCATGGGCGTCTGCATGATTCAGGAGACTGAGTGAGAGCTGTGGAAGAGAAACATGGTCGGCAATAGAAGGACCCCTCTCACAAAAGACCCCTTCATGGCTCTGTCAGATTTGAAAGACTTCCTTTGTTCTTCCCTCAGCCTGGCCTGCCCCTGTTATTTAGCAATGTGCAACTTGAGGATCCACAATACACCTAACTTTGTGACTAGCAGCCAAGTAAAAACAAAAGATAAGGAAAAAGAGTCAGAAATGATGGAATATAGGCATGTAATGGTCTTGGTTCTGTGTATACTCCTAAGTAGGCTGAAACACTGGGAGCAGTAAGAAGACAAGAGCTGCAGTGTAGGAAATAATGCCAGATGCGTGACATGATGTAGGTAGAAAATGATCAATAAATTTCGGGCAGTAGGATGATTGAGAAAAACAATTTTCAAATATAATAATAGCAATTTCCGATGACGGCATCACTGAATTCATCTCAGGCTTATGGGGCAAAGCTTCAGATATTATAATTTATCATTGTATCATTGATATCAATGGAGCTGTGACAATTTATGCAAGCTGAAGATCTGCCCTCTGCAGCTCCAATGTAGTTTCTGTGCACTGCTGAGCCAGTACACTAGCAAACTTTTCCCGGCTCTTATTGCCACAGTATCTATGCTCACCACCTAGTTTACCAAGTAAATAAACAAACAGTGCTCCCCAAAAGAGATTTTGCAATTGAAAAGCTTTAAGAAAACCACACAAAAATCAATGGAATTAATAAAAGGAGTCTGCTTAGGGCAAAAACATGCTGGAATTGGAGGGATTTTTTTTTTGAAAAAGAGCAAAAAGATAATATCTAGAGAACACAGTGGAGATGTTATCATCATGAAAAATATTGATTTATGTGCCCTACCAGATAAGCTAAACAGTTGATGTGTAACAAAAAATACGCCCAAAATAAAAAAAAAAAAAAAAGTTCCCTCTTCCCATTTGGTAGGCAGCAAAGCCTGAGAAAGTTAAAAATCTGACTGCCTCTTCTATGGTTCTGAAATGTGTCAAGTAATGCTTGAAATGGATCAAGTGTATTCCCTTAAGCTCCATGCAAAAAATGTCCTGGTCTCAGCTGCATCATTTAATGACTTGCATTGACAGAGGTTTGTCTTAAAAGACAGATCATGAGACAATGTGCCAGTGTATTCCAGCATTTGTGAACATAATATTATATTTTTTCAAGAAAAAGTAATTATTAATAATGCTGTGATACAAGAGCTGCAATATGTCTTTCTTTAACCATTGATTTAATCCATGGATTCAGTATGAAAAGGTACTTCAGAAGTTTACCTATCATGCTATGTGTTGTACAGAACATGCCTTTAAAAATGCTTACTTGCTACAGTTAGGTATCTTTTATCAGATGCTGGATCACTGCATATGGACCTGATCTACACTACTACTGTATCTTTCTGTCCTTAACAGAATAAAAATAATTTATTCCTGAGAAAGTAAATCCACTGAAATTAATGTCAGAATTTTTTGTTTCCTTTTTTTCCCTTTCCTATGTGGATTCTCCTTTTAAATTCACAGGTTGCACATTTCTTTCACTATAATAGAAGACTACAAAGTTGATCTGAAATTAAATCTGAATTTCTGAGTTTTCAAAATTATATTTATTAGACTACTATCTCAAGACCAACAATAATTAGGTCCCACTGAATGGGGACAAGAATGAAAAATAGCATATAGGCCCTGCCACATACTTTGAAACAAAATGTTTTGGACTTGGTTTCTTCAAATTCTAAAAGTAAAATCATAAGCCCCACTCAGGTATCACTTTAAACAATCATGCTGAGTTACACCTATTGAGGTTTCTTGTAAGTAAAGCTAGTGATAAAACATCTCTTTAACATTATAAATGTATTACAATCTTTCTTTCTCTACCTTCTTTACACTCTGTAGTATCTCTGTTGATAGTCTCACATCAACTAGCTTCAGGAAACTAACTGGTGGAGCTCAGAGTTTCCACAGCTATTGAAATGCTGTTGATGTAGCATTAGAACCTGGGAAGACATAATATGAGCACTGGGCTCTGTAGCAAGACCAAGGTCCAAGAAAAATCATCTGAAGTGTGAAAAAGTAGAGAGCAAGGCTGCTAGAACGATCAGGGGACTGTGAAGCCTGTTTTGCAAGAACATATTTGAAGAGTCAGAATTGTTTAGCTGAGAAAAAGAACTTATATCTGTGAGCACATATGATTGCTGTCTAAAAAACACATCTCTGGAGTAAATATTGAGCAGTGATATTGCAAACTAAAGGACAATGCTGTCACTAGGAAAAAATGGTGATGACTGCAAATGTATTTTGCTGGAAATGAAACTATTAGAATAATATGCTTCTGGAACTGTCTTCCAAAAGAAGCACCACAGAAGCTAGAACTCAGTAATGAGTTGTCTTAATAGTTATGGAGTTAGTTATTTATTCTTTCCGTATTTGCAAATGCCATTATCACCTCTTGCAGTTACATGTGTGCTTTGAATGGGGAATCATCATTAAAATGACATAGAAATGTAAAGAAGTTACCTGTCTTACCTAGGAACCCTAGATTTGAACAGGACTCTGAAAACATAACCAAAACATGGTCCATAACTAGACGTACTCTGCATCTGTCTGTATTACAGTATTTTTGACAGACTCAATAGCTTCTTTCCACATTTGTAACTGACTGAAGATTGTTTCAAAAAGTTGTTCCCTTCAGCATTCCAAGCCACAGCAAACCACAACTTGCTTGCAAACTTCATACTTTCATATCTTTAGACAAAAGCATATGCAAGTTATAAAATAACGTTATCTATACTAAAAGGAGCCCCAACAGAACAGCTTGGGATGAAGGCAATGATGTAAATGAATTACAGTGATTGGTAGTATTGAATTACTGCATCAGATTTTGAAATATCTTTTATTTCCATCGTTAGGTCTAAATAGCCTCAGAAACTACCTATACATACATATATATATTTTTTTTCTTACATCAGCTCTTCAGAACAGAAATGTGTCTGCACCTGGACTTTTAATCTATTGAATTTTTACTAATGAAAGAAAAAATTTTGCGACATAACTCTCAGCTGCAGCTGGCAGAGAAATCCACTAGAAATCAGTACTTAGAACTTCCCCTTTTAATTTGCCGTTACAAGTAGCCAGCCATCACCAATGTTCTTTTCCATTTCTTAGAGCTCAATCTATGCCTAAATATGCTCCACTTTCTCTCCTAAAGCAAGCTTCACTTTTAAGAAGTTGGAGCTGTTGGAGCTTTACAGATTTCTTTTATCTTTTTCAATTGATTAGGGAAGAATATGTCCCTCCAGGAATGCAAGCGTGCATTTTAATTGTATGCACAACTTTAGGCATCAACCATCACTGTCTGTTCTGTGAAAATCTCAGATTATTAAAGGAACAGAAAATAGTTACAGGTGAGCTTTAAGTTTAAAAATGTAATTCCAATAGGGTCTGTCCTTTGTGCAGGCAGCTATATGCTAGATACAGCCTTTAAATCCTGACTAGACAGAGAACTTAAATCATTACACTTATTTAATCCTCTTCCTATTTAGTAAAGCTTTTAAGCGCATGCTTTACTCAAGAAGGGCTCAGGCTTTGATAGAAATCCAACAGAAAACATATCATAAATGAAAATACAATATAAAAACTTGAAAGAATTAAAGCATTGCATTTGAAAGACATCCATTCAGATAGGATTAACGCAAGAAATACAAACTTTATGAATTTTGCAAAGGTTTTCAAAGATATAATCTCTGGAGTTTTAAAAAGTTCCGTAATTCTGGGCCTATGTTCTCTTATCCTCAGCTGTAAATAAACTTTAATAAAAAAGTACGTGTCAATAATCTGAAACCCATTTTTAACCTGTCTCCTGCACTACCCTGATGTCTACAGTAATGATCTTCCTCAGATGGAACACAGCTGATCAGGGTCATTTACTGATAAACGCATTTCAGAGGATTTTTCCCCTCTATCTCAGTTTGAAATTCTTATCCTATAATGGTGTGTCCTTGCAGAAAATGCTTCTGACTCCTAACTTTTTATTTCTTCATGTCTAGTCTTACGGTTTTCCTGGTAACTTTCCATTTCAAACATATCTAACTTCGTTCATTTACATACCTACTGTTGGGCAGGTATTAATGTACAGATTAGGATTTATTTAGGAAAAAAAAGACTTTAAGCATCACTTCATAGAGAATTTTAAAGGGTTTTGAAACAGTTTGCCTCAAAGTTGCTTTTTCTTAGTTTTGTTTTAGTGACAGAAATCAGGTTCTACCAGAATTGCCATCTTTTCGCAAAGAAATGAGGCATCTATGATCATGCTGTTAATGCACCTTCCTCTCATTTCCTCTGTCAGTGAATTTTGTTTGATTGGTCATTTCTCACTTCTTTAAGTAATTCTTTATACAGATAAAAAAAAGTAGAAAACTGACATGTCTGCTTCAAGTTGATTTTGAAGGCTAATGAACTGTGCCAAAGGAACAAGAGAATGCTGTTGTACTGTGAGAGTTCGCAGGGGAATCTGGATGATCTCAGAAGCTGGTCAGTTGAGAAACAGTGGAAGTTTCTAATTTCTCAGGTTTTTAAGTATTTTAAGAATTACTCAGAAACCCAAAGAAACTTCCCCCAAATTTTGCAATGTTTCTTTTCTTTTTTTTATTCATAAATAAAGTTTAAGATAAAAATTGTCACTGAAAAGTCACAATCTGGCAGTACTTGGCTAGGTCTGTGCAGAAACCAGGCACATGTAAGATATGAAAATTTTGCCTACATGCCTGTCCACTTGCAGTCCATATCAACCCAGGCATCTGTCTGCCAGTGTAGTCCCTGCCACTAGCTCTTCACCCAAATCTGTACAGCCATTGCAGACGTTCACTGCCAGCATAAGAATATCACATTGCAAGTTGGAACATATGGTTCTTCCTATTTTCATTTGCTTTATATGCTCAGTGATAGCACTTCCCCCACCCCCCACCCCCTTTTTTTTTTAAAAAAAAAAAAAGTCTAGTCTTTCAGTTGTAATAAACTTCTATCAGGAAACCAACTATTTATTTTTTTCACAGTAAGGACTTTGATTTTGCAAAGTTGCAGTGATCCTCTAGAAAGACACGGCCAACATTTTCTAAAGTGTTGTGATGTAGCAAGAGAAGCTCTGAATGTTGCTGTTTCCCATAAGACTATCAATAAGATGGGAGATGTCACAGACGACATCTTGGATTTCCTACAACTGCATTTTGAAGCTTTTAAAGTTTCATTTTCTCTTTAAAATGCTTCTTTGAACATTACCTGTGCCCAGAGGAACAGTTTAAAAATGAAAAACAGGTTTTTAGAGCTTCAATTGCAGCCATAGGGGACTCTGTATTTTTCCACTGTTGCTTTGCTCTTGTATTATGCTTCTATTAGCTCAAAATATAAAGACCTGATAATGCAGGCCACTTTGGAATGCCTAAGATGAACAGGAGGAGTTCCAGCTTGGAGGACCTGTCGTATTATTTATTTACCACCACATTACATCAATTTTACACAATTTCTCTTTTCCTGTAGAAAAAAAAATATCCTAATGAAAACTATTCATATTGGGTTTTATTGGATTTAGAAAATAAAAACCAGTCAAATGAAGTTTTTAACCATTTACTTGTAATCAGGGATACTTGTTATTAGCTAGTTCTTTTTCTTACTTGAATCTTATCCCTTTTTAATTTCTGTCTCTTTTGAGTTTTACAAGAGATGAAAGAGGCTCTCAGCAACTATTTCCAGATCAGTCCCTTCACAAATAATTCAGGTTACGTAGACTTTATCACTGCATGTGCAATTTGCTGGAAAGAAATATCCTAATAGGGAATCCAGTCTCTTAAATGACTTTTCTGTATAAATCAAACATACTGAGGCAAGTTATTACAATAGTGTTTACAATCGTGTTAGTATGGACTGCTGGATAACACCTTACCATAACAGGTTAATGGCTTAGTGCTTAAAATACATTATTATGTATGGGCAATATCTGTAAAAAAAACTTAATGGATTGTGCAAGGTGAAAGGTGTCCGTGATGAATTCACACTCCTTATTACAGACAGGTAATGGTCAGTAAAAAGACAGTTAATACATCAATAAGAATTCTATCATATCAATCTCTATATTGAATTCTTTATTTTCTAAGAAAATACATAAACTTACTTCAAGAGCTGGGAAATGCCTGCTAAGCATCCAAAATATGTTGGGCCTTCAGTCTGAATATCAAATGCTCAAATGCTCAACAGAATTTGGACCAAAATTATATTTAGAGTTTCATAACAGGTCTGTCACTCTGTTCTCCAACAGAAATATGTTCGCTGCTTCTGTTACATTTTTCTGGTCTGGATGTTTCATTCATCATTCAAAGTATTTTCTGCTTCTCAAGGTCTCAAGGGAAAAAAAAGCTAATTTAGGATACCCCTAAAGCTTAAGTATTTGTTGGTAGAAATACAGGCTTGTCATTGTGGATGCATAATAACCTTGCTGGTAATTATAGCTGACTATGCCAGTGGCTCAGAGTTAGAGAGAATATCTGTACTGTTAGCTTCTAGAAAGTGTCTGACCTCAGATCTACCCATTTGATAAATTATTTTGCTTTATATTAAAAGATAGAGGAGATAGCTCCAATTCAGACATGCTCAAAAGCTTTCTTTGCCTTTATCTTTGTCCTGAGACAATCCATAGGGGACCACTTTGAAAAAGTGAGAGCTCAGTTGGAACATATGTATTGTATACATTATGACAGTAAAGAAGGACTTAGGGATCACAGGCTCATATTCTGTAAAGCCAGAAGGAACCCCTGTAATAACCTGATCTGACCTCTTGTCCAAAAGAAACCATAGGATTTCCCTGAATTAAATCTCATTTGAACAACAGGATATCTTCAGGGGAAAAAAGCTATTCTTTATCTAAAGACTTCCATTAATGGGGTTTTCCACCAAAAAAATTTGTTCTAGTAGTCAATTATCTGTGCTGTTAAAAATGTGTGTGTTTTATCTAGACTGAACATCTAGCTCCAGCTTCCAGAAGCTGGATCTTTCCTCAGATCAAGCATCTTCAATTGTCAGCGTCTGGTTTCTTGTGGAAGTTTTTATACATTGTGGTAATTCTGAAAACCAGGGCCTAACAGAATCAGTTCTTTGAGAAACTGTAATGTCTGTTTCCCAGTCCTGGAATAACTTCAGAGCATGGTCTAAGCTGGAAATTACCTCTGGGAGCCATTTGGCCTCTGATGTCCCAGCTCAGGGTAGAGGTGATCTGTATCAGGTTGCCCCAGCTGGGTTTTGAAGATCCGCAGGGATGGAGATTCTATAACCACTGTGAACCCCTATTTCAGGTTTTGACAGCCTCCTTTTGATTTTTTTTTCCTAATACCTTCTCAGCATTTCCCGTGTTGTAATTTGTGTCCACCCTTTTCATCCTTTCATTGTGCACTTCTGAGAAGAATCTGGCTTCATCTTCTCTATGGCCTTCAGCTATGTAGCTGAAGGCAGTCAGAAGGCAGCTAAGATCCTCCCTTAACCATCCCAGCTGGGCTATGGTGTCTCAACCTCTCCTCCACATAATATGTGCTCCATCTTTGTGGCACTCTGCTGAAACTCAAAATTGGACATGATGCTCCAAACACAGTCTTACAGGTGCTGGGAAGGAGGAGGTGTTCTCTTTCCTTTACCTGCTGGCAACGCTTTTGCTAATACATCACAGTTTGCGGTAAGAACTCTTTGCTGCAAGGACACACTACAGATTCACGTACATCTTGTTGTCTACTGGGATCTTACATGCTCTTTCCTCCAAAGCTGCTTTCTGCCCATTTGGCCTCCAGCCTGTACTGTTGTGTGGCTTATTCTATTTCTGGCACAGGACTTTGCATTTACCTTTACGAGGCTCGTGTCAGCCCATTTCTTCAGTCTGTTGAGGTCCCTCTTGACAGCAGCCCTGCCCTCCAGTGTATTGTCAGCTCTTCACAGTTTGATAAGTCTGTGTACTTGCTCAGGGTACATTTTGTCTCGTCTTTAATAAAGACATTAAACAGTATCTACATCTATTTACCGCAGTAAAACAGCATTTACATGTCTTTTTCTCCACACTATTTGCAAACTGTATCATTCTTCTTTAACTGAGAATGCTGACAATCAAAAAAGTGTTTCTGAAGGGTTAAGATTAGCGTGAAATACCTGCCAGTGCTGACCCAAGGATCTCCTTTACGTATGTACTGCATTTGCCTTTCGTTATGTGAAATCAAGTAGAGCTGCTTATCTCTCATGATGCTAATCCTTTTTTATTGTTACTGCTTCTTGGATTGTTACTCTCTGTAAAATATGTTTCTTTGTTAATATGTGGCATCATTAAAATGCACATTATCAATTTATGCTCAGTTTCCAAAGCAAATAGCATTATACAGTATCAGCAACCTCTCTTTTTTATTATTTAAGATTTCTCTCAGCCTTTGGATCATTTGCAGAATGTTTTTGTATATTTTTCTATTTCATTGATCAAATGTTTTAACAGAGTTAAGGATTTTACTACAAGTATTTGATGATGCTTGCAGTCTTACAGACGCATTTAGATGTGTTTGTTCTGTACCTTTCAATCCAAGTAACAGGTAGAGCCAAGGCTTATAAATGACCACATGCATTACATCAGCAGTACCTTTTTATTTCAAACATTTCTCATTCCATCAGAGCCTTCCGCCTTTCTTCACTCACAAAAGCATCTCTTAGAAGATACTTTCCAATTATATTGTCCATTGGCTTCCGAAGACAGGAAAAGGAAGTTATCAATTAGTTTAGGAAAATAAAATTATCCCATCTACAGATCAATCTAGTCAGTGACTGTCCCAGTGTGGAGGGAGTACACAGTGACTAAGCACTTGTGACACTAGAAGATAGAAGTACCATCCCTTGCCTTGGGATCCTCTCACTCATCACATTTCACACCTTCATTGTGTTATTAAGAACAAGCAGTCAAGTGAGAACAAGTTGGGAAAAACTCAAATCAGTTTCTAATGAACTATCAAACTTTGTGAGGACATGATTTTGATTATCATGGTATATTCTCCCACAATCTGGTTCTTTTTTTTTTTTCTTTGAAAAGTGAAGACTCAATCCCAATGCTGGATTTTGTATGGACACAGCAAAACATCAGGACAGTTTCATGCTGAATTAGCACATTATTTTTTGTGACCAAGATGTTGCAAAATCTTGTTTTGATGACAGTCATTTTGTATTAGCAAGATATATGAAATAGAGTTCATATATGCAGAGTACATTTTACGTATGATAGTAACAGTGCCCTTTGGAGGAAACTTCTGAGGGTAACCCTAATTTTTTATTATTAAATAGCACTATTAAAATACTCAGAATCACATACAGTATTCAGTGAAAGTGTCAAAACACCAGGCACTATGTAGCTATTTACCAACTATTGCTTATTCTGATTTTCAATGTGCTACATGTCATGCTTTTATTCTTCAGCATAAAGTGGGCTAGATGCCACCATGAAGGATTTCTCTAATGCATCATAACAAACACCTGTCTAACCACATAAATATTTTTCCTCCTGGAGGCAAATCATCTTGTTTGTATGAAAAGAAATATATAAAATTATTCCTTAATTTCAGCAACACTAATCATAGAACAAGAGTAAAAGAAAAGTTCAGAAATTTTTTTCCAAATAGTACCCATTTCAACCGCATACAGCATACATATGTAGCATTAAGAATAACCCAAGAAGAGTAGAACTAGGAATCAGGAATAAATAGCTTTGTAGTTCTTTCTGTATTGACATTTGTTTTGCAGTTGCTGCAGCTACTGTGGCTTTCTCAAACAATGACAGAATTTGTTCACTGAGGCATGTTTAATTCTATGCAGAGCACTGTGAGCAACTACAAATGTGGGTATCTGTGTAATGCTTTGGTGATTAAAACAATCTCTTGTTCTTGATGTGCAAAATCATATAAAATTATTTTGTAAATGTGGTGTTCTGAAATAGTTTTAATTGGAAAACGGTTTTACAGATTCAGAGACTATTGCCATATTTCAGTTTCATAATTAACTTGAATACTGGAGTCCATATGGCAGATGAGCAATATTTAATAAAAATAGCCAACTCTCTTGCCAGAAAAAAGAAGTGATGTTATTGTGGAGAGATTTGTGCATTACATAATTCATGATTTTTATAGAAGACATAGAGTTATGCCTAGAAACTGTTTTGTGTTTAGATTCTAACCAAGGTATGCCACAGTTCCAGTAATGAATAATGCAGATAACACAGTGCCCTCAGTGAACTATAGAGCAGAAAAAGCAGCTGACTATCAGAAACAGCTCATTAGGAAAAAAAAAGAAAAAAAGATAGATGTGAGCAAAGCATGTTACCTTGATGGAGAAACAGTAAAGACAGATTCCACTTCACAACTAATTTGCAAAAACAAGCTTGCAAAATTTCTAGCTCCTAAAGCCTTTAGGCAAACTTAGACCTAATTAAACAGAAAATGATCTCTGTTCCGCAGGTTTCAGATGAAATGGTAAGATATTTCATCATGAAAGTTTATGTAATGCAAATGTGGGCCATCAGCAGTATAGTACTTCTAAAAATGAAACCATGTCTGTGAAAGACACAGTATGTCTGACTCATTATAACATTGCTGTTTGCAACTCTAGGATGTAGTTAAGGTGGTGTCAGCATTTTTATTATATAACCTATTTTGGGTTGTTTATTACTTAGCAATAAAAATTTACTTTAGGCTAAATCTGAGTTCACTAGGTTTCAGGTATTGTTTGGTGTTTTTAAAATAAGTTTGACTATTTTAAACTTTGACTAACATATTTACCATTGAATAAATCTGTTTTCTGTGAAAGGTGCTGAATTCAGTCTTTTAGTGTCCAGAGCATTTACAGCATTATTGGTAAACCCATTATGCAGCATCAAATTTTGTCAGCTGGTACGTTTGCAAATTTTTGAAAATCAATCATCAATTCTATTCAAGCCTTGTCAAAAAGGAGAACTGTGATGGCTGAAATTAGTACACAAATGATAAAACCAAGGACCTTAGTCTATAACTAAGAGTATGCATACAGCTACAACTTCAAGTCATGTAGCTCATGCACTAACTAAACCCATACTTTAATGCATCTTATGGCAACTAGTTTTGTGTCTGTTTCCAAATTTTTTTGTAACTGGTACTGCAGGGTCTTCATTTTTCTGTATATTGACAGACTATGAAAATCTATAAAATATTTTGCCAATGCATCATCTGTGTAAACCCTTAAAAGACTGTAACGTTGTCAATGGTTTAGAAAAAGTAGATCATCTTCCATCGAGTCCAATGATGGGGAAAAACTTCATGTCAAGTACCAAAAAGTACTAATGTTGGAGACATGTGCTGGGTATGTTTTCTTCAGAGATGGGCTTAACCACTACTCAGGCTCTTTTTCTTCAGCAGCGCCACAGCCTGAGTGGTTCTGTAGGGCTGATGTGTGGGGTTAAGCAGACCCAGAGTACCACTGCCAGGACAGCAGCAGTATGTTGAAAATATGGTGATGTGCCAATTCTGGCATGCTCATCAGAAGGGGCTGACTTAGCTTACGCCACACTGTCAGATTGAATCCTGAGGAGAAGTCATATGCAGATAACTCTTTGGGACTGCTAGAAATACTTGTAGTAATTTAGAAGTGGTCTCCCAGGCAATGGTACTGTAAACACTAAAGGCTTTCTTGCAAATCCAACCAACATCATTTATGAGTGTATGTGTATCATCTGAAACTGATGAAGGATGGATTTTTATCTTCTGCCTGCTTTGCACTCAGCTTTGCAAAAAATTGATTTAAAAGTTGATTCATCATCTGTACAGTGCAGAAATTATAGCCATTAGATATGCAGTAATAGGTCACATATACAGCCTTCAGCACTGTAATCTGTTTTATTAGGTGAATGAATGATGAGTAAGATATCACATTCTTCTCAAAAAGTATATTTAGGTCTTTAACTTGCCTGACATAGCATTACTTACTATGTGGCTTCAAAAGCCTACTGGTAATGGTGAGCATGTAGAACAAGCCACTGGTTTGTTATAAAAATGAAATATAGTCTAAACTTTATGCTTTGTTCCAAATTAATATATAGTATTAATACAGAAATTTTGAAACAAGCTACTGTCTTTCCCCGTCTACACAGTTACAATGGTTAGCAGATCAGTGCAAACATTACCCAATATATGGTAAGTCAAAGGTAAAGGAAATATGATGGCATACTTTATTTTCTGTTTTAAGGCAAATTCATTAATTTCCCATTCATTTATAAATCCTCAGGTAACCCATTTTTGTTTTCCACCCCTTTTTGTTTTTTCTTTCTCTTTCTTTATGATTGTGAAAAAGAAAAAAGAAAGAGTACCTCCCACCAAAAAAATTATGCTCAGGATCCACTGTTGCCTATGACTCCCTTCCCTTCTTTAAGTGACTCCTTTAAGTGAGCAGATTGGACATCTGCCTGGAATACTGATGTTTCCAGGCATGTTATTTTCAGTTACTCCCTATATTTGAGGAGTAATTTGCTAGTTTTCTTGTGCTTGTACATCACAATCTTTTCTGGTTTAATTTTTTTGTTGGTTTATTTTCTTTTCTAGGCATATATGCTACTTTTCCTTTAATCTTTTGCATTTTTCTTTCTTTCTCCCTTTTCCTGAGTTTATTGCATTCCTGCCAAATTGCACATAAGCTTTTTCTCTTTTCTAGATTCTGATCTACAAGTCCATAATATTAGAAGCAGTTAATGTACTTGAGTGAAGAAGATGGTTATGTGTATATTAGCTATTTCTTGAAATAGAACTGTTCCTCTTGAAGCTGGGGCAATGAGGAAGAACATGAGAGGAAAATGAGAGGACAGTGCAGGAAAAAGGTTTCTTATACAGAAGCCAGTGCACACACCTCTGTTGTCAGCTCTTACGGCTCAACCAGTACCCCAAAGACTTTCTAGCGTTTTCTATGGCTCTTCCTATTACTGAATTTGCTGTCAGATGGGAGGAGTGGAGGAAGCAGAGGAATTCCCTTTCTTTGGCATAAGGAAGGAAAGGATTTTTGACTTGTTCAAGCAGAAAGGATGGTCTCCATGTATCCTTTTCATATAGAACCTTTTTAATAATTTTCAGCCTCCTCTCTGGAAAAGCAATCTCCCACCTAATTTCTCCTTTTCAGAAAAATAAAGGCTTTGAAGGGCTCCTTTATGGAATTAGAATCTTAATAGGCTGCTTCCATTTTTATTTACACGCTGACACCTATTCTGTGGATCATCCCAAACAAGATGCCATTTTATTTCATTTTTACTTGTACAACACTTTAATTGAACATGTTTATTTTGTAATTTTTATTTGTTATCAAAATTTAATTTGTAATGAAAGCTTAGATCTTTGACTGTACTCTATCCATTTGGCAAATAAGTTCAACAGCACTATAGAACAGCCTGTTAACAGGTTAAAAAGGAATTCTCCTGAAGGAGAACCAGCCGTTCTTATAATGGTTTGATGTTACTGTAATAACAGGGCATTCACAGAAGTAGACTAAGAAATCTGAGAGCAATTTTGCAAAATAAGACACATAATTGGAATTTAATCCTAAAACTCTGATACCTGTATCTTAGCCATATCTTGCCTGTGCTGCATCTTGGAATTTTCTAGCTTTTGTCACTTTGGATCACAACTTGATAAAGAAAATTTTTCCTGTTTGTTATTATTGTTGTTCTTATTATGTAATTTACCCATTTCCATGTAATTTACTCAGGAAAACTTGAAGTACCTTTCTTTCTGCATTATGAATGTTTCTGATATGCAATTCATTAAACCATTCCCTTAGCAGGTATGTCCCTAAACATTGGGCAAACTCTAGGGAAGGTTGAGCAAGAATTATCAAATGCAGTGAGTTTAAGTACAGTGTAAAAGGAGTTGGAGAAGGATTTGCCGATGTTATGCACCCATGTGTTATGTGCCATTGAAAATGTTATAAACTTCTTGAAAGATTCAAATATCAGAACAATGTAAGGGCTACTTTATACATATGGAATCAAACTTGAGGTATGTGTATTTCTTTCATTCTGGATACTCCCTTATCCCAGAGTTCACGTGCTTTTTAAGCTTCAAATAAAAATGAAGATATACCTTTGGCTAATTCTAAATGTTATTTTCCTGTTCTTCTCACTGACTTTCTGAATTGTACAGTATCAAATGTGCTCTCTAGTGCACCTGTATTTAACTATAGAAATGAAAATAAACAGAAAGTATATATATTTCATATGGATGTTAGAAGAGTTAGTAACTGCAAATTAGATAATGATTACAAATGTTTATATAGGAAAAATATCTGCAAGTAAGGGTGTAACTACTCTGATAAATGACTAAAAGGAAGGAGTTGAATCAGGCGAGAATTCTTTTTCTGTTTGGAAGAACTGACTAACTGCAGACTGTTGTGAGAACAAACAATTGCCTGCTTGATCTAGCTCTTGCATCACTTTCTGCCAAGAAGAAATTTTTGTAAAAATAAGAGTGGATTTGTTTTGTTTTGTTTTGTTTTGCTCCTTATGGATTTGAACCGATATTCTCAAGCAAAAAAATGGAGCTTTGTTAGGCAAAGTTACTGTAGAACACCCTTTGTTCAAAAGGAGTTTTGAAGGTTGCCAGTGTAGTTAGCCAGGTCAACTCAAGAGACCCACAGGGAAGTAAATCTCTTTCTAATTCATTGCCCTGTTCAAATATGCCTTTAAATCCAAAAGACTTCAGGGATGGCTTCATGAATGGAATAATTACCAAAGCAAATAATTTAAAGCAATTCTGAAAGCAATGGGAACTGGCCAGCTCATCATTGGCCCACAGTCTTTTCCACGAGAGAGAAGTCTTTGCTGATTTAAAAGGCAAAGATTATTTTCTTACAGACTAGACTACTCAAAGAACAGAAAATATGAAAGTGGCTGAATTTCAGTGGCCAGACCTGAGGCCCACCTGATGACTGACCAGCAGTCTAGCCCAGCGTTCCTGCCCCTTCCCTGCACAGTGCTGCATGTGAAGTTCAGCCAGGCTCAGGCTGAACATTTACAAAAATCATTTACACATTTACAAGAATCATGAAACTGAGCTACTTCCCTCAAAACCGTTGAAATGGACTGATGCTGAAAGCAGTCTAAGACTTGATTTTTTTAATCTGGCCAACTACAAAAGTACTGGAGAAGGAAAAGATATTTTCTGCTGCACTTAAATCTCTTCCCTTTATGTTTCTGGCATCTTTCTCCCCTTCTGTTGCAGAAGTACAGAATGTTGATGACAAGATGAATGAGATGAATTTGTCATTCACAGATAATTACAGTGGGTTGCAATTACCTGACCAACATTACTGGAAGTAGTTTAAAGACTTGGAACTCATTTGGAATGGAGTTTCTTTTTAGTATCTAAAACATCATGGAGGCATGTATATACTAATCTGTATTTCTCTCACATAAGAAGACCTTCTTAGAGACTGTATCTTATCACAATCATTCCAAATGTTAATCCTAAATTAAATTCAAGTAATTTGTTAAATGGCTGGATTTGATAGGAGTTGTGTTTCATTGAAATGTTCACCTTTGTCTTTCCTTAAAGCCATACAATCAAACACTTAAGAGAATGTGCAAAGTGTGAAAATGTTTAGATGTAGTATTCTTTTGGAAGTTGTGTCAAAGAATATATTTTGACATCATAATGCCATCTGTAAGTAAACATTGCTCCAATAGGACTCCACATTTAAATCACGTTGTATACATTACATTAATTGTTTCTGCAACTGTATTTGTTACACTTTACATTTTAATAGATTGAAGTGAGGCTGATTTCTCAAGCAAAGTACCAGTTACAACTACAATCCAGCACCGCAGCTTTTTCAGCAAATAACAAATAACATTTTTATCATGCTGACAGTCACAAAAATAGCATGGAATAAAAAAAGGTATTAAAACCTTTTCCCCATCCTTAGATAGCTATGTAAGTCACCTATAGGCTAAGATTCATAACATATTTTTTATCCTTAGCAGGCAAGTAGTAAGATAATTGGTTTGTCTGACTGTGTATCTGTTTCAAAAGCATCAAAACAATATATGCAATAGAATCTGAGGGGGGGAAAAAACACACTGTAAAATGATAGATATAATCTGCCCACCAGGTAAACTTTTTATAAGGCTGGGTTAGAGATCAAGGTTACAACTAATAATGTATTGCAGAAGACTGTAATTGTCTGGAATATTTTCTGATTATGTTCTTATTTCAAAATAGTATTTTGATGTACTGCAGCTCATCTTCGGCTCTACTAGGTATTAATAGAAACATGTCCTTTAGTATAAGTAATCTGTTCCACACAGGGAGAATATATTGTTCAAAATAAGAAGACATGTTTCATTTTATAATTGGTCAAAAACTCTTGAGAAATAGTTGTTCATTCTGGAAGGTACCGTAGTGAATAAATTGCCTCTTCTGCTTCAAAAATCTACGAAGTCTTATCTTTTTGATTCAAGGTTTTCCTCAAAAAGTAAATTGAGAGACTAGGAAAGAAGAAAATTCTGTTCCTATCTTTTATGTAGTAAGCAAAATATTAAAAGAAATGACATCAAAGATCTAATACTGTGGATTTTGTTTTGGTTTATTTTGGCAGTGAACTTATTAAAGCCTATTCTTTTAGACTCACTTACACTTTTTTCCTTATTTTTTTTTCCCCTTGAGTTGAATAAAAATAAATCCCCTCTGAACTAAATCCTAGCAAATCTAATCAAAGGCAGCCACTTCACTAAGGGGAAGCAGGGGGTGGGGAGGAACTAAATTGCAACTTTCTAATAGATCCTAAAAAGCAAAATGGAAAAAAGCCATAGTCAATATAATAAATCATAACATCATAGAGAGCTTACTTAGAGGGAGTTAAGGAGTGTTGATTAAGGAGGTGTTGGTGTTAAGGTTGTAATCAGGCAGCCATTTCAAGCCTTACTTTCACAGCCTGCTAACATGCAGGAATAACATTTATTTTGTGAACAGTTTTGTGACTGATGTCAGAGACAGATGAGAAAGGGAATTTTTTTCCTCTTTTATTTCAGCTGTAGAACAAAAACATGTAGAATATGTGCTTTATGAGTTATAAAATGAGATGTGTTTTAAGATTTTTCTCCCTGCTTCTCCAGGGTGAAAGCTACCTTTTCCAAATATGCAAATTAACATCTGTATAATCAGATCCTTGAAAAAAATAAAATGGACTTTATACATGCTCACATCAATATCTATGTGCGTACATATGGATATGAATACAAGAGACTAATATACGGCTGCATGGGAAATCTGTAACTAAAGGCCTTATTCTTCCCTCACATTGTGTAAATTGAAAACAATTCTGCTGAATTCAGTAGACCCAGGTTTACTGTAAAAGTCGTTTCTCAGAGAAAAGAATCAAAAGGCACCGATACCTTAGAGTGTTGCTTGCCTAGTATCTTTGCATAGCTTAAACAGTGTGTATTAAAAAGCTGGAGGAAAACATATAGAATGGCATTGCCACATACACCTGTATAAGAACACTATGGTGGAACAAGGTCTTATTGTTCCTCCAGCAAACTTGTATGTATATGTGCAAATCCAAGTTCAACCTATTGTAGTTCATTGCTTGAATTATGTATAGGCCAAATACGCTTTGTTAATGGAGCTCATTTTAATCTCTATTTTTTATTGAAGCTACTGAGAACATACTAGTAATAGCACTACTGCTGTTATCTTGAAGGTCTAAGGATATGTGAGACAAGTTTCTCAGGGGAAAGGTAGTATCTTTGATTAGATCAACTAATACAGCTATAAAAAGGATAAACTTTTAGGCAGACAAATTGTACCTACATATAACAATTATAAAATGACTAAACATGATGATATAATTTTGATAATTTAAGCATTATTGTATACTAAAATGCTTTGTACCGAATTGGAAGGATTCTGACTCAACCTTCAGCAAAGGTGAATGATAAAAGATGACTATTTACTGTATCTTGTCTTCAAACAAGTTTTGTTAGCAATGTGATTATTTATAAAAAATCTAAAACCAATGCATGCTCCTGGTGTAATTTTTCTCTAAATAAAACACCTAAGAAAACTGTAGGAGGGTAAGAAGAGGCAAATATGACCAAAGAATGTGGGAAAGATGCTGGGGGAATATGCAAAGTCTTCCTTGGCAGTACCTGTACTCTGTTCCTTTTGTATAGCTCTGTTTACATCTTTTATGGAAGATGACAATGGAGACACAAAGATGGAAAACTAGGAAGAAGAAAATTCATTTTCCTGTCTAATTTTATTCCAGCTAAGCCTACTATAGATTTTTTTTCTTAATAAAATATGAGATCAACAGAAATAAAGCTTCAACAGCATACAGCTGTTCCAAAGTAGGAAAACAATACTGAAAAAAAACATCATCAACAGTGATCTAGAAAGAGGAAATTTCTTTCAAGAAGAAATAAGATGCGCTTCAGCTTTACAGCTCAAAGCCATAGTGACTTCAGAAGCAAGCCTAGGAGATATAAAAGTTTTGATGAAAAGATATAATTTAGAAAGCTACTCTAAAAATGTGTTACTGTGTTTCCTAAGGCAAATTAATATTTAGAGAGATGTGGGTCAGTGTTTCAGATGTTATTTAACCAGGTAAGGTAAAATGAGATAGCCTCACTAGCACATTATATACATCAAAATAATAATAATAAAAGAATGCTGAAGACTAGCCCAGCTGAGCAATATCTAGACCTTGGACATCTCCAGATGTGATTGCGACATAGCCTAATGGAGATTTGGCATCATGTACTAAAGGAAACAATTTACAGAAAATTCAAAGTAGCCACCCACTCACCCATATGGCAAACATTTTGGACAAGAGGAAATTAGGGTATTTTTTTACTGTTTTGCTTTGTTTTGTTTTGTTTTGTTTCATTTCGCACATGGGTGTCAGCAGAATAGAGGTCTAAGAACATAAAGATAAATTTGTTGTTGTTTTTGTAAATTTTGTTTGAATTCATAGGTGCTTATAAATTGACAGTACAAATCCAAGACAAATTACAACACACACACCCTCCAAACATCTTCATATGCTTCCATCCTTTAATTTTCCTCAAATGTGAAAGAAACAGAGCTTTTTAGCCCAGAGCAATACCACTAAAGCTACGCAGCTTCAGCTGGAAGCTGATAACTGGCCAGTCTGAAATGGGGGGAAGTCTGGGTCTGTCTTTGTCTTCTCATGTAAGCAGGATATAGCTTTTGTTGGGGAGTGCTAGACAGTACCAGAATACATTCTGTAAGCATACGAAATGACATGCCCCTTTACAAATGTTTCAATTAAAACTGGTGAGAAGAATTGTATGTTTGAAACTTAAAATGCTAATGTCTACAAATTCAAAAGAATCAGATATACCAGAAAAAAATGGTCTTCCCTTCTCTTCTAAACACTCCTATACTTACTTGAAAATTCATCTCAAAGGTCATTTGAAAAGTAATTCCTAGGAAATGGAATTACTGCAAAACACAGAAAACACTTTCGGTTCAGAGAGACCTTCCAATTTGGCTCAGACCACCCAGAGAATCGAGACACTGCGATCAGAACAGAACACATGCTTATGCTATCAGTGACTCCCCAAATCAAGGCCACTTGTTAGCCAATTACTTTTCACATAACCATACCATGATTGCACAGTTCCCCATCCTTTAAACCAAATAGCAGCAATGTTTACCTAACATACACTGATGGTTCTTGGCATCTTTATATACAGTGCGCTTAGGAAAAAGTGCTTTGGTCTCTTCAGGGGAAGTTCATGCCTATGTGGAAATCTGCTTGAGGACTTCATAAAGCGTGCTGTCTGTTATGAGCCTATTTTGCAAAACTGTAAGTAACCCTCAGTTCATAAAAATGAGAGTGTAGGTCATGCCACTACACTGTTAAATGCGTAATTGTTCTACCTACAAACACTCAGGCTAGAATTTAGCTACACAGGATCTGCACTGAGGGGACAATCGAATTATAAAGACTAACATGGTGATGAAAAAATACGTGTTAAAATTGGATTACATGTTCACTGCCTTTTGCACAGAAGAATTTGAAACACACTGACAGTTCTGAAAATATGAAGACTACAGTAGAGTTGATCAGAGTAATATAGCTCTCTACCTTTTAACTTTAATGTATAGAGAAGAGATAGAGCCTAGAATTTCTAGACTCCAGGACAGTGTCCTAGGAGCTTTAATGTTGCTTTCTGTTGCTGTGTAGCACAGCAGAGTAATGTAGTAGTGTTAACAGCAATGTCTGGATTGAAGGTCTGTTAACTATTACTTTCTTAAGCATTAAAAAGCATGAGTCAATACCTACATAGTTCCTGAATTTAGGTAGTCAATAATGAATTTAATAATATTTCATCTCTTTTCATCTGATTTTTGTTCAGTGTTCACATTTTCAACTTTTATTCCCCAGAATGATGAAGGTTAGATTTTTTTTCTTAATATAATTGAGGACACTACAATCAAAGTGCTGATAATTGTATATAATTACATGTTGGAGCCAAACTGCGAAGAGAAGGTTAAGCACTTGGAGAGGAGTAGAAGGAACACAAGATTAGTAATTTCTCTACAAGTACCCTGGAGAAGGGTCATCCCACTCTTTGTGCTGTTGGAGGGCCAGAAAATGCCCTTTTGGTGTATTCCAAAATGAGGAGTGAATATTGTTCTGAAAGATTGAACATAAAGATTCAAAATCATAGCCTCATCCTTTCTTGCCACTGGACTATAAAGACAGAAACGTTAAAGGGAACAGGAACACTGTCCATAAAGCCTCCAGTGTGAGGCAGACATTTTGTGCTACTGTTTAACCCACAGTATTTAATACGTGGACATGTGTTCTGCACTGCTCAATTACAGTAGCTCCACATATTTTCATGGTTTGATGCCTCAGAATAGAGTATCTTTTAAAGGAATTTCTGAGTATGGCTAATTCCTTGCTGAATCAGCTGGACTGGTAGAGACTCAATTTTTACAGCTGTCTCAGCCTTTCATTCTAGAAAAGCTTCAAAATACTTAGCAGTGAATCAAACTCTATGGTAACTTACTGGTAGGTTTCTGCAGAAACGATAGTGTCGCTGCAGCAGTAATTCCCATTTCCATAGCAAAATTGTGTTTTACTTATCCAGCTATTTCAAAGATGGTATTGGAGAGGATTCATTTTGTCAATTTATATTTTCACCCATAAGATCTTCTATTTTTTAAAACCTAGTGTTATTAAAAAGACAGTTACAATGTTAAAATGTATCATTTTTATTTCTTGACAAAACAAAAAAATAATAATTTCTATTTATTTGAATCAAACTGTAATCCTATTTGGCTTTTATTTTTTACTTATTTTGGTCGTAAGCACAAGCTAAAAATTATACATGTCAGTTTGAAAGTGTAGGGTCTTAAAATTTTAAAAAAATAAATCAGTGATTTACTGTGTAATGAGAAATTCAGATTTGTCAGATCAGTACTTTCACATAACATGCTTCTCAGTAGAAGAGCTAATTTTTGAGTTTCTCACGCTGTACAGCTGTCATTTACAGAATCCCTTAATAAGAATCATTGGATAAATAAGTATATATAGTATTTATATCTTTGACCCTGAGAAAGCATTGCAGAAGCAGAAGCAAAGTAAATACTCCTCACTGAAATACATGGGAAGATTACATCCACCTAAATTCTCAGCTGTATCCTTCAGGTAATTTTTTAAAAATTATCTAATCAGAACAATAAACCAAAATGATAATGGACTGCTGAAGATATTTGAAATCTGAACTTTGTAACCATGGATATTTTTCACAAACATCTTGGAAGAGGCAGAAGAGTTGCCCACTATAAAAGTGTAATGGAAATCTTCTGATTTCCACTTGAATTAGTATCTTGTGAAAACACAGTCATCTCCTGATGTTGTACGGACTCACTGCAGGACATAAATCTTGATTGTGTCTTGGGAGATAAAAAGGTGGTAACATCGACTTGGTGCAAGAAGAATCCAGTACCAGTCTGAACAGGTCACCCCTTCTAGGGTACAGGAAGAAAAGTACCTTTATGTACATTGTTGTTATTTATCATTTTGGACAAAATTTTAAAATAGGTGAATTTGGTAATTTGATCATATGGTGGCTCTCCTATCTCTTCTAATGTGTTGTCTTTACTATAATATTTGCTTTTATTTATGCTTTGGTAATACTAATCAGAGAGAGTGCAAAATGTGACATCATCTCATAATTGCTTAATTTATCTTTTTCTCTGTGCTGTGATCACAAAATGGTCTCAGAAAAATACTAAAGTAAACATAAGGTTTTCATCCCTTAAGCTTCAGAATGAAGGTAGTTGGGTGCCCTTCTGTACCATGAATTTACTTTGTTGTTTACCATGAATTGTGGACATGCAATATTACGCAGGAAATGGGTTGAGCATTTGAGGATTCAGATTAGTACTACAAAGAATTTCCTGAATTGCAGGAAAATTTAAAAGATTTTTGGAACATACACATTTGGGAACAATATTTAAACCCCAGGCTTCCATGTCTATTCTTTTAATTTCAACACTTTTATGGTAGCTATCATCTCTAATTGTCATGGAAGTCCCGCTAGTCATGCATTTAGATATCAGAGTGACTCCAGTGGCAGCAGCTCAAACCCAATTAGTCACTGACTAAAAGAACTACAAACTAGGCTCCTTTTCACTGGTAGCTGCAAGTGCATAAATGAAAGCAAAACCTGTAACACTTATAAACACAGTTTTAGTCACTGTGCACTAGGCATATGTTGCTGTTAACTTCCTGAAAAAAAACAACTTTTTGGATGTGAGCATATTATTAAGACAATGATCTTGTAGCTCTCTATTACTCTTGGCTTGTTTTCCCAGGACTGCGTAAGCATGTACATGGCTCCAAACAGTAAATGATTTGATATTCATATTCCAGGTTTCCCTCCTCTCACTCTTTCTAGAAAGTGCATTTGATAATTTTTGTTGCCAGCATTGTAATGACCCTCAGTTGTTTCCAGATTCTCTTTGGGTGTTAATATTTCATACACAATCACACTCTGTGAGCTGTAGAAATTTTTATAAGCGTGTATAGAGCAACAGAACGTTTCACATTTGAGTTGAGTCATTAAACTGATGGCCCTAAACACAAAACATCCAACGTGAATGAATCTTTCCTTTACCAACCAGATGCTTGATTGAGCCCCAAAAAGCTTAAATCAGAAGTACTTTCCATTACGTAAGTGCTCTCATGCCCATACACTTCAGGTGCTTATTCACCACCTCTAATTTTTTTTTTTTTTGATGACCACTTATGTGATTATTTATTTTATTGAAAAGGGACCGCAGAGATAAAAGTTAGAAATAAATGAATATCACTGCATATGGGTAGGTGCACATATCTACTGAATTGATTAAATAATTTAGAAGAATCTTTCAAAATGCAGGATTCATGCCTGAGAAAGACACCTGTGGATTTTAGAAGCCAGGTCTTGTAGCTGATTACTGTGTTCTGAAGAATAGCTTCTTCAACAGCTTTATGCCTATAAGGTGTGCAAAGCAGCATATTATTCCTACTGAATGGGCAATAAGAGCTTTATACTAAGGAAGTTAGACATCTCACAGAAATGAAAAGACAGTATTCATAACTTCTATTTTAGCTTGCTGTAAAAATGCTTATGAAACTGAATGATCAGCAAGAACTTTGCAATAAGTTTGTTTTTATTTGCTTGCAGTATGCAAGACCATTAAAGTATTCTTTTATCTAAAGTATAATTAGGAGACAAGTGCACTGTGAACAGCTAAATCATTTAACTGCTTCAGGGGAAAAAAAAAAAAAAAGCTAATCTTGAATTTCATTCAGAAACCTTTTAAATGAAGAAATTGAGGGCTATAATTTTATTCCTAAAAGAAAGAAAGATTTTCTTTCTAGGATAAGATACAGAAAACTTTATTTTGACTCGTACAATTGTGTTGCACACAAAATGTATTTAATAAAAAGGAGATCAATATTTCTTATAGAAATTGTCACATTTTAATTTCCTTTCTTCCCTCTCAACATTTAAGGACCAGTTTTCTTCCTTTCTGCCTGGTTTAACCCTGACTTGCAACGAAGCACCTTACAGCCGCTTGCTCCCTGCTCCCTGCTCCCACACCTCCCACCTAGCGGAATGGGGAGGAAAACTGTGAAAAAGGTAAAACTTGTAGGTAGAGATAAGAATAATTTAATAATTGAAATAAAATAGTGTATTATAATAGCAACAGCAACAACAATTATAATGAAGAGGACAACGATTATAATGAAGAGGAGACAGAAATGTAACCCAAAGGGTAAAAAAAAAGCCAAACCAGGTAATGCACAGTACAATTGTTCCCCACCCACCGACCAATGCCCACTGGTCCCTGAGCAGGCATCAGCAGGCACTGGCCAACTCCCCCCAGTATAGATACTGAGCATGATGCTCTACAGTATGGAATATTCCCCTGGCTAGTTTGGGTCAGCTGTCCCAGCTGTGTCCCCTCCCCATTTCTTGTGTCCCTCCAGCCCTCCTGCTGGCAGGGTCCAAGAAACTGAAACATCCTTGATTTAGTATAAATATTACTTAGCAACAACTACAAACATCAGTGTGTTATCAAAATTATCTCATACTAAGTCCAAAACACAGCATTGTACCAACTACTGAGAAAAAGGAACTAACTCTATCCCAGCTGAAACCAGAACACTTTCATAATTCTTTTGTCTGGTACCTTTAAGTCTCAGTTAGATATTCTCAGTGTTTATGCATCTGGCTCACAAAATAAATGCCTTTCTACAAAAAGCCCTCCACTTATTACTTCACAAAGAAATTCTGATAATTCTACATTAAGACTCATAAGTGGATCAATAAAGAGAAATGAGTAAATTCAAATGCATTATGTCACAAGAAAAACACATTATACTTCTGACAACTGCTGATTTACAGAGGTGGAAAAGATTAAATGAACTGGTATTAATTAATAAGAAAATTCTGGCCAAATCCACTTGTTTCCCTGAAAAATCAGTTTGGCAACAAGATTATTTTGATAATCAGAATAAGATTATTTGAATGTTATTCCTGTTGAATTTCTAATACCAGTCCTGTGATCTTAATTGATAATTTTATTCATTCTGATGGTTAAACTAAATTTTAAAACCAGTAGGATTTCTTCACAAAGTTTCATGAGGTACCTGTTTATTTTTTTACCATATAGATAGGTGTAACATTTAATAAATATCCAAAGTAAAAATGTATTTTGTTCAAAAGCATATCAAACAGATAAGATGATGCTTAATGGTTTTCTCCTGTTTAGTACCATGTCATTGTATAACTTGATTGACCTTTGTGATAATGTCCAAGTTCTCACCAGATTGGAAAACATAGCATTGGCTAAATATGAGCTCAGAGATCTACTTACACAGGCTAGTTACAAAAATAATCTTGCTTCCTGTTTACCTTCAAATCTAAGACCATTTCCATGTATTATTTTTTTTTAACTCCAATACTTAGAAATATATCTATTCCCTAGATTTTTGTGTACACAGAAAAATCATTAGTCACTCCTCTTGTGTGTATGTGTGTGTGAAATGTTTAAAATCTGTGTTTGAGTTTAGTAAGTATAAATTTCTTTGTTCTGTTTCATGTTATTTATCAAGTGGCATGATTAACTTTTTTATATCTATGCAACAGTTACAAATGCTGAATACATGTTGATATAAACAGGTGGGATTAACAGGTGAATCAGTCACTCCTCCCTGTAGGTATTGTGGTGAGGAGAATCATAGCTTTGATAAAACTCAAGCGACCCAGACTTTTAATGATTCAGATATCCTTTTATCCAAAATATGTGACGTGAACTCAGACTTTCTGGATCAAAATTTGGATGGACTGTAGCTGGGAAAATTTGCATGGTTTGAAGTGAAAAGTATTATAATATAGTGAACAAAATGGTTTTATTATTTAATTTAAGAAAAAATACAATATGAATTCTGACTGCATCATTTGCATATGGCTGAGAGGTGTTCTGTGCCCAGAACATGGCCTGTGACTTATTCAGGGATATTTTTGGCCCATGATATGAAAAAGACTGACCATCACTCAGGATTTCCACCTCCTTTTACAGGTAGGTTTGTTTAAAGCATATTTGTAATTGAGTAAATATGCTGCCACACCATGCTAAACTATGTGTCACTGACTTTAATTTATATAGGAAGAATTTTTTTTGTATTAGCAGAAATCAGTATTAGTGGTTTGTTATGTGACATGAATAGAACCTTCAAAAACTTTAACTTAAAAAACTTAAAAGCTACTATAAACCACAGCTGCAGTTCAGAGCAAACTAATAATACGAGATGTGGTTCCTTGTTACCTTCTCTTCTTCTCTTCTGTTCAGAAAAAAGTTATTGCTTTTTTCATTGTTAAACTTTTTCATAAAAATAACACTTTGTTCTTGCAGAACAATGAGTTTTCTATTGAACTTCTTTATTTACCCTTTTTTTTCAGACATGACCTAGAGAAGATAAGGAAGCATTATGAAGCCTTCATATTCCTATACCTCATATATGCAATATATCTTCTCTCAATAAAGATAGAAAAACAGAATAAATAAATAATAAAATAACCCAATTTTTCTTCCAGATTCATAATATCTTACCATTACTGTATGGCTACTTTTTGTCTTAGAAAGTGGATAGATGTTCCATGATTTTTTTCTTAATTCTAAAGAATAGTTCACTTTGATGTTTGAATGGTATGCATGAGTAGATGTGTCAGAAACAGACGTCTCTTCCTGTGCTTCATAAAATAAAACTGTTATTAGCTGAATATTTAATAACCAAATACTGCTATCCGTACACCTATTTCAAATTTTGTCTACAACTTTTGAATTCCAAATCCTTTAGAAACACATTTGATTAATCTGAAACTTTATAGCTGATTTTTTTTAATCTACATCCTCAGGTATTGAAACTAACCAGTCTTGCTTGCATTTGCAATACTGCAATTAAAATTCTGCTAGATATATGATTCTACCAACAACAAACGTGCTGTTGGATTTTGACATGAGAATAATGCGGATTTAAAAAAGTAAGACATACATGCATCATTTTCATATGTTCTTGAATTTACCTATCCATTTAATACATACATTTCAGTAAGGACAATTCTATCACAGCAGGTTTTTTGGCTGAGCTCATTGATTCTAGAAAATACTTGTTCCTTTGTATCCTCATCCAACTCCCATTCAGTAAATGAAAAGTCACATCCATTCATAAAAAGTTAATTGAATTTTTGAGCCAAAATCTGCTCTTTAAAAAAATACATATAGAGACTACTGAGATTAATAACATCTGTACTGAAAACAGCAAAAAGAAAGAATTGTCTCCAGATTGGGGAGATAGTTCAATTTTTTCTTTTTTTTTTTCTTTTTTTTTTTTTTCTGCAGATCTTTAAAATTTTGTTTAGAACTTCTATCTTTCACTTTGAAATAAAGATATGTGACTATAGCAAATCTATAGGCAATGCTTACCATTACTATAGACATCACAAGAAAGGATTTTATAACAAAGCCAGGCTAGGTATGTCATTCCAGATGACTTACTGGTACTATATAAAAGACTGGTGCCTTCTCTCTCTCTCTCTCTAATTTCAGCATTGTGCAGAATTATGAAATAACTCTCCATTCTACACTGCAAAATGTGATCTTAATGGTCATTACTTTAAAAGTTCAGAATACTCTTGAGCACTGAAGCTCTTAGCATCTGTAGAAAGTACTACTAGCCACAAGTGCCCATTCAGGAAAAAATATTGCTTCTACGCAAAACATAGTTGCTGTCTTCTACAAAAGCTTGCATCAGCTGTGTCCTATACTTTAAAAGGAACATAAAACTTGAAGATGCTTTCCTGGCTGGAACTTTTTCTGCCACGTTTTTAACAGGGATTAAGCTCCCTTCTCAGGAAAACATCAGTCCTGTGTTACAATATAGTTCCACATAAACTGATTTTTTATGAATCCCTGCATATTCTTTAAAGTACACCCAAAGTTCAATCTAATCTAGATGGCATCATCAAATTTTTATACCATTACTATAATCACATTTGCACACACAACTCAATTACCAAAGATATGGATCGTTACCTGCACAATTTGATTATGAAATTTAAATCAATATATTTGATATAATTACAGTTAAGGTTACAGTACATTTTGTCACAAACCACATTATACATTACTGTCTTGTTTTATGCATTTTAATAATTCACTTTAATCCAGTGTACTTCAATAAAAAGAGATATTTTTCTTCTGGAGTAATTTCACTAAATGGGAGGAGATGGGAAAATATATTGTACATTAGCAGCTAAAGCTAAGCAAATTATCTATCCTGCATTTTTTTTTAATAATCTACAGGCGCATTGTGTTTTGGAAACAAAGAAATGTCATTGCTATGCTGTTTTATTCTGTGTTCCTGGAAGCTGATCCATGGGAGGAAATTTATAGAAGGAGACATATGCAAAGTTAAAGCCAAATTGGGTGTTAACAGAGAACATGTGCTTTAATATGCTTGTCCAGGTGCCAATGAATGTCAGATTTGATTCAAAACTTAAATTTGGGCAATTCTGAACTAGCAAATGTTCGATAGTGAGTAATTCGTGTACGCACACTAATTCATGCATGCACATAAACTGTCTCTAAAATACAGTCATTTGAGTGAGACGCAGCAGGGAATCTGTTTAGAAAATACAAACATACACTTCTAAAACAGATTAGAACCAGAAGCAATTTAAGAATATCCATATTTCATTGTGATGAAAATTTTCAGTTAAGTTATTCCTCTGCAATTTCACTAAATTTAGGGTGTAATTTGTCCGAAAATGTTTCCATACCTGTGCTGGGACAAAGTTAACTATGCAGCACCAAATGCCTTTTGTATTTTCACTTTTGTTTTGTGACCTGGCATAGTTTGAAATGGTTTTTCACTTGCTTCAAAAGAAAACATTAAACATGTGTTTCATCTTAAACTTCATCTTAAATACCAAGGTGTTTTCTGCAGCTATAAGCTTTTATCTTCTTTATAGATCAAATTATTAACAGTAATTTAAGTCTTTACTGTTAATAGACATTATTAACAAACATGGTAGTAATGTTTATGCTATGTTATTAAATGTAATATACCTCAGCAATTGCAGATCATGACAAATGTTTTATTGCAACCTCTTGATAGTCCCTGAAAACTGTCCTTGAAATACTCATTTATTTCATTTTTTATTTGGATGGCCTGTGCTTTAGTGTCCTATCCAATGTAACAGACAAGTGGCAGATTGATCAATGAAAGGCCATGGTTGCTTTTTTTTAAAAAAAGCATGTAGCAAAGCCTGTTTGAAAGGCTTTATAGTTCTTTACCTATTTTAGCACAGCAAATTTAATATGGCCCAAGCTTTTGATAAAGAACCATAATGTCTTAGAAACACTGTTAAACTCTATAATGATATAAAGGACATGTGAGTTGCAAGTCCTAACTATTTAATTTTTTCTCTCAGTAATTTGATCCAATTAAGAGTTCTGTAAAAGGTGAAAGGTGAAAGGTGTTGAAAATTTTGCTTTAGTTTAGAATTAATGTTATGTCTGTTCATTCAATCAACAAGTTCAATTTCTTTATTAGATTCTTAGTCAAGTCTGGATTTAAGATTTCTCCCTTCTCCAGAAATTTACTTCTTCCACTGAAGTGTTCAATCACTACAATTGTGAAAAGTTATTTTGCAACGTGGACATTAAAAGTGTGGTGTGATTTCCATCAAAAAAAAAAAAAAAATCTGATTTTTGGCAGTTTTCTAATATAGATTCAAAACTGGTTTAGATTGCAACTCTTAAAGTCAGCTTGAACATAGGATTACCGCTTGCTTTCATGTTCTAATATTATTTTTTTTCCCCTAGGGTTGTGATGTGGTATTTTTTTCCTAATGGTTTTGAGTTCTGAAATTAAGTATAGCAAGTGAATTTGTGTGCACAACCCGGTGATGTTTATGCAAAAAAAGGGCAGTGAGTGACCGTACAGAAGAAACGTTTCCTGCTTTTCTTTGTGGCCTCATTAGCTCACTGTAAAAAGAGAGAATGGGTATCTTTCAGGCTTTTGTCATGGGCAGATACTATGCTCTGCAATTTACTATTTAAATCACACTTCAGATTCCACAGTGCAAATTAATAAGCTACTCTATAGGAAAAGAAACTATATTTTTTCCTCAGATATATTAATGTACTTTCAAATTGAAACCTGCAGAGATATACTCTAATTTGACACTGTAATATTTGATATCTAAGTAGGGATAAAATATAGCCTTATTCTTGCGAATGGATTTTCTTGTCTTTACTGAAAGATGGTATAACAAAACAAATTAAACAAATTTTAAAAGACTTGTTGTAATTCCATTTCTATATATAACTATTTTAGTAAGCATGAAGTAAAAAACATGGCTGAAACCTATTTCAGTCTTTTTAAGTAGGAATATTGGAGAAAGAAAAAAAATCAATTCTCCCAGCTTATCAGCTCATGTCCATGTATTAATTCTTCGGGGTTTACTCTTTTATCTGTGATCTGTGTCCCATTAGCATCAAAGATCATGGTACACTGAAGAATGGTTCTATTGTTATCTCAGTTTGTATGTCAGTAGGTCTTGAGCTGTTCAGTCGTGACTTTGACCCTCAAGGTCTTTTAATGAAAAAACATACATTTCTAGAGTTACAGATACCTGTGGCTAAAATTGGATTGCTATGCTCTAGCCAGGTCTACCTCCTACTTGAACCATATAAATTGTGACAAGTATTTTTCTAGCTGAAAAACAGCTGTCTTATTGGGAGAATTGATTGTATGTGCTACATGAAGTGTATGAGAAGACTTCCATTGGGATGAAAATCATCTTGTTCAGCAGAGGTTAAGAGATAGTTTCATTTTTTTTCTTTGTCATTTTAGGATATTACCTAACTTTTTACTTTATTAAAGAGAGGAACTTCCTACTCCCTAAGCCATTGCATTAAAATAGCTCTCTGAATTGAATGAATACATTATTCACTGTGATATGGAGCAACAATAGACAAGATATGACAGCTATGTCCTGCCAAGGGTGAAAAATAGTGCTGTCATATTGTTCAGACTGGGGACCCCCAGAAATTAAGCCAAACCAGTGTTCCCCTATTAAAAAGCAGGAGTTTCTATAGACTTAAATATAAAGCCAGATTCCACAGCCTAAAACTACATCTTTGTGCATCAGTCATAGCAGGGAGGAAGTAAAATAAATGAAGCAATAGGTTGCAGAAGTAATTCTTCTGAACAGATTCTGATAGGAGTCCACAGCATTTATGGTGGACCTTGAGCTGACATTTCTCCCTGGTAAACCCCAATTATCCTTAGTGGAAGCTGACCTGGGCTTTCCTGGTTATGTGAATCCAGAAACAGAGCATTTATTATACACACTATCCAGATTTTTCCTAGATTAGAACTTTAACAAACATATGTATAGGCTCGTTCTAATCACAGACACTTTAACGAGATACAAAACCAGGAAACCAGATTGTATTCTCAGCATTTACAGTGCAGTCACCTCAGTATTCCTAGTGCACACTTCATATTCTTAGGTATCTGTCCTGAACAACTCAGAACAAAATTGCCTTTCTATCTCTCTGTCCATTCTAAAAAAATTAGTCCAGACTGTTAAATTGTTCAGGCAGCCCACAGGCCACAGACCCATTGCATCCAGTGAGCTGGGGAGAGCAGGAGGCCATGGAAGGCTGGCCATAGACAGATGTTTGCTCTGTAAGCAGCTGTTGTGGTTTAAGGTGTCACTGCCAATAGCTATCGATCATTGTCCTTCCGAGGAAGCTTACGGCTTTCCCTGCTGCATAGTGGAGCAGGTTGCAAAACCAATTGTGCCATTTGAACAGTTTAAATAGATGGTCTGAGTTAACAGGACAGATTTCACTGTAAACTTAACGTGGGAGTGTTCACAAAAGCAACTTTGCTAACGACTAGTGCCAACACCCAGCTGCTGGGTGGTAATGAGCAACTGGGGTCGGTGGGGAGGGTATAACACCTCCCACCAGCCCAGGTCAGGAAGAGGATATCTGGCTACAGAGATTGCACCAACATCACTCAGCTGAGGCCTTTCATGTGTCAGGCTTCAACAGGTAGATCCATTGTGCTCAAGCGTCTTATGTCAGAATTTTGCTTGTACAAAGTTGGGCCGTTATCCATTTAAAATACATGAAATAACTAAGGTGTCGTTCCATCAGCATGTATCTTAGCTCTATCGCCTGACTCTTAGTGACTTCACTGTTAAGTATTTCACAAAGTAGCAAAGGTAAAGGGATGATTTATGGGATGTGGGTGGTATTTTTTAAGAAAAGAAAAAGAAAAACAGGAAGTCCCAAGATATCTGCTTCAATTTTAGATAAATGCTATAACTCTCTTTCCTAGTTGCTGGAAGCACTTTACAATAGTCTTAATAAAAGCGATTTTTCTAATCTGAACTTCCACAGTCACACAAATAAGACAGTCAATTTTGTTGAACATTTCCTTTGCATGTAGTGAAATGATAATAGTTTTATGCTTCAAGGGTATGTTTGTCTTACGTTAAGCTCTCTCCATATATTGATGAATGCTAATCTATTTTTAATAAGACCAATTTGGACTTGGTTGATTAAAATAGTGTAGGTAAGAGCTACGCAATAATACAGAAAGCCTGAAAACAGTCCTTGTCTAATATCTTGGAATCAACTTTAATTAAAGAAGTAAGGTCCAGATCCTCAGCTGGTGTAAAGTGACATTATTTATAATGGAGCTATGCCAGTTTTCACCCAATTAATGCCTGATTCTGTGACTGTGCCTTGTTTGTTTTTCACTAGGTTTGTTCTCTTTTGCTCTTAATGAAATATTTCCTGCTTCATTTCCTGAATAAGAATGTAATCTGACTAAAACAATAAAAATCCCACAACTATACATGTACTAGCAACCAGATTTTCCCCAATACACATTAACACTGACTACAATAGAGACTCATTTGTAACAGATGAGAAGCTCATCCTTGGCTTTCTCAATTTTGATAGGTTTTTAAATAAAAATCTAAACTTGCTTTGAGTCCATGAACCACACCATTTTTTTCTTAAGGTCTGCATATTTAAGTTGCATCATCTAAACTACTCACTGTTTCTTCATTCATTGGTAAACAGAAAGAACGATGGGGTTTAACACTCTGCAAAACAGCTTAAGAATTTTCTCAGTAAAATTATAAGAAGTTAATTTTTCAGGTTTTCTGTGGGTATACCTGTTTCACCTTTCAATAACTACATGATCTACTGAAAGTTTGATTATAGTATAGTACATGAAGCAGAAGGTGCCTGTTTAGCTTTGCGCCCAATCATTATGAAAATTCCAGAGCTCTTGACAGAATTTCATTATTCCACTTATTACAAAGCTGCATTTTGTAGATATGAAAAATTCTTTGTCAGAAAGTGGAGAGGTTATGGGAATCAAACTTTTATCAGACTTCGTCTATTTATCAAAACTGATGATGGTTCTTTGGAATGAACACTCATAATGATAACTGTTTCTTTTTGAATTCTCTGTCCATGGCTGGCTATTGAGGCAACAGCTTTTCAAACTGTATAAATCATTAATTTCAATAAGAAACAGTGCATACTGAATTAAACATAGGTTCTGTTAGTATTATTTGATTACGGACCCGAGCAAGCAAATGTGGTCAAGTTTACGGTCAAATAGTAATCAAATTCAAAATCCTTGGAAATGATAGAATGATTGAATTCTGGAGAAAAAGAGAGTTCTCAAATGAAATGTTTACCTCCATAATATAGAAAGGCCAGTTTCCAAGTGACTAAAACATCTGGATGGTCCATTTTGCTGTCTTAGTGAAAACTTCAGCTAAAAGAATTTTTCGCATAATATATTAATATGATCCAGATTCAACTAGAAGGATGAAACCTTTGCCCATTGACTTTGACAAGACAGGAATTTAATCTTTAAAGTACTCATCTTACTCTAAAACCAGATAATAGGACCTTTTTGCTCATCAAGGATGACTAACCTTATGATGCCTAAATATCTTAGATGTCTAGTTAGATATTTCCAAAACTACCTCTACAACAGTATTAAAAATACTTGGCTGACATCCAAGTGCACTTTGTCTACAAGACTACATGAGCCTTCTACATAAATTTTGCAATCAGATATCCAGAAAATTTCATTTCATTCCCTGTTTAAATTTCGAGAGTAAAAGAGCTTGTTTAAATAGAGAGGGAAATATTTTCTTAGCATCTAAAAGAAGTACAAGTGATCTTTGGACTAAACATTTGAGTTAGTAAAAAACAAATTTATAGAAATATTCCCACAATTAATGTTATTATTATTGCTATTACTGTTACTGTAATTGTTACTATTCCTATTCTTATTCCTATTGTTATTTAATTCCAGGAAAACTAGATTTCTAGTAATGTAGACTGGGAATGCAAAATTCACTGATGGATTGGAGTGATGCTCATATAATTTTTCTTTAATTCTGGGTAAACTCAGTTTAAAATGTCTTTATTGTTAGAACTTTTCCTCATTTGCTGCAAAATAATGTATATAACTTGCAGTCCTAAATGCATAGTTTATTACTTAGGCTGTGATTCTACAGGTGAATTCACACAGGAAGATCCCCTGCATCTATGCAGTGCTCCAAACCTCTATACTTGTGTTAATGAGTATATACATGTGTTGTGATGTACAAATGGGTTGATGACTGAGGCTGCTTTTAATATTTATTCTAAAATGTCTTTATATTTCCTTAATTCCATTTTTTTAGCTTAAATTTTTTCATTATCATATACCCCTGTGCTCAAAAATCTCTTTCTGTGGAGGAAATAATATTATTTTACCATTTTTTAAGTTTTCTAGTACATTTTGGGAAAGAAAAGAAAAAATTTAGTGTATGAATCACATACTATATAAGCTATATATAAAAACTAACACAAAACAGATCTTTCCTATCTGATATTTTGACTGACTGACTTCCAACAAATGCTATAAAAGGGATCAAAATACTCCCTTATGTCCTCTAAGATTATTATCTTAAATACAATAATCAAAATATTTTTTTTAAAAAAAAAAAACACAACTAGAAGTGTATAATGTTTCCTGACCATTGTGAGTACTCCCTCTTATGACCATTCTCTTACAGTTCTAACACATTTGCAGTTTATGGTCTTGGTATGTTTTCAAGTATTTAGGAAAAATACTAAGTCTGTCATGAAACTCATTGCTTAAATTTTATTTAGACCATGAAGATTAAGGCAAAGAGTGAATGTAAGATCTACCTGTATTAAATAGAAGACTGTGTCACAAGCAGCCTTGACCCTGAAAGATGATGCTGGTCAGGCCTCCTGGTCTGAGTTTGACCCTGCTTACTCAGACCAAATCTTCAGAAAAGTCACAGAGCCCATCCACAAAGAACATTTTTTTGGAATAGTTTAAAACTGTACCTTCATTTCTTATTGTGACATTTACATACCACTGCTTTTCTGTATTTCTCCTTGCATGATGTTTTTTACAGTGCACTTCCTTTTTGATTTAGTAAGCCGTTGGATGAACAAGTGCTAACAAGAAATTTCAATCATTTATTATATTTAAGCAGAAGGTTGTTGTGATTGGTGGGTTTGTTTTTTTTTTTGTTTTGTGGGGGTTTGTTTGGTGTTTGTTCTTTTTTTTAATATAGGCTGATAATAAGTTCCACTTACATGATCAATGAACCTTCTACTCATTCCAACATGGTTTTCTAGCATCTTAGTTTCCTTTCTTACAGTATACACAGACCTAGAATATATGGGAAACATTCCTTCATAAGCTTAGGCTTCTTATGCCACCTGATTTTATGTGTCAGAGGCTAGAAAGGAGTAACTAACTCTTTGCCTGTAGTATCAGTATCCTGGGAAGATGGTACGAACTACATTATCAATGGCTCACTCTCTAAGAACGTTATACTTTAAAAGATTTTCCCCTTTAGACAAAGAAACCTCTGAAAGCATTTGAGACTGCAGCTGACAAAGTATTTCAGAAAGTTTTCCATAAATATATTTCCATTCTTGTACACAGTTCTCTATGGTTGTTTCCAATGCAAACTTTGATATAAGAGTTAAGAGGCTAAAGAATTCCTTTAAGAAATTATGCAAAAAAATGTCAATATACTTCAAAAGTAAATTTTAGAAGTATTTCCCAGTAATTTTCATGGAAATATAGTTAAAGTTGCACTGTTTCTGCTAGGGGCATACTAAGCAAAAGAAAGCTAAACCACTATTTAAAGAGCAAATCTACATTAGTTGAAACGTAAACTTAAAAACATTAAAAAATAATCAGGGATAAAAGTTTCTCTATACCCTTTTATGGGGATCAAATCAGGAGCTATGGAGTTAGGACTACAATTCTGAGAAAATAAGAAATACAAAATATATCACTTATATATCATGTACTGTAAGAATATACATTAATAGCATCAGGTGTGAAGAACACCATCAGCTTCTTGAACGTAGCAATCTGCATCTACTATATTGTGCTCACTTTTCAGCTTTGTCAGTTCTAAATGCCACTATTAGACCTCATATTCTGTGATTTTCAGTAATATGAATATTCTGATCTGGACAGAATGATTTTAGGATCTTATGTGAAAACAAATATAATAGGATCCCTGTAGTTTGAGTTAGGTCCTGTATTTTTAGAAATATCTTTGGGTACGCTATATATCAATATAAGTAAACAGTGATCTTTTTTGGAAGCCCCTGCTAAAATACTTCAGACTTCTGTCTCTTTGCCAGTCAACAAATTATTTTTTAACTAATCCCCCCCCCCTTTTTTTTTTTTTACCAACTTTTTTATATTCTGTGCACCCTTCAACGACCAAAGGCAGTTGCCTCCTTTTCTGTACTAGGGTAGCTTTGCAGATAACTGGAAAACCTTTGAGCCCTTCCAGAGTGAAAAATGTTGCTAGAAAGTTCAGTTTCCGCCAATCTCCTCCTCTGGGATCACAGGCACTTCTTCAAGGTCTGTTGATCCTTTGTCTTGCTTTGATGTGTGACATTACAGCTGTAATGTCCTCTCTTAGCCCACAGAACTGAGGGTGGAAATGTTAAGGAGTTCCACTCCTCATTCTTTCATAACTTCCAGCTCCAAGGAAAAAAGTGGAAAAAAAGTATGACCAGGAATGTCTTCTTGGTTTTGTTTCGCTTTAAAGCTCTTTTTAAAATTTTGTCCTACTCTCATTATCTGCTTGCAATTAAGCTTCTTCTGAAGCCCTTACTAACATTTTTTTCATGGCTCTCTTGAGTGGAGAAAAGCAGAGTTCTTTTACTTTTTTGAACCATTTTTAGCACAGGCTCAAAGTATTTGCTTTTCTGAACCATTTTTAGCAGAGGGACTCAAAGTAGTCCCTCTCACTGAAGAAAACAGATCTCATCATATTGTTATCCACACAAGACACTCAGGGAAGGTAGGACAAACAGAAAATGGATGGAGTCATTTGCAGAAGAGCGCATTAAATTGCTGATAGCCAGTGACATACTGGTGGTCACTTGGGAAAGTGATGACTGTGGCATTTGCAGCTTATGATGGTTACACCAGATTTTGTCTAGTTTTTGACTGTCCAGGCCTTCACAATGCATCAGACCTCATTAGGGCTATTTGCTCATGTCAATTCCTGTTAAAAAAGTGGTAGGCACATGGATGAAGCACTGTAATAGCAGCCTGTCTCAGAGACCGTGCTGAACTGTTCTGTGATGTGCCTTGGATTTTATAAATAATTGAAAACAGTAAGTGGCAGGAGAGCTAGCAGCAGGAAGCACACAACTCACTGTAGTCTGTGTGTGAGCAGCTCCCCTGGACTAAATAAAATCAATAATCACCAACCAGCCTTCCTCAGGTACTATAAAAGCTAAAGATCCCATATTGCCTTTTATAAATGAAAACCAAGTAATTGACAGCAGTGACAGCTGCTGAAAGCTTACCACTCACTGCCTGTTCTCAGTGCCTCTTTCCTCTCCCCATCCCCACCAACAGAAACAACAACAGATATATTGCAAACACAAATGACTGGCATTGCTGTCGTACACAAAGAAGAACTGACTTGTTGCCTCATAACTGGAAATGAAAAAATGGAAACACTGCCAGCAAAATGTTGTTAATGAGGCACACTGCGGGCTCTGATTTCAAAAGCTAAAATTTGCTTATATCAAAATAATAAGGGAGAATTCTGTAGGGTACTGCTCAGAATTCAGATGGCTCTTGATGTGTCACCTCCATCCCCATCTAGTTCTACACATTCTCCACCACCACCAACTGGGGATAATAATAGGAAGGAAATGTACTACCTGACTCAGTGTATTGCTGTGAGATTATTAATCAGTCAATGTTTGTGAAGTGCAATGCTACCCAGAAGTGTTAAATATTATCTTTTCATTCTCCCCTTCCAGCCTTTCAGCCTACTCTTATTCCCTTCTCTTGTAGCATTACTATGTACTTTGGAGTGTGTATTTCCAGCATACCTAAACAGCACACCAGGATTCCAGTCTGCAGAGTGGGCTTGCTTTCAGGAGTCTGTTCTGAGAAATGTTTGTCTGAAAAAAAAGTGACTTTGTACAGTCACTTGTAAAGAACCCTGAATAAGCTCTTCCATTACAAAGTTTCTCTTCCCGCTATCCTAAAATTACTCCAAACAGTATTTGAGACAGCAGCTAACCAGCTTTATGCTGAAGCATTGCATTGACTCATGGCTACCCAAGTGCTTGGGTTTGTACTTAGATGCATTCCATGCTGATGGACTGCTTTTCTGCTACTGAATGAGCAAGACAAAAAGTCCATTCAGTCTGGAACATTCCTCAAACTTACTGGTGCCCTAGGGCACACATGAGAAATCTGTGGGGTTTAGAGGCCATTCACTTATATGATGAGGAGAGTCTACCATCTTTTCCCTTGAAAAGAGGGAGCCTAAGATTTCCATCTCATCTCCACATCCAGGAGTAACTCAAAATCCTTATTTAAAAAGAGAATTTGAGACACTCAGTGTCTTCCTACTCCCACCCATCAACCCCATTCTCTTGTTCAGGTCCTTGTTTTGTGACTAGAAACTAAATAGAACTGGGAGACTAAGAACAGCATCCTCAGCCACTTCCAGCATCACACAGGACAGCATCATTCTGTTCAGTGCCGGAGGGAGTGAGCCCCAGTGGGTGACAGCAACAGGCAGCACAGTGCTGAAGACGGGCACAGGTGACGGAGGGTACTTTGCAAAGCAAGCAGGCAGTGCAGGAAGGAGCACTAAGGCCTTGTGTAGCCTTCAGCCAGCAAATTCAAGTGTCAAGTTGAGCCTAGGCAAAACAGTATTGATTTAAATCACACGTGTTGATGGTACTGAGTTATAGGGGAAGTCTTGTGTTAAAAGTCTACTATAAATATGGAAGTAAATTTGGTAGCAGTGAACTGCTCCCAAATGTCAGCTCCTAACTTAAAGATAAGAAGTCTTCTCCCAAAAGATTTTGGGAAGAGGTGTTTCACTGCAATAAGAGCCATAAGAAGGCTTCCAAGAGACCCCCCAAAATGTGCTCACTCCAGACTGTTTATTTTTAATTTTAAAACAGGTTAAAATTTAAAAATTGACAGGTATTGGAAAATACGTTGATTTTACCTATCGATGTATTTTCTAATTTTAGAAATATTAACTATCTTAATTTTAAAGGTCCCCCATTCTACCTCCTTTTCAAATCACACATCCCAAACAATACATTCTACCAATCTGAAATATACACGCTTAACTGGGTATTTTTAACAGCCAAACAAAACATTTGTGGGAAAGTGCAGTTTAATATATAGCAAGTGATTCTTTTGCCTTCTTCTGTATTATGATTATGAAGATGTGCTTTTGTTTTAAATTAATAGACTTCACATTCTCACAGCCATCTGCACTGTGAGTGACATGGGGCTTATGTTAGTTCCCTATTAGAAAAAAACAAATTCCATGTATCGTTGAAGATAGATTAAAAGGACTTCATAGGTCATTGTCCAGTTTCTCCTTTCTCATTTCTCTAAGGCCTTATGTTCTAAAGTATATGGAATTGGGTTTTTTTTCTTTTTCTTTTTTTTTTTTTTTCTTTTTTCTTTTTCTTAAGTCAGCCTTCAAATTCAACCCAAACTAGCATTTTATCTGATGGATCTTCTGTGCCTTAGGAAGCGCAGGATATCAGGACTGTTATACCCCTGTGTGATGGACAATGCTAAGATCTGAAAATCTCTCAGTGATTAAAAAGAGTTAAACTTCTGAAGTTCTCAGACCTCATTTGAAGGATGATCTTTTCTGTCAGACTTTTATGTCAGGATGGAAATTTTGGTGGGTGAGGCATTCAATAGTAAGAGATCAGTTCTGGTAAAAGACCTGAGGAAGTGCCCCTATAAATGTATCATGTCCAAAGACAAAGCACACTGATACTACTTAAGCCAAACCTCATCAATTTGTTCCGTTTTCAGTGAATTTACATCCAAATAAATATCTACACATACCTACAGAAATATGGGAAACAGACATGAAGTACACACATACCTAAAAAAAGTTAATTAGTAGCAACTGAACAATTCTTTCTTCTTTTAGGATTTTTTTTTCCCTTATAATACATGTAGTCTCAGGCAGGACTTCATAATTACCACTGTAGTCTTATTCTGCCTGCTCCAAAATTTAGTGGACATTGCTGGGATAAAGTATGAATTCTTTTACTCCAACTAAAGGAGAGTACTATATAGTTTATAAAAGAGAATCTTTATTTCCCATATATACATATCGGATGCAAATTAAAGGTTTCGTCAGAAGATTATATGATTAGTTATTATCTAATACACTTCTAAAAGAAAGTAGTGTTATTTCAGATACTTGTGAGCGGAACCTTGATTTTACATGAAAGTATACACAATACAATTTACAAGGAAAGTTTGTTTTCTTTTAATTTTTGTGTTTTTCATTTGTTTCCTATTCAAACTCTGAATAGCCACTAATACAGGAGCAGTCTTGGAATGCAAAGAGCTTTGGTGTGAGTTTCCCTCAGGTACCACAAACAGCTTGCTTTCAAGAAAATGGCATATAGGTGAGGAGGGAATAGCAATTAAGATTAAAAGTCTTTATTGATTTCACATCATTCTTTGTTATTATAAGTATATCATAAAGCATTTTGCAGTATCTGTAAGCTAGAACCATGCTGTTTGATACTTACATCTGCCCAACGGATGGACTTTCAGTGAGCATAATAGAAATTGCTCAGATACATGAGAAATATATGTAGCAGTTTTGAGGCATTTGTAAACTTCTGACAGTGCCAAGGGTGTAAATTCATTGAGAACTGAATAATTCTTGCTGCATAAACTTGTCAGTTGTCAGCTTAGGCAATTATTCAGGAAAATTACCAGTTGCAGTTTCCAATGGACTTCCAGCTCAGGAAGCAGGGGAAGCTGGGAGATCTAACAGAGAAGGGATTAAGCCGTCTGTACTCATCAGTTTTCTATATTCCTCCCTGAACATCTGCTATTGGTTGCTGCTTAGGACAGAATATTCAACAAGGTGGACCTTTGGTCTGACACAGTGTGGTTCTTCTTACATTTTTATGTGCTTGGTAATAGCAAGCCCTGCCACTGTGGAGTTACAAAAAACTCCACGGTGGATTTACGTTTGTTTGAGAGAGAACTGGGGGGGAAATTTAAGGAAAGATTTTTTTTGCTCGCTTTTTTTTTCAGAACATAAGCTCCTGCTATGAGACAGCTAGGCAGCTTCTTCCTCAGAAGAGTGGTACACGGTCTCATTTCAGCACAGCATCTAGCACCTGCACACTTGCTGGTTCCAAAAGTCAGCTTTGAAATGGCAGTGCTGCAGCCCGAGTGACAAAGATAGAACATATGCAGTGGTAACACGAGTTATTTACCCCATTATTGTGAAATAATGTGAACGCATGGCCACTGTAATGAGCAGCTGAGTGAGGAGGTAATTAAAATATTGATAAAGGACACAGTTTGGTTGAGCTTAGCTGAATCACATCAGCATACTGTTTCCATGTGTTTTCTGTCTCACAACAAAATCAAATCTAACAGCAGAATGATGAATTTTGAAATTTTTTAGCCACCTTCCCACCCAATCAAAGTTACAGGTAGCCCATAAGAGATGCAGCTTCTACTGTAAAGTAACGCTAATTATGAGAAAGAGTGAGTTGTGCTTTAAAAACCACAGTGATTCTCTAACAATTACACAAGAATTTTAAATATAACTGATTTTGAAAATATTTGTCTAAATGCCTCTGATTTAATCTTTACTGTAAAGGTATTTTAGCCAGTTGCCTTATTGGTAATTCTAAAGAAAATACTGGGAAACCTTTTGTAAAAAGCAAATAAGCAGTTCTGTAAATGAAAATACTCTTCTAGAATTACTACCAGAGAGCAGAAAAACACCATAAAGACCATGTGTCCATTCTAATGAGCTCAAATTTCAAATGTGGGAATACTCACAATGAACTGCTTGCAAACAAGCTGGAGAATTATTTGCAGACATTATTTGGCAAATTCACTGAATAAATTATTCGCTATGAATTATTCACCCAACTCTATTACTTACCCTCATCAGGCATTAAAGCCATTGAAACTTGAGCTTTATTGTTAACTATTATAATTATGAATTATAATTAATTCTTAACACTGTTGTCAAGAGACTGCAACATGACTGAAGGGTGCACAACATTTCAAAGGTATCAATGACACAAATAATTCCCTCAATGCAAAACATGGCATTAAAATACGCTGAAAATAAATCACCGTCAATGAGTAAGCAATATAATAATTTGCTACTGAAACAATTAACATTTCAAATGTTAATTCTTCTGTTCTCTGCAGGCCAGATAACAATGTTTCACTGAGCTTGAGAAAGCTGCAAGCAAATCTAACTGGGCAAACAAGGGAGAAAAAAGTTCCTTTGGAGAATTTACCGCCTATCTCTTTGTAGTGGTTGTTGGGCAATTTTTAAAGCATTAGTTTTATAGCTTAACGCTACTAAGAGTCACGCTACATAAACATCCCTCTGGGTTTTTTTTAATATAAAAATAAAATTAATTCAGAAAATTAAAGAGGTGATACCCTCTACACCTGTTCACTGTGGTCATCCTACCTACAAGAAAAGCATGTATGTAATATTCACTTAAAATGCAAGCCACCCTCCTTTAACTCTTCTTAAGTAAAGCTGAATATTTATAGGCTGGGTGTCTACATTTTTACAACTTTTTCCTCCAGTATTTGTTCCCAAATTTTACTTATTTCAGATTTTTTTTTTCTTCTGTCAAATTGTGATATTAACAGATATTGTCATTTCCTTGCTGTGAGAGTGTTTGATCTAGAGTTTGGAGTCCATAAAAATCTTTTCTCTGTGGTGTTATGCCCTCACTACTATTTTTCTAGTTGGGATAATCTTGTCATAGTAATTGCTGCTGTCATCATCAGTATTAAGGTTCATTTTGATTTCTTTTTGACTCTACATGTTTGCTTAGCTCTTCTAGCAGCATGACTAATCAGAATATTTGAGATCTGAGCTTTGAGAATTCCAGCATTTGTGTGGTCATTTCAAATCTGGAGGCTAGTAGATGTTTCATTATTGTGTAAGGAATCCTTAGAAACATAATTGTCATTACAGTTAATGTTACAAGCAAATTTCTCATTATGGTTACAGCCATCTAAATGTTGCTGCATGTTTCCAGCCATTTTGGTATATGCAAGCACAGTGCATTTTATTCTGGCTGCTGGAACAGCCATGACACAGGTTTTTAAACCACACCAACGACATTACTAAGTATTCGGCAAAATAAAAAAAAAAAAACAAAAACAAAAACAAAAAAAACCCAACTCATGAAACATTTCATTTGAGGGGATATTTTTACCCTTTATTCCTATTAGTGTAATTGGAATACTACTACTCCTATTTTGCCTGTCCAGGTAGCCAAGGCATGAATATCTAAAGGTATCAAAGTGGTTTGGAAGCTTTCTTATTTTTAGCAGACAAGAAGGTATCAGTAAGTATTACAGCTTCCATGGATACATAGCAAAATATTAATAAAATATCAGTCATGAAAATCTGACTTGTTCATAATTAATTAGGGTACATATGATACTTTTCTTAGCTAAGAACCATATTTAAAATAAATGACCTGTCAAGCAGCATTTTGAATACAAACTGAAGGTTAAAATTATTCTAATATGGGCAAAACTTTCTTATGCCTATAAACAACTATGACTTTATATAAATGTAAAAAATATCATCTATCACTACCATAACATTTGGTTTTTGGAGGGTAAGGAGGAACGACTATGTTAAGTAGATAACTGCATCTTAAAAGTTCATGGCTACGCATGTTGCTTGAATGCAGTGGCAAACCAATTTAGTTCCACTTGTGATCTTGCAATAATTTCTGTCAATCAGGATGGCATTAATAAAAAACCTCAATCTAAACAGAAGTGCTGTGCAGCGTGTATAATGTATACACTCATTGAAAGAGGCTGAAAAGATTGCAGTCACACAATTAGGGTAACATTTGACAGCTTTAATCACTTTGAATCTCTTCACATCACTTTTAAATGTCAAAACCACCTCCAGAGATCTCATCAGAACAAAGCATTACTTAAATTGCAAATGAAACTATCCAAATTCAGCACACTATTATTAAAAATATAAAAAATACCCCACATTATTTTATGAAAAACATCCCTAAAACATTCTATGATGCAGCATTGAAATGAGCAAAACGGGAAACAACTATGGCTCATTAAAAAAAGGTATTAATGCTAAATTTATTCTCCATTAGCATGTCACAGGATGTTATTTTTCACAGTGCTGTGCTGTCTTCCCCAAGCAACCAGGATTACTTCTTCCACATAAAAAATTAAGAGTATTTAAAGTATAAGATCCTTGTAATTTGGTGAGGAAAGATAGATGGCTGTAAATAGGTTTTTGTACTGATGTCATATATCAAAATGCTGTTTATCCTTTCATTTATGTTTTTCTTCATCCTTTTTCTACAATTGCAGCTGCTACCTCCATGACATATTGCCATGTATTCTGTGTGACTTATTTGTATACAAACAATAGGCAGTGATATATCCTTATGCTTCAAATGTAGCCTTTAATTCATTGTTTTCTCTGTGTTCACTGAACCATACCTTCAAAGAATTAAAATATGCAATAATATGAAATCTAATTCTAAAAAAAATTATTTTTTTCAATCTACAATATCACAGTTATCCAGTTATTTTTTATGATCTTACTATTTTAAAATGGTTGGTTCTTTTTCCATCTAAACCACCATCCAAACTGAAAGAGAAATGACCAGAAAAAATCTCTTTGTGTCAATAAAGTATTTTCTGTAGCTATTACGCAGCAGATATTCCTGTAGTGAAGCCAACAGCACTTTACACACATCATTGTACTCTTTGATAGCCTTTCAGACTGGTAAGAAAACCAGGCACTAGAAAGTTGAGGTACCAATAACAGACCTACAGGTAGATATCTCTTGTGATCCTTTGAAATTCTCTTAGATGATCTCAGGGTGGGTGCCCAAATAAAACACCAGCCAGCCCCTTCCCTACCCACCCCCCCACCTTCCCTTCCCCAATAACTTCAGAATTTCCTAGTTTTTGAAGATGCTGATGAAACTGAGTCCTACTACGTCCAAGCTGATTTTAGTGGAAATTATATTTTCTCAGCATTATCAAAAATCAAGGCTCCTAAAGACATACTGAAGTATTCCACAGCTGACAAACATTAGATACAAATGTTTTTAAATAGTCTTAAGTACGTGTTTTAGTTTTATTAGTCACAGCACTGGAGGTAAAAGCCAGCTTTTCTGGAGTTGCTGCATTTGATTTTATTAACTGTTAATCTATGCTAAATGTAAAGAATGAAAAGAAGGAATAGAACAGGAAGAAAGTGATTCCCATTGAGATGTATAGGAGTCACTTGCTGTTGAAAAACATTTTAAAACTGCCCATCTCCCAGACTCAAGAACCATTACACCAATCAGTAAAATTTAAACAGCATCTAGTTTGAAAAGGATACAGCTGATCACTAATATATGGACTTGTAGCCAGGACAGACCACACACAGCATGCCTATTAACAGGTCACCGAGTTTCTTTCTCTTTTCAATATACCTCAGTGCGCAGCAGCTAGTTTTCTCGCTCAGCAACACACAGCATGTGCAACTTTGAACAATTCTACACTGCAGGGAATATTCTGCAGAAGCTACATGATAAGATTACCAAGTGGCTTACTCCTTGCTCTCTTTGTCCTTGGGTTTACTGCCTCCAATGATGGGGCAAATATGGTGCATTATATAAAAGAAACGTTACTAGCCTAAGTGTCACTTTCCCTACATCGTGTTATGGTATTAGTAACCCTGAGCCTTCATATTTCTAGGTTTAAGCACACGTTCCTGCCTTTGTAGATAGTGTGCTATCACATTATCTGATTTTTGTAACAGGCTTTACACTTGGAGAAAATTGCAAATGTTTTGAGACCTGCCTTGCAACCATGACACTCAGCGAAATCTTGGTGCCGTTGACTTCACTGCAATTTCACCTATTATGCACAGGGTTAATTCTAGATAGCAGCACAAACCAAGTTATATTTCTTATTGTACTACTGTTTTCTTGTGTGACCTTTTATGAGTCATTTTACCTTACTTTTTTCATATGTAAAATGCCCCGAGAACATTAATATTCTTCATTTTATTGTTCTGCAAATTCCTTAAATCAAAAGATTCAGAGGAAGTGCAAGATACCACTCCAATCACCAAATACATTGTACTGACCAGAAAGGATCTTTTATTCTTTTGGGGCATTTGTAGATCTGAGCTGTGCAACCTGTTAAAGCTGCAGTTTGGTTGTTTACTTTCTTTATCTCATAGTGTCACATACAGTAGCGTGTTTGAAAAAACACTGAGGTGACTGGAAGGTCCTCCCACAGGACCAAATACTCTAATGTGAGCATATATTATTCACTAGGTTATAAGTAAGGGAAGACAATTACAGCAGAAGGAAAGAAATGCTGCAGCAGTGGCAGCATACAGTGTGTTGCAGAGTGAAAACAGGAGCATTGAAAGTCCGGAGTTGGAAAAACTTATCATCTGTTACTATCACAGTGTTGACCAAAGGCCAAACAAGTTTCAAGGCCTTATTAAAGCTGATCTGTACACACAGTTAGTAGAAAGACAATACCTGACTTAAAGAGCTTGCAATCTAATCAAAGGCTTATTATGAGAAAGTCTTTCCGCAAGGGGATGAAAAACCACAAATGGATACATAGGGGCAAATAGAGACAGCTTGTCTGCTCAATTAGATGTTGATTCAACATTCTCAAACCAGCCCTGAGTGAGACAAACAATGCTGGCATGGGGCCACTCTTGCTTGTGGCCAAGAATCAGACCAGAATGATGAAACACAGTTTCAAAAAATGAGGTCAAAAAGGGAATGGACTTAGCAAATCTGTTGCAAGAGCAGAGCGAGTGGTTGGTGGTTTTGGCCAAATGTTTTAAACATGATATATTATCAAGACTCCAGTAAGCAGATTGCTTGTTGGTGTAGTGGTTGTTATTTCCTCTGTTGAGGAAGGAGCACTATGTCATTTGGGTAAATGACAGATTTAGAATTTACTGTGAAAAAAGTTCTGGCTTTCTTACTTTGGTACCTATGTAGTTTTGCAAATGCAACTACACTGGCCTTGAACAACAGCTTGTCAGATTTATTTCAAGATAACTATCTATGATCTGCACTGTAGGAACTTCTGATCAGTACCTGAAGCAATGGAAATAATGCTGTGAAAATAAAGATTATAGACTTTTCCATACTGTGATAGAAAATGTGGTTCAATTAGAGCCAACATTCTTTCTCAAAATTCTTGGAAAACATTCATGATACTGTCTATCAAGAACCTTCCTTTCTTCTCTGGCTTACTTGAAGAACTAATGAAACTGCAATGAAAAAAAAAGCCTGCTTTAAATGAATTAGTTATAATGTTAATTGGCAGAAGGTTGACATGATATTGAAGGAAACCTGAAAATTCAATTGACTACTTGGTGAAATATCAAGAATTTCTAATTTTGGTATATATATATATTTTTTTTTTTTTGCAACTCACATTTTTAAAAGGTAAAGCTTTTTTCAAACATATACTTGTCTATTGACACATTTGTCATCATTATCCAAATTGTTCTTTCCCACTTTTTTTTGTATGCTAAATACCTAATGTGTTAATGAATGGCAGTGGATGTTTTCTTCCTCTGTTAGCATAGTTTTAGGCATTTGTGTGTGTATATACAAAAATTAAGCTTTTTAGTAGTCAATTATAATTCAGACCTCATCTAAGGACTGAAAAAGACAAAATTATTAGCAAAAGAACTGGGCATGCCCAAGGCTGATGTCCTGGTGAGGAGGGAATTATTTTAATAAGTGTGAGAAAGAGGTTTAAGAATCTAGCTTTCCCACTGGGAAAAGAGCTGAGCACAGTATGAATCAAAGTTCTAAAGTAAACTAAGCAAGATAGACTGTTACACCATTTAGCAGGCCAGCTCTTTAAGTTATATTATCCAAGCTTTCAGAATGTAAAGGACCTTTCTTTAGGGATGAATTATGGATATCATGTTAAATTTATAACCCACTTCCATTACAAAGACCTATTTGAGCCTCTTGTCTAATTATGATTTAGAAAATTGGTTTGGCCTGAAAATTGTCTGATTTACTCTGAAGGCAAAGGAGAATGTTTCCACAGAGTGCAAAGATAATTTATGGCACAGTTTTTCAGGCAGAGGTCATTCAATTATTTCCCTGATTTAAAATTTTGTCTTTCATTTAACATTTCTTTGGTTCCACCTAGGTCAAGAATAGCTTATTGTTATCTCTTTAATAGTACTTTTCTCTTCTTTTTTTTTTTGTTTTGTTTTGTTTTGTTTTAAAGTAGGAAGATATTGAAAGCTTGTGAGTTATAGTTCATAAAATGATAATACATATTTATGATTATGTTTTTTGTAGCCTGTTGTTTTCTATCACAATTCTGAGGATCAGAGGGGAGAAAGCTCTAAGGAAAAGGGTTAGACTGAGATTTTTTCAAAGGGCAGTGTATATGTATATGTTTTTCTATTATCTTATTGAAAATCAGGGAGACATATGAGCCAAAAATTACTTTAGTGCATATGCATCATGTAATTGCACAGACTTGCCTATTTATAGCTTTAGTAAATTTCGTCACATTTTAATGCTGCAGTAGACATAATTCCTTCAAGAAATTTGTGGTAAAGGTAGTTATCTTAATGTGAGAAAACAAAGTTCAGTTCTGTCTGAGGGGATCTGAGCTGTGGTCCTGAGCAGAGAGAATACATGCAGGAGCATTTTCAGTGCCTGCTGCTGAATGAGTTCCTCATTTGAGGGACTAACTTGTTTTCCATCCTGTCAGAAAAAAAGGTAGCCAGCAGAAAGATGAGAAGACCATGGGAGAAGGACGAACACTCAGAGAAGAGAGAATAGGTTCAAATTCATACTCTAGTAAGATGTAAATAACAAATAAATATATACCATAAATCTAGAAAAACTGTGTTTCTTTCTAGCTCAGTGGCTTAACGAGTTTAAAAGCTATATATAATAATTAAATTACTTTGAGAGATGGAACAACTTCTGCATTTGCAATGGCAAGAAAGATTTTAGGATACCATTGAAAGTAGGTTATAAAAAGAGTTTAAGATTTTTTTTATTTGATTTCTTTATTCATGTGCACAAAAAAAAGAGTAATATCCATTTTGGGAATTATGTCACTAGTCAGCCTCTTTCTGACTGATATTTGTAAAGTTACATGGATGAGATATTCTCAGTTGTATGCAACATAATTACAATTTTCATTTCATAAAGTCAAATACTTTTATGAAGTGGGAGGAATAGACTAATATACACTTTATACAAAAAGAATTTGGAGCAAATTCCGTCATATACGACTGATCTCCTTTATCAATACTAGTGTTGTGCTCCAAACATCCAGCATGAGATTCTTCCTCATTGCCAATTCCTCCAAATTTGAATTCCTTCTTAATGATTTCACCAATCACAAGAAAAATCATTCTTCATCTGGGACCTCAGTACTCCACTGGCAATGCCAAGACAAATGTTGCCAGGGAGGCTCCCAGAGAGAAATCCAGACTCTCTTAAAAGGTAAATTACAAATTGGAGACAACCACAAACTAATCAAAATGTAATAGGAAAATAATTTCTCTCCGGTCTGTGTTTGTCTATGCAGTTAATCCAAGCTTGATTCAATAATACTACTTTCTGTTTCTTATGGACAGCCCTTCTCAACCCACACAAATTCTTATTTGAAGCTATTTGTTGGGTGAAGTCTGTCACAACTAAGGGAAAAAAAAAAAAAAAAAAAAAAAAGGAAAGAAGAGAGAAAGGAAAAAGATCTCTAAAGGTCTAAAACATTGTTTACAGAGCAACGTACGGTGACAGGTAGAGAGCAGTCTTCCTATATCTGTGAAGCCATACCATTTAATGCTTATATATACAAAGATGTTCATGATGTCAGGTAGAGTGTGAATTTACAGTATAATTTCTTTAAGCTACTCCGGTTAAAAATCTTCCAGCAAATTTCTGTTTGCAATCTCTTAGTCTGCTCTGCTTTTGAGTGATATATTAGAACATAAAGGCATAAAAAGCACCTCTAGAATTGCTGAGAGTGTCTGTAATAGGAGGTGGTGAATAGAGTTAGAACCTGCATTTACATCTTTCCCATGTTTTCCCTTAGAAAACTCTCTTTTACATCTCTTGCAAAAGGAATTTCTTTTTCAGCAATCATTGCCATTATTCATACAGCTGCTAACTGACAAATTGTAAATGCTGGATATGAATGACTTGATCCAAGGTGTAAGTGAGGCTGAAATTTGGGAAAGAGGGTTCACAGGTTGAAATCATACATTACAAATAATAAAAGAATATTAGCAGGAAAAAGTAAATTGCCAAAATAAATTACAATGAAAAACAAACTAAGCCATGTCCTGAGGAGCAAACACTTTTAATTATTATTTTTCCCTTGGTTTTCTTGCCTGTGGTGTCTCTGTGATAGACATGATAAAAGTTTCTTCTAAAATGTAAAGCGTAAATGCTAAACACTTTGTAGACTAAAAAGGACTACTATAGTCCCTTTTTGCAGCACAGCTGCCATCCCTTCTTTCTAATTCTTTCTCCCTTTTCTTTTAACCCTGTGTAGCATTACTTAGTGCAGGGTCTGCCAAACAAGAGGTGAGAGATGATGGACCCCCTGAGGAATGAGAAAATGGAGAGGGTGAGTGCACATATTGCACATGAATAGTAGGAGGAGATGCTATTCTACTCTGGTTCCTTTCTGCCATCTAAAGGTATCCTCTAAAGTTACTTAGCATTACATAGTGCTTTGAGCAATGAACTGTGAGTCAGGAAACCTGGGTTCTATCTCTCACTGCATAATTTTGAATAAATCACTTGCCTAGACTCAGTTTCTCAATCTGTAAAACACTCATTATAACTATCTTTTGAAAACTACTTTATGATGTGTGGCTAGAAAGCAAACTAGACGTGCAAAATTTCTTTTAATCAGCTCCCCACTAATGCAGCAATGGAAAGCTGAGATAACTGATATGAAGGAAAAACACAAATATTTCTAGTGTTTGAAGACTAGCAGTGCCCCATGTGAGATTAGCTTGAACATCTCTCTATCCATTACACAGTTGTGCATAACCTGCTTATCTGCTTAGTATAATGCATAGTTCATTATAGGCAGTGATGACTCTTTCAGAATAAAGGAAGGGGGGAGAGGAGAGAATAACAAGAATAGCTGCATTTTCTAAATCATGAGGGGAGTCAGGAAGAGTTTTGCTTGAATTTTGTAGCTACAGTGGTATTTCTGTACTTCTGCTTCAGCAGCAAATATTGGACTCAATGACCATGTGACTTTTCCGGTCCTTATTTCCCTGAATCCAAAAATTTGAGCAGCCTCCATCTACTACTTTTTCTAATAGTAAAAGTCTGTTACTGTTCTGCCGGGTTCATACAATTACAAGACAGTGTAAGGGAACACAAATCTCCTTATGAATAAATGCGTGCATTAATGAGTAAACCTAGAAGTGTGTACACAGAGGCTGCACAAAATCTGGGACTTAAGAAACAGCAATCACTGCAATGATGACTTGGCTGTTGAGTTCAATACCACTTTCATCAGGACAGAAAAAAAAGAGCGTAATTCTGATTCTGGGGAAGGCATGTTCAGATGGATGATGTCTTTAATTTTTGTCTTGGATGTCTAATTTATTGTTACTATTTCTGGTTAAATATAGTACCCTATTCCTTCTTTGGACTTTCCTTTTAGTCTCTCTGGCTACATCTGTTCCCAGATAAATCCACCCTACTGATCTCTTGGCCATGTGGTGGCCTGGCTCATATCCATGTTACTCAAGTTTTCCCGCCCTACAAAAAGAATGATTAAGGTCAACTGTGTCTTTACTGCATATCAGCAGGAATTTGTCATGCTTTACAACTATCTCATCCTTTAGTTGGCAATACAGGTCCTTCTCTGTACACTCCTCCATGACTCAGTGGGCAGAAAAGCAAAGCTTGTGAAGGCATTGTTTACGGAATCGAGTTCCCTCAGAGTGCCAAATACGGCTCAACTGTGTACTGGGTACGCCATCTGGCAGACTGACCTCTGAACCATGCCTGGCAACTACGCTGAATGGACTGCTTGCTCCAAGCTAGACTGGAGCTGTAATGCTAGCATATATGTCGACAAAGACATGTACAGTAGAGGATTAGGGTCCTGGTGCAAAATATACAATGAACAAACTTAACAGTATGCATGCATTTGCAGTGACGCACTGTCCTGTTTCTGAACCAATATAATAGTGCCTTCCTTACTCATATGCTGGCTGGGGGATAAAACCTTGAATGGCTGTGAAATGCTCAGAAGTCAATAACTTTGATTAGTACCTTTCATTGGGTTTTGGCATGCCTGTAGATTAAAGGATCAACAGAAGACAACTAGGAAAGGTCAGCCTATTGTGGATGTTTTCCTAGCTGTTATGAAGGGTCCTAAGCCAGATCAAGAAGATTCTGTTCAAAGAGACAGAAAACCAGTACACGAGATAGACTTGAGCTGGAAGCAGCAAAAACCCACACATAGGAAGAGTCTTAGTTAATCTGAAAAAATGTGGAAATGAATAATAACTCAAAAAGGAAACAGCAAGGATAACAGTTGATTAGTTATAGCTTAATATTTTGATACATAATCTTAATTTTAAAACAGTAAAAATAAGTAAAAAATCACCCAATAGACAATCTAACCATCACTTTCTCACTCGTACTTTTAGTAAGAGATACAGCAGAGGTCATTATTAGACAGGGATATTTTCCTTTTCGATAAGTTCAACAAGAATATTCCAAACATAAACAGGAGCAAATTTAGCCTAACATATTTTTAAAACCAAGAAATGTCTTGTCTATTTAACATGCATGCACATGAGCACATACATACACAAATAAGAGCTCCAATGCAGACGAGAAAATACAGAAAGAGACAAACAGAGATGATAAAACAGTTGGACATCTAAGGCCTTACAAATGAGAACAAGAACATTTAATCCTGGATATTGAGAAAAAGGTGGAAAAGGGATTTGGTGCTAAGGTTAAGCTGGATGGGGCAGAAAACGAGGAAGATGGCTTCATCAGATGTATCAGTAGCTATGGATGATATATATAAAAAAATGCAACAAAACAGCTAGTGGACTGTTTCTGTAATTCACCGAGATTAGCAAAATAATTTTGATCCAAGTTTTAGTGATATGTGAAGGAGGCAGAAAGACAGGAAATCTTGTGGGGAAAAAAAGGGAGAGAAAGGCTATCCTGAACCAGCTTAAATGTTCAACATAAAAGTCCGAGATGAGAGTCAGAGTTCTTGCCTAAACAGAGGGACAGAAATGGTGTCCAGCATCACTCAAAGAAATGGGAAGAAGGTTTATAAAGTAAAGCATAGATCATATAAAAATTTTTAGTAAGCTGAAGAAAGTAAACTGGAAAAGGACTATTATGGATGATAGAGTGAAAACAAAATTATACTGAGTTGATGTCAAAATTTATTTGGATTACCAGTCTGCATATGTTCTTTAAAATCAAGAGTTTTTTTAATTGTCTTTTCAGTCTCTTGGGGAAAACCTGAAAAATTTTGCTAAAACAGTTTTTTATATTCCTCTTTCAAGTCAGGCAGAAAAATACAGTATTTATAAGCACAGAGTATTTCTAATGACAAGAACTTAAATGATTTCCAAAAACATAAATGGTCAATGGTTCCCTTGCAATCGTATCTGTGCTTTTACTAATGACACTTCAGGAAAAAAACAAAATTCTAGCATCACCATTCATATTATAAGTATACCAGAAAATGATGACAAATATCTAAAAAATCCCTTATGTAATTCTCCATATGGAGCTATCCTCTGATACTGCAAGGAAAAGGAAAAAGTTGTACAGGTTTGAATTATTACACAAACAGTAAATTCTGAAGCTTTAAACATGGGGTAGGATTTTAATTACAAAGTTGTGGTTCAGACCACATTAATCAAAATGCTTTCAAGGTGTTTAAAGGATCCTGGGAATAGCTTTATACAAACCTGAATAGTTTATAGTGTAGTCAAAAATCTCTAGAAACATGTTTTGATGTGCAGTCAAATAAAACTTAGCAATTTTAGTTATTTTTTCTTTAATTAATGTAAATCTGAAAGTCAAAGAAAAACTAGGGCTGAAAGATGATTAAATGATATACATACAGACTTGTTCTTTTTCTTTCGATCTCAGATAAACTAAATAACATTTTTACTTGTAAATTACTCCTATATTAAAACTCCAGAGAAGGCAAAGAAAAGAGTTCAGCATGCTGAATTAATTCCTCAGAAAAATTTAGGTAAATGCAAACTTAATGCTGAGTTTGTTTTAAAATTTTCTTCCTTTTTCAGTCTCAGTTCCACAAATATTATGGTCAGCAGGTTCATGCCATTTCGAACTGTACTAGAAAGCAGTCAACAGTCATTACAGGAAAGGACTTTCACCTGTTGCTTTTTATGTATAACGCCCAAAACACACAAGCAAATCAATTGATGTACTGATGATGGCAAAGGGTGGATTAGGGGATCAAGTAAGGCCGCCTACAAAGTAGGATAAAGGTACTTCCTCAGTTATCTGAAGTGTCAAAAAGAAGGCTGACACTCCACCTAATAGGGTTTAAACAATCACCTAAAAGAAGGTAAATGAAACCTTAATCTCAAAAGTGCTCTGTATAGGTGGCCCCTGGGATCATATGGAGTATCCCTAATTCTGATGTTCAATACAGATCTGCATGAGGGTAGGTGCTAACTGCAAAAGGAAGTCTCTAAGATCCAGGCTGGATTGTAAGGTGATTTATTAAGATCTCGCGTTCATTAAGCTTAGGAAGTCCCATTGCTATTCATATTGTTACTAATTAAGCCAAATAACAACCGGCAACTATGTATAAAGCAAAAATCCTCTCTTTGGTTCCTCTTGAGACGCATAACTTTTTACATGACATTTCTATTGTAATTTAAAAGTTTTACGTGTATTCTTGTGCGTGCCAAAGTGGAATTGACTTTCTCAAAATTTATCAATGAGAAACAGCTTGTTTAGCAAATGGAGCACCCTCTCCTAGATTATTTTAGTGTTGTACAGTGCCTTGTGCTATGACATCCTTTAATTCTTATTTCATGCCTAAAATTTAAAATTAGATATGCTCAGGAAGTTGGCAAGAATTTTTTTCATTTTATATGTTCTCTGGATTTCCTTCTGATAAGCATACTAAAGTTGCAGTTGGGACTGCATCTTAAATGGTTGGAGGGCACACTTTCAACATTTGACTGAATTTGCAGCTAGGATAAGGAATGGCCCAGCAGCAATGATGAAAGCCACATTTCAGTATCCTGGGGAAAAGGAACATGTCTGGTCAGGTCCATTTTTGTTGTAAATGGTGAAAGTAGGACTAGTTCCATCAGCTGGCATGTACGGAATAGCTTTTATGTTCTGCAATAATAACAAGTAGTGCAGAGAACACATAATAGATATTTATGTCTTTATCTTCAAATAAGGAAAATATTTTTATAGTACCATCTTTCAAAGTTCATTTTGTGAATTCATTCTCTACAAAGATCTTTCAATTACAGCGATCAGTAAATGCCACTAAGGTATGAAATGAAGTCTAATTTATATATACATTTGTTTCTTTCTTATTCTATAGATATGTAAGCATTACAATGGGTGGGCAAAACATAGTAATTAGTCTTGTTCACTGTTACAAAGTATGTCTAAAGAAGAAACAATTTGTTAGTCATGCTTTTCATGAAAATGTTGGAATCAATTGAAACACAAATGAAATGTTTTGCTAACTATAAGTACTGACTTTTATGTTTATGGCTACAGGAAAGGAATCCTTTTTTGTAATAAGATTTTGACTCTCCAGATTTAAAAACATTACATTTCCCTTGAAAGACAATTTTTATCTTCAGTGTGTTTTGAAAACTGAAGAAGTCTTAATACCTGGGGAATTACATAACCATACTCACTAACATTATTATTAACCATATTCATTCATTCTTTAAGTTTAATTTTATTAGACTTCTGATAGAACATTTGTCCTGGAAATCAAATGTCGCTGCTGTCCTCATTTGGGAACTGCCTCCAGCAGCCGAGCCTTCACCCACACCTGCTTGTATCCATCTGTGTGTCCCCACAGAAGTGCTCAATGCCAGTCTGTACTGCACAAGGGGGGTGAGGTATTTCTAGATACCTCACTGGTATTTCTAAAGTAACAGAGGCTGCCCTTATTATGGAAGCATGCGTTGCAGCAGCACGATACTGCTCCAGAGCTAATCAGTCCTTTTAAAAGATTAGTGGCTCTACAGCCTTGAATTCAGTGTCACATCGACATGGGAAGATTTTTTTGTGAAATATGGGAGCTGAGTAGCTTTGAGAGTATCAGCGCAGAGCTTTCACATGCTAGTGCACTGCCTACAGAGCTATCTGGTAAAAGAAAGGCTCCAATCTCCCAGTAGGCTGTTGAGGCAAATCGAGTCATCTGGACTGGGACAGTCAATTGTCTCGGCTCCCGTGCCAGAAACATAAGGAAAGATTATTTACTGCTGTCTGAGTTCAGACATAATCTTGGCCTTTAGGAGTCAAGCTTTATGAAAAGCAGTGAGATTCTGTCTGTGCAGAGGCAGAACAGTAGGTTCCAAAAGCACGTGATTTCACACTCAGTGGCATGGCCACTTAATCAGCTGCTGCCCACAGCCTCCCACCCTCTCAGGTGTTGTCTTTTCCACTGTGTCCACTGTGTCAGTGTATCTGTGCACATGCCACATGGAAATGCAGAGTGAGGAAATGGCGTAGGTAAAAAAAAAATATCTTCCCTTGTCTCCCTCTACTATTTCCCTTTTGTCTTCAGCCCTCACTTCTTTGGTACAGTTCACTGTGCGGCCTCTCACCTGAATTCATGCAGACACAGAGTGGGAACAAGGTGAGGGCAGAACTTACTAGACAGGGCAACACCTTCCCAGGCTAATACTATTCCTTGTGTGGGAGCAAAAAAAATCATTCCTTTTATCTTGCTAGCAAACAATCTGATAGATGTCTTACCAGAAATGAGTTTATTAGAAGTCAGAAATAATTGTTAACTCTTACCTTGTGGAATTTACTCCCACAATGTGGCAGAGAGAGGAAGTGAATAAATTTCTTGTTTCAGAACATAAACATCTTTCTGTGCTTTCCAGCTGCTCACAGCAGGGTTTTCTGCTCCTTGAAACTAGTTAGCAAAGTCTACTTTTAGAGGCTAGTGGATCAAATCACCTTTTCCTCTCATGGATATGGATGGTTTGTGAGTCAAATGAATTAACTGTCTTTCAAGGCAATTGAAAAGCCTGCAGACCCCTAGTGAGCCACAGTGCATGGTATGTTTGTCATTGGCTAATCTTGTTTTAATGGACAGAGGTTCTTGCTCTTATTTTTAGTGAAATCACTCATTTTGTAATTAAAGTAAGTGCTGGCAAAAATGTTTTCCTAATTGTTATGGTTGTTTTTTTTTTAAATAAAAGTCATCATTTTACCTTGCACTAATATTATGTTTGGTTTATCACATTCAAACTGAAAAATTCTTAATCAAATCTGATGAGACAATGGTATATGTTTTTCTATTTACTTTTATAAATCTATTTGCACTAGCAGAATATTTTTTTCATTTCTGGATATACCATAAAAATAAGATACAAACACACAAAAACAATAAAAGGAGATATGCAAGGTCTTACAGACAACTTCTTTTAAATATATTCTTCTGATAATATACAGAGCCTTCCTTTCTCCTTCATTTACGCTGTATGTCACCTTTTGAAACATTTTCTCCAGAGCATTGAATGCTTTTTAATGTTTTCATATGGCAATCGATAATTATCAATTATACACTTAGTCATATAGTGCCAAACCCTTTCATTTAATACTTGGTTCATCAATTGTTCATATATACGTTCTGTCAAGCAGCTTAATGATATGATTGAATTGTGTGCTATTGATTTTCTATCTGTCAAGTTTATGCAGTGATTTGGAAATACTAGGCCTATACACTGATGTAATTTCCTTGACTTCAATAGAGTCATTATTCTGTTGGTGTAAGGGACTTGATAATCAGATTGCCAAGCATCTGGAGTGAAAGACATTTTTGGTGAGGGTATAATACTGCCCTCTACAGTCCCTTCGCCTAACCAGGTTAGGTTCTACTTCCTTTTAAAATGTAAAGGATTACTTTGTTTGGATATACTTGATTACATTTACTCTAATTATACATGTAATCTAAGTATAAACTAATCCATATGAGCCTTCATTGTTTAGAAATACATAGGTTAATCATGAGAGAGATGGGCATGCCTCAATTCTGTTAAAAGGATGCCATCATCTTTGAAAAATCAAAATAATTCAAAACCTGGACAGGGAATTGAAAATCTACAAATCACTGTGCTTGCACACAATATTTGCAGTGGATCTGAGATATGGTGGAGTAAAAACAGTCAGTTCACTGATTTGAAACCTATTACAATAAAATTAGCTAGGTCAGTTAGACATTAGCTAGACAGCAAACATAAGACTAATGAGAATTTGAAACAGTCAACACCTCTTACAACACTGTATTTCCAGTGCTATTGAAGTATCTCCTTTTTTAACTGTTCTGAACTACCACTACTCCAAATTAATATAGTGTTTTTCTCCCTTCTGCAACTTGAATTTTCTTAAGAAAAGGCAAAGATTGGTAAATATAAACTCAAATATCTGGAAAAGTTATGTAAGTACTAAAAACAACAGAGGAGAAATGCTGAACATCACAGCTATTCAGTGGTGTGTAGCATACATATATTCAAAAGACCCTGAAAATAATTTCTCTTTTGGATAGTTCTTTATTTCCTGATTTGTTAATCTTTCCCCTTTCTTTACCTTTTCTTTTCTTTAGGAAGAAAAAAATCACAACCAGAAGAAAAAATCACCCATAACCAAAGACAAAACAGCCCCTGAACCTCTACATAACTGACAACAACTTTGAATGACAGCCTGTAGAGCAAAGGATATATATTGAATCACCTCAGTCTTATAATGGGGTGCTTTTCATATTCAAATAAAAGCACACTAATAAATACCAGAATCATAAATGCATCCCACAAGGAAATCTTATTAAAACTTATTCATCCCCTCCTTTGATGTTCTCTCCAAATGTCAGAGATAAGATCACCTGCATAGTCCTCCTGGAAGATTAACAAGCATAATTATTTTTTGAAACAGTTGGGCAAGTAAATCTTAGTCAAGATGACTTTTCTGACAAGAACTCCCTCATATTTATATTATAGTAACTAGAATTTAACTAACAACTCAAGTATACCCATCTTCATAGTATGACACATGTAGAAAAGAAATCTCTCAGCTGGACAACAAGCTGGTAAAGACTTCAAGAATCAGTTGCCATATAGTTATTTTTTCAACTGACTAAATTTTTAAATTAAAAAATAGGGGGTGTTGTCGTGTGTGTAGTTATTCCTGAAACTGACTAAAATAAAATACTTCTATAAGAATCTCCATGGAATTGTATATACCAGGGAGATCAATTAAAGAATTAAGGGAAATAAGGAAAATATTCTGACCTCACAAACATTTACATAACTGAAGAGGAAGTTTTAGAGAACAAGTCCAGTTCCATTGACATCAACAAGTGTAACATCAGCAAGGCAACATCTGAAGGCAGAATTTCTTTATGAGACAAAATAGCCAAAATAATGAAATATTAAAAACTATGTGGATTCATACTAGGTACTCTAAGCTCCCTTTTATTTTTTTTTTCTCTTGACAAATTAGAAAGCAGCATCCAAACCATTTATTAAGACTAGTGCTGTCTTTATTTTAATTTCTCTTAATTAGTTTATGCCATATCTGCATGAGTTAGGCATCTCAAGGGGAATGTGAGATGAGAGGTGGGCTCCCAAACCTTGTATGTTAAATACACTGGATACATTTCTAAATACAGACAGATTAAGCAGGTAGTATAATACAGCAGCATCAAATACTGTCAATAAGGATTGAAGAGATTTTGAAAGTGAAGATTTTTACTGACCTTTGGAAACATATTACTGAATCACCACTTTTTCTGTAATCAGCTAATTTATGTCACTGGTATTTTACTAGCCCCTGCCAACAGTAAACATGTATACCCTGGAAAAAGGCCATTCCTAAATTGCTGTCAGCATTATAAACAGATAAAGTTATATCTTTGAAATATATTGAACTTTGAAATATAGAGAACATAACTGTAGTACATATTTAGAAATGGGTCTACCTCAAACTTTCAGCTGAGCCTGCAGCTATTAAGGTTGTTCCAAAACATCTCTATCTCTTTGGGCTTGAAATCAGACAGCAAATCTCCTAACAAAAGTCTATCCTATTGTTAGGAGTATCTCCTAAGGAAAACTTTCCTGCTACCTTTTGCTCTTGTCTGTGTCCTAAACCAAGATTTATAGTCATGGGAAAAAGGGAAAAAATCTGCTTTTCAGAAAAGTGAAATAATGGTTGTGAAAGGGAGTGACTTGACAGATTGCAAAACAGATATGCCCGATTTTTGTAAAACAGATTATTGTGACTTTTAAGATTTTAAATTCATTGCAAGTAGGTAACAGACTTTTATTAATTCAGGCTAGATGCATATTCAAATACGTCCATGCAGTTTAGCAGTTTTACCTTAACTCTGAGTCAGAAGGGGCCACCTCCAGAGCAGCAAGGCAAGTCTGCTTCACTGTGATAGGAATTCTGTAATAGAGCCATGCAGTACTGAGGCATCTCTGAGCTGAGGCTACAGTACACAGCAAAATCTTTTGGTGTCTAGCTGTTCAGTAACAATTTAAAATCAAAGATCTTCTAATCCCATATCATCTCCATGCTATCTCTTGACTTCCTGTCGCTTCATGTAGAATAATTTAATTCCTTCTAGAAACAGCATATCCTGTGGTGAGAAATACAGGAAAACTACACCAATGCCAGTCCTGGTATTTTACTAAACTCTCTAATAATTTCAAGAAAGTTTTGTTTCGTTTCAGCCTTTCTGCCCCATGTCTAAAATCTCATTATGGAGTGTCATCTAAACTGCATCTCTCTAAGGTCAGTCTAGTCACTGGTTATTCATAATTAGGTGCCAACAGAACTTGTACCATGTTAAAATAGGCAAAGCTATAGAACTCCTACCAACTTTAATTACAATGTAATATCATACTACTTGAAATATTTGCAGCAAACACCTACAAACGTCCACTGAAATTCATATTCTAAAGTATTAAAAGCTTGGAACACGCTTCTAATCATGCTTACAACATGATTATATATAAAAGCTCTGATGAGTGTGCTTGTGATATGCCTCTCAATTTTAAATGTCTCTGAGAATTCAACACAGATTTTGAAACAGCATCTGAAAAGTATGTGTGGAAGTCCAGAAAAATCATCCAGACTGCCCACACTGTAGGCAACATGAATACATCTCATCATTACTAGATACATGATATCTAGTAAAAAGCTGTCCTACCTATCTGAAGAACACTTTACACATTACGAGCTCAAAACCAAAAAAAGTTATTTGCTAGTTTCATTAAAACAGCCTATCTTTTTCTCAAAATAAAAGTATAAAGTTTAGTCAAATTTTGTGAGAATGATGAAATGTTTAAAGGCTTCAGTATGTGAAGAGCATAGCTCTGAGTAAACAAACATACTAACCTTTCCTAGTATACTCTCACTTCAAATATTTAAAGGTATTACTAACAGGAATTACTAGCCCGCTTTCAAGGTAACAGGTTTAACATGTAAATGTGATATAGCTGTTTCCATCAGTTCATTAACTGTTCTCTATAGCTGCAATTCAATATTTGTGTCTGGTCTCTGCCTACCAGAGCCGCTCTATCACTCCTGCCCTCAACTGGACAGGGGAAACAAAATATAACAAAAGGCTCATGGGTTGAGAGAAGGACAGGGAGATTGCTCAGCACTAACTGTCATGGGAAAAAACAGTCTCCGCTTGGGGATATCTGTTTAATTTATTTTTCTTACCCTTCAAATCGGAGTAGGATAATGAGAACTAAAAATCAAAATCTAGAAACACCTTTCTCCCACCCTCCCTTCTTCCTAGGCTCACTTTCACTCCTGATTACTTCTTCCCCACTAAGCAGCGCAGGGGAGCGGGGAATGGGAGTTATGGTCAGTTCACCACTTTGTTTCTGCAGCTCCCTCCTCACACTCTTCCCCTCCTCCAGTGTGGGGTCCCTCCCAAGAGAGACAGTTCTCCATGAACCTGTCCAACCTAAGTCTTTCCCACAGGCTACAGTTCTTCACACACAGCCCCAGCCAGGGTCCCCCCCAGGGGTGCCGTCCCTCAGGCACAGGCTGCTCTAGCCGGGGTCCCCCCCTGCGCTGGCCCTGGTGTTTGCAGGGCTGGTGCTCTCATATAATTTCACTTCTGTTTTCTGCTGCAATTGTTGTGCAGATTTTTTCCCCCCTTCTTAAATATGTTATCCCAGAGGTGCTGCTAGTATCTTTGATGGGCTCAGCCTTGGCAGCAGTGGGTCTGTCTTGGAGCAGCTGGCATTAGTTCTATTGGACGTGAGTGAAGTTTCTAGCAGCTTCTCACAGAGGACACCCCTGTAGTGCCCCTGCTACCTAAACCTTGCCACACAAACCCACTCCAATGCACTTAATCTGTCTATCCAATCCATCTGTAGATTTATTTTGTAATTATTCATTACAGATTTTCTAGTAACATATGCATGACGTATACAAATTTGAGAGAGTTTCCTGTAAATATGTGGCTTGTATAGCAGTCTAAGCCAAAAGCACTGTAAGAGCCAATTGAAAACACTGCTGGGAAATCTTGTTCACTGAGACAAGAACAAGAAAGTTAAAAATCACTAGCAATATAGATGAAGTAACTCCAAATAGTTTAGTTTTTTTCAGAGCTTTTTTATTTTATTCTAATTATCTTGCTTGTAACTCAATGTGTAGAACACATTTTGTAGATTTCCATTATCTTCAGACAAAGTACTCGGAGAAATGATGATGGTGAGAAGTTAAACAAAAGTATAAACTGATCCATTGCAATAAGGTTACATAATGGCATTATAAGAGTCCATCTATTTACCGGAGAGCATCTTAGAAGTGTTTGTCATACAGTGAGCCTGCAGGTCTTTGGGCTTTACCTGGAGCTGTATAAGTAAAGATCTAGTCTCAGGGCTTCTCTTTTGATCCTAGCTATTGAAATGTAAATAGTATGGTAAGGGATGTCTCTGGAGTACTCTCATACAGAATAAGTTGTTGTTCTTTATTTTGAAAGAACAGGAAACATTTCCATAGACTGGTGTACTTGAATAAGATTAATGGCAAATCAGGTTGTTGCAATAGGTAAGAGAATGAAATAGCTTCTCTCCACTTTGCCTTAGCTTTGCTGCCTCCCATAGAGGAAGTGGGAACTGGATGGTCATCTATGTCTAATTTCCTTTCTATATATTACTCTGTGTTACTCTCTGATTTCTATTTCTTGTCTTTGTGCCTAGGTCATCTAGTCACTATAGAACTAGTAGAACTAGTATTTTATCCCAAACATATTTACTCATCTCAGGCTGCAAGGAATACTTGTTCAAGGTTACTCCCAGGACCCATCCTTGTGCAGGAGATGCTGGCTTGGTTTAACAAGGCTGATCACATTTCTACTTCTTCCACGCAGTACCAAACTGCTTTGAAAACTGGCATACTTCTTTTTGCTAGCCACTCGAGTGTATATAATTGCTGAACCAGAACAGACAGGCAAACACAAAAACCAAGGTGTGTTCTTAGTGCAAACTGAAGACCTACTGCATCACTTCTTTTCTTTAGCATCTAAATCAGAGGACTTCCTTATATGTATTTATATAATGTCCAGATTTCATGTAGGTCTTGTGTTTTGTATGCAGTGGTTTTAATGGAATTATTGATGTTAGGGTTGAAGTCTTCTGTCATATGACAAACTGAGTATTAATTTGGCTATGTACTACATTTTTTGCCAATGTTTAGTTTAAAAACATCTCTCCTGTTTTTTTCAGAGGAAGGCTTTCTTTTGCAGATATTACTTCGAAGCAAAGATGCTCTTTTTGGTTGTGGTTTTTATTTGCTCATTTATTTAGTCAATTGCATAATACAGGTACCAGTGCTTAGCGACAGTATCAACCACAACTTAATAATTGTTCTTTTTTTTCCCTACTACTGGCTAACATTTATTTTTACTATCTCAACACCTTACAAAGTTATATAAATCCAGTAGTGAGTTGACTAAGAGGCTTTACTCCAAGTGAGGTTCACTGTTCCATAGAAAACTGTTTGGCTGGTTGAAGTTTGCTTCTTATGAGGCACTCTGAGCTAATTAATAACTTTCAGGATCATTCAGGAAATAAAAGCGTCAGAATGTACACAGAAATTAGGGAAAAAAAAAGAAAAAAGAAAAAAAAAAGAAAGAAAACTACCTGTTTAGATTTGAAGCACATTGAAGAGAAATTTGCAGAAACAACTGTTCCTCATTCTATACCTGTCTAGTAAATCAGTAGAGGATTTCTGTCTGCAGAACTGTCTGTCAACTTTCACAAACAAACTTCACTTTTGAAAACTGAGCTACGTCCTGCCAACAGTTTCCTATATTATGTACAGGAAAAATTCCTCTGTTACTAGCACTTCCATAAATTTAAGTGAGAATATGTCTCATGAGTTGACAACAAACTCCTATTAATGTCTTATAAAATTAAAAATTAGGGACATGATAATTCAATAACTGGCTATTATTCCTGTGGTCAGTTTTCATTAAACCAGTTCCCTGGAGAAGCTGCACCTAGTCAGCAATAGGACACTATTCATATTTTACACAGAAGCACAAAGCAACCAACCTTCAAGAAATGTTCAAATAGTACAGTGAATTTCCTTTAAAATAATGCAATCATACTAATATAAATAATGATTGCCGTGCTCAAACTGAAACTCCACACACCTAGATGAAGATAGTTGGCTCGATGGCAAGTTTGGCTTTATGTAAATGATACTGTAATTGTGACACACACACACACACATATATATATATATATATTGTTTTTACTAGTGGATTGGTTTTTGTACTGGTGGTGTACTAGTGACAAATATTCTAAAGCTACACAATTCTTTATAACTTGGTTTGCTTTTATGCTCAGCACTGGAGTGCAGAAGTGTAACAGAATTGGAGTAAGAAAACTGACTTTTTGGCAGAGTTCACACCATAGTGCATGAGGGAAAAGAAATGGAAGAAATAAAGCAAAGAAAACCTTGAATAAAAAGAAACTTTTATATGCCATGCCATAAATTCCAAGATAGCTGAGAATAGTTTCCTTTACAGACTCCAGTATTAATTAAAGCTGAAAACCAGTGGAAAGAGAGTATGTCTGTGTTACACAATTCCTTGTGACTTCTGCAACAAATTCAGTCTTGACAGAATATTATAATATAATATCATTCATATAAAAGTTTGACAGAATCCTGTATGTTGATTTGAATGCACATGTATTTCAGATGTGAAACTATCAAAATAAGGAGACTTTAACCAGCCTATCTCCACTAGGGTCTACTGGCACAGAGTGATCTTTTGCATTATGCAATGCAGCCATGTACATACAGGACAGTTGCCTGGCTCTGTCAGCTTCTGCTTCTGCTTTCTTTTATACTGACTGCAGCCTTCCATGTTGGTTAATTGTCTTTTTATGTTAATATAACATCCATAATTTTTGATACTTCTGTCCTAAAGAGATTTTTCCATTTCAAAGGTCTGACAAAGAATCTCTCGTAATGTGAGAAAATAAAAAAATCTTAATACCTATACCTCGAAAAAACTTAACACACAAGAGCATTGTCTTAAATATATTCTGTGTTTTTATAGTTCCCCTGATTTCCACCCCTTTCAGCCTCAGTTCACTTAGTTTTTACTCAGTTATCTATTTGCTAGTATCCCAGAAGCCAAGACGATGCCATGACTGGAAAGACTACAGAGTTGATCCCAAATGAAGCTACCTAAAAACTCCAGCAGAATTCTGACAAAACTAAAAATTCAGATCATGCTTTTAGACCTGGATCTTGTCAATGGAAACTTCACAGTTGCAGCAAGAATAGACTTTCATCCTGAGTTTCTCCTGCCTTCAGGTTTAAACTCAGACTTTACATTCAAATAAACTTGGAATTAATTGAGACTTAGATAGTTTTAGATTATTTCTAGATCATTTAACTATAAATGCAACAGCAGCAAAAACATATCCATTTCTGGAAACTATTTTTTTACTCATCACCTGGCATTCATGCTTTACTGAGGAGCCTGGCATTACTGAAGATATTATTTGGACTGCCATAGATAAAAATGGTCAGTACAATGAATCTATGTTATATTCACCAGGTAATTGCACAGAACAGACAGTTGTTCGTATCCTCTTCATCATAGTACTATTTGGTTGATCAAGGATTTGCAAGGGCTTGTTCAGTTTTACTTCCTGGAAATGAGTATAAGAATGGATACACAAAGTAAATTACAGAGTAAAATAAGGATAACATTATTAGAAAGGCTTTAATAGCCATTTGATTTCCAGTCCAGGTATTAAGATCTTATTTTAACAAATATACTGGTTAACTGAACAATACTTTGCCAAAGTATGTTAAAAAAAAAAAAAAAACATCTTACTGTAATAGGTTTTGGGAAATATGGATGAAAGACACGTGAAGCAATACTAACAGAAAAGTTTTGATGGAAACTTTTGAAAAGGGTTTCCAGGAGACTGCCAGGGAGCAGGCAGTGACAAAATGTTGAAGAAAAAACTTGGGGGATTGATGTTTCATCTCAGCTGACTTTTTGTGGGAAGTTACAAGAATGTTTTAGAAAGGATTTAACCTGAATATCTTGTCTCTTCACACAGTATTCATTAAATCTTTATTTCCTTGACGTCCACACATTTTTTTCTGTGCAGTGTTACTCATTGCAAAGTATCTGATCATTAGAAAGAAAATTTTATGGTTTATGTATTAAGTTGCAATACTACTTGTAAAACCTATTTCAGTGTTTACAGTATCTTTGATAATATAAGGATCTTCATGCTATCATTATTGTTACTATTATCAAAATATAAATTAAAGAAAGATCTTGAATACTGCTCCCCAGAATTAGACCTTCAAACAGATTTACTAATGTGAACATTTTGCATTGAGAGAGGTTGACTGAAGGAATATTATGCAACTCACTGTGTTAGTTTGTTTTCTTAAGAAGAAGTTTGAATGAAGACCTGATGGACATCAAGCAAACAGGTTTGGTTAATATTATTGTATTACTTCTGACAGAATGGAACGGCCTCAGTAAAAGATTAGTCATGACAGCCCATTAATTTCATATTTGCTGTCTCAGATAATCTAATAACTTTACCCACTTCTGTTCTTCCATGATTCAGCGTAGAAGTGATCATTCTTTTATGTCAGAACTGTTTTTCTTTTAATTTCAGGTTCTGCCGTGTCACTGAAGTGTCATGGTGAAAATATGGGTTTTGTTGCTGTTTTAAGACAGAATGACTGTTTGGTTCAACGCTATTTTCTTTTCTGTCCTTTGAAATAGAAGTTGTCTATATAGCTTTATTTCCATAAAAGTAAGAACCCTTGGTGAGTTTTCTGTGAATTAGTATCTTCTCAACCTGGAACTTTTGAGTTGTAAATTAGGCTTTATACAGGTCTTTCTCTAGTACCAATGAAAAAATGACACTCTCCTCCTGTTTCTCATTTAAAATCTAAAGCAAATACCAGAAATGCTCTAAGCAAAATATAACATAATAATATAATTACAGCCATTTTCAGTAAGTCAGCACTTCTTTTAGTTTTTGTTTTCCCTTCTGAACAAAAGCAATGTAGGAAATTATTTTATATTAGGTTACATGACAATATTATTTGTGTAACAGAAATAGTTTTCTTATTGTAATTAAGTTTAATGGATCTTGCTCTGGAGATGAACAGAATCGGTCTTGAAAATAGTATCTTCAGCTGCAGGTATGTTTGGAGGTTGGATGGCTACACTAATTATATCTGCTAGTGAAGTGGTAAGGATATGATGAGGCAGTAGTTCCTTATAGCTTTTTACCTATATTTGAAATATAGGTTAAAACCCCACAACCTCCAGTCTTTATCAAAACTACTTTTGGGAAACCCTTGATTGACTTGAATAGGTTGTGTTAAGATTGTGTAACTCTAGTTGCTGATTTCTGAAGGGACCAGGTTCATGCAAGTTAAGTACAAATCTCTAAAACTGTCTTTCTTTCGATAATGACGCGTCTATAAATGTTTCAGAATTCGTGTTTATCTTTTGAATTTTTCACAGTCATTCAATAAAAGATTTTTTTTGCCTTTGCAATGGACAAATGTTTCATTGTACTAAATGCTGTTGCATCAAAGAAATTTGACTGAAAAATTGCCACAATGATAAGAAACAATGAATTCTGTGTAAGAATCAGATCACCAATGTATGGTGAGTCAGGGGAAGCTGTAAGAGTATCAACATAGAAAATCTATGTAAGAGGATCTTGGCATTTTGTAGGTCTACTACAATCCATAAACTGGACACAAGAAACATGATTCCCATTATAGAAAGTGTAAGTAAAGATAAGGGACCATGACTAGAACTTAAAGATAAGGTACTAGGGACCAGATGACCAGATTCGACAACTTACTATTTTTGCTGCCATATATCTTATATCTGATGCCTTTCTTTAAACTCAGACTCCTCTTATTGAGCCTTTCACTTTGCACGTATCTTGACTCTAAATAAAACTAGATATAAATAACTAAAACAGAAAAACTCTCACAACCCAACAAAGTAAAACAATCTCAGATATATTTGGTTTAAAATTTCATATATCTTAAAATAATCTTATAATTGGGACAGCTCGTGGCCCTTTAATGTTTGCATTTGGTGGTGCTAGTGTAAGTAAAATAGAGTAAATGAAGCTCATGGAAAAAGAAATGTTAAGACAAGAGGGAAAAAATGGTGAATGAGCAAAAAGAACAGAGTTGGAGATGTTTTAGAAGGAGAGAGATCCACTATCCTAAAGAGTATGAGTTTTGGTGTGAGACAATAGAAACTGAGCAAGATGCTTAACAAAAGGAAGAAAGAGAGGGTGAAACCATAAAAACACATACACAGGAAAAGAATGGATGAAATTAAGTAGGTATGGGTGTTTGGGGCTCAGAAAGAGAGAAAATAATTAAACTGCATTTCTGGCAATATTATCTTTTCCCTTTGTAAAAAACATGGGTGGGGTGGCGTGGTGGTGGTGGTGTGTGAAGGTAGTAAAAAACCAGCCAAACAATTAACTTAAAATTTCAGTAGACATACAGGAGAAAACACAAAGTTTCATACCACATATAACCAATATAACTGATTAATCTAAAGAGCATGTCAACTTGCCCTAATCTGAGCACAGAAAGAGTGTAAAAAGTACTGATGTGAAGGTAACTTTAAAGTCAGGCAAAACTTTAAAGAATTGTGTTTAGCAGGTGCCTTTGGGAGCTATTGCTGAAAATTTCTTTTTTATATCATTTTGTGATATATGTATCATATATATATATCTGTGCATAGATATGCTCAGCTCTTTTTTCATCTGAGAGACTTCGGCTAAATCTTCAAGATGACAATCAGTGCTAGCTTCAGAGAAACAAGATACTCATTCTAAGTGAACAGGTTCACAAACCAGAAGTATAGTCATATTATCACGGACCATTTAGCCACACCAAATTAGTCTGGATGGAGCTGTGTCTTATTTCTGATAGCACCTACATTGTGCAGTTAAAGCTAACAAGTGTTTCGGCACACATTTTAACTGGCCGTGTATATTTGCCCTTAGAAAGCCCCTCCCAGGACCTCCAGTCGGCACGGTTGCTATTAATCGCAGTTGTCACTAACTGATTTCATGTCATTGATGAAGCATCTTGCAGAGTACTTCAGTATCGCTTGCCAGGGTCATAATTTTTCTTATTCTGATCTAACTTTATTGATCTTCTCCTGAGAAGAACAGCGCCCCTCACAGCTTTATGGGACCATTCAAACAATCTAGGAATGATTTATATTACCCTGAAGGAAAAAGTCATCAAGACTTGTTATTCGCGTGCTAAGATTTTCTCTGAGATTTCAAGCTGTCAAAATACTAAACACAAGTCAGGATATTCCTGAGTAATGGAAAGAACAGCAAAACTTTATAGCATTATTAGGCTTCATGTTATAATTGGGTGATGCTTCCACTTAACGTGCAATTTATTTTATTCAATATTGATAAGATTTAATGGATGATGTATTTGATTCAAGGCTTTGATACAAATGTAGAGTCTTAATTAACAAGTGATATATTTGATGCGGTGAATAATGCATCTGATTTAATAGAGGATGCACTGTATCTGCAGCTGAAGGTGATTGGTCTTTTTAGAGAGAGATTAATTCATTTCAGAAGATGATGTATCACTTTCAATATGAACTAAATAAAATTTATAATACTTTTTCTTTTTTTTTTCAGCGTGCAAAGTAGCACAAGGAACAAGTTTGCCCTCAAGTGGACTTCAAAGGCAGATCATACGTCCAAGGCACCAGACAGGTTGAATCAGTGGTTAATCCATTCATGCTGTGATAGAGGTGGAACCAAATTCTGATAAGCCACTGCCTTCTCAATCAACCTTTGCTTTATTTCTAAGTAAAATTATACTAAAGTTCTTTAATTAGAGATCTTCAAAAGTGTAATAATCTTTGTATTAACAAGAATTTATAACAATACCTGAGAGAGTTGAGGCACAAAAGCTATTTGAACTTGAGATATTGATGATGTAATAAAAAGAGGAAGAGCATCTTTAAGCATTTATTTTTCTTAGGTCACAAAAACTATTTGGCAAATATGACAGGTATGTGCTTTAATTTTATAAATTCACCTCATCAATACCACTGCTGTTGTATCTTGTAAAATTGGGGAACTATTACTTATTTGCTTAATTATCAGAAAGAGTCAGCAGGAGAGCTTCACTTTAAATCACTGGAGTTTTCAGTTCCTGCATATAGACAACAAACCAGTTTTTTTGCATTGAAAACACAAGAAGGCTGTGTGGAGTCAATATTCCATTTCTACTTTCTGTAATTGAAACCTCTGTGTTCACTTATTATTCTATCAAGTATTTATTTTTCTATTCACAGCTCCATAAATTCAATATTCTATGCTTTTAATCTAATTTGTTGACAAGTGAAAATGACCCAGGTTCAAGACAATGCCAGCTAGTTTTTTTAAATTATATATTTAGAACTAAAAAAGTATTAGGACATGCATATATAACCCTTTGAGTATATAATGGTTGTCATACTAGTACATAATATCTCCAGTAATTTTATTATAAACATCTGACTGTTTGGTATTTAAGCAGGAAAATTACTATTTAAGCACTATGCAGTTAAATAATAATAAACCTTCTGGCATATTTTTCATTCAAAATTTTAAACTCAAAAATAAGATCAAAAGAGATTCACCAGCAATGAAAAACTATTCTGAAGTAAACTGGCTTTATATTTCCAAAAATATGAAGAATCTTATCACTGTCTTGTAGGTATACATTCAGTTTAGTGTGTACCAAAGTTACAAGCTAGAAGTAAACCAAGAAAAAATATTTACATTTTTAATCCTTGTTTCAATTTTTCACCCAAAAGTAAAACCTTCCCAATGACTCACAGCACCAAGAATAGCATTGATAAAAGATTATGATAACTTTCAAAAAAAACCTTAATTAAAACCCCAAAACTTGGATACTATCGAATTGTTTTCCACAGCATAAAGAAAATAAGTACATCTTAATGATGCTTAAAAAACAAAGGTAATGTATGAAGTAGGAAAAGGTTTACAGGTCCCTGTTTTTGACAGATTATGACATCTGTTTTTGTAACCCAAAGACTTGCTGTGTAAGATAAATCTTTGAAAAATAATTCTAAAATTCTATCTGTATGGTTCATATTAACTCTTAGCAAGTGATTTTAGACCATAAGAATTGTGAGCTATCCATAATTTGGCTGCTTATAACTATAAATTCAAACTATTATACTCCCCTTTTCAGTGATGAAAAATATTAACAGTAAAGTTTTGAAGATGGTAATGCAATGGCAAATATATAATATCTACATTATACACTGTAAATGATTCAAGGTGCTAAAAAGTTAGAATTAAGAATATTTTCTTCCATTTCCCAGCTCATGGTGGCAAAATGCCACTGCAGGATTAAAAATGAAAAAAGATGGCATTGTATTGTCCGCTTTCTGCTGTATGAGATACAGAGTGGTAGGAAAAAAGTAAATGGAGGTAGGAAAGTTTCCATGGAGTGTAAATTGCTGTTTCAGACTTGTACAGTGTTATTTGCCCTCTTGACATGGCTATGGAAGCAAGAATATACCACCTTACACAGGATTGCAAAGGGTGTAGCCTAGTTTTGTTTACCTGCATGTGACACCTACATAACTGCTCTTCCTGCGGTTCTGAATTACAATGTTCAAGTTTGGTGATGGCTTGGAAAAGTATGTTGAAATCTACAGCAAGTCTCTCGTACCTTCTTCTTGCTAGAAGTTGTCCAACTAGTAGAAAGGTGCCAGAGTTCATAATTTCAGGCCATTGTTTAAGGTGGTAATCCATCAGAAGTTAAGATGAATACATGATAGTTTTCCAGAGACTAGCTATGGACAAAGGATGAGAAAAGATAAGCTTTTAAAGGTTAGAGAGAATGCCCACATACCAGGGTCTGTTCAAGGCTTCCTGGGTACATGATCACCTGTCCTGGTTCAGGAGTATGTCCCCCTCTTATCATGGAAGAAAGTAACTATTTGTGGATCCAAAAGTGACATATTCTGAGAGCTGTCCTATCCCATGGTTTTTACTTCTCAATAAGCTTGGTGGGATGGCTTACTTTTGAAACTATAGTCACAATAATGGCAGTTACTCTCTTCTTTAATTGTAATTGTTCATGATACTGACAGGATTTGAATTTGCCAGCAACCGTACAAGCAAAGGTAAGTTATAGGCCACAAATCGAAACAAATAAATTTGAGTCCTGTTTGGTGCTGATGGATATTTGAATGACAGGGCTGCATGTCTGAAGCAACAAAAAAGCAGGAGGCAGAGGAACCAGGAGGAAGGCAAATTAAAAATAGAAGATGCATCTCTGTCACAAAAGTTCTGAAGTTACATATAGGTCTAACATGAAAGGGTGTGCCCTGAGATGTTACATTTGAGGACACTTGGGAGCATCAGACCTGCTGACATAAAAGGTGGAGGATTGTCAGTGGCGGAAAACCGGCATATCGTGTACCTACACCATCTGTTAGAAGCTGACAAAAAGAGGTCAAATATCCCTAGGTTCTCCCTGAAACTGGCAACTCATTGACTACTCCAAAAGGAAACCTGATAATGAATTAGTGTAAGTGTAATAGGGATTATTATTAGTAGAAGTACCAGTGACATTAACAGCAGTGCATTGGGGCCTAGGTGCAGTACAGGGACCAGGCAAAAATGGCAGTAAGGAAATACCCACAGAAGTGACAGATTCAGCAAAACAGATAAGAGATGTAAGAGATGCAGCCAACAAGCAGAATGAACAGTGTGATAGGAACTAATTTTGCCCTTGTTGACTTCTAGCAGAAAGAACATTGAAAGAGATGAAATAAAAAAGAAAATATGGACAAATGAGGAAAAAATCATCACGAAGGGGAACTGAGAGCAGAGAAACAAGCCAGTGTGGTAATGCTCTCGATACAGGCAGATGAACAGAGTTCACTACTACTTTTTTTTTTCCCTCCCATATTATTTCATCCTCTTCTCATTTCTCCAGAAGAGCCAGAACACTGCATTGTGTCATGTCCATTAATAACAGGGGGTTTTACCCTCATTTTCTTGAAAAAGGAAGAGAAGAATATGTAAAAACTTCAAAACATAATTAATTTGGGTTTTTATGAAATTATATTTTTTCTTTTTTTAGTTAAATGAAACTGTGTGAATAATGTTTTTGGAGTATGAGACTGGTTGATTTGAAGGAAGGAAGGATTAGTTTATCCTTCAAAAAAAATCTTGAAAATTTGAAAATGAAAATAACTTTAAATTTTTGAAAATTTAGATTTATTTTTACAATCTAAAATTACTCCAAGAAATGCAAACTTTGTGTGTATTGACCCAAATAATAATATTCATCTTTTTCAGACAATAAAGTGTTTAAAAGAATTATATAACTCATAATCAGCTTCAAGGGAAAAAGAAAAAAAAACCACCAAAACACCAAAACCCAGAAACAAAACAAAACCAAGTTCAAAAAACCAAGCAAAAAACCCCCACCCAAATGGAGAAAAAAATACACCACCACCACCCCCTGAAAAAAGCAAAACTGTATGACAATTTTTCTCAGGGAGGGTGAGATTTGAAGAAATACACATATCAACAAAGAATGAAGATGTTGATTTTAACTCCAAAATCACAAGAACAGGAAAAGGAGTTAGGAAGTTTTGACAGAAAAGAGCACTAGCTGGGGAGAGAGGGAAGAAAGAAGCTCCACATTTACCACAAAAGATAGGGTGTGTGGCAGGGAAAGTTGGCAGTAAAAGACTACAAGTGCTTTTATTGTTTTCCCAACCTTTATACTTCTTGTACTAAGAACTAAGCAGTGTTGGAATTTATGAAGAGTAACTGATTTCTGTGTCAGGTGTTTTTTGAGGATGAAAATAAAAAATGGCCTTAGGTCAGAGCTTTGAAAAAGGTATGTTTAAGTTACTGAGGTATCTCTTGGAGTCATTTGTGATGTTGGAGACATAGGGCAGCTGCAGAATTAGGTTCTACCTTCCTGAAGGTGTAAAAAACCCAAAAAGACTATATATCAAACTGTACCAGAGAAGATGCAGCCAAAGGTCTTAGATGCAACCTACTGACCTCCAACAAAAGTCATCAAGTACAGGATATGGTGTGCCGGAACTGCAGAATAGCAGGCAGCCTCATAAACATCCAGCAGTGGAAGGAGTTCCTCAGTTTTGTGTGCTTGGTTTTGTTCCGGCCTGTCCGTCCGTGTGTCCTGTCCCCGCCCCCCCCAAACTGCTAACTTAAACATTAAAGCCAAACCAAACCAAACCCTCACCACCACCACCACCTTGTGTTCCTCTAGAACTCCATTGAATAGGTTATTAGTCTTCCTGAAATAAAAATAAAAATTAAAAGTCACAGAATGACAGAACGGTCAGAGTTGGAAAGGACCTCTGCTAAAGCAGGTACACCTAGAGCAGGTTGCACAGAGTTGTGTCCAAGTGGGTTTTGAATGTCTCCAGAGAAGGAGACTCCACAGCCTCTCTGGGCAGCCTGTTCCAGTACACTGTCACCCTCGAGGTAAAGATGTTCTTCCTCATATTCAGATGGAATTTCCTGTGTTGCAGTTTGTGCCTGTTGCCCCTTGTCACTGTCACTGGGGACTACTGAAAAGAGCGAAAAAGCCTGGCCCCACCCTCTTGACACTTGCCCTTAAGATATTCATATACATTGGTAAGATCCCTTCTCTTTTCTGCAGGCTAAACAGGCCCAGCTCTCTCAGCCTTTCCTCAGAAGGGAGATGCTGCAGTCCTCTAGTCATCTTCATAGCCCTCCACTGGTCCCTCTTCAGTAGTTCCCTGTCTCTCTCAAACTGGGGAGCCCAGAAATGGACACAGCACTCTAGATGCAGCCTTACCAAGGCAGAGTAGAAGGGAAGATCACCTCCCTCGACCTGCTGGCCATGCTCCTTCTAATGCACCCCAGGGTACCATTTGCCGCCTTGGCCACCAGGGCACTGCTGGCCCACGGGCAACTTGCAGTCCACCAGCACCCACAGGCCCTTCTCTGCAGAGCTGCCTGCAAGCAGGCCAACCTGTAGTCAAGGTTTATATTATGTTCACAGTCACCAAGCATGTATTTCTTTACAAAACTGATTTTTCAATTAAATATATTATCTGCCCAGTGCTATAAGGAGTTAAATAAAATTCATTAAATGAATGACATAGGCAAAAGGATTAAAACTTGTACAGACATAAAAGCATAAACTCACTGCAGTATGAATTACGTAGTTTCTTCTAAGTTCCTGTATATGGTCTATCCAGTAGATTTCTGCCCTTTAGAAGTGGCAGATGGATGTTTGCCTGAGGTTTCCAACAACTGTTTTTCCAGTTTTTAAATTCTTTTTGCCATGAAGGGATATAATGATACTTCACATCTTGAACGTAATTTAATGAGAAGGAAGTTATTCTGCGAAAACTACAAGTGGCTTGTTTGAGCAAAACCCAAATTGAAATTTTCAGTCAAGGAAAACACCTAAAGACATAAGTCTCTGGCAAAAATTAAAGTCCTTTTATGGAACTAGTTTCCATTTGTAATTACCATGAAACGTTATTTAAAATAAGTTATTTAGGATTGTACGTAATCTTTTAATATTCTAAATATTAATTAATATTTAGATAAATAAAATTAATATTCTAAATTAATCAAATCATATTCACTGCAAAGCAATTCATAATCACCTTCTTAACAGATTAATAAAAAATTAACATTATTTTCTGATTTTTGTTCAGTTAGAGCACAAACAGCAAAACACACCTCACCATGGGGAAATGCCAAAATAATGCCATGATTGCCTCACTGAAAATCATATAAGAAAATTGCCTGTGCCATGAAAACACAGGCAATTAGGAAAAGTAGATAAAAAAGAGGTTTGTGGTTGTCATGGTTTAACTCTGGCTAGAAACTATGCCCCACACAGCCGCTCGCTCGCTCCCCCCACAGTGGGATGAGAGAGAGAATTGGAAAAGTGAGAAAACTCATGGGTTCAGATAAAGACAGTTTAAGAAGTAAAGCAAAAGCTGCAAGCGCAAGCAAAGCATAACAAGGAATTCGTTCGTTACTACCCATCAACAGGCAAGTGTTCAGCCATCTCCAGGAAAGCTGGGCTCCACCATGTATAACAGTTACTTGGGATGACAAATGTCATCACTCTGAATGTTCCCCATTCCTTCTTCTCCCAGCTTTATATACTCAGCATGGCATCATATGGTACGGAATATCCCTCTGGCTAGTTTGGGTCAGCTGTCCTGGTCATGTCCCCTCCTAGTTTCTTGTGCCACTCCAGCCCTCTCACTGGCAGGGCCTGAGAAATTGAAATGTCCTTGACTTAATATAAACATCATCAAGGAACAACTAAAACCACCAGTGTGTTACAAACATTGTTCTCACACCAAATCCAAAATACAGCACTGCATCAGATACTAAGAAGAAAATTAACTCTATCCCAGCTGAACCTAGAACAGCGGGTAGCAGTACAACCTTTATCACTTTGTGTGTGTTCAGAGGAGTCATCATCAGAGGTTCTCAGGCATATGGGAATCCTGTTTTATAAAACAGGATTAAATTGTGTTAGGTGAAGTGCTTTTAGAACAGGGTTACCAAGGGGCATAAGAGAGTCTAAGCTACCAGAAAATAGAGGAAATAACTATTAAACCCATTGAGTAGTAATACTGGTGGAGAAGAATTACAGTGGAAAAGATGGTCAGAATGACCTGATGTTAAACAGGAAAAAAGCATAAGGTTTACTTTATTAATGTCATGCTTTCTTCAAGGTAAAGGTTATGCAATATCGTTAGGAACTACTAATCCATAATTACTGGTTAGAAAAGTTAGGAAAACTGTTTCAATATTATTTTCGTGGAGTTCAGCAGTTACATTTTGTTTCTGACCTCAGGTATCCCCACCTGCCTCCAAAGTGAAATTACAAAAGCTGACACATAACTCTCAACTTAGTAATTCTTCTCCATTTAAAGAGGTAAAATACTACATCTACTTTCCCAGCCAAATGGGGAAGTTTGTTGCTATAGTTCATTGTGATTTCTTGGCAATCCACCAAAGGTGAACCCCTCTCTGTAATTTTCTTTTGTATTTGTTGAATAAACTCATTATTGAAACTAATACTGAATATCAGAAACTATAGCAGGGTGGAATAACCTGGTGGTAACAAACATGTAAATGAAGAACAGAACACTGTGTGCGGAGTACTATAAAGAGTAAAGGTTCTTGATAGAAATTATTTGTTCTTGAAAGTACTAGGATTATTGAGAACAGACTGAATCAAATCCTCTCACGGCAGAGCTACATACTGCAAATCAGTAATAATACTAATTATATAATGAAAAGATAATTTTATCTTAAAACAATAGCCCTCTTCAAAAATGTATGGTTAATCAATCTCTTCTGTGGATTAGAGCATAACATAACGAAAAAAACAAACCAGCCTTTCTAATTGGTATTAATGACTTAATAATTAGCAATTCAAGTAAACTTGGATCTGCACATCAACATAGAAGGATGCCAAAGAATCGAGAGATTTAAAAAAACCAACAAACTTATGAAAGGATCACATTTTTATTTTTTTCAGTGTAGAATAAACATTAAACATTAAACCTTTATTTCCAAGACCAATTCTTGTTTGTCTCGATTGCGATTCATGCTGCCAAATTTAATCAACATTCCACACTATATGGACCCAAGATTATTCATCTGGATGCAATTTATCTAAACCATAGTTCAATTCAGATTATCACTAGTTCACAGATTTCTATAAAGTCGTGTCACTAGACTTTCTCTTTGTCTCTCTAGAAAATTTTGTTTTAGCCAAGTTGTCCTACACCTCTACCACAAAGAATTTGCTAGTTATTTCACCCCAAAAATACGTAACAGTATACCTGAACTTAAACAAAAGGGTTGTATTAAGAAATACTTATTTGGCTAATTACTCCCTCAAAGCCATTCAGTTTACTCCACTTAGGTATTTATTTATCCTCACGTATGCAAATGCTCATTATCGTATCACACTGAAGTCTTGAACCACTAAACTCAGATGAAGAGTCCAGGAAACCGAATATTTACAACTGTGTTAGGGAATCAGAATGTTTCTGCAAAAATCTGCTAAAATTTCTCCTTATAAAAACAGGCGAATAATGTTATGTACTACTATGTATGCAGTAATTCACTGTCTGACACATTCTTACGATCTGAATCAGATGACTTATTACATTGCAGCCCTCATTGAAACAAAACAAAACAAAAGCAAACAAAACAAAACAAAACAAAAAAAGGCTGGGGCAGGGCAAAAAGAAAGAGATGGAGAAAGAATCCATTAAATAGAATCAACAGCAATATCTCCAGTGTCTGAAAATATAGAGACAATTTTTTATTTCACTCTGGCAAAACTTAAGAATTCTCTTAATATAAAAACTCTCTCTCAGAAATTCCACTGTTTTCGGTATAATTTCATTCATCTCCCAAGGCCTGCAGGTCTGACCTATTTGAAATTTTAATCAAAAGTGAAAATGGAGTGATTTTTTTTTTATAGGACTCATCTTGGATATTATAGTCTAGTTAGAATAAATCTTAAAGACATGTCATTTCTTCCCCATACTTTCTGAAAAATTCCACAGCACCCTTATCTGGATTTTAAAAATTATTCTTTAATTTCTTGATGCTAGATAACTTCATGGTGTTAAACTCTCAATTCTAAGAAATGTTATTAGGGGCAATTGAAATATTATACTTCAGTCTTGAGGAAAACAGAGAAAACTGCTGCTCTGTTGATATTGTAAGAATCTTTACCTCTCTTCCACATATAGCTGCAATATTTCACTTTGTTTACAGTTTATGGTGTGAGAAATAGTACAATAAGTGAGGTTTTATCACTGTTTAATTATGTTAAAGTAGTTAAAAGATGCCTCAGCCTTTCAGGTATTAGCATGTGCTTAACAGTACAATAAAGTTATTTATAATAATGAATGTTTGTGAGATTAATTCAGAAATCTTAATCTTCTAATGTTTATTATCCTGCTACTTACAATTATTTTTAATAAGAATAAGAAATTAAATTTTAGACTTAAAATTGTAACAATGTTTTTCTTAGGAAAGAAATGAGACATTTTATAAGGAAGGACATTTCATTGTTAATGATTTCATAGCTAGAAAGGATAAAGCTATGTTCTTCTTCTATTAGCTTTTCTTATTCAATTTCCCCAAACCTTGTGTCTACACTAGTGACCTGAACTATGAGAGGTTATTTACAATAGAATTATCAATACTCTTGAAATCTAAAAAATTCAGAACTCAGTGAATGGCAAAGTCTTATGATCTCATGATATATTTTATATGGTATTTGTTACTGGATACTATAGAATTTCCAGACACAAAGCTCTAAGCTGAAGTTAATACTTTGATTTATATCAAGCAAAATGGCCTTTCAGTAGGAAGTGGACTACTGGACTTCTATTCCCAGCCATCTCCCTGATTTCCTGCACATCCTTAAACAAGGCAGATTAATTGATGCTTTTTCTAGGAGAATAATCAATATAATTCAATAGAAAGGCATCAGGCTTAAGATTCTTGCATTATTGTCATGTATGTAGTCATGGGTATTATAAGACAAATTTGGGGGCTTCTGATTCAATTATTTTAGGGGAATAATTGTACAAACAATTTACATGATCAGTTTCCATTGTAAAGGTAATTTAACCGTTAAGAGAATCAGAGACCTATGCCTTAGGGTTTGATCCTGTTTTCAAAGCACCGGGCTTCCATTTCTCATGTGAAATTATTTGTGCATGTTTGACAATATGCCAGGGTAGGCTATGATGTCTCCCTGCCTGCCCAATATCTCAGTTTTGCATCTCCAAGGTGGTAGTTTAACCGGATCTTTGAGGTACTGATTAATTGGGGTAGCACAGTTATGTAATCCAATGACTTCTCAACTGTGAGGAATGAGGAAATCTTTTTTAAAAGTGCTACTGCCAAAGGCATAATCGCCTAACAGACTGACGTTTGACAAAGGCAGCAAACCATTAAAAATATTCGTGATTACAAATGAAAGATCCAGGTAACTACAGAGGCAAATAGGCACCTGTGAAAAGCTTAAATTTTCTGACCACAGAATCTGCAATGATACCTCATCAACCGTAGATTGCTCTTTACAAAAAAAAATGAGGATTCTTCTTTAAAGACAGTGGGTGTCATGTTACAATAAGATGTGAGATACTCTCTTAGTTGCCTTTGAACATCCATAAATCATATTTTACTCTCATCTTTGAGAAGATTCAATTGACTGACCAGCTCAAGGGCTAGAAAGTAGCAGAGATGCTTCACTATTTTGTTAACACATTGAAAAGAATGTACTTCCCAGTGACCCACATAAAGTTTCTAAGATGCTTTTCATGTTCCTGGTATGGAGAACAAAAGTCTCTCATTCATTTTAATTAATCTATATTCTACAGAGAAAAAGAAAGAGTTATATCCATTCAAGATCACATAATTTCATGAAGATGGCAGAAGAATGAACATGTTTTATGGAGCAGTTTATCATCTATGACTTTGACTATTACCTTCTTTGAATTTTAGGTTCACAGTGGAAGTCTGTACTCTTGTAATAAATTATTCATTTCAGGCCTGTGTAGATGAGCATGAAAGCTCCATATCCATTACTGAAAAACACCCAATGAGATATAAACAAAGTATCGTTTTGTCAAGTTCCAGAGCTCAGTACTTGTTCCCAGATAGAATTTCCTGAAATAATTACTCGTTTGAAAATGAATCCTTACTATGCATGACAGCAAAAACCAGCAGCTGGCAGCATAGTATAGAGGTCATCATTCTTACCTTATGCTATTACTGTTGTTTGGCAGGTATGTACAACTGCTGGGCAAGACAATGTTTTGAAAGGATTTGTAATTCCAGTGCACTATCACTTCTTAGTACAACAGGTTTGTATCAACTATAAAGGAAATTAAACAAAAATAAACAAAAACCTTACTCCAGGTTAAGAGTAGACTTGATGGTTTCAGTGACTCTGGGTCATGCTACATTCATGTTGAAACATGTGATTAATATTTTTTCCCTTATCATAAGCTCCAATACGTTTTATATCCAAATACATGTTCCAGACAAAGTCTACCAGCTTTGTTTCAGGCTAAGATTAGTATTTTCTCTTCATTGCCTTCCAGCAGTAACTGTATTTTGCATTTATGTTCCTTCAGACTTAAAAAAATCCCAAAGTATTCCACAGACATCTTATACTTTAAGACCTAGAAGCTCCTGCTGAACAGAGGAAAAGATTCCTACTTGACTGGCAGCATTGGGTATTATTTCCCACTCTCTGAATTTTAATGTGACTGTGTCCAGGTGGAACAACATGTTTCGATGTTATAAAGTCCAGTAATTGACAAGTGTGTACAATGTTTGCTGGATCTGATGAACAAAAAAAGAGAATGGCTTTATTTTAAAGAAAAAAACATTATTTTATTGTAACCACAATCAAGACAATTATATGTTTCTATTGATAGTAACGAAGAGAAGTCTGTAACAAAACCCAAGACTTTACATAAATTTCATCACATCTGGGTGAATGTGTAAATTCTGAATGAAAAAAGCCACCCTAGATTTAACTACAGATAATCTCTGCTCATCCTTGGAAATACCGCTGACTCAAGGATATATCAGGTTCCAATGTTTACAACATTTATACAATTTATAAAATACATAGTTAATAAAATAGTAATTGTTGCCGTAAAACTTATCTGTCTGCCCTGAAGTAAGTGTTATTACCATACCCAGTTGTTCTTTACTGCTGCTATTGATACTACAAATTGATAGTGAACTGTGTTACTGTTTAAAAGGAAAAAAGCCTGTGGATTAGCAGAACCCACATATATATACTTAGATGCATCATATTTGGGACTAGGGGGTTTTCCCCCACTTGAATTTACCCATTTGTCAAAATGTACTTCTATGTATCACACTAAAACATCAAGGAGGGTGAGGGGGGGTATGTGGTGTGTGCGCACACTAGGGCTTAGTCAGATATACAGAGTAGAAACTCTAAACAAGTCCTGCAAAGTTACTAACTATGCCAGACAGCTAGTGTAAGTCAAGTGCAACCTCAGTTCCTTCACCTGCCAGATTTTCCAAAAATTATACTGCAATCAGAGGGAGCCTGGTTTTCCATTCATTTTTTTTAAAATACAAGCTGTTCAATTACTCCTGTGTGCCACTATCTGCAGCCTAACGGTACATGAAGGGGACTTAAAACATCTAACTTCGGTTACTTTGGAAACAAAGTCTCCAATATCCTGGATGTAATTTCCAAAACCAGTATTAAAACCTGTCTGATCAAATAAAAGAACGCTAGCATATTATTTAGATTTTCTAAAAAAAATCCCTTCTTAGTCACTGCTGCCTTTCAAAATCAGGCACTACTATATTTTTCTTGAATGTGGCCTGAAATACAAAACCTTCAAGATCACTTTGTTTTGTTTGACATTTTGTCTTAGCAAAGTAAGCAGCTGTAGCCTAGGCTAGGTGCTCACAGGGGCAGAAAGGCCTCAGGGCCTGCAGCCCACCAGCCCTGAGGACATAGCAGAGAACCTTCCAGAACTACAGCCCCAACATGCCAGAGTGGCAGCGATGGCCAATCAGCAGTCGGGAACGGGAGCCAATCAGCAGTCGGGAATGGGAGCCAATCAGCAGTCGGGAATGGGAGCCAATCAGCAGTCGGGAATGGGAGCCAATCAGGCTCAGGTGTTCTGTGCCTCATTCTAGAAATAGCTGTGGCCTCTGAGGGGAAGGCTCAGTATAGGAGCTGTGAGGGGCTGTAGCACTGCTACTACTGCTACAGCTACCGCCACCACCACTACTACTACTAAATACTACTACTTCTTTAGGGCTAACAGCAGGGCTAGCCCAGCCACGGCTGCTGTGCTTACCTCAGTAATTGCCTTTGGCCTCCACAACAGGACAGAAAAGTTGCGTGAGGAGCTGTGATGCAGGCCTACCTGGCTTCAACGCAGAAGCTGTATTGCTCATTAACACTAAATATTTCCATGACTCCAAGTGTTTTGGTTTTTCTGAGCCCTTTTAGTCTACACTGTCAAGTCTGTCTCAGACTGAAACAAAGGGTAGAAATATTTACTGTTTTAGGAGCACCAGTGTAGTTTGTCTCATTCTGGGACTCAGTTTGAGCAGCAGAGACAGATAGGCTCAGGGCTCTGCGGGAGTTTAACCTTTAAACTTAGTGTATGTGTGACAGAAATGAGATAAAAAGCTTAAAGGAAAGAGATTCTGTTCCAGGACAGGGGGTTTTGTTTATTTTGTCTTTCTCCAGGCTGTATTGTCTTAGTCATGCTAGGAATGCAAGATAGGCCTCTATACAGCAATATCTTCTGGATGTCAGTACCTTGAGATGTGCAGTGTTTCCTTGGTGTAGTGAAGGAGAAGGGTGATTTTTTTTTTTTTTTTAGGAAAGTTGGTTCTACCATCAGTGCTTGAAATCAGAGTATGCTGATTTCAGGGTAATGCTACCATAATCCTCGAGTCTCATGCAGGTGCTGGTGAAGTTTGAGACTCTGGTTTGGGCTCCTTCCCCCTCCATTTCCACCCACTGATGCTGCTTGAGATCATGCTCAACCCAGCTGTATCCATGCTGGGTCGCTCAGAGATAATTGCCTGAGCTGGGGTCTTGCACTTATGTCTATCAAACCCCCTGCTCTCAGCAGGATGCTTACAATCCTGGCAACAAAGTTGCTGCAGAGCCCCTGCTGTGCTCAACAGCTTTAACCCCACAGTCCAAGGCAAGCACTTCGGTGGCTGTGACAGTGCTTTGAGAGTTCCCTTTGAGTCACTCGTCTCTGAGCTCAGGGATTTTGCACAAAGAGCAAATTCCCTTGAGTGACTTCAGTGACTTTAGTTCATAGGAAAAGTGAGCAGTGGATCCCTCTATCTAAATGTGGGTTTGGACTATCATGAGGCAATGCTTTAAGTAGCATTACCTGAAGTTCCATATTCTGCCTGCGTTGTTCTTAAGGAGACTAAACTGTGTATCCCTACATGAAAGCACTATTTATTTTTATTTAAAATAGATCAAGGTCTGCATAAATGCATAAATGCCTTATTTTCTTTAAGATAGGTGAATCTATTGCTATAAAAATAAGTTTTTAAGGCTACCAGACTGTATCTTCTCATGACCTGTCCTATCATGTAGTCAGAGGATCAGGTTAGTGTTCCTCCAGACACCTTTCATCACTCCAGTCAGATTAGTTAAAATCCAACAGTCACAAGATTGTGTTATTTGTATGCTTTGTAATGCTCCATAATTTCTGGGAAGAGAATTTTCTGAGACTATCACTATAGTGAATATTACTTGTGAATATAGAAATCATACATTTCTTCAAGTTTCTGTTATATCTGTATGTTGTAAATTTAAGTTGTATGGTCCTGCAAGCACCATCTGAGGAATGAGATCGGTTTCCCTCTAGCTACTTAAACTTATTATCTATATCTTATTTAAATATTAGTCAACTTATTTACTGTTAAGCACATCAAGGGGGTTATATTTCTGGTACATGGCAACCTGAAAAAGAGTAAAATTTCCTGATAATTTTAGTGTAACTGTGATGCCACAAGTACCTGCTACATTCCCTACACTGTTGCAATAGTCATATTCCCAGTGATGATTTTGGTTTGTCTTGATATTTAATGGCGATATTTAAAGGACATTATATTATCTGAGCTTTATAGAAAGGCAACAGAATATGGTCTTCTTTCTACCCCTGTTACAAATTTTCAAATTCATAGCAAAGGAAGGTGTCAGCCAGTGGCAAGGCTGCATCTGGTCCGAAAGAGAAGGGAAATGGGCTGAGTGGCATGTGGGAGCAGGGCAGAGCTGGTGATGCTAACAAATCAGGGCAACTGGTGTACTCAAAGGGCCCTGCCAGGAAGTGTTGGCTAACAATTAGAGATTCTAGGTTATGACTAGTGTTTTCTGGCTGTTCTCTGTTTGTAAGGAATCCGAGCGCCACATACATTTCTCTACTACTTCTCTGTAAGAGAGAAATATTTTCAAGAATACTTCAGTTGGAAGGGGCCTACAGTGATCATCCAACTGCCTGACTACTCCAGGGCAGACCAAAAGTTATATTAATGGCGTTTTCCCAATGCCTCTAAAACACTGACAGACATGAAGCATTGACCACCTCTCTAGGAAGCCTATTCCAGTGTTTGACCACTCTGTCTGTACAGAAATGCTTCTTGATATCAAGACTGAGCCTCCTTAATGCAGCTTTGAACCATTCCCAAACAATATTAAATTACTCTTACTGGTAATTAATAAATCAGCATTTTATTGGTGCAACCTGAGTGGCTGGTGGGAGATTTGCCATATCACTCACTCATGCAGTAAAATCCATAACTGTGATATTAACTCAATGACCTTCTTGGACATTTCTCTGAAGTAATGACTCGATGTAATTTTGGTGTTTTCCTGTTTTTTTGGGGTTGTTTTTTTTTTTTTGGTTTTGATATGCTTGACTTCAAGATTTACCAGAAGTAGTGGTCTCAAAGACATTAAGCTCATTTGTCTTCTAAAGTAAAAGTGGTGGCAGACAAAAACAGTTCTCTAGGCTTCCTCCCAGTGGACACACACTGAAAGAAACCAGAGACTGCTTAGGAGACTTGTTTTATAATGCCTATATTCTTGCAAGGTCCATCCATCTCATATCCTGAGCCAACAGGGCATACAGCAATAACCTAGGTAGCTTACACTCCGGACTGTTGTGTTGACCTTAAATTTATTTATTTCATTATGAAGGGAAAGTCAAATTGTAACCATGCCCCTAAGGATTTTTGGTGGTTGTTTTTGTGTTTGTTTTTTTTTTTCCTTTTTTCTACCATTTGAAAATTTTGTGGGATACAGATTCCACCATCTGCTTTTGCTTATTTTAACTAATCAACAGGGAGATGTTGCAGTAGACTCCAACAGAATAATCAATAAAGGAGGCCTAGATAGTCAACCATGTGGCATGCAGGCTTAGAGCCAATTTCCTTATTAACACAAATAGTCTTTGGATTTCATATTAATACCCCTTGAGAGCTAGCTAAGATGAACTTGTCTCAGGGAAGAGCTTGTGAGGATACTGATTTTTGCTGGAACTGTTCTCGAAAAATAACTACGGTAAAAACAGTTGTTTAGCACACCTCTGAGTCAGGAACAAGCTGTCCTGTATTGTCATAGAAGGTACACTTTGTATCCCAGTCATGGCTCCTGGATTAGACAATGTTGAGACTTGATGTGCACTGAAACTGTTCAAAAAGTGAAGCTGATATAAACTACAGTAAACTTTAATGGATCAAAATAATTGTCTAATCAATACCAGTTTCTCTGATATCTTTTAAACAGCATTAATCACCATGAATTCATTTGGTATTAATGCAAATGTCGCAAGTACTTCAATTGGATTTCTGCTGCAACTGAAGATTAATTACTTTGACTAGATATTTGTACTAAAGTCTTACCCAGTATGCATGCATGTAGAAACAATAAAAATAATCAAGTGAAGAGTGGAACAATACTTCCATGTAAAAGTAAACCTGGTTTTGCTTTAGGAGTTAGACATTGTTAATAAAGATACATGCATTTTACAAATGAACCTGGAAAATTTATCTTCATCTAAGCATACAGAAAATATCTACCCCCATCTCTTGTTACTGTAATGGTATCATTGTCAAGATACTAATTTTTTACATATACACAACACACTGCCAGAAAAGCTGTATGTTCATCATATCTTTTCGAGTACATTTATGTTACTGAATATTTTACCTCTCTTTCATGTGCCCTAGATGGGTAGATAATAATAACAACTGTATTCAAGATTGCAGAATGCTGTGTACCAAATCCAAAAATGTTAGTTCTTGAGTTTACATGATCAGACACATAGTAGATGAATAACATTTCATTAAAAGAAAATGTTTAAAGAACATTATAATATCTGGACATATTAAATACAATTTTTGAAAATTATCTGGAGACATTTTCAAATTTTAGATACTCAAATGGTAAACCCTTTCTGGCTGTATACACACACAAAATTTTAAATAAAACTGCTTTGTAAACAGTCATACAATTTCTGTGAATAGGAAACATGATAGCTCCAAAATATTTAGGGACTGCCTTTGCAAGCAGACTAGTCTTTATGGCAATTGCAAGATATTTCCTTAAAAAGATGACACTTCATGATACCATTTCCTAACTTCAGTGTTAATTTCATTTAGAACTGCTATAAAACTGAAAGCTCTTGTTTAGTATTCAGAATAACATGAAAGGTCCAACACAAAAGTCATTCTATGACAAATGTTAGTTTTTAAATAGCATCATATATCAAAATTTATATTTAATTTTAAGGCTTCCAACAGATCCGCTTTGACTAATTCTAGGTATTAGTATCTAGGTATTGCTTTGTGTCTAGCTGGGTCTTTCATTGACATTGATGCTATCAATTAAGCGATCCTTCTTGATCAGTCTTTTCTGATCCTCTATCATGCAGCTTTAAGCCTGATTTGATTCCTAGCTATCACTTCTCTCCCAAATGTTTCTGTTCATGTTTCTATCTGATCAGGTCTTTGTCATTCACTTTATTCCATTCAATTTTCTTTCTTCTGCTGAATACATCCTATGTTTTCTCTGCATAATACTTCCTAAACTCGAATTCTAAAAATCTTTTTTAGTAGTTATTTCTTCCATAATAGTAATTTCATAATATTTTTTCATCTGCAGAAAAATTAAGAAGCTCAGGCTAATTTTAACTTCCAGAAATACAACACTTTTGGCTTCAGAAATGTGGAATTTTGAAATTTGTCTGGAAAACAAAATAGAGATTCTATGAGAAATAGCACATGAGATGAAAGACGAAAAATAGTTAGAATTTAAAATAAGGTGGTGTTAGGGGGCTTGATTGATTTCAGATCATGTGCTGTGATTGTTTTCTCCTAAGTGCTTTTGCTACTTGAATGGCTTCGATAATTTGGAAAAACATTTTCCCTATGATGTTATAATATTGTTGTATCAGGGTACTGCAAACACTTTAAAGTTAAATAAATATCTGCACTGATTTGGTTTGACAGCACTGATTCTTTTTTTTTTTTTTTTTTTTAATTCCCTCCCTGTACCTCTTGAGCACAAGAATTTTGTGGCAAAAATGTTTTAGAAAATAGCAATTTTCATGGACTTCCAGAAGTTACTTATGATGAACAAATTCTGAGCTTGTAAATGTAAATATTCATCCTGAAAAACTGATTTTTAAGGGCTCCAATCAGAGAACAAACATCCTGTGTAATTCATGTATCTAATCAAAGCTAACCAACACAGCCTGAATTTTAAATGTCAAATGTTTGCAATAGGCAAACAACACACATAATTCCTCATCTGTGCATATTCAAAGAATTTCTGTGCAAGTCAAACACGTTATAAAAAGAAGTGATGTTCATCTCAGTATTACTCAGCTCTTGTGAACAAGTACAGCTGTAATCCTAGATTTCTGGTGTGTTTTTTTGTTTGGGTTTTTGTTTTGTTTGTTTATTTTTTGTTTTTTTTTTTCAATTGAGTAATATTTCATTAACAATTTTTCTTAAAACTTTTTTTCATAAAGAATATTTTCCTAATAGACTCAAGTACAAGAAAATCTTTCTCCTGTAAAGTTTTCTGTCAGTTCTTCATTATTTGGATAATCATACCTTGCAGTCATCTTTTCAAATATATTTTGTTTTACATCTGATGAACAGAAATTTTAAGGTACTGGTGTATTTTGGGTGGTTTGGTTTTTTCCTCCTCATTTCAGCTTAGCTACTTCAGTTTATCTGCATTATTCCTACAATGCTTAGTGTCCTTTTAGAGTCTAATTTTGATGTCAGTCTATATCATTATTATACCACCCCTTAAATCTCTCTGTTGGCTCTTAAAACACCCCACTGATTTAAAGATCTCGTTACTTACCAGAGTATGTTCTGATTTTCTGACCTCTTCTCACTCCTTGGTGGTGACTTCAGTTAATTGCATGATTATCAGATGATAATATGGTAGCATTAAAATGAATTAGCATGTAATTACTGTTGTTCCCAAGGGAGATAGGGTACTTAAACAGTGCATGTTATTTCATGGAAAGCATGAAGCAGTGTTATTTCTACTGGAATACTCAGCTATCCACAGCTCTTGCTTTCTACAGTATGTCCATGGTACAAAATCCTAGAGGAGATTTGGAAATAGCTGATCAACATCTTCTTTTGCATCTTAGGTTATCCATGTCAATTTCAAAATCTTTAATTATTACAAGTATGTAATAAAGTGATTTCATATATGATCTCATTTGGGTTGTCTCATTCCCATTGTCATTTATTTGCTATAAATATTAACAAGATTAAACATTATAGACCCCAATAAGTCATCAGAAAATTATATTACCTAATCAACATTAATTAAATTTAATTATGAAACAATATTTTAAAAATACTAAAGTTTCAGAAATGTATCAGATCTTGAGCTAGAAATATGAAGCTGTTATGAGCAGAAAATTACCTATGGGATATATTATTATTTAAATCTCATTTGTTCATCCAAAGAGTTTACTTTTTAGGAGTCCCAGTGTCAAGGTGCTCTTATGCAGGACTAGCTGAATGGGATTTCTTCTGTCTCAGAAGTTGTGTACTTGCCTCTGTTGTCCTGGAGTTTCTGCACAGCAGATCAGGAAACTAAATGAAAAAAGATTGTGTTTTAGGACTGATTAATTTTCTAAATATCATATTGTGCTTCTCAGAACTGTTTTCTCAAGAATGCTTCTTTCAGTTGATGACAGCATTTAGGAATTAAAAAAGCACATAAATTGGAAAATTACACAATGGATAAGAAATAGCTCTAACCCCAACTGCCAACTTTTTGAGATGAAGTCCACAGAATCACAACATATGTTCTATAACAAGGAGCAAACAACAAAAAATGAGTAAGCAACAAAAAAGTTTACTTACATTACCCTGTTGTGCAATTTATCATTGGAAAAGCACTAAAGATTAGGCTCCTAAATTCCATGGCTTTGGTGTTGAGTGTCTACAGGAGCAGGGGATGCTTTCTTCATTACTGGGCTTAATACAGCTACATTTAGGGCACGTTTCTGGAAGCATGCAAAGGTAAATGTTTTCAGCATCCAACTTGAAATAGCTACTATTCAGAAAATCTGAGCCCTTAGTTTTTAAAAGTACTTTGTGGATATTATAGAGAAATACCATAAATTCTAAATTGTAAAGAACATAGTTGTGTCTTAATAGAGGTAATGTACATGAAATGCAGAGAGCTAGACTGTTATTGTGATAACAATTTAATTATCTACTAAATAGATAAACTGTTCGTGATAAAGGAACAATCTTCTAGCTGACATTCTTTTATCTATATTATATTTTTTTATGTCAAAGTATTTTTTTAATTTATACTAGCATGCCCAAATGGAAGTTTGGTGGTGGTGGTGGGTTTTTTGTTTGTTTGGTTTTTTTTTTTTTTTTTTTTTCTGTATGAACTTACACAAATATGACTGAGGAGAGAATAATAAAAATATCAGAATGCATTCATCCATTTCATAAACCCAAAGCCACTGAAAATGTTTAGATGCTCAAACAATAAAGTAATCTAAATCATAATTTCATTTCTGGCAAAAAGACCCTGACTTTTGTTTGCAGGAGAAAAAAAGATGGAACAACCATTATTTCTTTTCTACATGTGTTGCTCAGGTTTTTAGCTTAATTATAGATCAGATTGGTTAGTGTTTTATCAGTGAATGCAGAAGTAGCTATATGGACATCTACCTATACCTGTACACTACTAATTGTTCAATATTTATATAAAAAGAACATAAATGTTTTACAATTCAGAACTATATTAATTTTCTATTATGTTTATTTTTATCTTTTCATAGAAATGTGTACAAGATGTGTTGATGACTTTCAGAAGTTTAATATTCCCAGATTACAGATTGCTGTTCCTAGGGTGCATGAATTCATCTGATGATAACTTTAACTGTTTAGAATCTATGGCTTTAAATCAAAAGTGACAGTAGAGTTTCTGCTGAAGATTTGAGGTTTTTTCCTTTATCTCTTTTCCTGTTACGTTTTTATAGCACATTTTTTTGTTTGTTTCAAAGCCCTTCTCATATTCCTCCTCTTCCCTACCTTGCCAATCTTTGGGAGGTCTATTCCTTTCTTTATTTTACATGTCATTATACACATGTGCTTATGAAAGTGTTAGAGTTTTTACTTTTCACAAAGTGTATTTTTTATGATTTACAGTCTCCACAGCATAATGGTATGTGTTTATTCTCTCATAACAAATCCTGGGCAAGTTACACTTGTTCTAGTGCTAAAATTTACAGGAGTTCTGAGAAGAATGCCAATGTATGCTGCCTATCAGAAGCGACTGGAAATAATCCCATAAAAGCACTAAGTTTTTAGAGATTCCTAGCATTGAAAAAGGTGAGAAGAAAATGTAAAATATTAGGCTTTTTTGATGTAGATCTGAAGATAAATACAAAGGCTCGTAGAGATCTCTGAAGCTGTAAATGCTTTACCATTACAAAAGTAAGGGTAAAGTGGGCACTAAGCTGCTATTTTCCCCTTCTAGAACAACAGAAGAAAGGGCATTCCAGTAAAACAGCAAAACTACAAATTCAAAATGGAACAATTTTTAGGCAAACTGAATTATTACTTTGATAAAAAAATGCTCAAACAGTAAATAAACCTCTGATGTTTAGACAAGGAACTTATGTTAATGTTGAGAAAATGATTCTATGTGACTTTTGTAGAGATGGTGTGAAGTTTATGGAGACTCGGGACTTGATGCTTCAGTGCTCTTCCACTGTAAAATTAAACTTGAAAAAGGGACGTAGATTTTGCATTTTCCTTTCTTACTTCATCAAATCAAAATTAACTTCTCTTTTAGAAAAATACAAGAGTTTGGCAACCTGACAGGATTTTGCAGTTGTCTTGGAAGCACCACCTCTGAAGTAGTTGCTCTTATTTTGATTATTGTCAGAGGTCATGGGATCCTTGCAGAGTTCTTTATACCTTTAGGAAAACAATTATTGGTAAAGGAGATAAAGAATTTTGAAAATAAAGTGTGGGGTTTTTTAAAGAACCAAACATTTGTATGTTTAAATAGATCCAAGCCTGCCCAGTAAATGGTAAGTTCTTAATAAAATTTTTAGTGTACTGATACAAGTCCTCAAGCTCTGTTCTCTATCTGGAATTCATTGGCTTTGTACCAGTTTATATCCACAAATACTATTGCCAAATTGATTCAATAGTTAGTTTTGATAAAGTAGATGCCATAAGCTTGGAGTTTCTGCTCAAGTCCAGTGTTGTAGAAGTTGTTCACAAACAGGCCATATCATAAGAGCTATAAGAAGGCGTCTTTGTTTCATGCTAACTGTGCAGCATAGGAAGTAGATAAGTAAAATGTACAATAGCCAAGGTCCAACAGAATACCATTGTAGTTCATACTGTGGGTTACACCGTAAGAGGAAATATGCTTTGCAGAAAGTTTGATGTGACCTACATCAGTTAGTTTCTTGACACGTGAAATCTGCTGTGTTTGATTTTACTAATATTCCTAACTTGGATAAATATGAGTGGAAATTCTGCCAGAACAATGTCAGTCTGACTGACCTAAAAAGAAGTTTTTAAACTGCTTTTAATGGAGTAATGATTAGAATGGTTGGGGCACATGTAAAAAATAGGTTTATAAGGAAAAGATTAAGGCAAGAGGTGTTTCTTTCATTGTGTTTATCCAAGAGCACACACTAGACAAAAATAATTATAGCAGACAAGAGTCCTTCCACTGAAGTATAGTAGGTCTAGTCACTATAAACAGACATTTTAAAAAGTTATCATAGAAGCATCTTCCATCTCTGTTTTCTTCACTGAAAATAGGTTTATATAATGTCTCAGTCCTTCATTGTTACTGGGCCCTAAGTCATTAACTGGGTAGGTAATATTACTCATCTGATTTTTCCTTACTATTTGTTACACAGCTGCATGGCATTATGTTCTCCTTAATACAGACTGGGATTCCTATATTTTAAGTCAAAGCTCTTCAGAATATTTTCCAGTAATAATCTATTTCACGATACTTTGGTTTACCAACAAACCTCTACTGATTTCTCTTTTGATTCCTGTGTTCTTGAGCCACCCTGCACTGAAAGCAGTAAAGAGTTTACAAAGCTTTAACATTGTCCCTGGAATCTACCTTTTTCAGGCATATTTGCTCTCAAGGATACATAAACAAAAAATGTTTTCACTGTCTTGCTAGTTTCTTGTCTTACTTATGTACTATTTTTCCCTTTTTTTTTTTTTTTTGCCTATGACAGTTCAGAAATGTTTAACAAGACCTCTTTTAAAAGAAACCAAAGTTATAAGAATTTACATTTCATTTAATTATTTAAATTGGTTTATATCTTCAGATTTAAAGAAACTGTGCCTTGTTTTTATTTGATGCTCTTGTATATGTATGTTATATGCATGCGTGTTTGCACATCTTAGACTGCTTCATCTGAATTTAAGAAGCCAGGTTTGTAGCAGTGTCACACAATTTTCATAATTATTAGATCAGTGCAGCTTGGGCAAATGTTAGGATAAACACAGTCTTTTTGGTTCTTATCACAAACGGTACAGCTGATGCTGGAATAGTGTATGTATGCCTGAGTGATGTATCATTTTTATCAGTCTAAATACATCAATAGAAGGAGTTTGAATGTATTTTAGGAGCAGCACAGATGGGAATTAGCAAACAAGTGTTTAGAGAAATATCATAGTGTTTTCCAGGTATAGATTCTTCTATCGTGTCAGAATCTCCCTGGTCCAGTTTTCTCTCCCCATAGCATAATGATCAGAACAGTCATGCAGACTGAAAGGGCTTTTAAACTAGAAAGGAAAAGAGTGGTATGTTCAGAAGTTGCATCTCTAGCCTCCAGATCTGTCACTGAACCCACCTGGGATAAACTCAATACCAAACAGCGAAAGCTTTGTTAACTACACAGAACTCAATAGTTGTGCCAGTACCTTAAAGAAACTAAGAATCAGCTATCAAAGTGCTATCTTGAGAAGTGAATCAATGGAAAGTGTCCTGCTTGCCAAGTGTTTATTTTTAGCAAACAAGATTGCTTTGACAGGGTTGTTTATGTTGCCACTCATTAAATAACTGTATGTATGGGGTTTTTTTTCCTTTATGGCTTTGTTAAACATTTAGATGTGTAAAATCAAACATGAGCTGAGACTTCACCAGCTGAGACACCTCCATGGGTGGTGACTCCACCATATCCCTGGGCAGCCTCTTCCAATGCTTCACCACCCTTTCTTTCAGTGAGGAAATTTTCCCTAGTATCCAATCTAACCTCCCCTGGCATAACTTGAAGCCATTTCCTCTTGTCCTGTCGCTTGTTACTTGGGAGAAGAGACCAACCCCCACCTGCCTGCAGCCTCCTTTCAGGTAGTTGTAGAGAGCAATAAGGTCCCCCATGAGCCGCCTGCTCTCCAGACTAAACAACCCATGTTCCCTGAGCCCCTCCTCATAAGACTCATAATCCAGACCCTTCAGCGTCTTTGTTGCCCTTCTCTGGACACTCTCCAGCACCTCAGCATCCCTCTTGTAGTGAGGGGCCCAAACCTGAACACAGCATTTGAGGTGCAGCCTCACCAGGGCCCAGTGCAGGGGGATGAGCACTGACTTTGTCCTGCTGGCCACACTGTTTCAGATACAAGCCAGGATGCTGTTGGCTGCCTTGGCCACCTGGGCACACTGCTGGCTCATGTTCAGCCCCCATCAACCACCACCCCCAAGTCCTTTTTTTGCTGGGCAGCTTTCCAGCCACTCTGCCCCAAGCCTGTAGTATTGTGTGAGGCTGTTGTGACCCAAGCGCAGGACCCAGCACTTTGCCTTGTTGAACCTCATACAGTTGGCCTTGGCCCATCAGTCCAGCCTGCCCAGACCCCTCTGCAGAGCCTTCCTGCTCTCAAGCAGATCAACAGTCCTGCCCAACTTGGTGTCATCTGCAAACTTACTGAGGCTGCACTCGATCCCCTCGTCCAAATTATCAATAATGACATTAAACTGGACTGGCCCCAACACGGAGCCCTGGGGAACACCACTTGTGAGCAGTCACCAGCTGGATGTAACTCCATTCACCACCACTCTGGGATCAGCCACCCAGCCAGCTTTTTACCCAGTATAGAGTACACCTGTCCAAGTCATGAGCAGCTGGTTTCTCTAGGAGAAATGCTGTGGGAGACAGTGTCAAAGGCATACTAAGGTCCAGGTACACAACATGCACGACCTTTCCCTCATCCTCTAGGCAGGTCATCTTGTTGTAGAAGGAGATGAGGTTCATCAAACAGGACCTGCCTTTCGTAAGCTCATCCTGGCTGTGCCTGATCCCCTGGCTGCCCTGCGCATGTGTGATGGCACTGAGATTGGCTCCATAACCTTCCATGGCACCAAGGTCAGGCTGACAGCCCTGTAGTTCCCCGCATCCTCCTTCCTGCCCTTCTTGTAGACGGGTGTCACATTAGCCAACCTCCAGTCTGCTGGGACCTCCCCAGTTAGCCAGGACTGTTGGTAAATGATGGAGTATGTCTTGGCAAGCTCTTCCACCAGTTCCCTCAGTGCCCTCGGGTGGATTCCAGTCCCATAGATTTGTGCACATCCAAGTGGAGCAGCAGGTCACTAACCGTTATCTCCTGGACTGTGGAGATTTCATTCTGCTCCTCCTTATCCCCGTCTTCCAGCTCAGGGGGCTGAGTACCCTGAGGGTAGCTGGCCTTGCTATTAGACTGAGGCAAAGAAAGTATTAAGCACCTCGACCTTTTTCTGTTGCCCCCTGCATCCAATGAAGAATGCAGATTGTCCTTGGCCCTCCTTTTGTTGCTAATGTACTTGTAAAGACATTTTTTATTATCTTTTATGGCAGCAAGTAGCTGGAGTTCTAGCTGGGCTTTCACCTTTCTAATCTTCTCTTGGTATGTTACATTAGAGTACTACCATCCATCCAATGCTGTACTTCAGGTTCATTGGAAGCCTGTGTAAGTACATAATGAGTTCTGTGTTCAGTGACATCTGATGTCATGTTTTACTAACATCAATTCAGTTTCCTAATGCTTGTCTCATAACAGAGTGGTGACAAGTTCACTTAGCTTACAGTTTTGGTTTGCCATCCTCTAAGTAGCAGGGTGGTATCTGTGCCCCAGTCAGTATTTTGATCTTAATCATAAATTGCACTTTAATTAGGTTCAGGCAAATAAACACTCGAATAAAACACCTTATGTTAGACTGCCTAGCTCAGAAATCTCTATTATTTTCCTCTGAAATTTGAGAAGCTGTGTTATCTAGTGCTTTGATTGCTAACTGGAGATTTTTTGGAACCAAGAATTTTTTGTAAGCTTCCCTGATTTTTCCACTTATACTCCACCCTGGCATTTCAAAGCCCAAACCTCTTGAACTTTAATACTTCTCCAGCCCTTTTATCTCCCCTTTGGGTAGTTGAGTTATAAAATGGGTACATCAAACTGTTTTCTGTAAAACTTATTTCATTCTGAGTTGTTTTTCTATGGGCCATTCACAGGGATATGAAAGGATTTTTAATGAGATTGTAAATACTATAAATATTTTGTATATTTTCAGAGTGCCTGAATCTACTTTGAACTATAAAGAATTACATTTTTTATTTTTTATTCTTTTTATTTCCTACTTGTTATTTCTTTCATCTGGTGCAAGTATTACATCCTAATTATACATCTGTTATGATAAAAAAAGGAATGGAGAGAAGATACAAACAAGTAAAACTTTTTTTTTAAAAAAATCTGTATTGAGTTGTTTTCCTTTGGTCTATATCAAATCTCAAACAGTAATCTTTAATTCTTCTAGGCTTGCATGTGGATAATACTGACACTTTCTTTGTCTGTATACCTAGAAAAGACAGGTCTCAGTCCCCTGAGGCAAAGCTAGGATGCAGATGATTGCTTATATTCCAGTTTTCATTTTTTTTAAGCTTGCTTTTCTCATTACAGTCTCCTAGCAGCTTCTTTATTCCCATCAGGAGTCAAGTCTAAATCCATCAGATTCCATGAAGTTGGTGCTGGTTTTAGCATCCATTATCAGGAAAAAGCTAATAATACCTGTAGGACTGAACCCACTGCTGTAATGGACGTTTTTCAGCAAATATTTGATGCTTCCTGGGGTATCTGCTTATTGTGAGTTACTTGCAACAACTAGGAATATTGTCTTGTTTAGGTAATCCGTGCTCAATTATTAAAATAAAAATATCCACCAGGAAGACTATGCATGTAAGATACTCAAGCACCATGGAAAAGTTCATAATCATAAAAGACCTGATAAGTGTGTTGTCCATCAAGGTGAAAATGGGATGAATTCGGTCCTGGAAGCATTTTTTGAGAGACTGCATTTATTTCCTGAATAAAGAATTCTGAAGACTGCTGAAGCCCGTAGATCTTCTGATCCCCTAAATCTCTCTGCCAAGCTTTTGAATATTTGAGAAATTATTTCTCTCTGTCTATTAAATGACCCTCTCAAGCTCCACTGTCACCCTAAGCTCTATGAGAAATATTATAGACATCATTTTTGCATACATCATCTGAACTTGGAAAAATGAAAACCACAGCAAAAGGATCTTTCTGTCTTTTTAATGATGTTGTTTGCCCTAGTAACACGTAAGGCAACTGCAACAGCAAGATATGAATTCCTGACTGAAAACTGAACTGGTAAAGGAATTCTTCAGCAAAGTCTTGTGCCATATACACTCGATTGTCACAAAAGGCTAAACTATAAGATAAAATTACTGTTGAGTGTGAAGCTCTGAGGAGAACAGTCCTGAGCAAAAGCTATGTCTCATGAGACCGAGACCCAAACTACTTGGGCCACTAATTACTACTAGGAGTGCCAATAACCAGTCTTCCAGGGAACTATAGCCCTGGCTTGTGACTCCACCAGGAATTGGCCGAGGCAAGATTTGACATCTGGTGAATGAGTCCCAGACCAGCAAAGTAGTGAACACAGGAAAGGGGAAAAATCATCCAGGACAAGGAGTGTCCTGTTCTGAAAAAAATTTTGGTAAAATATTTTACAGTGCAATAAATACACTTGTAGGATGCTTTTTTCAAGCCCATGCTATGCAAAAGAAGAAGAAAAAAAAATGGTTTCAAGAGGTGTATAAAATAGGTTTCAGAAACCTAGGAGACTTTAAATCACTGCCAAAAGTTACTTTTTGAAAAACGCAAGGAAATTCTTCTTTTTTTTAATGTAATGTTGAGAGGTTTGTGTAGGACCAAACTCCCAGACCTTTTACACTCTCACTAAAAGCCTATAGGTGAACCCCAGCACTCCCAACATAAGGGGCTTTTATTTTTCTGCTAGGATTCAAATGTCTCACCAGTAGATCTAGGAACAGGTAAATACCGTTACAACCCTATAATCTGCCTCATCTAAAATAACTGTGTTACTGTAAACATCATCAAAGAGGTTTCTGCTTGTTCAACAGTTTGGTTTTTTCTTTTTTTTTTCTTTTCTTCTTATCAATGAGTCTTGAGAACCAAAAAACATGGTGCAAGTATGAAACAGAGCAATAGAACTTTAATTTTAGCAGGAAAAACATTGATGTTAAATAAAAATAAATCAGGCAAACAATTTCCTTTAAAAATATTTAATCTAATTAAAATACTTGCAGATAAAATATGTAGTAGCACTGGTGCTGTTTTCTTTCTCTTTTATTCTTTCAAAAGATAAAAAAATGTTCAATAATTTTGCTTTTGTTTAATTTATTATCACAATCTGTTTTGCAAAAGTATTGCACCCTTCGTTCCTGGTATATGCTCCTTATTAGTACACTGCAGTGGAATTTTACAGAAAATACTAATGTGGCTGCTTGCATAGCAACTGTCACTTGGAATTCTATAATACAAAACCTACAGATTCTGATGGAAACCTAAATGGAATACAAATTTGCCAATGCAGTAAGCTTCTTTAATAATCTGTAGTTTGTAAGTTTTCAATGTTACTGAAATGTCTTTCAGCCTTCTATAACAGAGACTTTGCTGTAAGAAATCAGATGCAGGTTGAAAATGAAATATTTACCTAGAATGTAGCCTCTCATATTAAAATACCTTATGCCTTTTTTCACCAAATAGTATTGATTTTTCCTATTCATTCTAATGTTAAAACCCTGTAAAATTCAAGTTTCTTTTCATTTTATCAGTGTGATTCAAATTTAACTCAGTCTTGACCACTATGGCTCCTAAATTGCAAAGTAATCAATTGTACCTCCTTTAAAATGAACTGAGAAAAGTTTACCATTTTATGAGCTCACTGCCTGTGCAAGACATCTCATTTAGAACACTTAGTAAAGTCCACTCTAATCAAGTTTAGCATTTGAAACCTCAGCTGGTTGTCAATGGTCCAAAAATAGACCCGTCCCTTCTGGAGTACGTTTGCCTACAAAATGCTATCTATTGATGTTTTCTTGAAGTAACTGCTTGTCTTTGTCTATCAGGAATATCGGATGTCAGTTTGGGAGGAGTAATTGTAAGAAAGCTTGCATTTATAAAATTATAGTGTTAACCCTGTAAATTAACTGTCAGTGTATACATTCTAAACCTGTGCCAAATAAGCTTTAATAGGATATATGCAAATTCCCAGAATGCAAATCTAAACCTGTCAGTTTTCTGATGTTATTTCAAGCTTTCTTTTTTTTTTTTTTTTTTTTTTTTTTTTCCCAATTTTGAGTCAAGGGGAAACAGCTCTTTGCAAATTGGGACAGTCTCAACGGGCACACAACGGGATGGAATACAGCTGGCATTTGCATGGCACCACAGTAAAGCATCTTTTCTGTGCCAGTGTGCTATGTAAGTGATGTCTAAGAAATAACGAAGCAGAGAGAAGGTGACATTAAAGGGGAAAGCATGTCCTGTAGGCTTATGAAATGAAGATACTATTGTAGAAAGAGAATAGTGACTGATTATACCCTAATATTGTAAACTAAGTAGGATTCCAATTTAAGAAATGTTCAATATGAAATTCCTAAAGTACAAAGCATGCACTGAAGTACCTCTTTATGGTCAGGCCAGTTAGACATTTTATTGAATATAAGCATCTTATGATTCAATTCACCCTGAGAAGTATTTTTTTTTCCTCCATGAACTGCTGAGATTTTATATTTGACACTGGAATTTAAAGGGCAGCTGGTAAACTGTTTTAAGGCACCAGAATTCTGTCAGTTTTCAGAAAGCTGTAGTAGTTGAAGGGTACAACTCAAAATGTCTTGGCTCAATTATGTCTCAGTCTCTTGGCAAACTTGAAATTCTGAATGAATCTTCCTTTGTAGTAATATATTTTCTAGAGTGTTTGCAGGGAGAAGTAGGAGCATACAAAACTCCTGACTTTTGGTCTGACATATGCAGTCAAAGTCATACATGAGATGTTCTTTGTCTAAACTATAGGGTTTACCTATGTTAGGTAGGTTAGTAGGGTGAACCATAAAATTATTCTCAAAGCAACATATATTAATTATATACACTGTAAACACCCCAGTTTAACTTCTAAAAGCTTGACCGTGAATGAGGGGTGACTATCTGGGTATGAGGTTGTCCCTGCCACAACTTACAACCAGGCATACTCTTGTTAATGGTACCGTGTATTTGGGCGTTATTTGGACACAGCAGAAACCCCACTGTTCCCTATTCCTGATTTCCCAGTCATTCTGTATCCAGCTTTTCTCTGCCATACATAAGTGGAAGAAAATAACACAAAGGCCACTGCCTGTAACTGGCTTTGCAAAGGAATTTAGAACATTCTCAGAAAACTATGGAGAAAGCTGAATGGTTTTGGAGTAGGTTTCCAAGATTAAAACTACAGTGGAAGGACAGATTATCCAGTAATATATAGCCTCAGAGTCAGTCTTAAACAGTGTGTGAATTGGAACTGAAATGGTAATTTCATAGTTCAATCCATCACAAACATAATATATCTAAAAAATATCTCAGATAATGATCATCTGGCATAAAATCTTGACCTGGCTATCTGTAGACTAGTCCTTCATCAATGCAATATTTTTACGGTCATCCACATCTGAAAATTATTGTTCTCAGGGGTCTTTTAAGTTAGTAGAGCATACAGGGCTGGAGAATGTCTTTTCTTGGACCATTACTACATGATATTATTTAATCTTTTGGAATCTTACTGACATGGAGAAGAATTCTTATTCTTGACCTGGTACCTACGTAGCATCTCATCAGCTTGTAAATTGTAATAGCAATACATGACTGTGTTAGTGTTGTACGGATGCCAGATCTACTACTACTACTTAATAACAGTTGTGAAGGAAAAGACCAGGCTGAACAGACTGCAGCTTTCTCTGAAAACCTTGTTAAACTTTCCACTGTTAAATTCTCCCCATTGTAAACTTCCTCTAAGGTCAGGTTTTGAAGCATAAAGAGCTGTTTCATTACTAAAATTTCCAGTAAAAAGTTAAGCCTCAGAAAACTGATGGCAGTTGTTCTTGAAAGCTGTAAGAACTTTTCTCATAATGGTACTTAAGTTATCTTAAAATAATCATAACTTTAAAATCTACCCTTTGTGTTTTAAACTTGGTTTTCAAGTTTCTTGAACAGCTCGGCTTTGCTGTTATATCTTAAATAGTCAACAAAAATAATTTTAGTTTGAACCATTCTAGTTCAGTCTTTTCAGTGACCATTACTGGAATTGTTATGGGTTATTCAAGCCTTAGAGTTTGAAAACTTCTATTTTAAATGAAAACAGTTCATGCAAATTAAATTATGTAAAGCTCAATTATATGTGCAGTCTATCAGTTCGCCAAAACTAAAATTGGAATGTTGGTGTTTTGATTTAATCTGTATAATATAGGCATTCAGTTGCTTTGAACATGAAAAGGACAGTCAGCATCTCATATAAACTGGTATGCAGAGAGAAAAAAACGTATGCACATTAAGGGCTTAATTCTCTCTTTCTTGAAATAAAGGTCAGAGTTGAACCTATACTGTTCTGGTATATGTTTCATGATACTGTTCTGATATATATTTCATGTTGAGATAAACCTTTTCATGGTTCTGTTTAAAAAAGATGATGGAGAAAAGATGAGTGGTAGTAATACATGCCAATTAACATTTTTGTCTTCATAGGAATTAAAAAACTACCTTTGAATGTTGGCAGTTTTCTTTACTTTTTAGAAGCTATGGTTTGCTTCTAAGATTGCAGTTGAATTCTTTAATAAGCATGTACTTGTATACATAAATATTTCTAATTTGTGCCTTCAACAAGCACTTAAATTGCTTTTATGTAAATATTGTCATTTATTTTGCATGTGGTTGCATGTTTTTGAGTACTTTCAAAATATAATCTCCATTTAAAATTGTCCACTGGAAGACAAATTCCATTTTATACTTCAGAAAGTTGTATGAGTTAAAATCCTGAAATGATCTATATTTCTAAAAATTAATATTCTCTTTTGAAATCTTACTTGATGAAATTTAAGTATACCATGTCTTCTTAACACTGCAGTTTCTGATACGTTTGAAATCTAGGAGACTGAACCCCTGTGACTTTTGAAATATCATAAAGCATCTTTTATGCTTCTCTTAAACATACAAAGGCTTTTCAAAATATGAATGTTTTACTGCTTTATTGGAAACATCTGGAGTTTTCACATAGATTTAAAAATTAAAAGGTCCCATCTTTTATCCCAGTTCCACCTGTATGTTTTTGCTTCCTCCTTTTTTGCTGGTTCTAGCGCTCATCACACTCTGCTGGAACCGCCCAGTTTCATTGAGGTCTACAGTTTGTACAGAGTACTAAAATGTGCAACAGAGAGCAAAGGAGATACAAGACTACAGCAGCCAGCAGTTAGGTTTTGAAAAAGCCTGTGATTTGGGGAAGATTTCCACCTGCACAAGAACAGAAGTGTGATTAAATAAAAAAATATTCTGTTCTGGGGAAAAAAAAAACAACAATCAAAGCCACACTGGAAGAGACAACTGCCCTACGTGCATTTCATAGAACTCATATATCTTCCATCGTATATCTCTGTATACTGATATCTCTGTAAATGGTTTGTGCAAACAAATCTAGATGTCTGGTAACTAAATAGTCACGCAGGGACCCTATGTAGCATCTCAAACAATCGCAGTTCCTGTACATATGGATATATTCGCAGAGTAATGTCACTCTTGTTTTTTGCTGTCCATGGGATAAGAAGTGGGTAAAAGCATAGCCTTTTTCTCTGCTATTTCTGATTAAACACAGCCATACAAGGGGAATACACACAGTTAGGGAAATTCAACTTCTTAATACTTAAGAGTGTGGAATGATCTTTCTTTTTTTTCCTAAATCCTAACTCTGAGTTACAGAAATATTTTCTGCACAATGCATTCTTAAACTACAATCTACTTTAACTGCAGCTGCATTTTTAACAGCCTCTTAAGAAATCCTAAACCAACCTAAATCCACTAGAGTAATGAACTTTTTAGACATGGACTTGCATTTTGCGAGCCCTAAGAATCCTTGCAGGGACTATCTTTCAAGAGTAAATAAGCACCCATTACCACCTGTGATTCTCTGCACCATCATGCACACTATTTGCCACATAATAAAACTTCTCTTTCACATCAAATTTAAATTGTGAGCAATTGTTCTCTCTGTCTTACACATAACAGTATATGGTACCCAGCACAGTACACAAACAGTTATACATCTCATTGTTCTGTTGTTCTTAGAAACTATTGTGTTCTTGGGACTCCTACTATCAATATGAAACTTCAGTTTCATATTATTACATTATTGAATTCTAACAGGTACTGTACTTCTTTTATCCAGGAACTGACACCTGTTGAAAATATTTAATTTACATGCACAGAAACACCATTTAAGTATATTTTTACTGTTGCTGCCATCTAAGTTTGGACACCTGAAAGAAATGTCTACCAAGAAACAGGTCAGAACAGTTTCTGACAAGATGGTTTGTCCAAACACATGTTACAAGACAGGAAGTTTTATTCAGTTCAGTCCTATGTGCTGTGCAATACTTGCATATGTGTAGCATTAATTCAGAATATGTTATCCACCTATTTCCTGTAATTTTTCTAGGATACTTGGTTTTAGAAAAGCACCAAATCCTGCAGCAACTTGAGAACATATGAACATAAGCATATTTCCAGCCTGAAGACACGTCAGGTACCTCATTGTGATCAAATAACTTTTAATTTGTGAAGTAATCAGTAGCAGAGACAGAAATAAAACGAGGGAATCTGTGATTCTGACTGTCTACTGCAACTTCTGGACAGCATTCTTGAATTTAGTTTGAAAGGAAACCTTACTGGAAGAATACTTTCATATGTGAGTTGATAAATTGTTCCACCATCTTTAAAAAACACCGTTTATGTCAGGTGTTTGCTACTCATCTTTCCACAGATCATTAACATGTGGATTGAAAGAAGTCTTCCTTTCCTCATCTTTGTTTTTCTTTTCTCTACCCCAGTTCCCCTTCTTTGATGTGACCCAGTATCTGATTAACTTTTGAGACTGTCTCTGGAGGGATCATGTGGAATGTTGCTTTTGTAAAGTTCCTGGAAAATTAATGAAAGCATTCTGCAATCTGTGGAACTCTAGATATACTTTGAAATGGGTTTATATCTTGTTTTTCTTTTGAATGCTCATGACTGTGACTTTTGGCACTGACAGGAAGAAATACACTTTATAGGTCTCTAGATCCCATGCCTCTAAATTGCACTTTCTGAAAAAATGGCAATTTTTGTGCACAACACAGAGATTGAATGCAAGGCTATAATTCAGCTTTGGTTTTCTGCTGATGACATAAACCACAAGAGCTTGTTGGTTTATGAACAGCAACAGCAACAATACAGAGAGACTGAATTACTGCCCGTGTAGTTGATTAGAGATAAAGTGGTGTTGCCCACAATCGAAAAATAATATGTACTTGTACTTTCCAATTTACTTCTAAACAGGTAAATGAAGACTACTTAAAGTGTAAGAAATGAGTTGCATAAAATCAAAATGGCTGACCAGTTTGAGTCTGTGACATACTGAGTAAAAGAAATGTGTAGCTATTTTAGACAGAAAAAATACTCAAATGGTATGTAATACATTTTCTGTTGGTAACTTCTTTCCCTCTGCTTTCCCTTCAGCTACAAGAGACACTTCCAAAAAGGAATTCTGTTAGAACTGACTGGCATTGTATATAGCTGGTGCTGAACTCTATCCTTCCTCTAAATATCTTTGAGAGAGTTAGTGACATCACAGCAGCACTAGCTAAAATTAGAGCCATCTCTGTAACTGCATGAAGTGACATAGTATAGAATCTCCTTGGGAATGAATATTCTTTTCCAAGTTCTCTTTGCAACTGTTCTGAGTCTCCAAGACCCTGCACAGATTTCTGAACGACTAGGCAGGAAATAAGTGACATTTGCCAAATGAAACCAAATTCTTTACCCAGTCGCCTTTTTATATTTCCTGGCAGCCATGAGGCAAAAGGAAAATATCTTGTTTGGATTGGATCTTGTTATCTTCAGCTTAGAGAGGTGACAAATATGCAATAGGCTTAGCAGAGTGGTCCTAGCAGAAATTCATCTTGTACTAGAATTTCAGTGGAAAACCGAATGTTATGTGATTAATGCAGTTTATGCATTAATTTCTCTCAGTATCATGTCACTATTAGCATAGTCCATATTTGTGCTTGAAAGTGTCTTCTTTCATCATTGTTTGTATGATGACACTGTAACAAATCCTTTCATTATTCCTCCATTATATGCTATATTATATATTTTATATGCTAGAGTGCTCGTTTACCACTAGTGCCTGTGATATTAGCTGTCAAACAGGAATGAAGCTTGTATGGGAACATACCCTGTCACCTCCTGGTATGTGTGTTGAAGGAACTGAGCATCTCAATCACCTGAATACAAGTTCACCACAATGCTTGATTAGTAATGTCAGGTTGTTAGCCAGTTACTTTGAACCCAGCCACTAGTCAAATCAATAAATGGAAATAATGTATTTATTTGTAACATGTAAAATGAGCCATATGATACAAAAAAAATCTGAAAGACAATTGAAGAAATACTGGAAAAAAAATCAGCCCTACTTTTACCACTTATCTCCTTAAGTTTTATTTATATCATTCTCTTTACTCCTTTTGTCAAGCTGACTTACACAGCATCCAAACACTTGATCACGTATTCTGTCTTATTGCCCACCTAGGCTGCATTAAATAGAGAAGGGCAGCTCCTGGAGCAACACTTTGGTTTTTATAGCTAATGATCTTTTGGGACTCCTCCAGGAAGTCTAGATTTCTATTTTTTCCACCCTCTAAAGTTATTTATTTCCTTATTATTCAGGTAATAGTCTGGAAACTTATCTCAACTGAAATAAGCACTCTTTTCACTGCTTGGGTGGTGCAAACATCATTTTGCTAGACAAGTTATCATCTTATGAATCTGACTGATCATTTATTATTTGCCTCAAAGGGCAGCAGTACCCTTCCCACATCCCCTAAAGAGTCATGATGAAGTGTCACACTCAGCTTTAGATTATATATCAACTGTTACATGAATAGACATACCTGAGATGAACATTTACATGAATTAATGCATATAGCTCACTCTTCACTGAAACTAGACATAACAGCAATCAACAACTTTCTGAGGCAACTACAAGTTTTAAGTGTTTTAGCTTCAGGGACCTTTCTTCTAGGCACTGTAACACCTATAAGCCATGGTCATGAGGAGGGTGCTGTGCGAGTTGCTATAAACAACATCAGCAAAGAAGGAAAAAAAAAAAAAGGAAATTAGTATTTCCTTGGATACAGACAGAAAGGCATGCTTAATGAAACAGTACTATAGCTCTTCAGCCTAGGAGAGGAAGTGTTCCAGTTAATCATAACCTACTGGCATTTTTGATATCTTATAGAAAAGAGTTTTAGGGAGTACCATGAGGTGGTTTGGTTTTGTTGGTTTTGGTTTGGGGTTTTTTTTTTGTTTTTTTTACACAAAACAAGGGACAGCAAAGTAGAAAAGTAGCAAGGTAGAAAGCCTGAAAGTGGTCTGTTAAAAAATTGAAAGTGGGGATGAAGGCAAGTATATGTTGTGACGAGGAGAAGAAACCAATACTTCTATATTAAATCAATTATGACAGACTTTGCAAGCTAAGCAGAGAAAGGGAGCTAGTAGAAGGATACAGAAAGAGCTGAAATGGTCAAAGTAGCAAAACATTAAAAAGATCTTTGTAGTATATGAGTGGGACAAGATTGTATTTTTCAAGAGGCCAGGAAAAAGGGTATTGCTGTAATTAAGATGAAAAATGTTGAACATCTGAATGGAGGTATTGCCTGTTTAAACTGAAAGGAAAGGCCATACCTTGAAAATGTTATGCAGAAAACATAGCCTAGATATTCTAGACAGACAGCATTGTGTTGTTATAATTGAAAAGGGAGGTAGTGGGGAAAAGAGGTGAGCTTGAGTGGCAGAGAGAAGTATAAATGGATTAAAAGTGTTAGTTTATTTACACCAGGGCAGATACAGCCCAGTGAAGATGGGGAAAAAAGTGTATAGTTGTAACAGCACCACACAAGAAAGAGCACTGTGCATGGAGAAGGCTTTTCGTTTCTAGGCTGCCTCTCCTTAATTAAATTTACACGTGATAACAACAGGTACATTAAAATGTGTTTTTGGCATTACATAAACTAATGATGTGGTCAGACTTATAGGTTAACCAGAAATACTATATAAAAATATAATAGAAAAATATTAATGTATCTATAGGAGAGAGAGGGATATGTCTTCTCTGTCACCTGCAGGTTGAATACTGGCCAATTGTCCCCTAGAGTAAAAAAGCTGTTTAATTTTTACTGAGATTTCAGGTAAGTATACATATATTCTGCAATCCTAATTTGAGGTCATGCTTTCCAAAATAACAAAAATTGCTTAAACTGGAGAAGATTTTCCCCTCTTTTCTTTGCCTGTAAAAGTTGTATTATGTTAATTATTTGGAGCACCAGCACCTACCTAGTAAGTGGTGACATGGTTTTTGCTTGTCTTAATGACATTCTGAAGAAATAAGGACCAAGCTTAATGATAAGAATGCTTAGGAATACTACAGCTGTCATTCAGGACTTAAGTCAGTAAAGTCACAGTTTCCCCAGCACTCATCCATCAAACATAACCTGCTGGAAGTGATTCTGGAATTAAAGTACTTGAAAGACTAATAAAAAAAAAAAAAAAAAAAAGAGAGAGAACATTATCTGGTTACAAGTGAACACTGTGTCACTCTTAGAAGAACACAACAATTCAGGAATATTATATACATAAGAGACATAACTCAGAGGGAAGTAAGCATTAGGGACTGGCTGACTGAAATATGAGAGAAACGACATGCCTCATTTTTATTTAAAAATTTTTAAATAGACTTTTTCATAGCGATCATGTTAATAATACTAAAACCAGAGTTTGGTAGAATTATATTGCTGATCTTTGCATAAACAGATGAGTTATTCAACATCATTTTCCCCATATATTTCAATCAGTGTTAGCTCTCTGTCTCAGAATATTAGTCACACCAGTTCATGGGTAATTATTAATATTTCCCCAATCTGTACAGTTACATTGGGGGCGGGCTGGGGGTGGGGGTATGTTTGGTTTGAGGTTGGGTATTTTTTTTTTGTTTTGGGTTTTTTTTAGTGTGGTACCTGTAGAAAATGCTGGACTCAAGTGAAATGGTTTCCATTATTTGTCTTTGAGAAACCTGCTATTTTGGCATTGATCTCTCGTGTTTAATAAAGAAATTTTTTTTTGTAGGGCCTAACAAGAAGATATTTTGGAAATGTCAGGACACATTTGAAAAGGACAGCCAGATTGGTTCCTGCTAAAATGGTGAGAATACTCCGAGAAACACTCAGATTAACTTTTCCCTAAGAAAACTTGTTTGAATTTGTTCTAAGACAAAACTTGCAATTTTCTGGTTCAGCACCCACTTGTAAGGTAAATCCTACATTTTCAGAGTTTGCAAATGATTAGTTAACTTGTTATATAAAGACATTTTTGTGTATTTGCAGTTTTTCTTTAAATTACTGTAAGCACTCAAGATACAACTGCTCAACCTGCTCTGCCATCAGTTGTCGCCCACAGAACCTTATTTTAGACATAAGCACAGATAACAGAAGGAATAATATTAAATCTCAATGGGCTTTATACAACTGTAATTCCTTCCAAGGCACATATGAAGTCATATGTTATAGGAGCCAACTCAAGCAGTTTGGTCGTAAGAATTCTGACTTGAAAGGATGAAATGATAGGCTTTATAATCTTAAAGGATTTTCTTTTTGTATCATAGGGATTGTAAGATTTTAGTCATTTCCTTCCCTTTGCCCCACATCAGGAAATTTCAGCGCTCATTAGAAAACTGAAAAATATTATGCAGGTGTTTGGAAAAAGAATGAAAGGCAGGGCAGGAAAAAACACAGTATTATACCAAAGACATTATAGCATCAGCAAGGCAAAGTACTTTTCATCAAGTCCAGAGTTACAGCAGTTGCCTTTATAATCTGAACCCTGAGATAGCTTTTTGGAGGTGTGAATAAAAGCTTCTAAAATATAGATTAGCAGAACCTACTCATCATCCCCTTAAGTATGTGGTAGACCTTTCTAACTAGATGTAAAAGATATATTCCTTGTATTAAATGTCACAGTAGCTAAACAAGCTAATGCAACTGAATAACAAAGAATAAAAGTAAATGTCAGGGGATACTGTAAAGCTGCTATTTATTTTTTCCCTGGGCCTCTGTAATGTCATAATTGTAAAAGTAAACTTGAGAAGGTTAGTTGATAGAAACCCTAAGGAGAAATAAGTGCTCTTACAATATTCTTTGGTGTGTATGGATTATATAGAACATAGTATTGTCCCTTGGCTTAAAATAACCTGAAATAACCTAGTAACCATTAGAATACTGAAAATCATGACAGGATTTTGGTTGTATTTTTCCTCCTTAAAAGTTTGATATTTAATATTAATAGGAAAGAGTATACTTGGTGAGACATTGACATTTATGGCAATGTTCTGTATCAGGGGTGACTTTGGCTAGAAAACGTCTGCAGTGGACCTTTCATAAGTTGTTCAGAAGGGTAATCTTCCCAATACCCTTCTAAAACAACTGTTACTCTTCTGCTCATACTGTGAATGTTAATTAATATTTGACAAGGACATGTATTTACAACTAATGTTGAGGCCAGTTGATTATGAGAAGTATATTTCTTCAACATAGTACATAGTTTTCTTATCATTGGGTAGTGTACCGCATGTTAACAACAGCCTGAAGAAGGATATACATGTTTTCTTAGGGCTACTTTTTAGTACTGAAAAATTTGGTAACAATTTGGGAAAGGCAAGAGGTTTAAAATTATGTTCAAAAGTAACCTAGTTGGGCTTAAATATGAATTTGTAGATTTCAAGGTTTAATCTTTTAGAAGAAGCAATTGCTTGAAAGACATTTCACCTTAAATGTTGATTAACTTTTACTTCATGTTTTGAGTTGTCTGTAATTAATTAATGGTTGACATAGTGACCACTAACTTTCACTGGATTGATATTTAAAATCCATATGTTTCACTGCTAGTAGAGATCATGAATCATTGGCTAACATTAAAAAGACTGTATATGTACTGCATCCTCAAAATACTGAATGCAACTACATAGCTTTGTGGAACAGACACAATGTCAGATGTATCTGCAAGTTCTCAGCCAGGAGTCTGTGGATACCTGAAGAACTGGACTGTAGGAACATGACAAAGGAGAGTACAGACTGACTTCTATGTTTGGGGCTGCCACTTCTTTTTAAGGTGGAAAGGAAGAAAGAGGAAGATCAAGACATTTGTGATACTAGTTTTAAGATGTGGTTATTATGTTTGTGTTTATTTTAATTCGACAGATTTATGAATCTTTTATCACAACTCTGATTTCTGTAAGGTTGCAGAGCATGTGCCTATATAGCATTTGTGTTTTGTTTCTTAATAGAATGCATTCAGTGGGGGCCTGGCTACTTTGACTATGAAGGGAAGAAATTGGAGAAAATGCTATTCCAGGTGTAAACACCTATTTTTCATTTTAGCAGACCCAAAGATTTATTTGTAAGAAATATGATGGATTGTGAAAAATAACATTTATTCCTCCTAGGCAGACATACTGTAGTTTTACATGCTTTGCCCTGTTTTGTACTACCATGCATAATTCCACTGAACAGTTTTCTTGTCCAATTTTTGAAATGTTAATAATTATGTTTTAATATACGTGCTTTAAATTGTTTATTTAGGTTTTCACATCGTGTCATATCACTAATGCTATATGACATGTTGGAGTTCACTGCAAAAGTATGAGGAGACATGTTTTTATGTTAAAGATTTGAAGGTAGTGAAGCTAGTAATTAGCTGTCAACATTATGATAGACTATAATGGAAACTCAGTTGCCCTTTCTGAGGCAGATCTATTGTAAAGTTCATACTGAACTGATGTTTCTATTTGTCTTCACGGACATTACTAGCTGTATTGGCATTAGCAAATATGTTGCAGATCTGCCAGTCATTGTTCCAATATGAAAAAAAGTAAGGAATTACTAATGGTCTGCAGGTCACCTGCAGTGTAATTATTATCCACAAATTTTCCGGTCGTAAACTTCCTTCTTCTTAAAGAATGACAGATATAATTAAAATAAAGTTAAAAAGATATAATGGCTATAACATACTGATTTATCCCCATGCTAGAAAAAAAAAATAGATGACTCAGAGCTGCTTGGACAAAGAAATTATTTCATCACTGGTGAGAGACTTTGAATTTTCACTGGCAAGTGTTAAGCAGAAATCAGTATTTTCACTGCAGCTTTAAAAGATATTAAGCAAATTTAGCAATTGGATTGCTACTTGTCAGTTTGCTGTAACTGTACCAGAAGTACAAATTAAAATCATTTGGGTAAGATATATAATACATCTTAACAGCAGTTCTAAAGTCATTTTAGAGGACTGATCTGGATTATGGATGGATAGAATAAGACATTTCTTTTTGTGCAAGCCTATATGAAATATATACGGTTTAATATTTTGAATCCAACAAGTCACTTAGGCACATGAATAACTTCAACTACATCTACGATCATATTGATTTCACAAATTAATGTGTTTCATTCAATTGGCTTATCCAGGTGACCATCTCCTGTGGAATCAAAATTTTAAAGTTGAAATGACCTAGAAATACGTGGCTTTAAGGAAATTGATATTTATTTATTAATAATGTGGCAATAGCAGATCTAATTTATTGCAATTTATTTCTTATTTTCTATAGATTATGGATTTAACATATTATTTGAGTTTTCCTTCTATTGGAAAATCTTAGATTAGTGAAAAACAATGGCGAATAAAGCAGGTGGTAAGATGAAGGTGATCATTGGCCTATACTACAATACTATAGGTTTCATTTATTTCTGGTTTATAAAGGTTTAATATATGATGTATGGAGGTTTAAGTAGTAGACACACAAATAGAATGAAGCTACATATTGCATATATGCATGTAATTAAAAGCCATGACTCATGAGAAATCCATTTACCTTCTGTATTCTATTACACTAAATAACATTTACCAATCCTTATTTAACCTTTTATGAACTGTGTGCACCTTAAAATAGGTAAAATACATGGAACATAGCCCTGTAAATGAGATAAGCTTTTTGCATCATAACTACATAATGTTTAAATTTCTCTTTACTTGGTTTGTGGGTTTTATGATCATGTTAATTCATACTCATGCTGTTCTATCACATATGACTTCACACTAGCCATGAAGAAAGACAAATTCTGCTTTAGTCAGTCAGAGAGAGATGAGTAAAACTGCACAATCTCAGCCTATGTTTATATGCCTCAACAGAATTATACTGCTATTAAAACACCGTGGAGTTCTGATTTGTGTACACAGGCCAGTTTTATTGACAATTAAGTGTAAGGGAACTTCATTACCTTTTAATCTTTTACAAACTGCTACTAGGGTAACTATAAAATGAAGGCCAAGATATTTTAAAAAGGAATAGTAATGTATAACAGTCCTTGAACTATCTTTTTGTCCTGTACTCAAATTCATGTGCATGTTGACATGTATATATGTAGACACACATGCAATGTTTTTATGATTTTCTCTTTTGGGAGTTGTCCATCATTTATGGCATTTATTGAGAATCATCACAGCAGCTGACCACAACTGCCACAATATCTTTATACAATTCTACAGAATTTATGGAATTTATCTGATTCTGAAATTGCACAATCTTTACAGTGCCATAAGCCTTTGATTCAAATATGGTCATACCTAAATAACACTGACACAATGAAAAAAAAAACCAAGGACAGCATATCAGGGTATGAATTAAAATTAAGAAAGTTATATTGTGCTTAGCAGAAAAAAATTTCCTGTTTCAGATGATAGATTGAAATGATAGAGAATTACATTCTCTAAATTACTATAGTGGTCACATATTACTAATGTTATCTATTTCAAAGATAGCCTTAATTTATGAATCCTTTTATTTTTAAAGATAAAAATAACTTCTTTTCTTTTCTTTTCTTTTCTTTTCTTTTCTTTTCTTTTCTTTTCTTTTCTTTTCTTTTCTTTTCTTTTCTTTTCTTTTCTTTTCTTTGCTTTTCTTTTCTTTTCTTTTCTTTTCTTTGCTTTGCTTTGCTTTGCTTTGCTTTGCTTTGCTTTGCTTTGCTTTTCTGTTCTGTTCTGTTCTGTTCTTTTCTGTGTATAAGTCAGTGTTAGATGCTTTCAGACTGGGAATATTACTTTCCTCACTGCATTCACTTTTGTCCTTGTATACCCTTCAAGTTCCAGACAGATAGATTATTGCTTCCATCAGAAAAAGGATTTGATTAATCACCAGATCGTATGTTTTATTCAAAACCAGTGCCCTCCATACTTCATCCAGAGTAAATTAATGAAAAATTCAAATAATTTGTGTAGAATAGTTTATTAACTGCTTTTTATAGTTTTGTTTGCAGCTTCAGAATAAAAACTAAAAATCAGGAAAGAAAGGAATTAAATTTAGGGTCTTGAGTTTTGAAGAGTGGGTTGAAAGGAAGTTACTACTACAGGCTTGGGGCAGAGTGGCTGGAAAGCTGCCCAGCAAAAAAAGGACTTGGGGGTGGTGGTTGATGGGGGCTGAACATGAGCCAGCAGTGTGCCCAGGTGGCCAAGGCGGCCAACAGCATCCTGGCTTGTATCTGAAACAGTGTGGCCAGCAGGACAAAGTCAGTGCTCATCCCCCTGCACTGGGCCCTGGTGAGGCTGCACCTCAAATGCTGTGTTCAGGTTTGGGCCCCTCACTACAAGAGGGATGCTGAGGTGCTGGAGAGTGTCCAGAGAAGGGCAACAAAGATGCTGAAGGGTCTGGATTATGAGTCTTATGAGGATGGGCTCAGGGAACATGGGTTGTTTAGTCTGGAGAGCAGGCGGCTCATGGGGGACCTTATTGCTCTCTACAACTACCTGAAAAGAGGCTGCAGGCAGGTGGGGGTCGGTCTCTTCTCCCAAGTAACAAGCGACAGGACAAAAGGAAATGGCTTCAAGTTATGCCAGGGGAGGTTAGATTGGATACTAGGGAAAATTTCCTCACTGAAAGGGTGGTGAAGCATTGGAAGAGGCTGCCCAGGGATATGGTGGAGTCACCACCCATGGAGGTATTTAAAAAATGCATAGATGTCATGCTCAGGGATGTGGTTTAGTGATGGACTTTGCAGTCCTGAGTTAATGGTTGGACTTGTTGATCTCAAAGGTCTTTTCCAATCTAAATAATTCTGTGATTCTATGATTAAATTTCATCAGATTCTCTTAGAGAATTAACTGACTATATAAATTAGTCTTCACTAGCAAAGCACTTGGGGATTTGAAACACCCCTAACTTGATTTTCCCATCTTCCACACAATTGTGTCTTTAACTGAACAATCTGTCTTTTGGGGTGCAAGGATGACACAGTAACATGGTACTAAGTTACATGAAAGCTGGACAGGGACTTTTTACCAGGGCATGTAGTTATAGGAGAATGGGTAATGCCTTTAAACTGAAAAAGAGTAGATTTAGATTAGGTATTAAGAAGAAATTCTTTACTATGAGGGTGGTAAGACACTGGAAGAGGTCCAGAGAAGTTGTAAATGCCCTGGTGGTGCTCAAGGCCAGGCTGGATGGGGCTTTGAACAGTCTGGTCTAGTAGAAAGTGTCCCTGCCCATGGCAGGGGGGTTGGCACTAGATGATCCTTAAGGTCCTTTCCAACCCAAACAATTCTATGATTCTACGATTGAGTCTATGATATTGGCAGAGCAAGCACTGAGATTTCATGTCTCAGTGTTATGGATTTTCTTTTTTATAAGTGAAAAGTATGAATTTGGAGTCCTTGGAAGGTTAGATGATGATCATTGGGAGAAATATGGCATAAGGCAAAAATAGTCCTTTGTAGCTACCTGTTAATGCTCAGTTTATGTACTGTACTCACCCTTTAATACAGCCACGCCAAGTGAAGTCACCTACCACGGAGAAAAACTAAATATTACAGTGAATATCTCAGTCAAAAACAATTACTTTTAAATATTAGCAATGCCTTTAAGCCTAATTTGTCATATTTTTCCCCTTTGTAAATTGAGATAGATATTCAGTCTGTCCATGTTTAACTTAGGTGTACTCTGAAGTTGAACAATTCAATTTTATTGTGACACCTGAAACAGCCAGCAGCCTGTCTAAACAGAAGCAAAAGGAAAATAGGGTTAATGGTGTCCTTACTACTAACTTTGAAACTGCACACATCCAACACAGTGAACACAGAACCTCTGGGTAGGAGAAACTTGAGGCTATGTCTTACTGAGCAAAAGGTATTTGATGAGCTCTGAGGAAGTAAAATAAGCCATTGCTTTTAAGATGTTCAAAGTTGAGATCAACCACAATTTGCTAAGGTGTGTATTTGCTAAGCACTCAGGAGATCAGGCCAGCAAAACAAGTTGAACCACCCAAAACTACCAACCTCTTCAAAATTGTATTAATGAAGTATTTTCTTGAGGGCAACTACAATTTACTATAGAAAAAAAAAAAAAAAAAAAGGTTATTCTTGCACCATGACTGAGACTGAGTGTTTGAAAAGTAGTAGATTAAGTATTAGTCATCACAGATGGATGATTTTGAACAAAAGAGCTTCATTGGTCTACATCACAGTTTTGTCTTTTAATTAAGGATTAACTGTTTCTGTATAAAACATTGACATTCATGAGTTAAAGCACTTATGTGAAAAACTAGGTATTCCTTAGAAATCAATGTTTAGCTTTTGTTGACTTCCCAAATACTGCCTACCTAAGTTGGAATTTATCCATCCATTTTCCTACATCTGTTGGATTGAAACTCTTTCCTTGATTGGAACATTGATTGATCAATAAGAATTTGTAGCAAACTTTTTCCTCATATTACACAATTGTCTTAAGGCTGAGAAGAAAAAAAAAAAAGTCACTGAAACTAGGTATGGATCTCCCCACCAGGAGATACAGAAAGAAGGAATTGTTTGATATTATAAGCCAGAACAGCTGGAAAGACACCTTGGTGGGGAAGTATGATAAGACAGGCATATCAAAAAAACTGATTTCTGGTTTGGGCTTAAAAGATAGGGCCTAGGGGAAGGAGAAGGATACAGAAAAGAGAAGGGAGAAGCTATCTCTGGGTGTGCTGACAAAAGAGGCTCAGGATATGGATTGATTTCAGGATACAGGTGGGTTTCTTTACATTTTAATGTAAATACATATTATCTGTTATTAATTATGAAAATTGAATTTATAATTTTTACACAAGTGATTTTTAGTGTTTCTGCATTTTCTGCACCATTTTAAAGACTACTTGAATATGTGTATTTTCACAAAGCTAAAAGAAAGAACTTCCCATGTCCTGAGAAAAGGTGAAAACAAAAGATCTATTTTAATATTATAGCAGTTTATCAAGGTGAGGGGAATAAAAGAAGACTTATTTGAAAATAGCAGGATAAAAAGATGATGCCCAAATTGAGAAAAATTAGGACCCATTTTTCACACCATTTGTAGAAGCATAGTAGAAAACGAAAATCTATGGAACTAAAATTCAGTTCAGGTGGCTAATATTCCTTGGTTAAGGTGTTCTCAAAATATGTTTTTAAAATAGCACATGTTATGTACCAATCTGTAATTATCACTATATCTGTGCTTAAAATGAAAGTTCTGTTTGTAAAGAACATAAAATTGTGCCTGTGTCCAAATTGAAAAAAAAAAAATATATATGCTTTAAAAATACAAATACTTGAGGTCTGTAAATTTTGGGGTTTGCATTATCATATTGAAAGATATGCAGAGTTTTAAAAAAACAATTTCAAAAGTAATTTTAAACTTAAAAAACTCCTGAAATTTTATATTTGGTAAATGTCCAAAAGTGATGTTTCCCCACTGTCATGATTTGGAGTCCTATTTGAAAACAAAATATCAGAGAAAATGCCCTAATTTCACCAAAGAGTTTCATTGTAATACAATCTAGTAATGCCAGATACCATGGAAATGTTTAGTTATTGCCGTTTATTCACTGTTGTGTTGCTATAAATGTTCTTAAGCATTTCCAAAAACAGATGAACAGGAATCTCTGTGACAATTTCGTTTTGTGTAACAGCAAACAGAATGGAAGTCTTTAGGGAACCAACACCAAGATGAAGAGTTATACCTAAATTGGCTGTCATTCTTGGGGAAGACACAAGGCATGCAGAAGCCAGTGTTACAGTATTTCTAGAGAGAGCTTGTGCACGTCATCCAGCAGTTCGGCTCCCTACTCTGAAATGGCCCTTCTACCCTTTGGGGAAGTCATTCTTCTTTTATGTCAGTACATATTAGTAAGACAGAAACAAAAAACAATAATAGAAATGAACATAGCACTGACCAATTAATAACTCAAGGGTAAAATTGTAATGTGACGTAAATTCATTCCATCAGTTCTGCCAAATCATTTCTATCTCGATTGCTACAAATAATATGACTGTAAGTCTCATTATTATTAAGAGGCAGAATGAGCAGCCAGAGGCATAGTCTGTTAATACTAGGTACCAGGGTACCAGAGAAATAGCAATTCTCTCTAAAGCTTGTTATAATTACTCCCCCAATGAGCCAGACCACAGAAAGCAGTTAGAAGAGATTTCCTTCAGAATGTGCAAGATATGCTTTTATGCAAGGATTTCAACACTTTTCTCTAAAAACAACAACAAAAAAAAGCCTTTAAAATTAAATATTTACTGATTACTCTCCATAAAGGAAATAGTAAATTGTCCTATTTCTTTTATTCCTAGGATGTTGATTTCCCCTGAAATTTTACACCCCAAAATAGCAGTAAATTCTGTCCACCTCCGGATTTAACTGTCTTTTCTCAAGTGCTTTGAAACTGTGTCTTGTGTTTGATGCCATAGTAAATGAAGGGTTGTTGAGCTTTTGGCTGTATTGTGGTTTTGGTGTGGTGGGGTGTATGTGTGTGTTCAGTTACTTGTTTTTCTATAAAGAAAAGTTCTAATTCATCTGAAAGAAAAGAATGGATTTCCAAATACATATGCTTTTACTCTTACTTAGGTGAGTTTGCATCTTCAACCTTTATAAAATCACTTAACTACAAAAGTTGAAGGCAAGGAGAGATAATGTTACTCTCACTGAATTAACAATAAGGTTGTATTTGGCTTCAATAATGCAAAATTAGATCTGTATTTATCCAGCTGATTGGCTGAAAACCTACTAGCTACCTATCACACAGATAATAAATGAGATGGAGAGTAAACTTTTCTTCTATCTGTTGGCAAACTACAGAAAAATTCTATTACAACAAGTCTTCTCTGTCCTATGTACTTTTGTGTTCATACAGCTGAGCAAAAGCACCTATTCTACCTCACTGGGCCCTTCATACCAAATGACAAGTCACTGTGATTAATAGTGAGAAATGAAGAAACATTATTGTTATTTAGATTTCTTTTTTTTTTAAAAAAAAACCAAACACATTTCAGATCAGTAGAAATTAATAAAGTTTACTTCTTTGATCATGAGTGCTTTTACAGTTCTTTGAATTTAAACAAGATGTTAAAAAGATTATAACAACAACAAACTAATAATAATAACCACCACCACCAAACCCATCATTTAGAAAATGCTAAAATTACTATTTAAACCAAAAAGTCAAATCAACACATGCATGGCAATCATTTCAATGCTGCCTAATCTTGAGCACTGTGTTGAAAACTTTGCCCTGCTGTATTCTGAGACCCCTAACACAAATAACGTGCCTGTAACTATCATTATGCCTTTACCCAAATGCTTACACTCTTTCACTTTGACTAGGTTTCGTAGATTAATGTTCAAATTCCCACCAGTTTCATAGTTTCTAGTTTGGTATTCATATTCTCACCCGTTAATGAAAAGGTCAAAAAGAGGCATCTTAGAGAATCTAAAAGACAGAAGTTTAGCATTTTCTACAAGTCTAAAAGAAAAAAAAAAATAAAAAAATCAAGGGCTTAGTCTTTGTCTTCTCTTGGCCTTTGTCTGCAAAGTGTAGAAAGGGCTTTGTGGGACACACTTCTCCCTGTTGCAAGTCTGCTCTTCCAGGGGAAGCTGCATATAATTTATCCATGTTACACAGGCAGGACAAAAAAAAGTAGACTCTTAGCAGTTGTGGATCATTTTGGCCTCAAGTAGTTTTGAAGAATTCTGTCTGTGTACAATCTGAATGAATTCTAAATAAGCCAGCTTGTTACTGTGTTTCTGCTGAGCATTCTGTGTCAGATAGGAAGAACCATTTGGAGACCAACAATTTTTTGTGTCATATATTTCTTTATACAATATCACACAGTTTTCTTTATGGAAAGATTATAAAATGCAGCCCTGAAACCTCTTCTCTATGGAAGTTAAGGTGGGCTGTCTTCATAATTTTTTGTTTTTTGTTCTCAAGTAGCATTTCACAAAACTTCCCAAAATTAAATGATGTTTCTAAACAAGTAATTCTAATCAGCTAATTGTGAAGGGTCCCTATGGTATTGGGTTTGTCCTTTGGGAAATATACTTTCTTGTAATAAACCCCACATTTTTATAATCAAAGATAATGGCACATAAATTCATAAAACTACACATAATGAGAAGGAAAATGTTCTTCTGAATGAAAATTATTACCAGGGGTTTTTTTTTTTTTACTTCTATTGGGTTTTATCCTTTCATTTTTCCAGACTTTTCCACACGTCTGTATGTCATTAAGATAATATCAAGAATATGAGTCTGGTGGCAATGAAGAACCATCTTCACAACAGAGGCAAGATTTGCCCAAACGGATTATTATGTGTAGTAGTTTCCATCTGTGCAAGGTAGAATCTTCTAATTCCACTTGAATCCAGAGCTGAAAGTACTGTGTCTACACAGCGAGGCAGACGTGCAAGATACTTCCCATGCAAAACCTTGCAGCTTGTCCCCCTGTTGATTTGCTGGCTGGATGTCAGCATCAATACCAGTTAACACATACAATCCACTACCCTCATTTCCAGGAAGGGAAATATTTGTGTACATTTTGACACTGTTCCCAGGCCTGAAAGAACATTTTAAGCAACTTACACAAAACTTAGATGAATCATGACAGAAACCATCTTCATGTAAATATATTTTGATTGTTCTTTCCATAGCTTTGACTTGGCCATCCTGCTACACTCCAGCCCTACCTTCCTCAAGCTGCAGTTCTGGTATAGTAATTTTTTTATTATTATTTTGGGTTTTTTTCCAAAATAAGTAAAGAAACTCACACCTTCCACTTTTTACTCCCAAGCTTTTACTTCTGATTCCTTCATTTCCCTCATTTTGATGCTGTGTCTGGGTTTCCACTGCATATACTTCCAGCCTGCTATCTCCTTGTTTGGAACCATGCTGATTTTTCTCATGGCAATGATTCTTTCATGTGTACAGTGGAAATTAATGAGCTCTCCCAGTACATACTGGTCTTCTGTGAAATCTTTGTAGAGTAGGAAGAAACTGGTTTTACTTAAAACTCCAGCCACATGTAGAGTGGGGATCTTCTGAAGACATAATACAAACATTACGTACGTGTCTTTTTTTTGTTTGTTTTACCATTTGTAAACTTGGAAACTGTTATAAAGCATTATCTTTTAAAAGTGTCATTTCTATGCAAGCAGTTCTGTACAATATTTTCTTCTCTGTCACTATCTGAGGCTGACAGAATACATACCTCTGTTCCTTGCCAAAGGAACTGAAGTTTTTTTTTCCTTCTAGAACGGTTTTTTTTCTTTGATTTCACCATGATCTTCCTTATCTTCTCCTAGCTGTTGTTTTTTCTGGCTTACTTGGGTATAACTGCTACTTATCCTTGTCTGAAATCTTTTACTGGTTAACTTCCCTCAGTTCCTGTTTCCTTGCTTTATTCCTGGTTTACTCTTGTTTTGCTGCTGTTTCCTGACTCTTAGCTTTTCTAGCAGTTGCTTTTCTGGCTTATTTTTGTCTCACTGCTATCAGTGACTTCTGTTAAAAGTCTCCTACTGTTCAACTTTCTTTCTCAAGCGGTTGTTTCTGGGTTTGTTTTTTTCTGCTTCTTGAATTTGCTGTTAAAAGTCTCCCGCGGTTTGTCTTTGAGTGTTGCTTCTATAGACCATTCTCTTTCCCCAGTCACTCAGTACATTCTCTGGACCAAATTCAGGGGTGAATTCAGAGGGCTTCCCTATAACCAGGTTGATCTGAGTATGAGGAAGAGAGAGATCTGGTTCAGTCCTTAAATGTTTTCTAGCAACTGTATTTTAAAATAGAATAGAAATGTCTTCAAATTAGTTCCCTGCAATGGAAAGTGGTCTTGGACTTTTAGGTTGAGTATAGAAGAGGATTTTTCATTGATAGACTTTTCATAATAAAGTAGCATGCTTACTCTTTGTAAAATATCTTAGAAATATGCGAATTTTCAAGATAGGAATCCAAATATTTCAGAATTTCAAATAACAGCTGATGGTTTTTTTCTGAGATTTAAAATAATTTTGGATTTTCACTGATACTTAACAGAACAGCAATGCAGGGTTCAAACGTGCACTCATCACTTTACCAGAGCATTGGAAAGAGGCAGTGAGAGTGGGATTTTCTTAACTACTGGTGCTATTCCATCTTTGGTAACTTACTTGGCCAAAGACAGCAGCAGTATTCAACAGCCAATATTCAAGGCACTCACTTGGAAAGCGGAAGGTAGTAGTTCAAGTCTTTGCTCCAATAAAAATTTAATTATTGATATGAAGTGAAACAGTTCCAGCTGGAAATGCTGAGAAATATTCATCTCAGAATACCTTGTAACCTACTACGTTATGAAGTACAGCTGGAAATTCATCTGAGTTTCCACATCTGAAGAGATTACCAATTTTGTTATTCTGAATTAGGACTTATTGCTGCCATTTATTTTGCAAAATATTTCAAAAGGTTCTGATTTAATCCCAGCATGTAGTGGGACATGAAAAATACCCAAATTTTTATAGAATATTTCATACCCATTCCAGCGGCTGCATCACAGATTCTAGTCTCTTTTTGACCTAGCTGGTTTACAGTTAGCTTGTGATATGGCTTGTAGGATACTCATTTTTCAATGAATAGTTGACTAGTTTGATACTCTACTAAATTAAAGACCAGTTGAAATCTCTTATATTCCAAGGACCTTTATGAATCTTTAATGAAAGGAAGTGCTTTATGTCCCAGCTAGCATTTATATTTCTTGCATCTTTCCAGTATGAATGACACTCTCTTGCTTAGTATATTATGAAATACTTATTCCAAAAAAGATGCCGAAACTTATCTGGATTACAGTTACATACATTATAAAGTAGTTGTAGAAGCTGCCAAACATTTCTGAAAATCTTTAACATAACTATGATTATAATAATAAAAAAATGGCAAAGTTATTGAGTGCTTTTAAAAGAAGTAATACAATAAAAGACAATTCTCCTTATATATAGTTTTCATTATAAATGTAGTCTCTCTGCAGCCCTAAAATAATTTGATGTCATCACTAGAACTTCACTAACGTCATAATTTGCAGTTTTGCTGGGAATTTACAGACTTCAGCAAAATGTTGCAAGATGATCCTATTCATTCATACAGACTTTTTTAGGTCATTCCAGTCTTGTTTACTACAACTGTAAGTAGAACAGACTTAACTAAGTGAAATAGTGCCTACTGTTCACTTTCTGTGCAATACCAGGCACTTTCCAAATTTTAACTTAAGCTGGCAGAGTAGAACTCATCACCCTCATCCCATTCCAGTTTATGAGACCAATCTTCTACAGAACCACTTTATGTAAAAATACTATGTCGACCTTTGTCGCAGCACTCTCCAAACTACCAGCTGCAACAAAGTCTTTTACCATCACATACCAGCATACTCTTCATGCCAGTCCCTCTGCTACCTCCTAGCCTCTCCTCATCCAGGGCACATTCACACTCCCTTTCTTCTCTCTGTTTCTTCCTCCCCTCTCTTTCTTAGCTGCTCTCTCTTCGTTGGCTGCCCAACCACTTCACAGAATAGTCACAGCTGCACCTTATCTACATCAGCCAACCCGCTGACCCTGAAGCCAGCCCACAGCTGTATATTATCAATGCTAATTAACCCAGCCTCATCCCTCTACAGACCGTTGCCTTTTTCATCATGGCATAATATTTTACAACAATTAATGGAAACCTTAAACATCCTAATGTTCCAAGAGGTGCATGGCTGTAAACTCACAGTTTAGGCCAGGGGTCCTCAAACTACAGCCCATGGGCCAAATACAACCTCCCAGGGTCCTCAATGCGGCCCCTGGTATTTACAGACACCACCACCCCCCCACCCCCCCCCGCCCCCCCCCACCCCCAGCTGGGGGTTGGGTGGGGAAGCCAAGCAGCCACAGATGACTGCCTGCCACTTCATCTGCGCGCTGGCCCCCTGTTTAAAAATTTTGAGGACCCCTGATTTAGGTAATGGAACATTAAGAGGGATTTTACATATAGATAAATAATTAGCAGATATTAGTCTTGCCCTGCTTTTCCTTGAAGTAACACACAAAGGGAAGTGGGGAAGGGGAAGTGATATAAAGAAAATTGTGTACTTCTTATATAGTTGTATTACCTTCATAATAGCATACTAGTAACCAGATCTTTGATGAACTGAGTAAGGAGTGAGAAGTTGAGAGTAGATGCTGAATGTGTTTATACCTACATTTTGGTATTCCATGATGCAGAGAGATCCAAAATTTTATTTCAATTAAGAAGATAAACAGGGAGGATGAAGAAAGAAAGAAGAGAAAGATAATCTGGTTGCGGGAGGCATTATAGTAGAAAACAACAAAAGGAAATACAAGAAAACCAAAGCAATTTTTATATTAATCTGCCTTTATGTTTATGTCTAAATGACTTCTTGCATTATTTTTCTTCGAAAAAACACTGTATTTTAAATAAACATAATAAAAACTCTTTCCTGTTGGGGAAGGCAGTATAGGACAGGCCAATATACACTTGGATCCTTCCAACTCCCTAACATAAAATGTTCAAATGTTACAACCATTTTCCTATGTCTGGTATATTTCTGAAAAACAGGGTGAAGAAGGTTTAACAGGCATGTATTCTGAACCATGTTATTTCTTTACGAATCTGTGTCAGGATCTGGCACTGGACTGGTCACAATAGTTAAGAAGATTTTAAGAAGCTTATGGATCCCTGGCTCTGTTTAAGGAGATTCAGTCTCCTGATTTTTCATAAATAAAAAATAGATCTAAAATATTTTTCCTTAGGTTTTCCTAGGTTGAGGCATATACAAGTAAATCAATATTTTTATCAAGATAGACACCAAAAGTAATGATCTCTGGCACAACAAGTTCTTATCTATTTTTCAGGAACTTTTTTTGCAAAGTATTTAAAAAAAATAAAGTTACTCTTTAACATACAAAAGAGAGAAGCGGATAAAAACATTCTCCTAGCAAACCCCTCCTTTCTCCAGCACACTCTGTGTTAAGTCCAATCCTGATAAAGTGGATTTTCAGTGTCTGAAAGAAAGTCCATTGTGTCAGGGTTCTCTGGATTCTTTTGATGAATCATTAAGCTGATCAATTATTCCCATTTATTTCTCAGTCCTACTCAGTGACTCCCCCGCCTTTAAGTTTGTAAAGGTACAACCTGCTTTCCCTATAGGGAAATTTATATTTAATTAATCTTTTGTCCCTAAGCTGTTTCTCAGGTTTTTTGGCATAGCCTTCATTTGATTTCCAAAAGAAACCACCTTCTGAGCCTGACATTCCTGAAAGACCAGGACTAAAGCAAGAGTTCCACAGGGAAAGCAATATCTTGGTTAACGTCGTCATCACACCTGACCAGAAGCAGTGTTTTGTTGTTTGTTTGTTGTTGTTTTGGTTTTTTTTTTAATTAACCCCAGTTTTCTCCAAATTCCCTAATATTCCTTTCTTTTTCAAAATGTAAATTGGGGTCGTATATGGGTAGTGAGGAGAAGGAGGAGAGGTACAGGACAACTATTTTATTATTTTTAATCAGAATTTTTCAACAATATCATCTTTTTTTTTTCTTTATTTAAAGAACATTTTTTTTTCCTTAGGGAAAAAGAGTTTTCAAATTAAAAATGTTAGCTCACAGTATGAACACTGCTAACATGCCTGTCCTGTGAAGCAAAACTTTATTTAAGACATCTTGAGCCAGTTGCACGTTGCAGAAGGAGAAAAGGAACTGATTTTTTTCCGTAGCTTATAATTTACTAATGCAGGAATATAAGAACAACCCATTGGCTTCAAAATTCAGGCCTGCCTTCTGAGATACTTACCTTCCAATTTCAGCAATGTATGCCTGAGGCGTTCACAAAGGCTATTTGCATAATCAATGTGGCACTGGATCCAACCTATAAAAGAGAGGCTTTTACTCACTTGCAACTAACAGCAGAAATGAATCTACACTTCCAAAGATGAATTCTTTAGCTGTCAAGATTTTAGACAGCATCACAAACAAAATGTGTATATATTTTCTTGATAAAGGCACAACCACACAAACTGATACAGTTATGGCTTGAAAGCATATTCTTAACTATTGAAAAGGTCTTTGAATGAGAAAATTGTGAAGCTTTCAATTTTAATAATGCCCTGGTAAAGAATGAAGCAAGGAACTAAAATCACTCAAAAACCTCATTTCTTATAGCTCGAAGTGTCAAGGGCATTCATTGCGTTCTTGATAACCACAAATGTTGACATCACTGGTGTTTCAGATCAACAGCAGTATATTTACTTGCTATGCTATTTCCTCCAGTATGAGTGAAAGCAGTGTGAAAAGGTCATATAAAGTAAGCTACTGCACATGTTGACTATTTTTTTGGTTTCAGAAAAACAGAAAAAGTCTCTTTATTCCCATTGCTTCAAATGTTCTATTTCTGTACTAAGAAAAAATATTGGTCAAAGGAAATGAAGCTAAAAGTTATGGGCAGAGGAGTGAAATGCCATAAAAAAAGTCAGGGACCCAACTCCTATGGACTTTGAATAGTAATTAGGTACTCAGTTGCTCTTACATCCTTTGAAAATCTCTCACTCCAAAATTTCCTCAATGTTAATGAGTAAAGAAGAATGGGAATGACACCATCTCGAAAAGGACAAATTAGACTAGGTTCAGAAGTTGTGAAGGAAACTGCAGACCAATAGGGTGGGGCTTAAAAGTTGTCTTGAGGGGGGAAATATGCCAACTGTCTAAATTTATGTGCAATGTCCAAAAATGTTATCCAGCTTACCTTCGTTAACTTCAGAATGCCTTATTCCTGGTTATCTAGATTCATTTAGCATTTCTAGTCTGGTCCTGAATGTTCCTTATACCTTTTTACAACTTCAAGTAATTAGCAGCCAAAAGGACCAGGTAAAAATTTAAAGAAAGATCTTATAAACACCATCATGTGCCCTGACCTTGAAACCTGAGACTTTCTGGTGCTCAGCAGGGTAATTTTCCTCACCCAAAACCTGAATTCATTGCCCGAATAGAAAATTTTTATTTTTTATTTTCTTTTAATAAATAAAAAGAAAAGAAAATCCAAGACCATTAACAGGAATAACTTAAAAATACAACGGCATTTTACAGCCTGCGTTGGTGAAGTCAGCTGAGCAGCTACCGGGCCACCTGGTTGCTTTTCCCCCTTCTGCAGCAGCATGTTACTCACAGCATGAGATTGTCAAGTCTTGAGGTCTTGTCATCTTTCCTGCTGGGTGGCAAGGAACAATTCAAGCTGCCACTGATCTTGTAAAATCAGCTGCTTCCTCATTTCAATAGACGTTCATTGCTCTGTTTCATTAGAGCACTTTTGCTAAAGTTTGTAAGATTCTTAAGCTATTTCTTCATCCTTCTATGTCACAGAATACTCTTAAAATAATCTTTCCATTCACTTTTCTAGGTTGTAACTTTTGCCCCATGAGGTTGAGATTCTTGGACACAATAACCATTCAGCCTAGGTGTAGACTTACAATTTGTTTCCCTGTTTTTGACATGCCTCTTGCTTTTGAATGCCTCTTGCTTTGCAAAAGCAATCAGTTAACAATGTAAAACCAAGTAGGAGAAATACACAAGTTCCATGTTTTTGAAAGGAGTTGATCCAAACTTGACTTATAAACAGCAAGCAACCATAAAGAGCCCAACAGAAAGAGCTGTTCCTCATATCACCTTCTGGTGATTTTCATCACAAATTATAAGAACTATTGGGGCCACTTCCTAGATGACATGAGTGGTTACAGGTCTTAAAAACCCTAAGTTCTAGATTCTGTGAAGTCTGAGCAATTCAAACACATCTCATTTTTGGAAGAGAGGCCTAACTACTAGCCAGCAATAGGTCAGCTATGAGTGGAGACACCTCCAAGCCCCCTTCTTAAAACTAAGGCCCTCTACAATGGAGCATGGAACGTTGCAGCACCTAGGGAAACAGTATAAACCAAATTCTATAATCTAAGAGCTAAACTATTCAGCTGGAAGAAGACCAAGGCTTTGCTTCCCGTTCATTGAACTACATACTCATCTTTCATTAGATGCCTATTTAATATGAAAACCAAAGAAGCCAGACAGCAGAAGCCAGCTGTCATCTATTCCACAAGGTCAAGTAGCAAAGCAGTCACCTGAGATGAGAGACCCTATTCCAATCGATATTCATTTGTACCAACTGGAATAGGTTTAGCAGTAGAATTGCAGTATTAGCTACATATCTAATCTGAAATAATTTACTGGGAGGTGGGAGACCTGGATTTTTTCTACATCATACAGACTGATAATCTGAAAGATATTCATCAATATTTCAAGTCAGATTTCCAAGATTTGAACTGACAGAGGGGCTTTTCCCTTGGAAATTATGATGATGAGGATTTAAACATCCACCTTCAGAAGAGCTAAATGCTCCTGAGCAGAGTCAAGTGTCTTACTGGTTTTGAGATTAGTTTGGCTTTCTGGCTTCTAAAGTCTGTTTATAGATATTTTCTCTCTTCGTATATTTTTTGAGCCTGTCTGTGGGTCTGATTATCAGGAAAGTGACTTAAAGTGTAGGTATTGCTATATGAAGTTCCTCAAGGTATTCAGTACCTGTATATCTTTAAAAATCTGGCCCTAATATGAGTCTGCAAGATCTGCAGGGATCTTTCTGAATTAATATAAGAGGGTAGATAAGCTGTGGGCTATCTTGTTTTCTTTTTGTGATTATAAAAGCTTCCCTCAAGTGCAGAGGCAGTGGTAGCTGAAGTTTTATTTTAGAGAGGTAGCTGCTAGGAGCACTTTTGTCAAGAACTTTTTCTTGAGGCATATTGCTTCAGCATGGGCTTTCTCGAAACAAACTTTTTCCTGGCTATATTGTGACTTCTATAGAGTCTGTCTATGGAGACGCTTTTCGGTGGCTTTATAAATTATTGTTATTATATTAAGTGGGTGTGTTGTGAGTGGTAGGTTTACTTTGGAAGGGAAGCAGCTGGCGTGCCTGTAAATGCCATAGTGGTGGGCAATTATAATTTTATGTTGATCATCTGCTGTAGTGTAGCATTTCTAGATAAATAAAGGCTGCTTTTAAAAATATAAGTATCTCTATTTTCTGAATCTTTCTACGTATTACACATATCCAAACTGAAAAGCATTTTTTTTCTGAAAGATATCTCTATATGGAGATCCAGAGTGCTTCCATCTATGTAGGTTACCACTAATCTTAATGAAAATTAAGATATTGTAGATAATTCCTAACAGAGCAAAATTTCTCTTTACCAGAGTGACTCTATAGCAAGACTATATGCGTTTTCACACCTGTATGGTATATTGCAGAAATGGTGATATATAGTCTAACAGGAACTTTCAGTTCTGAGTAGGGCTTGAACTTTGCCTAACCTGTCCGACACACAGCATATCCTTTGAAGCTTTCTTGTGTTGTGTTTTACTTGGGTTATGGGTTTTTATTTATTTAGTTATTTATTTATTTTATGTAAGAATTATGAGTAATTATTAAAGCAATATTTATCTGTATTCAGAATTCTAAGTGTCTCTACTGAAAGTAATACACACTGCTATTTTTTTCTCTAGTTCAACAACTCCATAAAACATGGAGTCTAGTATTGTCTTTATTGTAAACAAAGTTGTTTACCAAGGTCCAATTAGTTACACTGTGATAAACCGAGGAATTTGACGTCGCTGTAAACTGCTCAATAGAAATCTTTTCAGTGTAATTTTTACCAATGTTTTTTCTTAAAAAAACCATACTTTAAACAGCAGAATTTTCAAACCAAGTAGGCAATTAACCAATTAATTAAAAATATTAAATAGGAATGGAATATCACTTTTTACCTGGTCAGGGAGTTCTTTAAATAACATTATTCTATAACTGGAATAAAAAAAATCTGAGAACTGTTATTATGTACCAACTCTTTTATTAAATTTTAGGCCACCATTTCTGCAACTAAATATCAAATAGTTAACTGTTTTCACATGGCTTAAAAAAGCCCTGCCTCAGACACTGTCAGTGAGAGTGGAGATATGACCATAAGTTAAGGTTCATCAGGTATTTAAAGTTTGTTCTAGTACACAGAGAAGGGAAAAAGTTGCCAGTTTGGGGGTTTTTGATACAGGAAAGAAAATGTCTTTTTAAAGTGCCTGGGAAGAGCTTCTGCCTGCGATATTTTTCCTTTTAGTTTCTACTATTACAATGTTACTATGAAGTTTAGTTGATGTATTTAAGCCATCCTTCTAAGAAAGGATCTATGAAAAAATAATCACCTCTCAGGAGAAAAACCATCTGCACTTTGATTGGCATTTCTACTTTGTCTTAAAAGAGCTTGCAACTCTGCCCTTGAGGGTTATCCTTCACCTTGTCTTCTGAAAAAGTGTTCAGATGCTACTCCAAAATGAGTTCACACTGCAGAGAGTATGCATAAGCTTCAAAATGTTTTCTGCTTAAAAGTACCCAGAATTAACTAGCTTAATCCTGATGGTTTGGTTGTTTTCTTTTGGTTTTGGTTTTGGTTTGGTTTGGGTTTTTTTGTTGTTTTTTTTTTTTTTAATGAACTTTATTATTTACTTTCTTTTGCTCATCTTTTATTGGAGGATTTGATTCCTACTTGGAAAATTATTTGCATAAGCCTGGACTTTATTCTAGTTTGATTAGTCCTTGCTTAGACAAATCTCACATTGGTCGGAGAACTCACTGAGGCTGTTTTAACAGATATGTTAGGTTACAAGCAAACTTTTAATGGCAACTTTATAGTTATAGTCCACATATGAGGTAATACTTGCTACTGGCCACTTTAAGCCAGAAGATTTTCCTGCCAAAGACAGAAACTTTATGTTTAAATCTGATCTTGAGATGTATGAATACAAGTGTATTAAAAGCACTCTTAGTTCTCCTCTGTTGTGTGGTCAGCTGGGAAGTAGAACTTGCTTCGTCACATGAATAAATGTGCAGGGGCACCACAAGGTCCTAGTCTTCTGGGGAATGTAATGGCTGTGAGGAAAGATACGTTAATGCAAAGCTGCAAGGGTGCATTACAGGGGACTGGACAGTCGAGTTGTTCTAAGCCCATAGCACAGCATTACCTAAGTAATTCTGGGCCTTTCCTAACTTATGAGGGCGATAGATCCTTAGGACAAAGATTATAAAATTGTTTTATAAGGCAGATCATTTTGTTGCATGGCCACAATAAGACAATTTTAGTTCTTTGAAAACTTTATGAATCACTGAACATTCCAATAAAAAAAACACTGATACTTGTTCCTGGGTGAAATAAGAGCTTTCTAAGCTTTAAAGTGAATTCAAAAAAGACATGCGCACTTTTAGGCTTTACGAAAATAGACCTCAGAACAAACTAACTTTCTAGTTTGTTTGTTTCTTTGTAGGATTTTTGTTGTTCTTTCAGTCTTAACTTACCATTAGATCAAAAGCGAGAGTAAGTTGTAACCACGTATTAAGACAGTTGCATAAAAATATCTAACAGATGTTGCGTGAAATAAAAAAAAAATGTTTGAATTTTTAAATCTCAGTGTAGCAGGAACCTTTTTAGTCCTTCAGTTTCCACTGAAAAGTTAGGTACAATCAGCACAGCCAGTTTCATGTGCTCCCCCTAACTTTCCTATTTAAAAGACAATTCATTTGTGCATGTGCATATGCCTAACGTGGTTAACAAACACCCTAGACAAATTAATGTAGATTGGTTATCCTTGAAAAGTGGGTTAATTAAATAATAGCCATTGATTCAAATGGCTAGTAGATATTTTACTATAGGTACATCTGAAGTTGACATATTTTGCTGCAAAATAAAACAATGAAAACAAGTATACTGATTCACATTAAAGTTGATTAATCTATTCATTAGTGTAATTTAATTGTCTGTAAAATTAGTTGCTAAACAGTAGGAAAAAATAGTCATTTGTTATAATTTTGTTAGAGTGAAGGAATGTTTTTATTGAGTGCTATACAAATAAATCCCAGTTTCCCAAATATATGTGTTAGAAAAAAGGATGGTGTCATTTACAATCACAGGAAATACTATGAAATTGTAACAAAAAACTATTCACGTTATCATCTTAGTTAATCATCAGACTTACTGTATTCAGCAGTCCATGTTATAGAGCAGTTTAAAGTGCAAGCCACATAAAAGAATTCATTATCAATAGGAAAAAAGAGGACCTAATTGAGAAATTCCAGCCAGTGTCTGCATCCTCAAAAGAAGAAAAATGGACCCTATCACAAAATGCCAACAGTGGTCATGTTCTCTAATTTTCTTTTTGAAGACACTAAGCAGTAGATTGGATTAAAAAGGAACTGCCAAAGCCATTATCTTTCACTTTCAATAAAAATGCACTGTGTCCAAGTGAAAAATGCCAGACTTCATCCCTCCTTTCTTCAGGAAAATAGTAGCAGCAATTAAAAAAAGCTTGGTCTGTACATCTTTGACATTTTATGCTTTCTAGGTAAGAACAATAAAACATTAAAAAACTGTAACAGCAAAAGAAAGTTCTCATGAACTGCAAATGGAAAATGGAATACTGGAACTGGACAACAAAACAAAATTAAATATTGGAAATATGGCCACCTGATAGGTCTGCTGCACATGTTTGACTAGGTTTGGTGTTCCTCACACAGGTAAAATGCTATTTTTCTGCTGAAAGAGAGGAGAACAGAGGACTTTAAAGAAACATCAGCATCAAAACCTAAAATAATTATTTTGTTTCATTGAATTTCAAAGCAGGAATAGTCATATCCTATAGGGGTTTAGGCCAAAAAAAAAAATTATTTGCAGTACTATCTGTAAATTATTTGCCCTCTCTAAACTGAAGGCAAAATGACACGGAAGATTGTTTATTTATTCAGAAGAATCCAGAAAACTTTGCTGGCTACAAGCTGTCAGTGTGGCAATACCCAAGTAGAGGTACTTTCTCAGCAGTTCTCATCACACACATTTTCCTTCCAAAGACCTTCCTAAAACCAAGCCCCATTCCATGGTCTGATGTCACAGTTTAGAAATTGTGACTGTTTTGCTTCTGATTGTAATTCATGCTGGATAGAGGAAATTCCCAGGTTCTGGGCACCATTTGGGAGGAGAATGCCCTAACAGCAGCTTTTGTTACCAACCAAATCAAGCGATTTTCATCATGCATCGAGATTTCATGCAGGAAGAGGGATATGCCAGTGTTGTTCCTGGCCCTCTATGATCACTCGTTTCCAGACTAGCTTTGTGGCACCCAGGATCATTTACTATCAGCTGTTGACTTCACTTAACAGAGTGAACTTCATTTACCAGCTCAGCTTAGGTATATCTAAATGGAGAGTGCCCTTTATCACTTTGCAATCACACTGCTAGGGTGTAAGTCATAGAAACAGAATTCATCTTTGAAAGAAACGCTGCAAATTCATTGACTAGATGTCATGAAATAAAAGCCACTGCTCTGTGCTCATCCAAGATCAGCTGGGAAGCAAGGGCATTTGCAGACCGTAAAGGTGAGGGGACTGTATCTGAGAAGTTATTCAGTAGATGCTGTGTTTTAAAAAAAATCCCTTTTGTGATCTCAGCAGTCTGCCACTCCCTCTTTGAGGGAAAACAAAATCTAGCTAAATACGCCTGCAGCTATACTCTGCCATTCTGCAGAACAGCAATGACAAGGAGAGAATTGCAGATTACTCTTGACCGTATTACTTCTCATAATGACCTTGAATCCTTGCCTCTGTCCTTTTCTTATGTTATCGTACAAGCACAAATCCACAAAGGATATGAGAAATACTGTCACTGAAAGGGAAGTTTTTTAACTGAGTAAATAGCTACGAATTTCTGTAAAACAAGGCTGTACCTCTTGCCGAGCAGATGCTTTCTCCTTTTCTGAGCCCTCAAGATAGCAATTTGTTAATGAACGTTTTGAAGTACCAACAATGAGATGTCCATTCATGCCGCTGTAAAATTACATCCTCTCTCACTTGGTGTCAAGTCACAGCAACAGCACCGTGTCTTACTAATGGCATATAGCCAGTAGACATACATTGCGTACACTGTAGCACCCTTCACTCTCAAAACAGCTGTTCTTCACTTTAAAAAGAATACATAAATAAAAATCCCCTTTTTGTTGGTGATAATAAGCAGTAACATCCATTTTCTTTGCAGTTGCGATAATACCTTTGTGATAGTGAGATTGTTTTATGCTAATTGTTTAGTTGGTGGTGTTCATGCATACATCATGTAATGCAAATCCTCTTCAATCTGTTGCTAAGCAGTTACTGTTACTGTGCTTATTGTGAAATGGTAGCTATACAAAATAAATAAAATAGAAAAAAGATACTTTCCTGAATTGCACAAACATTTCTCACACATGATATTTCCTCTTCTTAGCATATTTATCTCAATACCTATTTTTAAAACTTAGGTACTCTATAGAAAAGCTGCAGGATATAAAGGTCTAATATCTATCTATTAATCTTTTCATAGGTTTCTAATGTTGGGTGCGTGGCTTGTGTGTAAGAGACAATTCATGCTGACTTATTCAAAGACTACTTGTTCCCAGACAGTTCTTTTTTTGATCCACATATACAATAAACACAGAAGAAAGGAATTTTTGAAGTTCCAATTTCTCTTGGAACTGACAGTTTAATAAGAATCCATGGTTCTCAGTTGCCTCTCTATTATAATCTATACAATACAAGTCTTTGAAATGAGGGCTGAAAAGCACAGGCAGGCTTCATACCAAGAGGCTATCGTCTTCATTTAATCAATACTACAAAGACAAAAGATCACAAAAATTGTATTCTGTAAATGCCCCTGTGCAGTGTTTGAATAAAGTTAATTTCATGAATGGAGGTCGTTTCATGTACCTGTTTGTTTGGATAACTGGTAAAAAGATGGGTTAGTATGTACTAGGGGGGAGGAATTTCTTGTTGATGGGGGAAGGTAGCAGTGTTTTGCTTTTCACACACTCAGCTTGCATGGTTATCTACTAATTGATTAATTGACCATCTATTAGACTTCCCTATTGTACTCTACTTTCCAGCAAATTAAATAATGTTCTCAAATTGTTGCTAGTGGCAGTGGAGGTTCAGTCTACCTCAGAAACATTGCAGTCTGAGGAGAGCTATAAATAGTGGAGGTTATTTTTTTATGAAGCTTTACAATGAGTATCATAAATGTCTGATGATTTTAATTTAGTCTTATTAAGATATTTAATCTCTACTGATTACATGGCAAATAATAAAATTGTATCTATTTAACACCTGTGACAGGCAAAGTCGGTATTTATTACACAGATTCTAACATTAAGTAAATACATGCAGTAACATCTTGGGGTTTATGTACTTAACACAAAATTGTTGCATTTTATATGCTTTTTCCCAGCTCAAAAACATTTAGAACAGGTATTTCAAACAACCACATAGTACGGTGTAGCTTAAAGACCAACAGAATACCCAAAATATACTAAGGGGGATTTTGAAGCCATCACACTGATACGTATCTGTTATATAGCCACTTATCATCAGTAAGTAGTTTATTTAAATATTGTTGTTCATGAACATTTAGCATTCAACATATGGGTGCTGTCTCAATGAAAAATTAAATGCCTTTTCAAGACTCTGTATTCAGCATAAAGAATTACTACAGTTTTCTTATAGGGTTAGAAACATCTATGTTAATATAGAGGAGAAAGCAATATTGCAAATAACCACTTATCTTCATCTTGAGCTTTCTCAAATTTACACCAGAAAAACACTGGTGATTTCAGATGGGTTTAAATTACAAAATATATATATATATCTATGTAAATATACCGTTTGTTTAAACCTCAGTCAAGCATAAATGCTGAATGTGGTTTACTGGCTATACCTCTGGCTGAGTAGACCGGCCCTCCTTGCAAATGCAGAGAGTAAATAGATGAATATATCTCTCATGTAATTGTCTGAACACCTTGATTTGTCATTTAAAACTTTATGGTTAAAACATAATGCTCGTGCATCGCTTTGTGTTAGTATCCTAGCATGCTGTAAATCTAGATAATGTAATATCATGTTTAAGCAACTGAAACCCAATGACCGAAGAACTTGAACAGGAGGACACTTAGTTTATGGGCTCAGAAATGGATTAAGCATGATATGTAATCTGTTCAATCCTAGTAAAAAAGGACACTACTAGACTCTTACAGAGGCACAACTATATGGAACATAGAAATCATGTAAGTCAGAGGGGCTGCTAAAAATTATCAATATCTACTGTTACATAGAAGTGCAGCAATGGCTTTCCAGATTGTGATTTAGCAAAATACTTGCAAGGTTAGGAACTCTAGATGCAAATGATGCAAAATGATTAGAAGATCTTTAAATCTGCAAACTTCCAATACTGAGATATTATGCAAGAATGAATGTGTTATCACACAAACTCTACCCTAGGACTGAAAGGAAGGAACATTGGGTAAATTTAGAAGTGGTTAGAAAAGTTTAGAAAGAAAAGGCAGATAGTAGAATCATTGTGCAAATGACTTTAAATCTAGTTTGAGTTCCTATGAGTAGTTTTCCTAATAAAGGGCTGGCTGTCCTTACCGTATTCCCAATGTTGAATTTGTTCTGTGAGGGCAGCCACAGATTGGAGCAGGCATCAAACTTTTTCACTATTGGACTAGTGCAACTGGACATTGTTCTTGTCCTTACTGAATGAACTGTGGGTATTTTCTCACTTCGTCAGGTTTTGTTTGAAGCCAGAATTCACTTGGAAGAAAGTTTGTTTAAGACGAAAGTTGATAAGGTACCATAGTTAAACAGAGAAATTTACCTTACATGTCTTTCTGAAGAACCACATTCACATTTTTTATTGCATGTGCAGAGAGTAATAAAATAAAAATGTTGAATTTTACAATTGTTCCTTACTCCATTTAACCCTCTGTTTTACCAAACATGAATCTTATCAAGAGGATAAGATTACAAATCTCGTATTTCTAAAGTTTCTGTAAAACAAAAATTCTGTATATGTCAAACCATGTATTACATGCCAAAACATGACACACTTCATAGAGAATTTAGCTTTCTCAAAATAAAAAAATCAGTATATAAATATTTTTAATGCATATACAGCTTTCCATTTGTTGCCTCAATCTGCAGTATTTTCATGACGTTTGTAGTTTCAGGTATGAAATAATGTGATGACAGTATTTTTCCTCCCTCTGCCTGCTTTCCCTTGTGGCATGAGAAGACACATATTTTGATGGTATTGCAAAAGAAAGCTTGGTGGTAAACCAACTAATGAATTAAAAATAATAGTGAAAGAGGGAACACAGTAGAGTGGCTTGGTTTTATGCAGCTATATAGAAATATTGAAGGTGTAGTATGACAAAAATTAATATATTTTTGTCCTGAAATTACTTTTCTACTCGCTAGTAGAGTACCAGAACAGAAATGGAGGGAAGAAAAGTGGAAATTCTACAAAGAGTGAAATGTATTTGCTCACCACAAACACTTGTGGGCAAATACTCCCCTATAAAACATACCATCAGAGCAAACCAGATCCTCCTGAAACCCTGTCTTTTACTTGCATTTTACCACTTAACCTTAATTTAATTTAATTTTATCATTTAACTTCATTTCAAGAAGTGTCATTTACGATGAGGGATTTCTTTGACTCATATTTTAGGCTATTATTTTTAATTTTCTTTTAAAAAATATTTATCTGTTTTATATTGGCTCTGCAAGCCCCAGAACTGTACTCAATATTTGGTAAAGACTATTAAATAACAGCGAATTAGTAAATCTTTCACAACTTTCTTATCTCACCACTCATAGAACCTCTCTTGTATTTTGTTGCTGGTGTTCTGAGAGTAGCAGATTGACCTCAGATGTTCTGAGGTCAGTTTTCTGAGATCCTATCCTTTCTCACGCCATCTCTTCTCTAAGCATCAGGTATCCATTCTTATTTTCCATAAAGCAAAGTCCATTTCCCTTTTTTAGAACACTGAGCTTTCATGTACAGATACTAATAAAGAAAATCTCATGACTTCCTTGCTGAAGAAAGGTTCCTTGCATAACCTTTGTATGAAGGAACACATCCCCTCAGCTCTCAGCCATTATGTTTCAGGACTGGGAACAGACTTGGTTGCTTTCCTGGTAGCCCCAGTACTAATTACAAGTACTTTCACACTTCAGGCCAAAGGCAGTGGAGCACCCATGTGCAACTCTTGTAGGATTAGGTGTTTACAGGACTAGGGGCTAAGAATCCAGCCTCCCTTGATCGAGGCTTGTTAGGGATTAAAAGTAACATTTTAATGGAGTGCTTCGTGATACAGGGTTTTAGGGAAGTGCTTTCAGTTAACTGCCACTTATTTCTTGTTCTCTCCTCTCAGGTATGCTCCTGGCTCAAGGGGGACATCTCCCTTTGATCAGCTATGATAGGTGGCTTATACATCAAGCACAGCATAGGTTAATAAATATGATTTTTGAAATGATTACAAAGTTTCCTGGAGTCTGAAGCCAGAAGGGACCTTCAGATCATCTGTATCAGGTCATTAAGTTTTACCAAGGCTTTATTCTAAACTTAAAGGTGTTCATTAGACCAAAGAATTTTAGACCTCATGAGGTTTAACTATGCTATAGGCAAAGACTGGAACTAATCCCTAATGCCCTTGCAATGGTAGGAAATTAATTAGATGAAATATGCCTGGATGATCCTAGAAAATAATCCCACTTACAGTGTTGAGGAAGGCAAAACAAAAAATAAAGGTCCAGCTTCAACTTCTGTTTTGCTGATTGACTGGATACCAAGCAAAAATTAACTCCAAATCAACTATAAGAATAAATGTAGTTTATTATATCTCAACATCGTAAAGGAAAATAGCATACAATGTGATAAAAGGAAACTACTAGTTATTATGCACTAGTTATTATTTATGATAAAAGAGCAATAGGAGCAAAGTATCAAATCATTACTGCAAAGCATTACAGAGACTAAGAAAAGGATACATCTCCAATTACCATCTCAACATCATCCAGGTCTACACTCTGGCTGGGAAGCTCCACTGCAGCCAGTGCCAGGAGTCTCTCGGTAACTGGGAAATCCCTGCTCAGTGTGTCCACCCATAAGTGAGGCTTCTGGCCCCATCCTGGAGCTTGCCCACCTTTATACTCAGTGAAAAACAAACACAGTTTACATACGTAGTGCACGTAAACTTTTACATTTATTCTAAGTACAGGCATGCACTAACCCATGGTTCATAAGGTTCACACACACCAGGGACGTCGGCCAGACATCCGAGCATAGTGGAGTTACTGTCATGGCTGCACACAATATTTACAGTCTGTATGGTCCTGCTCGTATCTTGCTTCTTCAAGGGGTTCAGGACAAACACCACTTGCTCATTAAAGTTGTCCTTGAACTCCCTGCCAAGCTCACTGCCAAGTTAAACAATTCCTAATCAAAGAAAAAGACTTTTTGACAAGCAGTGATCAATTTAATACATCTTTAAAACATTTTTTAATATATTTAACATCAAAGATAGAAAGCTCTCCACTACTAGAAATCTTTTTGTCCTGTAACTTCCTCTAAACAGTGATCACATTGCCTTAACTTTTGTTTGTTTGGTTGGTTGATGATTTTTTTTAACTAGCTGAATACATCAAACTTCTTAGTCTTACATAGCAAAGTTTATTTGCCACTGTCAGGGTCATTTTTGTAACTCCCTTTTAATTTTTTTCTGGGATTTCTACCTGCCTTCTGAACTAGATTTTTGCTGCGATCTTAGTACCACCAGTGTAAGTCCCGTATTTACAAAGTTGCATACAAAGGAAATATAACTTCTCGCTTTGCACCCTGTAGTCCTCTCCTCTGTATGCCTTCTTGGATCACATGCAAATGGGTTCATTATCCATGATGATCCCTAAATACATATTGAAGACACAAAGTGGGGTAAGCATTTATCTAGGGAAACTTCTCCAGTAATAACTTTAAAATCTATAATAAAGGAAACAAACATAATCCTCTCCCTTGCCAAGACAACTGTATTAGTGACAAATGCAGCAACGCTAAGCAGCTGACATTTGTAGACACTTCAGAAATCTGCCTGGTTCAATGCTTTTAGTTCTACATCTCTCACTAGATTTCTTGTTTGATCTGTTCTCGTAATTGTTAATGTTCCTTGGGTTTGCATTGCAATTTTCAGTTCAGCTAGCTTCTCCAACTGCCTGAATCTTTGATGTCAGCTAAATATCAATTGATTTCAATATTTGGTAATAATATCTCTTATTTATTGGATTTTCACAATATTATTCAGAACTATAAACAGTATTTTCTATGCTTCGTTATTTTTGTGAATGTGTGGGCGTTTAAATTTTACTGTGGGCTTTCTGTAGATGTCATAAGGATTTTGTCCTTTAATGTAAGCTGTTTTGTTGCCTCTTTCCTTTAATGTTAATTGCATGTTTAATTGTCAGTGTTTAAATGGATGCAGTCCTTTCTGTTTCCCACTAATGGTTAGGATCAGAATACATTTCTAAAGTTTCAGTCTGTCTTTTGAGATCTTTGTGAAAGGGAGATGTAGAGAGGAGCTGCTGATACTGATACCGAATTGAAACTTTGGAAGAAATTCTGAATAAACCTGAAATGAAGCCAAGGCTGAAACACATTCTAAACACATTCATATGCATGTACCAGGCTCCGAGTATTCTGTAGCAGTCTGAATCTAAGGTCTGGTGCCTTTGTTTTTTTTCCTTTGTGTGCCACATGTTTACTTGGAGAGACGCCACCAGGAGCAGAATCTCATTTGATCTCTTAAGATAAGCAATATCCAGTTAGGTTAGTGTTTGAAAAGGTGGTATCCCTAGGAAATCGCAGATGTTTGTTGAGTGGCATATTTCAGTATGTGCCATTCTTGCTGAAGATTGAACCCGGCTTTGGTAATATATTTTAAAAACCCGATCTGAATTTGAGTTGCTAGAGATTTTTATGTCCAGGTGAGTCTCATGGGAGCAGGGATTTTTGTGATGCATGGTTCTTTGCTCAGTAGGGCAACATCCTGGAGTTGGTTCAGGGAGTGTCAGTGTCAGTCACACTCTGATTGATGCTGGCATTGGATAACTGCATGTGTACCCAATTTTGATTAGCTTTGAAGCAGAATAGAAGGCATACTGCCTTTGATAATCCTTCTAATCCACTCAGACTTCATGTGAGTGACAGGGCAGCTGTTAAGAGTCTGAGAAGCAAACTTCAAATGGTGATAGAAATTTTCTACTGCACCTCAGCCTTTGTGCGCTCCAGTCTGGATCCTCACCACTGTGTTCTAACTGTGTTCTTAGTGTTTCCAAGTTGCAGTCTTTTGCAAATGCCACTTGAAGGAGATATTTGGTCAATGAGCCTGTTTGTACAAGCTGGAATTCTTCCCTTTTTGTACTGCAGCCTCTTCCCTTTGACAAGCACTGAAATATTTCTTAAAATACAGAAGATTCAGCTCCATCCATTTCATTTGCAGAAAAGTTAGCAGCTGTCTATAAAGCAATGTATGTATTTCACCATAGGATGGCTCAGCAAGGATCAGGAAGCTTTAAGTTATCAAGACAGATATATAAATTTTATACCACATAGCATGGGTGTTTCAGCGAATAACTTACTGGGTTTGGGGTTTTGGTTTTTTTACACTTAGTTAATATCTACAAGTCTCATTACAACTTTTAGACTGAGAAATATTGGAAATAGCACTGTTTTAAAGAAGATGTAAGACTTGGGCACAGTGAAGGGAAACGAGAAGCCCTGAGTCTGTCCCAGTTGGTAGGCAAGGGTGAAAAATAATCTAAGTTTGAGCTCCAAGTGTGAATTTTTTCATCCATGCAAAAACAGTCCCATTTTGCCTTTGAATACCAGTTCAAGGTCTGTTCTGGCAAAAGATTGTGGACATGCCCTGAGTGCAAAAATGCATACTGCGTTGCTAAGGTCAACAAACAAAGAAAAGAATCTGATTGCAGTTCTTCCAATCAGAAAACTGTACATTTTATCATGAAGTTGAATTAAATATGGTTGATTAACATAGAGACCTACAGGGAGCTGCCACAAAATATGATTGTCATCCTGGGTTTTGTTTCATGCTTCATTCTTTAGAATTCTTAAAAGATGATGTAGTAGTCAAAGACATTAGTGAAACATAATTATATAGGTATCAAAGGTAGAACAATTGTCATCAGTGCCTATAAGTGAAAAGGAAGAGGTTTACATCAGGTGTGCTTTTGGTTGTTGAAAGTGGGAATGATAAAATAATAGGTGAGGCATTTATGACTTACATCTCAATTGTGTTTGCAAACCCAAGCAACTTAATGTGACAATAAATTACTGACTAACAATCTAGTTCCACTTTTACTCATTTTCACAATCTTCATAAGCTAGATTTCTAAATCTTTAGTTCCACATTTATGGCTCTAAGAGAAAATTTCAATAGAAAAGTGCCTTTACCTCAGGTGGGTGAGCTTTCTATACCAAGTGAAATAATAGTATGGAATTTCAAGCCTTTGGCAGAGGAAGGATTTAACCAGCTGACTTAATTGCCAATGAAGAAACAATATTTGTAAATAGCTAATGATGCTGAGATAATGCTTTGAGCATATTGCTGCTCTTTGGAGTTTATATAATAAAAACTGTGTCTATTTGGAAGTTTGAAAAACAGTTAAATATTCTTACTTCATACTTCAGTTCTTAAGTATAGGTATGCTCCCAGATTATTGTCCTGTTTGAAAGAGCGCCCTGAGAATAATAAAATGTGTAAGATCATTCTCTTTGTACAGTTAGTCTGTATTTCATTCAAGTAATGGTAGAGATCTTTCTCCAACATTAATTAATAAACTTGTTGTTCCCTCTTCAGAACCACCGTTCCCTTCATTACCTAACCATAATGGGAATATAGAAAAATTACTTGCATTGTACAGAGCCTTACAAACCAGTTCCCATCTTAAGGATTACAACATGGAAATGAGCTACCCATAAATATTAAAAATTATCTGCCTCTCACAGATGTTCCCTCTGCTTATTATCTGCAAAATTTCTGGATCAAATGTTCAATATGAATATGTTAGTATCCACTAAAGATTGCTTTTGGCAGCATATGTGTTGATATCAGCAGGAAATAAATAGGAAAACATTAAAAGGTATAAAACTTTAAAACAATAGCTTAAAGGTGTTTTATAAACTACAGATGGCTTATATCGTTCAAGTGGATGTTTGGTGTAGAATAAGAAACAGAGAAGACTGGAAAAAAAGAGAAAATGACTGGAAATAATGGGTCCCATGCAATATGTTGTATTTAAAGTAGAGATAAGCAAAATCAAAATTACTGCTCTTTTCTTGTACAGATAGTGAGGCTATGCTAGCATCTCTGAATAAGATGGGTCCACCATTTTTTAATATAATACTCTATAGAATGAAACTTGTCACTCTGGATCCTCTCCAAAAAGGCAACGCTATCAACGATAGATTGGTTATTCTTCTGTGTTCACTCACAAGTCTTAGTCATTGACTTTATGTAAAGAAAGCATGCATGTCCTATAGAAGAACTTACGATCTCTGTAAATAACGTGAGAGCTAGATGAAGCAAACTTTATTTTGTCAGATTATTAGTATCCTTGATAGCGCAAAAGCAACTCTCTGTCTCTAAGCCAAACTGGATAGGTGAAATATTTTTGCAGAATAACCATTCAGAAGTGTTTATTCAGAAGCTAAATATGGTTGAACATGGGCAGAGCTTACAGGCTGCTACATTCCTAAAACACCCCAGCACTGTGAACTCATCACTGCAGGCAGTGAGCATGGCAGAGGAATTAGCACAGCCAAAGAAAAGGAGTGTCACTGAAAGAGCTAAGAGGAAAGAAAATCACTGGTGTTTGAGCAGGCATGCTGGTGTAAGCAGGATGGGAGGGCAGAGCAGTTACAGTGTTGATAACTGACACATACCCAGGACTGCATTAGTAATAGAAACAACAGCTAGAAATTGTAAAAGAAGACATACAGAGTGGGTCATGGTCAATAAGACTGTACGTTTAAGAAAATATTGTATGATAGTAAGACATTTCACTCTGACAAAACTTAACTGATGTTCCAACAACAACAACAACAACAACAAAAAAACAAACCACCAACAACGAGACAAGTGTGGATTTTTTGGTTTTGTTTTGTTTTTTTATTGATTATAGAATATATTCACTTGTTGGGTTGTTAAACCTCTGCCATCTACCTAGAGAATGAAGAGCATCTGCCTCTTTCTCCTGGTAAAATTGCAACAAATTAGTACCTTTTTACTTCTCATTTTCTTGCTTTTGCTTCCTTTTTTGTAAAATGTTGTGGAGCTTGTAACAGCTGCTTTGTTTCACTGTATTACTAAGTGACTACGCAGTGTGTAGCCCACAATTTTTATACAATTAGGTTGATTAAAGGGCATTGCAGAGCAGTGAAGTAACCAATAGCTAAGAGGAACCTTAATGAACATTACTTGACTTGAGCAGTTTGTGTTAGGATTTAATGTGACCTCTGCACCTTAGACATTGTTTTTTCTTCTGTATTTAGAAAGTCAAATACCATTTCCACGGATGGCATAAATGAAATCTGTCACAGAGTGCCGTAGCAACCATTTCCCCTGTTCTTCTTCTCAAGGGCCAGGCATTTAATGAACAATCTGTGAAGACCACACTCTTATCTGCCGAGTGCTCCTCCAGTGCAAACAAAAGACAAGAATCTAAGCGGTGGATTTTGAATTTATAACCACTTGCCTGGGACTTCTGAACAAGGTTTTTCCATTTTTTCAGCATTCTTTGAATCCAACCTTACAAGCAGAGGTGTCTCAGTGACGGTGACGTTAGCAGTACTGATTGGATTTACATCCGTAGAAAATCCTCTAGCAGCTGCACTGAGGCAGAATTTCCTTTAATAGCTGACAATATGTCTTGTCTCCTGATCTCCAGTTGCTACAGAGACAACAGTTTATTTTCTGCATGTTAGCAAAATATTCTGATCTATTAACAAAATATGACATCTAATCAGCCTTTTATACGTGCCAGAGAACACACTTTTAACACAGTGCATAAGGCCAGTGAAAGAACCTGGAGTCAGTCATTGAAGTGCCACTGAGATCTCACTATGCCATCAAAATAGCACTTGCCTGGTGTCTAATAGTCACTGTCTGTTGGGAATCAGTCCCACCATAAGACCTCTGTTCAGTGTGCAGGATCACTGAAAAAAAACCCCAATGCAGTCTAAACTAGTTGCAGATATGATGATGATGTGGAGTCCTCACACCCTGGTAAGTGGCTGTTGGGACAGTTATTTTTCAGACTGGTGCCTCTTAGTACAAGGCTTTATCACAGAAATGCCAGAAAATAGCCATAGCTGCACACTCAACACTGGAGTAATTGTTACTTAGGCATTTAACAACCACAAAGGCTCATTTCCAATCTAAATACTCAGATAAAGCTCCCTATATTAGGAATTGTGTTACAGGTATTTGAGATATTCACAGTATACCTAACCTGCTTCTAGAAGACAACCAAAATTGCAGCCTCAAAGAAATAAAAGTACCTAAAGGCTTCACTTTGGACAGGTGATACAATTTCAGAGGTGAAGTTTTTATTTGCCAGAGCTTGTGTCCAAGTGGTAGATTTACTAAATTCCACAGGCAGAAACAGTACAAGCAACACAAATATTTGTGCATATAAAGCTTTTGCAAATCTTTCTCAGAGAAAGTCCTTTGGGTCAGTTTAGTCAGGCAAAGTATTCAGCAGATTTGATGGAAAGGTACTAAATTCCACATTTTACCATTGTGGAAAAAAACCCAGAACATTTGAGTGTAAGACAAAGGTGCAAATGGGAGATATAGAAAAGAAGTTTCATTTTTGAGTATTGTAAAAAATGTTTTTAATATTGGTTTGGAAATCACTTTAGACAGGGAAAGTGCCTCATGCTTGCTTTCAGGACTCCTAGATTGTTTGGCTGTGACCATATACTGCAAGTCAGGTGCTTGCTAGTAAATTCCAATTCCAATATCCCAATAGTACAAACAAGTAGGCTTGCTGGAGAGCACCATGATGACTTGCTGGTCTGTATGTCTGCATCCATTGCTGAAGGCAAACCACGGGGTGCTAGGTGGGGAATGGCCTATAGCTATGTATCACGGCCCTTTGTAGTTAAAAGAGCTGGGACTGTGCACCTGGACCCAGGACCCTATGAGCTCGCTCTGCACTGCTGTTTAGACCAAGTGAACCAAACAACCACACTTAAAATAACCTTTGTATATTCATAGCTTTTATATAATCCATGAGTGACAAAAGTCACTGAATCCTACACTCAGTGTTGCACAATATGTTTTGTTTTCTCATGCTACTCAAAAAAAGAGAATTCTCTACAAGTAATTGAGCTATAAATATATGGCAAATATACAATATCATAAATGTTCCAATCCTTGTCAAAGGCAAAGTATACAGTAGGCTGGTTAAAAATGCCAACCTGTGATCTTTGGAATAACAATAATTTTGTACAGTTAATAACATTTTGAAAATGCTAAACAAAACAGGTGAGTTAACAAAAACTCATGTACGAGTTGCCTCCCATTATTTCATTCTCTTAGCAATTTCATGTTTACAGCCAATTCAATGCACCATGCTATATCCTCTGAAATGATTTCCCTGGAATTCAGTATAAAGTCTTACAGATGTATTGTTTTAATGACAATTAATGTTATATTATGTGTGGCTTTTTGCTTTTGTCATCTGGGCTCCAGTTTTCTAACTGCAGTTTATACAAGCACAGAATTGTGGCTCTTTAAACTTTACACAACAAAAAATAATAAAAAAAATGTAGAAGGCTTTTATTTAAGTGGAATGAAGGTTAGAGAGATCTATTTCTGTAGTAAGAACAAGTGGAGAGTACAGACAATGTGGGCTGACCTTGCTTATTCAGTATGTAGTTAAAGCAGAGACCTGTAGACAAAGAGCTAGTGTGTTGTATGGTAAATGCTTCTGTTCTGGGATTGTTTTTTACTGTCAGTCATTACTTTTCTATTCTCAGATTCAAGGCGCCTTCTGCCTCCAGGCACTTAAGGGAGAATCCTGATGTCCCAGAATCTGTGACCATCATTGACTTCACTATCTCACGAAACACAGCTTAAAACATGACATATATACTTTCTTGTACAGCTTTTGATTCATACTTTAACACAAAGCTTCCTCTTATTTATTGATTGTTAGGACTTTTGGGGACAGATTCTCAACGCTTCTGCTGCCTGCAGCACTACTTTAGCAGAATAAAGAACGAGGAAAGCTCTCCCTTTAAAACTGTAGGGCATAGACCCATCAGAGCTCTGTTTAGCCTCTGAACTGAGCCTGTTTGCAATGTCATTACCCTCCTTGCAGTCAGTGAGGAGATATGGATGCCTCCAAAGATCCATTCAGACCCGAAGAATGAGGCATCAGCACTTGGTAACAACTCCATCTGCCTACTGATTTTAGAGGTGCACCGTGGCAAATTGACAGCTTAGGAGCCTGAAGTTCAAGATCTGCCTACCTATGTCTAGTATGATGAGATACGAGGGAGAAAACATCACCGCATGTTAACTGCAACAGCCTTTGTAGAGCAATTGTAGTCAGTACCATTTGCAATAGCCCTGGATGCTTCATACTCTAAAGCATTTCATCACCCAGCCAGATTCAGGAGAGCATTTTAAAATTTCAATATCCTGGAGCACAAATACAACATTTATCACATGATTGTAATTTGATCCTATCTCAGCTATGTGAAGAGGTTAGCATTTCTTTTTGAAATATCACAAAACTTCAATGTAATGTCTTCTAAAAGTTTTCAGTTGAGTTTCTTCACTTTTAGTCATATTAAAACCTTGCCAAAAATAGCTCTGTGCATATTGTAGGTACCATGAAATCTGATAAATCTCATTGTCATGATATTATAACACTGCTATGAAGACAAAGTGGGAACATCTGTGATTATTAAATTGTGTTATTTTTGAAGGTGTTCTGGATAACATTTACGAGTGTTACAAAACTGCGCCAAATCGAAACACCCTCGAGCTGAAAAATTGATTTCCTTGGAGCTACTGCACAGAAACATGAGACTATAGTACATTAAATGTTGACTTTCATGTATTAGACTGTTTTGCAGGGGTTCAGAGGCTTCTGATAATAGCTGATGGTTGCTTATAAATACACTGAGATTTTTAAAAGGAAACATTTTAAAGGTGATTCTTCATCTGTATTGTAATCAAAGATTGCTTGTGTCCTCCAAAACAAGGTACTCAAAGAAGAGCATTTCATTGCCAAAACATAAATGAAAAAAATGTGTACAAAACCCCATCAGTTTCACATTTTTTGTATTAATGCACAATTCAGACAACACAGATAGCAAAAGGCATTTCAATAGCTTAAAAATCCATTTGAAATTCATATCAATTGGACAAATACTTTACACTGCTTTTATATAAGTGATATTTTTTTCTGAATAGAGATGGAATAAAGTATGTGTCTTAATATACTCTGAGTAGATGTAAACCCAAGAGTTCAGCTCAATTCTATCTCCTGATCCAGCAGATACCATGCCAAGACAAAATTAAACTAAGCAGCCTATGGTAGTTTTCCAGGCACTGTGCTGCTTTTTCTGATTGAAGTGAAGGTAGAGATTGTTGTGCTGTGAGGTTGCTAAGGAGCCTGATATTTTTGACTGTGAATCCAGTGGGAAGTTACCCCCCTAAATTTCAGAATTCCAGGTGAAAATAATAGGGTTTGCCATTAAAAATATAACTTTTTCTTGCTTCCTTCATTAAAAATTACATCTGGAGGATAGGAAGGTATTTTCCAGATTCAGAGGGCTTGGGTTTTCCTGTCTTGTTAGAACAAAAGATGGGCCTGAATTTTCTATAAATCATTCAAAAAGCAATTAAAATTACCTCAGTCTAAATACTTCAGAGAGTTTAATAATTTCAGTTCACCTTCAACATTTTTAATTTTCTCTTTTTGTCTTTATGCAACACACCTACATTTTTTAAAAAGTCAATTCAATTGAGCTATTTCTTAAACTTATAACAGCAATAAAGCTTTTAAATAATTATAATGCTTCATTTTTCCCCTAAGTAAATTTAAGTACACATGTGTAAGGACAGCAAAAAGTTTGATCTTTAAAAATGCAGACTGGGGAAAACCTTCATAAGGGTATACTGACAGGCTTGAGCAATTTTTTTCTAATCCTATAATAAATTGTCAAGTGTTCTTTCACATCGCTATAGAAATGATGATATCAGAGATGACGACATTTCAACAGCATAAGGGAGATGATGCTGAACATTCAGTCTGAAGAATACTCAGTAGATTAAGAAATATGCTTTGTGATTAATGTGTTTGTAAAAATGATATTACATTATCTGTGTTTTTCCCATGTTGTTTTGAGAGCAACCTGATATTTTTAAATAATATGCTTTGGCAAGGCAATTCTACTCACTGAAGACACAATTTCTGATAGCAGAACCCAGAGTTACATTAACGGCCTGCAAGGAAAGAAAGCCGTTGTTGTTACTCCACCCACAGTCAGGAAAAATTCCCATCTAGTACACTGGTGACTTTAATGATACTATCCTTAAATTATGCCCTTAAAAATATTCTCAACTCATGTATCTCCAAAATTATTCTTTAATGAAATCAGGAAAAGAGGCGTTAGCTAACCATTTTTGGCTCCGGCACCGTCTGGATTCATCCCAAGACAGTATTATATAGAGCTGCTGTCCCAATCACATTCTCTAAATGGGTCTTTTTATAACAACTTAAACCTAAACATCTGTTCATCAGCTAGTCTGAAGCAGTGCCTTTGACATGTTTGTGCTTTTTGTTAAGCAAATGCATTGAGGTCACCTGCATGCATTGCAGAGACAAGCAGAAACGTTTGCTTTAGTTCTTTCCCATAAGCATTGGCACAAATTGGCAGAGATTTATGCATCTTTTAATGTGTAAAGCAAGAATATTTTAAGCATATGACAAAGAACGTAACTTCCTCTCAGTTTGCAACATTTCCTCCAGTGACACAAGATACCTATAGTGCCTAGATTCATTTTGCCTCACTGAATTTTGATCTACTTTAGCAAGGCAATAAGGAATATTCTTGGCTAGAAACACAAACACACTTTCTAGATTGTGTGTCTGTTGAACTGATACGATTCCTTAAATCCTGATATGGAAGAGTTTCGCTGTTTCTTTCTGAAGTTCTACAACCAAGAACCACAGAAGCATGGATGTTTCTGGTGGATCAAAACTGTCTTGATTGCATCTAATTAAGAAATACTGCTGACTTTCATCCTCATATTTGAAAGTTTTTTCTTTCAATATGTAAAAACAGGACATATGATGTTGTGTGTAGATGAGTGTAAAGGGCAATGACAGTAACAACACACAGCAGTGAAAATAAGCAGGCAAGAAATTATAGAGCATGACATAAAATGTTGCAAATTATTTTCAGTGCATCCTAACCTCCTGGTGTGCCTCCTGTGTGTTAACTCCATTCCCCTGGAACTTAATTGCAACCTTAGCAATTTCAAGTTACTTTTTAAAGCAACTCAGTCAATGTGTTTCTCCCCCTTTTCTACAAATTTGAAATCTCTTCACAAAATGTGTGCATGTTCAAGGCCAGAAACAGATTATGCTGTGGGATAGTCTAAAGTCTCTTATCTTAAAACCCTGCAGGTTTAAAATAGCATCTTTGCACCTCTGGAAAAGGATCATTACTAGGCTTTCACTGGGGATATTGCACTCGGAAAATTGGCATTTTTGATGCACAGAAGTTATTTTAGATCAGATTTAGAGGAATATTTCAGTGTCTTTTTTCATTATTACTTCTTTACCCTGCATAAAAGTAGAACAACTCTCATATTAGGGGCCAGGAACTTTAAAAATATGTTTCAGTTCAGATGAAAGCAACATGTCCCTTCTCCCTAAAAGGCTAGTGAGAAACCATATTCAAACCATTATCATTACGTTTCATTGGGGTTTATTGCACTTATTAAGTATGGTGTTAATCTCTGTTCTTCACAACAGGTACATGCCAATTAAAATTTTTGTCACTAAAAAATTCTGTATTACTATCTACCAGAAAAATTATAGCTTGTGTATTGGTGATACACTTAAGATAAATTTTGAAGTCAGTCATTTGATCAATACTGTTTTATTGTCTATTTTTAATACTTTCACTCTGCTCAATGTTATTTTCTGAACTAGAGCTCAGAAATTAATGGTGGTTTTGTGGTACTTCTTCACTGTTCTTCATGTGTATTTTTGCATATTTGGTTATGAAGGGAAAGAATTACATATTCCTTTAAAGAAGAAGATGACTGTCCAAATGGAGAATGTTGCTAGAAAAATAAGTGAGGCTACCTAAGTGCAGATTCCTAGAAAGGTGCTAATAGCTAATATAAACTTTATTAATGAAGGATTCTATGGCATCACAACTTGAAGATGGCAAATATTATCTGTACATTAGCTTTGAAAATATGCGGCCCTTTGCAGTGGAGTTTGTATTTAATATAAGAATTGCTTAAAATTTGATGTCTGATAATGTGGGTGGAGATGTTAACATTCTTAGGATCAAAGTTTCCATCCTAAATATGACATTTAAAAAAAAATCAGTTCTGTGTTACAATGAAATCAAGAAAAGGCAGGAGAAAGAGGGGAGGAGGACAGGGGGAAAATGATTGTGAACCACAAAATGACAGTTACTCAAAATAATTAGAAAATGCCTGTGGGACATAATGATTCAACGTCTTTTTCTGTTTAAATGAGGAATTGTACTTCAGTTTCTCAGTCCCACATGAGATACCTTGCTGCTGTATATCATATACTCTGGTCAAAGTGTAAGAACAGAAAAAGAAGAAAGCCTTTCTTCCATTTATGGCTGACAGATCTAAATTCATCTAACTTCATACTTGTATGAACACTTTGTGTCAAGATAGTGGTGTTTTCTACTGAAGAATTCCAAGCAAGGTCTATGCAGGATTATCCTCAATAAAGTATAATTTGGCAGTTTATCTTTAGGACGGGTGACCTGACTTTTTCATTAGTGGTCATATGTCTAAAAACTACACAACAACTTCTTGATGACTCCAATTCGCAGTCAATATTTAGTGGTGCAAAAGGCACAGAAACAAAAGAGATTGGTGGAATGCTATGATAAGACATTAGCAGCCTGCAGGGAAAAGCTGAAAGTGAAAGAACAGTAAAAGTAAGGCAAAAGCTTTTCCAGAAGCCTAATTAGGAAAAAGAAAAAAAAAAGAAAAAAGAAAAAAAAAGGAAAAAGAAAAAAAAAAAAAAAAAAGACAGAAGGAGTTCAGTTGGCTAATTTTCTACCTGACTGCCTGGATGAAAAACAGAGATGTACTGACCTTGTCCATCTGTACTTTTTAGAAGTTCAAATAGTCAGTCTGCTCAGGTTAACCAAAAAGCCTAGGTTGAATAGTTACTAACCAAGCCCTAAGCACTCATAAAATGTTTCTTAGTATTACAAAAAGGTCAGAATTGTTCTTTGCAGGTATGTTCTGCTATTCATCCTGAAAATATCACTTTCCATTTTCAGATGGGTGAACAGCTTTAGCTAAAATAAGAGCAGAATCTAAATTGTCACCAAAAGTTTACAGTAAACCTTTTTTTTTTTTTTTTTTTTAATTCCCCCCAGATTTAAAAATATTATTGTCCCTCATTGACTTGCATTTCATTTCCTACTTCTGGCCAGGACCAAAGTACAAACATGAACATCTTAAGATCAAAGGTTGTCTTTTAAATTCTAATAGCTCAATTAAATTAAGCTCTCAGCTCCTCTTGACTATGACTAACCTAACCAGAAAAGAGAGTTACTAAAAATATTGTAGTTGTAGTTCATGGTTTGGGGTTTCTTTTTATTTTATTACATTTTGATCAAAATGACTTACTCATCATTAATATTTTAAAACAGTTTAAGTTTGTCCATCCTTTAAAAGTACTATTAATGGTTTATATAATGCTAACCTTAATAATCTCTCTTGTCCCAATAAAAATTTCTGAATTATAATGGGATTCACAGACTGAGTTGATTATAAGTGACTGGAAATTAATATAGACAGATTGGGTGAATGGTGGACCTAACTTTCCACACAAAGTTCTCTGATGCATTTCCATCTCTATTATACTAAGTATCATTGCAGTCATATAGAAACGTCCATTTTTTTATATTATTGAGCAATTCCCAAAAGTGTCATTTTCTAGAATTGCTAGTTTATGAATTAGAGCTGAAGGATGGACACGCAGCTTCCATTTCATATTGGACCCATCAGTTCCCAGGTTTTATATTATATTTTAAAGAGATAGTTGCAAGAATAAATTTCCCTCGTCAAGTGATTTCTTTCTAATGCCAAAGTAAAGCTTACAAGCCCCTTGTTAAGTACCTGCAAAGAGTTTTAATAATGTCATTTGTCATGAAATCAAACACCTACCAGGAGTTTGTTTGTGCTTCAGTTCATTCAAGTTACCATACCTTTAGGCACAAGATCAATGATTTATAGAAGAGGTGCCAAAGGGGTTTTTCTGAATCTCAGATCAGTGTGGGACTAGCTGCTGGAAGAGTCAAGTCTTCTTCATTGCTGCTCATTCCCAAGCTCAGCAGGAGTGGAAGCACCTGACTTAGGAAGAGGAAAGGTACTGCAGATGTGTTATGACACCTCTGAGAGTCACCACTTCATGTTTTCAGATAATGGAGGTTAAATTATAAGAGTCATTTATAGTAGACATAAACCTGTGATACTATACTGTAGCAAATTTCTACATCAGCAAAACTCAAACTATGACAGCTTTTGAAAGCACAGGCTTTTTTTCTGTTTTTCTTAAATAAAAAATTTGGGGTTTATTCTAATCTGTTTCAGTGAAATGAAAAAGCCCAGACCTTGTACCATGAATATCAAAGAGATACTCAACCTCAGTAAGTCTCCCTGACTGTCAGGAAGGGAAAAGGTATATTTCTCATAATTTACTTTTTTTTTCTAGCTGTTTGAGTAGTCCTGGCAGTTTTAGTTTCCTCTTTAGTTTCAGTCATGCCAGGAAGGCTAACAGTATTGAAATAATTTTTTTACCACATGCTCCTCACATTGCCACTGTTCTCAGTGCCTTGAATTGCCCGTGCTTGCATGCTGTGCCTTAAATTGTTACATGTCGTTTTGGCAATTGAAGAATCAACCATGTACCTATCACTCTTGCTTTAGAGATTTATTCCTCTGAGCTATTTACATTTTGGACTTATTAAAGGGTTGGGAACAGCCTGATTCCAGCTGCTATTTTTCACTTTCACAACTTATTTATTTTTTTCTGTGCTTTCCTGTTTGGGATTCTTGGCCATCTATTGCAGGGAAGGACAGGTCTATGTGTCTTGGCCACCCATGAAGGTATTTCTTGGTTTGCCCCTTGAATAGAATTGGTCTGACTTATGTATTGCTGTATAAATTTTAATGGCATTTCTTTCTACTTCTTTCACCCATTTTTTGCAGTGGTTTGGGGTTTTTTCGTATTTGGTGCTGGCCAGTCCTAATATATATCTTTTAACTTCTCGTAACCTCCATCTGTCAGCTTCTCTGCCTTTTTTTATGTTGGCTTTTGCATATGTTTTGGGTTGGGTTTTTTTGTGTAATTTCACCAGTTCTATGCATGTTCTGTGGCATTTCAGAAGGAGCTAATGTACTGAAAGAGTAGAAATGTCACCTTTCTCCAAAAGTAAATGACTGTTCCTGTCATTGCTGCTTTACTTGACATTTCTGGCATTCAGCGAGTTGATATTACTGATAAGGGGGAATTTGGACAGTCATGACCATGTTATACCTTATTGTGTCTTCTTAATACAGAAATGATGAAGTCCACAGTGCCTAAACCTAGGAAATGGACTTCTGAGGAATGTAACATTGCACATAATAATGTGATCCCAGCTGAGAAAATGTAACTACTTTTTGTTGAAAAGTGGGCAACCTACTGCACAGCTGAGACAGCCAGTGCCCTAACAGTAAATTCTGTCGTCCTTAGTGTATGACCACATTTATAGATTCTCCCAATTTATCATATATTGTAAACCAATATTTGCCTTGTCTCTAAGGCAAGACTTCAAAGAAAAAAAAATCCAAGGAAACTGGATGGAATATTTTAAAAGATTTAACACCTTTTTTTCTTCTTTCATTTTTCCCCTTGGTATTTTTAGCCTTATTTCCTTTTGGTATATCTCTACTTGTGGCAAGCATGACTGATCTGTTTTATTAAAGTCAGTAGGATTGTGCTCAGTATAGGCAGATGATTTAAACTTGTGTCCTTCCTATCTTTTCTGAGACCATTTGGGAGTTCTTAGTCCTGAAATGACTGTGGATCATCACAGCTTACTCTAATGTAGGGAAGGAAGGAAACTCCTAATCAGCATTGCTATTAATGCTCATGATAGTGAACTGTGAGTTCTTTGAGCATCTTTTTATATAGACTTGAAACTGGCTGATGCCCATTTCTTGAAAAGACTTTGAAATTGCAAACAAGGGGGTTGATTTTCCCCTTTATTGTGAAATGTATATTTCAATTATTTGGAGTAGAAATTAACTTTTAACTTAAAACCACTGTGACAAGATGTTTATAGATGTTAATTCATCACCAGATTTACTATGCCAATATTTTTTAAATAATAGTAGAAGATGCTTTTTGGAGCCGCAAACAAAGACTTCAGAAATACTGCATTAATTCTGATAACAGTGAGATTTTTATTCTGCTCACTGAAAAATTAGTCTTGTGCACTTTTATTGTTTTTGCTGGCTCTCCTTCAGATTCCCCAAGGATTACAGAACTTGCTGGCCTATTTCAATAATGTTTATCAAAGAGCCAAAGTTCATCTTTGAAAGTTCCTACAAGTAAAATATAATGGTAAGCAAGACCTACATTATTCCTCTGTGGGAAAAGTTGTTCTGTTTGGCATTCTGGCTAAATCAGTGCTACCCTGATATGTGCATGTTCAGCTTGAAATGAAGCAAAATGTATACTGCCTCTAGTCCAACCAGTAATGAGGAAATACAGAGTACTGCCAGACAGAGAAGAAAGTTGCGATGAAAGATGCTAAGAACAGGGAGAACAGAATCATTGCAAAATAATTTCTGGGATGCAAGATGTCTGTAAAAAACCAGACATACATCATTTGCTCATTGAATAACTCTGTCCCTTCCTTTTTTTCCCATGAGTGAAAACCACGTTTGCTAAGTCCAGTTATTTATTTTGGATATAACTAACTACTCAATGGACTTAGTAAGTACACTTCAATCAATCTAGACAAAACACTTTTAAAGCCCCTTTAGATGTTCTGTAAAATCCATCTATGAAGTATGAAAACTGAACAATCAACACTGATAGAAAACCACTATGACCGAGTCAGTTACTTTAGCAAGCCCTGGAAAGATGTCTTAATAACTACATCCATAACTGAGCCATGTGTATCTAGGGGCATATGCAAAGTAAGTGCAATAGAAACTTAGATGCTGTGTGTGAGGCTTGGAACTGTATTAGAAGCCAATCTTTAGGGATTATAGCTAAATATACACACTGAAGCTTTTTAAAACATTATTTTCTTTTCCTTGGTAAACTGGAAGTATAAAACATTCAGCTGTGTGACAAGAAATTGAGTAGTTGTCCAGGTCCCATGAAAACAAATGTGAAACGGTCATCTAAATTCCCTGAGCAACTTTGAGAACATCAAAGCTATTCCTAATTATACAAAAAGTACAGTGGTAGCTACAAAGTATAACTCTTTGAGTTCTAATAGCACCTGGGGCTAAGTTGAGCTGAATTTGTTTAAGTACAGTAAAAATTTGATTTGTTAAAAATAAAAAAAGAAAAAAGAAAAAAAACACAGAAGGAATTTTTATTTTATTTAAATGTCCCAGGAGAAATAATTTTGAAGTATATCGATGCTGTCATAAAGTAGGGCCAGGAACCAGGTAGGTAATACACTATATATTAACATTTTCATTCTAATTCAAATTACAAGAATCATCTGTATAGTGAAGAAAAAAGGAATCTAGCCAAACTGTTTTCATTAAAACCCTGAGTCATGTTATCTGGCTTAATGTAGATTTCCTGTTGCTGTTTCTCAATGGTTTCACATACAGTTTTCCTTGAGTCATCTGCCAAACTGCTGAAAGCTCTGGAGTCAGTTTTACAGTAAATTCTAATCAGACCCATGTCAAGGACTGAATCTCTTGCACTTCCCTTGCATTGAATTAATGGGGGAAAAGAAGTGGTTCATGTTTAGTCTGTGAAAGGTACAAAATTCTACAGACTAATTTCATTAAAATCTGTATTAGTCTGGTGGCATTTTTCTTTGAGTGTTTTCCTCTAGCTACTAAATGTGAATGCAGTAAAAGTTTTCTTTTTCCCTTTCCCTTTTTCTTCATTTCAGCCTTCACTCTTCTCTCTCACAGGGGAGAGGCTGATGATATGAAGGAAAAAATGGTTTTTTTCTTCTACTGAAGACTGGCATCCAGAGATTTAATTGATCTGGGACAATGAAAGGAAACTAAAATTAGAGATTAAAAACATCTCAGGAGATATTTTAAGGTAAACAGAAAAGGGAAGGGAAATAAGGAAATATGGCAGTGAAAAATTAGAATTGAAAATAGGAAATTTGGGGTTGATGGAGGACAAGAAAAGACAGGAGTCAGAATTTGAATGGAAGAGAATAAAGGGATGTGAAGGAAAGGCAAAATCTGGAGGTGGAAGAGACAAAGAGCTTTGATGGATCATGTTATTTAATCAAACCACCATTCCAAACATTCTTGTTAGCTTGTGGAGACCTCAACAGTTGTTTATAATGCTGCATGGGTCTGAACTCCAATGGGAATATCAGTTGTTCAAGTGTCAGAGAGGGTTTAGACTTGTGGCTAGGTAATAAAAAAGAGAAGGCATTATAATAGTTTTGAACTATTTTTGGCCACCAGTGTTCTGGGAGGAACAAGTAAAGGATTTAAAGAATTTATTTCCCACTTTATTAGAAAACTCTTCTACATGGTCCTCTTACCTCTGAAAATCTCAATTCAGATTTACAGCAAATAGGGAAAATATGTTGTGTCTTATCAAAAGAAAAAAAAAATAACAAGTGGGTTGAAGTAAAAGTCAGGCGTAATGAGGAAAATGGATCATGCCAAATAACGAAAGGAAAATTTTGAAAATAAACTGAATACATTTGTAATGAAAAAATGAAAAATTATAAAACTCAGTGTTTTATTTTACCACACATTACATACTGAAGGTAGATGGAAGCATCAAAGCATAATACCTTGAAGAGCTAATTCAAAAAAGACCTCGGAGAAATTAAAAAATTTTAAACAGCTACTCAGCATTACTGGAAACTCAGAAAAGTCTTTAAAAACATAAATAGTTGAAGGAAGGAGACATGCACATGCTAGAGAATAGCACAGATATACCAGCAGAAATGAGGAAAGAGCTTAAGTTCATTTTGGTTTACTGCATGTAAGATCTGGTGCCAAATAGTTTACAATAAAATGTAGGATGTTTTAATGCAGTATATAAACTTGAGAAGCTGAGTATATGAGACAACATTTGCTATGTTCTTTTTTGTATGTAGTAAATTACAATTCTGCTGTCCTAGCAGAGCACATGCAGTCACTTCTAAAAATACTTTTAGTACTTTTATATGCTCAGTTTTGTACATAACTGCATCAGTGGAAACAATTGCACATCCATTTGCTAATAGAACAAAGAACACTTCTACTCCAAGACATATTAAAGAAATGTTGCCAACTAATACCTATACCATTGTCCCATTTAGCGGTCTGTATCTCTACCCAAAGCAATGTGGATTTTCTAAGCGAGCAGAAGTGTCTCAGCAGTGAATTTCATTAAATTGATGTGTTTTGTTCAGAGTTCTATTTGGACTTTGCACTTGGCAAGTGCAAGAAGCAGATTAGGACAGAGCAATGGGATCCTGTGGTCTTCCTTCAAGTTTTCTCTGCTTTGAGTCTGCCTTGTACCTGGCTCAGTGCTTAGCTCTCAGTGCGGTGCAGGGAAGGAGAAAGTTAGGATTTTTATGCTGGCTGTTACATGGAAGGTATTTCCTCCCAGTTCCTGTCCTGACAGTCCTCTATAGGAATTTTGAATTTGCCATAAAGCCCTGTGGAACAGGGAGAGAGAATCACTTGAAATCATGAGTCACATTGCAATTATTTTGAAAAATGTCAATAATCATGCCTCTGAACATTTTTACCATTATTAAGTAAAAAAATAAAATTAAGTAATATGAACTTACTCTGCTGTCTTTAAAATTAGGTTTTTAGGTTTCTACATATGTAGTGTTCTGCTAAGTTCTAAAAAGTCACAGATGCTGAAAACAAAAAAGGTACAGCTCAGAAAAAAAGCAGAAAGCTTTTTTTTCATTTAGGAGCCAGCAAAAGAGCAAATAAAAACATCTTGGATCTAACCAACTTTGGTTTCTTTTCTTTTTTCTCTTTCTTTTCCCTCTTAGTATATGAAAAAAATGCAACTGCACATACAACAGATGTTATCCATCCAGAAAATACACAAAATTAAAGAAATCAAAGATACTTCTAGTGGCATTCAGGTTTTAGGTAAACTGAAAACAATAACTGTTCTAGCTTTGTTTAGCTTGATGAGGAAGAACACAATACCAAGAACATGATTCCCTAAGCAGCAGCACCACACCCCAGAGGGCACAGGAGCAAACGGCTAAAAAGCTTTTAATGATGTTCTATAAGTATTATGGTATAAAGTACCAGAAATACAGTGTTTGCACTGAAGGGAGGAGTTAGTGCCATATTAATTAGTTTCTCCATAAATAGAAAAGTTTATTTGGAGACAGATCAACCAAAGGTTAGAAATGAGTCTCAGTTTCTTGAATTTCTCATGGCTATTTCTGCTTTGACCAGATGGATTTTGCTTTTCACCATTACAGTGTTAAAAATCTCCGTTATACATGCATATTCTAATTTTTCCCAGCCTTTTAAAGCAAGAGTCATATTATGAAATACCTGAAAATATTAGCTGAGTTGCAAGGGAACAATTTGGTTGGAGGGAAATAAATTCAAAGAGAGTGTCTGGAGCACCAGAAAGTTAGTCTTTTACCCTAAAGATTTCAAAGCTTTCCAAGTTTATCTACTGTGGCAACAACATTTGTAATGGCTTTTACAGTTTTGACCTCACTTTGCTTTTTCTGTAGCTTTTCTAGGTTGGGGGTAATAGCTGGGGTATTTTGGCTCCCTTGCAATATGTTCCTAGGTACCTCATGGAAACAACTTTCCATGTATCCAATGTGTAAAACTTCATTCGACAAAAATAATTCCATGTAATTATTGCAGAAGACATTGCAGATATAACTTGCTGATTGTGCCTTCTTGCAGAAGACATTGCAGATATAACTTGCTGATTGTGCCTTCTGCTCCCACCTGCCTAACCACATTACACCAGTGCCTATCACCACTCTAGCCAAAGCCAGAAGAACATAAGGGAACGTTACTGAGCCCTAATTAACAAAGCTGTGATATCTGAGATTGAATCAGTGGAGTTTCAAACTCTGTGGTAATCAGACCATAGAACACGTACTGGATTGTCTAAAATGTCATTTTAGAAAAGTCCAATACATAGCTAAAAAAAAAAAAAAAAAAAAAAAAAAAAGCACCACATTCTTCAATGATGCAATCCTAAATAAATTCACAAGTAAAAAAAAGACAACTAACCTCCATATTACCATAGCAGCATGAAACAATTTATATAGACTAGGAAACTCTCAGGCAAGGGTTGAATGTGCTATGTAAATAAGTAACAGAAAGTACTATTTTCATAATATTGGCTTGATCCCCATTGCAACTACAATTAAAATTTCATTACTTTTGAGGGTTTGTCTCAAATTATTAACATCATTTTATTGCAGTACTACTATATAAATTACAGAAAACGTGGAATATGCCAGATACTATATAATTATTCCTCCATATTCACAATACAGCACAATTGAACATATGGCAGACATGGTTAACTGTACTTTATGCTAATATCTGCATACTATTTAGCTCACCTAATTAACTATACATGGTATACTAGACACTGCCTTGCAGCAGAAAACCAGGGAAGAATCCTCTGGATGAAGCATTAAATGCCTAAGAGGAAAATCAATATCATACACTGTTATGACTTCCCTTCCTCCCAACTGTCTGTCTTTTTATTTTTAAACATCTATTCTTAATTCAGTAGACAAGACATAGAAACTTTGCACCAGATCTGGCTTTTTTTTTATCAGTAGAATACTGTCAGCTTCTCTAATAGTCATATTATAGAATGCTCAGGACAAACAGATGTTGAAGTATTTAAACATCCTTATCAGAAGCCCGTCCAATAAGGGAATCACAATCAATTCCAATTGACCTATACATGTAATCAGACCAAATAACTGATTTTTTTTAAAGGTAAAAATCTGGTTTTTAATTAGATTAAAATCTTAATTTTTAAATTGTAGGTTTGTTGTAAAAAATCATCAAATTAAAAATACATGGTCGTTGAAAAGTAAAATTCCTCTTTTCTTAATTTTCTTAGATTATTAAGGAGTGAAAATTTGCCAAAAGGATATACTTTCTTTGTTTGAACTTAGATAAAATCAAATAAAAAGCATTTATTCATAGTCTAAAAATTCTTTGTATGATTATCAATACACAAATAGCAAATAGTACCCAACTGTCCTTAACATGCAAAGTACAACCTGTTACAAGGAACATAGTAGACTCCATGAATAACTGTATACCTGCTGGCCACTCAAATGTGTTACAGAAAAAACTATCTATCAATGATGGACCAAGCTGCTGAAGAGGTGTCCTGGCTAACAGAGACAGGTGGTAAAGTAGCTTCAAAACCAGGGAACCTGAGGCAGTATGATCCATTCCAATGTACACAAGCTACTCTTAGCCTAGGCTGCCCCCTGACTCAGGTTCTGCAGTGTGATTGGGAAGAAATGTCTTTCTGGTAGCCTCCTTCAGGTGATGTTGGTTTAAATTGCCAACAGACAGTTCAGAGCCCATCATGAATGAGTTTGTGGTCTCATCAAGCATTTGTAACTGTTTGCATTAATTTTGTTTTCTTAAGGCTCTAAGCTTAACCTTTATCTATCTAACCTTTATTGCTACAGTAACACTATTTTTGATTTAGCAAGGATAGCCTCAGCCAGAGAGAGCAATCATAAACCTCTGTCTACATGATAGAATATATATACTGAGTTGCTTGTTGCAGCTATCTTATCTTCCAGTATAATCACCATACCCATAAGGGCAATCTTGATGAGTCAATGACCAATACACTCACGCAATTAAAGGAGCAAGTATTGTTTTTACCATTTCCTCCTCATTTAGGTAATGACTCACCATCTTGTATTAAAACACATTGGCCAGTGTTGGACCCTTTGGCCAATTCACCAACACTATTTCCTTTAGGCACCTTAGAGAAAATATCAAGCATTCTAGAAGCCAGCTATGCAAAACATTTTAGTAAAAAAATAATGGTAATTTAAAAATGTATTTTGTTCCTGCTTGTTTGTTTGGGTTGTTGTTTTTTGGGGGGGGGGGGGGGGTGTTGGGGTTTTTTGTTGTTGTTGTTGGTTGTTTTTTTTCTATTGGTAGTGCTTATAATTCAGATACATTTGATTTCTGCCATGGAGTTCTAGAACAGTCTTTCTTCACAACATGGTTGGATACAGGAACCCTTTGACAAACATAGCTTTTGTATGCTTGTTGCATAATAGCAATAACTTCATGGAAACCTCACGTTACCAAGATACATTATTGTTTGATTTAACAAACAGCTTTTCTTTGCTTTGTTGTCTGTATGCTGAATACATTTGCTCCTTCATGCACTTTATGCTGCTGCTGTAGAGGGTTATGACTTAATTAAATGTCTTTTCCTTTTTTCTTAAGGTTTTATTTCAGGACCTTTAAAAAGAAAAAGGCAGTCAACTGCTTGTCTCTGATCCACTTTTATCCCTCTCATTTACAATCTGAGAAAAAATGAGCACACTGGATACCTCCTAGTGAGTGGATGACAACTAAAGATGAGCAAAAACTAATACTTTGTTATTATCTAGCCTAGAGAAAAGTTTACAGGATAACCAGCTATTGACCTTTCCAAGTAAACATATTTAAAAATTCAGTGGTTGTGGGGAGTTTAGACAAGCCACAGCATGAACCCTTCAGAAAATGTCCAAATGCTTTACTTGAAGTTTAAATGTATCACTGAAACAATTTTTCTTTTTTACAATTTGCCTAACATTTCAGACAGACAGTGGAGCTGAGGTTCCATTTTTTGCATTATATATGTTATAAAGTAGGTTTACAGTTTGAACATTTCTCAAATGGTGCAAGAGCACACTTTATTCAGTACCCTTCACTCCCCAAACTTGCAGAAATGCTGCTGCAGTGCCATCTGAAAATATACACCAGTGAGAAAATTATGATCACTTTGAAGTATAACAGCAATAGACCTCACCTAGTCTTCTTCCTTCCTTTCTCTCATTCTTTTTTCTTTTTTTCTCTCCCTCTGCCTTCTTTCTCATTTTATTTTTAAATCTTTCCCCCTGTTTCTCTTTATCTCCCTTCTCTCTTTTCTTTATTTTTTTCTTTTCTAGAGGAAAGAGCACATTCAAATTAACTCATTTAATTAGGTTACCATTTAATTGACTATGGCCAGGATTAAAGCAGGGTGTTTTTCTTCCAAAATAAAAATAAAAATAAAATAATAATAAAAAAAAAAAGAAGACAAGAAGAGCATATTTGTCAATTGCTGCCCATTTGCCACGGTGAGTTCTGTGGCGCATGTTGATATAGAGAGAGCAGGAGATTGTTTTCTGACATGAGTAACCAGAACGGATGAGCTTTTCAAGGTTGTTGCTTGCCTTAACTCTTGAGGAAAAAAAAGGTTGAAAATTCAAACAAATCTCATTAACTGTGAACACATTCGCTTTAAATAAACTTTCATCGGTTGCCTTGAAGTTTTTCCATGCCTTTCTATTCAAGTTGTAAATATACATCCAAATTGAGGATACCTACAATTTTTCTTTCTCCCTAAAATGTTGCACTTGAATAGTTCTCTTGTCTTCCTGACATTGCAACATGCAATGAGGAATGTTATGTCTGATTACATTGTTTTATGTGTTCTTGGACTCTTTATTTCTGCAGGTTGGGATTTGGTGGGGTTTTTTTAGGGTTTTGTTGTGAGGGGTTTTTTGGGCTTTTTTTTTTTTACTACCTTGTTTATTTTTATGCTAGATACACTGTAATGTATCATTCCTAGTTAATGTTTGTAAGCTGAAGCATACATGTGTCACAAATCCTGACAGTAAATAATTAAAGTATTTAAATAAGCGTGTGTCTGTATGGTAGTTTTGTGGTTATACAAATCTGTAGAGCAAGATCTTATACTGATCTATAATTATAACTGCCACTGACTAGCATGATCCTTACTGAGTCAGATTAATTTACACATTAAGCAGCCATCTGTAGAAATTTTCATAGTACCTTGTTTGCAATGCCAGGGCTCACATGGGGATTCAAAAACTAACTTGGCCTCCAGGGATTTTTTTTTTTTTATCACTATTATTGGATACATTTGCTGTGAACAAATTATTCTAGACCATGACACCTTGCACCCTTTTTCAGTGTTTTATATCATGATCAGCAGAGGTATTTTAATATTTTGCATATATATCAACATAGCAATTCGTAAGCTAACAGTAGTTTACATATACATATATGTATATGTATATTTTATAAAGTCCTTGACTCTGTGTTAAAAATCTTTGCAATGCTTCTGAACCAGAACAGATTTGTCATCATCTGTAGTCATAAAAGATAAAAACACAACATATTTTGGCTACAGTAAGAAACATATTGCAAGCCTGTTGATCTTAATTCTCTTAAAAAAAGGATAACAACTGCAATGTGCTGTGTAAGAGTTGTCTTATGCATAAGTGTTTTGTAAGCAAGCACAACTTGTGTGCTATAAAGGAGAGATAACAAAACCTACTTTACCTGATACAAAAATAAATTGTAAAAACTAAGTATAAATACAGTTTGTAAACCCAGTTTTCCAAGATGAACAGTGTGGTTTTCAGTTATCGTCAATCAAATGGGTGAGCAGGGGAGCAGATGGAGTTAGAAAATGAAGGTTACAATCCCCGTTTCTATCACCAACACTCTCTGTAATGGGGAGGAAGTCAATTCATTGTTCTGCTATGCCTTTTCCTTTCTCACTTTTTTCTGTTTTACCTGTTCAGACCACCAGCATTTTCAGACAGAAAAGAGTCTTCTAGTTCTGCTAAAGCACCTAGCACCATGGGGCTTTAATCCACATGGGGGCTCTGAGCATTATTGTAATACTTGTAAAAATAACTGTAATGAAACAGCAAAAGCACAATCACCTGCCAAATGCAGTCACAAAAATGGGCTCTCTAATATGTAGAGTGTTCTGGTATGCAATAAAATATTCATGATACTGAGGCCAAGAAAGTCATGGATATTCGTGGAATAGATCCAACAACAATATATTAAGTCACTTTCCATCTTGGAACAGGGTTTTTAAACACAGCTAGAATGATTTAGGGTAAACCTGTAATATTTAAGACATTCTAACTCATGGCAAAACAGAATCCAGTATGCCCATTTTCTGACTCAACAGTATATGAAAAATGGTAGCAGGACTCCATCCAAGCTAATTAAATCTGATTAGCCAATACACTGGAAGAAAGCAAGCTAATTTGTACACATATGCACACACGAAAGAGCTTAATTCCAGTGAATAATTGGCTAGCTTTTGATAGTATTTCTCAAAAATACAAGATAAGAAAACCCAAGGATAGTAATAGAGACCCCAGTTACTACAGTCAATTGGAGGATCAGACCAAATCAACCAGCAGCTTTTTCTCAGCCACTGGTGGTCAGACACAGATTCTTAGGAAAGACATCCAAGAATAAGGCAAATGGACAACCCCACAGCAGAGCTTTCTGGGTTGTGATTCAGTGGTTCAGTCTTCTGAGCTTCCCATTCAACACGTTTCACAGTAACCAGTAGAGGTTTCCTTCAAAAGAATTCACACCACTTTCTGAATTGATTTTACTCTTGATATGTACAGCAGCCTGTATTAGTGAGAACCACAATGACTAGCTGTGTGAAAGAGTACTCATTTTGTTGGTTTCTTATGTTTGTTTAAAATCTGTCATCTGATAATTTAATTAGAATACTTCAATTCTTATTTCATTAGAAACATTGAATGATATTATTTACTACTTATCTTCTCCCTGTCTGTGGTAATATGAGCATCTCAGTCATATTTTACAGAATGAATTCTAAAGCTAAAGGGTTTTTTTCTGATTTTCCCCTCATATAGAAACCAACCCAGCCCTTCAATACTTCTTTCCTTTAACCAAACATTCTTCCGTTCCCTCATGTTCTTTAGGCAGATAGCATGGCCAGGATGGCACTTGGCTTTTTAGAGCAGTAACACAAACCTGTAAAATGGCATGACCATCTTTTCTGGTTTTTAGCCTTCCAATAACTCATAATCTCCCAATAATTTTTAACATTATGTTTTTCATTCAGATTTCTCATAAGCACAGCTATGAAATCAGTGGAGAACTATCCATACTATTGACCACTTCAGATTGTTTTATTCCTGTATGAAATGTATGCTTTGCTGGCAGGCAGTTTTCAAAGTAAATTTTCTGAATAATACTATTAGGAAAACTTTTTTTTTTTTTTTTTTTTGCATGACTATTCACCTGCCTTCCCAGATCATGTAGAAATTTGTTGAATAACTCATATGCCAGTACCAGTCCCTACACGACCCTCTTAGGAAACTCTGTTAAAAGGATTCCTGTGTTTCTCCCCTTTGAACCAGTATATGAAAACACTTCTTCCTATTTCATAACAGCTTATTTTCTTTAGGAAGCTCTGGAGAGAACTGTTGTGAAGAGAATAAGCAGGTCATTCCTTTTCTTACTGATTCTCAATTATTTCTGCCTAGGTACATAAAGCAGGATTTTCTCTATTGGTCTTCCTCGATCTACTAACTCTGGTATTTGCTTTGGCACAAAAAATCAGGTATAACTGACAAATCTGTAGTTTTACAAGTCACATTTGGAACACAGATACTAATGTTTGACACTTTCAATTTCTGCAACATCATGACTGAAGTATTGATTTAAGCAGCAGGTTAGGCACCACAGTTTACTGAGTGGCTATCTCATATTTGTAGCTGCTGAAGAATATCTAGAAATGTGCTACCATTTGTTTTAATGGTTTATTCTTAAAATTCTTCCTCTAGTGCTTCATTCTGAGGCTCAATCTCTCCTTACCATTCTCCCTTCTTTATTGTCCCATTTCTTTGATCTCCATTTTTAATTCAGTTACGTACAAAGACTGATAAGCATTCCATAACATTTTCTTTGTACTCATATTAATCATGTTAATATTTGGCCTGTGTTATTTATTACTTTCCTCATCTGGTCATTACTTTCAATTTTTTATTTCTTAGAAATTCTACCATGAAGAAATTCCTTTACTCTGCAGTTTAACCAGTTGGGTTTTATGATATTTTTCTTTAATATTTTTTTTTCCTTCTCTCTTTGTTGTGATGTATACTTTAGTCTCAGCCACTTGATGCTGGAAACTATGAAATAAAGTTGGTGAACAGAAGAGGCCTCTTGCAATATAACATGCTGAGGATTATGACCTGATAATGTCATGAAGCCTTCAGAACTCTGCTTGATAATCATAAAGTGATACTACAGAAGCACTTCCCAGAGACTGCGGTGGTGGCTAATGGCACTGTCATCTGTGTTTTGCATATTATGGGCTCAGCAGATTTTCTGTGCCTTGTGACACTGGAGAGGCTTCCCTCCCATATAGTTCCCTCCATACCTCAACATTGTGATCACAACTGAACAAAATTTTTTGTTTGCTTGCACCAATCCTACTCACAAATCTTGGCAGGATCTTTGAGGAAATCTCCCTATAAGGCTGAATAGAATGTTTGTGATAATATTGAGATTCACATCAAGATTTAGTGGGTGTGCTAGGATCTCTTCTTTTTTTTTTTTTTTTGGAAGTATTCAATTTATTCCAAGGCAGTTTGCCATATTAGTCTTTTGTTGTATGAGACAGTGACTGTGCATGTTAAATGTGATGCTAATTTAGAAACAGACTGAGACTAAACAAAGAAACTAAGGTTCATAAGGATAATATTTACAGGTTACTACTATAATTTAAAATTGAGTAGATTATTGTGAAATATATGGCATATCTTCCTTTCAAATCAACTTCTTACAGAATATCTCCTTTGGAAATTAATGTTTAAAAGGTCTTCTCATCAAATATATGATATGCCTCTTTGGGCTGGCCAAAGGGAATGGTAAATAGATATAAGATAAAAAAAATGCAATGTGAAAGAAATTCTGTCCCTGCAAGAACAATAGGCTGGCAAAGGAGAGCTTTATTTCAATTTAAAGATTATTTGGGACAAAAACTCAGAGATGATACAAAAACTTTTATTAGACCCTTTACTTCTGCCCAAGTCCATGAGTTAAGATAGAATATAAGGGAGGGTGTGTGAGATCACCTTTTCTTTATGGGAAGAACTATGGGCAAGGATTAAAATAGCTATTATGAATAGGGAACATCGCAAACTTCAGTGTAGTGATCTGACAAGACCGATTTTATTAACAGTAAGTGTGGTATGCAATTCCAAATAATTTAGGGAAGGCTAAATGGTCTTGTGATATGTGCATGAGTAAGTTTAACACACAAAAATACTTGCTGTCATTACAATACTGACAATTACCATCACACTTACAACACAATTTCCAAAAATTCTACACTAATTCCAGCAACAGGAATAATACCTCTACTGGGTATTCCTACTATTTGATAGTGCTATTCTGCACTGCTAGTCTGCTATGCTTTCTATGTGGATTTCAAAATACTTATGTACATGCTCTAATCATGTATTTCTATACTCGAACAAAAGAATGCTAATAGTAATGTGCACAGTAATATGACAAGCTTAACAGTTGCCTGGAGAGTTAAGGAAGACTTTTCCAAATGTATATTAGCCTTTGCTTAGGCTGCTTTCCTAAAATACAACTTGTCAAACAAGATTCAGAGGAGCCATAATTTGCAAGACCTTCATTTATGGTATGGGATAACTATTTACTTAATCCTCAGTCCAAAGTTATCAATGCTTTAGTCTTAGATTTCTCAGAAGAAATAAGTGCTGGCAAGATCAAGCAATTGACCCAGGAACTGAACAGGATTTAAGTTCATCTAAAATTACAGCCCCCAAGGCCTGTACTCCAACCCACCTCATATATGAAGTACCTAAAATCTGCAATGTGCCCACTTAGGGCATTGCATCAAAGCATGCCTTCCGGATCCAACTGTCGTGCTTCAGGAATGACTGTCAGAGTTTGGTGCCTCACTGCAAAAGCAGGGTAGATCTGTACCTCTACACAGGCAAACCTGCAGGCATCACAAGAACTTGCAAGACAAATGCATAGTATTAAGGAGTTCAAGTGCTGTTACACATTTTGCTGAATTTTTTCCATTGCTATATTGAATTTACATACCATGCATCCTGGTTTTGCTGAGAGTATCCTTTTTTTCAATCTCATCTCAAGGCGGACTCTGCTTACTGGAATCCCTGAAAACTCAGAACCAATTTTGCACAAGTCTGACCCAAAATAGCTACTTAAATATAGAACAGTAGAGTTTATAGTGTTACCTATATTAAGCATGGTCAAGAGCAAGGAAATATTTTAGATGCAAGTGAGTTTCCCTCTGTCTGGAGGAAAATTAGCAAAATTTGAAAGGCCAGTTCTGTGCTTCTTTGCCTGGCAAATAACTTTCATGTGATAATATTTGAAATCCTAGTTTCAGGTTTATTAACCACTTTGTATGCCAGTAAGCATTACTTTTACTGGAAAGTTAAAATATAGGGAATGTTTGAAGAATAGAACTAGAAAAGGTGGTCCTAATCTAGGTAAATTGGGAGGACAAACTGAAATTTTAAAATCTATACAATCTGCAAACCAGATGGCTCAGAGGGGAATTTAATTGTAATGCATAACATATAATATGCTGCACACACAGTCAATCCAGGTTACTATTTTTCCCTAAAACAAATATTGCAGCAAAAGGACATATTGTAAATTGAAATTACAAAAGAACTCTGAGACACAGGGAAGCAATTTTTTCCTTAACTAAGAAATATTCTGCAAGACAAATGTACAGAAAAAAACTCCGCTGCAGTCTTCCAGAAACAATCAAATGTTATTATACAGGAAAGCTGGGATAGTAAAGTATGCCTTAATTTGTCAGCTGTTTTGCATTAAATCCAAACTTTTTAGGCCATTATATTTTTTCATACTGTGCATACAGGTAAACAGAAGTTCAATTGTATGACAGTTTGGAGACATGATAAAGAATTGCAATAAAAAGAAAATTTAAAAGGTTTTGCGAGGCAGATGATATTTATTTATTTTCTGGAATAAAATTTGAGGAATCTAGAAGTATGGCTACATGGCAATGTGAAGACTGCCACATCCTTACTCAGCCTGTGCTCTAAGCTAGCTGGGAACATGCCAGATTTGGTCCAGCATGGTATGTTCTAGGTAAAATGTTCTGCTGTGAGATCAGTCTGCATCCATCTTTGCAGACATGCCCTAAGTGAAAAAAAAAATAAAATCTCAGTTTACATGTACCCTGTGAAAAATTCCTAGAGCTTGGCAGCTGAACTCTCCAAGGATTCCTCTGCATTAAACAAGCACTATTCTTGGGCTAAGCAGGATTCTGCAATTTTCTCCACAGTTGTTCCTCCTACCATCTAGAGGCAGGGAAAACACTCCTCCAGGGAACCTGCTGTCTATCTACTCCCTGGTGTTTGGGGAAGGATAAAAAAACATGTGCCGAACCCAGACCTGTTGGTGACAGAGGGATAAGGAACACATGAGATCCTGGAGACCAAAGCTGCTGTGAGCACATTAGCTGTGGAGCACAGGAAGGCTGCATCCAGGATGGCACAGCAGTGGAGACACCCAGCCGGACACCACACACCCCAGGAGCTGTGGCTGCCATAGTGTTGCTCAGGGGGCCCAGTCCAGAATCTGGCTCTGAAACTTCCTCACACATGTGGGCTTTCTCCCCCTTGCCCCCTGTGCCAGGCAGGCGATGGCATTACCCTGCTCATAGCTGTTCTCACTGCGTAGGAAATGGTGTTACTGCAGGGCCCTGAGGGCACTCACAGGCCTTACAGGCCCTGCCTGGCCTCTCCTGGGGCTCCCGCCGCCCTGCCCACAGCCCAGGACACCATTTCACCCCACGGGGCTGTCTGTCTCGGCTATGCCACAGCAGAGCCAGCTGGCATTGGGCCCTGCCAGGCCGAGGCCCGCCATCCTGTGCCCATGCGTGGGCCCATGTATTGGCCTGGCCTTGGCCAAGCCCCATCCCCAGGGAGATGCCCAAGGCCTGGCAGGGGCCTGCCCCCAGCCTGTCTCTGCTGCCTGGCTGGGGCATGGGGCAGGCCCTGCCTGCCCCAGGGACCTCATGTGTCCTCATCCCCGAGAGAATAGCCAGCAGCACAATGGCTGTTCTGTGCATCAGGAAGTTTTGAATGTGACACCTCTGCATATTGGCCTTGTCCACAGTAAGATCTGTTTTTCAGAAGGATCCTAGCACTGGTCACATACTCGCAGCATCTTGTTAGTCGGAGCTGCAGCTTTTCAGCAGTTTTGGGTGTGCTTGGTGCACCCTGCCATTTCAGCAGGCACCCAAGGTCATAGCTAATCACAAGATGCCTTGTAAATCCTTCAGCCTGTCCTAAACGGCAGCCTTGGCTGGGTACAGGCGTCCAGCCACAGTAGCACCATCGCCACAGGTACCACAGCGGTGGATTTCCACCAGCACTGTGGTGAAGCAGCAGGCGTGGGTGCAGTGGTCAAATCTGCTTTCCACTGACATTGTATAAGGAAACATAAATAGCAAGTAAATGCCTCACTTTTCACTATCCATCTCTATTGATGTAATTTCTAAGAATCACAGTCATTGCTCATAAAAGAGAGAAAAAAAAAAAGACCAAACATTAAAGACTATAAACCGTTTGTAGCATCATCCATCCCCTACTGTTTATGAAGATGAGGCTCCATTGAAATAATAAACTTATTTAAAAAACAGCTGAGGTCAGACAGTCATTTGTTCTTCAAAACTTTATAGAAAGAACATGTTTTTTAAACTATTTTTTCAGCTATTACATTTATGGAAATTTATTGTTAAAATTTGCTAAGTAGAAATTAGGCAGAAGTTTCCATTTATCTATTTGTCCTAAATCTCTCACGGACTACTGTCTGAGGAGCAACATTCATGGAAAATCATTCAAAAAGCACTTGGAAGAAAAGAGCAAAGACCTAAGATTTTACTCAGATGGCCCAAGAAGAAGGGATTGATAAACACTGTTTTCAAGTCCATTTGTGGACACCCAGCAAAAATTTAAAAAGTCTGTTCAAGAAATGGTCTGCAGTACTAATAGCAATAGCTCCTAAAGAGTCACAAGCTGAAACAAGGACACATGTGAGATATGAAGGGATTCAAATTAATCCCATCAGACCTTTAGCAAAACTGCATCTTTTCTTGTCCTCTTTCTCTTGAATTGTTTAGCTATGACAAATGTCAAATCAGCATGCTTCAACATTGGTAGAAAGGGAATTTGAGCTTTTGAGTCCATACGTACAGATGTTTAATTTTTTACTTAGGTGACTATCCCCACTGCCTATCAGTGGGATGCATCTATGGAAGTATAGATCTTGGCTGCTCTACTTGTGTGAACAGAGCTGTCATCTGCCACATGGACATGCACAGCGGTCCAAATTTAGCTAGACTAGATTCCTGTACCTGTGTTTCCTGCTAGCTGCTTGGAGGCCTTCAGGAGCACCTAGCCAGTGGGAAACATCAGATTAAGGAACTTATGTGGAACTGAAACCGTCCAAATCTGGGCCAATGTCATCATTATGGCGTCTGTAGAAGTGCTTCTCAGGAAATTCATTCTACCTATTCATTTTATTCAGCTGTTTTCATTATTTATGTGCACTAGTTTATTCCCTGAATTGCTAATAATATGTAACAATCACAAAGGCAGCATGGTAAATCGCAGCAATGTAGCACAGCTCGAGTCTTCAAAACAAATTCCTGCACATTCATTAAAAATCTTGACAGTATGTTCCACGAAGCTGGTAAAGCCAGTAAGGTGGTGCTGTTTATAGCAACATGGCTAATCAATGCACACGCATCTTTTCCTGCAAGGTTGCTCAAAGTAATTAGTAACAGTGATACAGGGAATTAGAAAGCAAAACTGAAAAATAGTGGGTATCAGCTACAAACCAGTCAAACATAAGGACAGCAGGGTACAGAAAATTCTTGGCTAGAAGATACTTTCTTCATGGGGGATTTTAGCTGCTCATAAATCTGTTGGGAAACAGATATATCCAAGCATACTGTGTCAAAGAGAGAATTTCATCATTTGCAGAAAAAGGCAAAACTGCCCTAGATCTAATTCTTACTGAGAGGATGGAGTTGCCTGAGGATATGAAAATAAAGGAACATCCTGGAGCCAAGGACCATAAGCTGTTTATATTTACTATGGCAAGTGATGGATCCATTGCAAAGTACAAAGACAAACGAGCAAAATTACATTAAGACATCTAAGCTAAGTCCTTGGCCATTTCAAAGTCAGCATCAATGTTGTCTTTGACTCCAGGGGGTCCAGAATTTCATTTCTGGTTAATAAAATGCATGGCTGACGCATTAATAAAATGACTGAGGAAAGATATTAAAATCTTCCTCTTTTCTACTGCTCTTAAACAAAGAAGCAGCCCATGTTGCTTCACAAGAGCCTGAATTTTGGTAAAATAAATACAAAATTCTACTGAAATTAGAAGATACCCAAATTAGATTACTTTATAGTCAACAGAGTACCCTGTATCACTGTAGGATGAAAGTTGTAAAAGAAAAGAATAAAAAAGAAATGTTTAGGTGATGTGAGAACAAAAAAGATTTAAAGTGTTCCTAAAATTCTTAGTGAGAAAGTCCTTTCAATAGAAAAGGAAAATTACATTAGTAGCAATTCAGAATTACAAAGATGATGAACTATTATTTAAAAATACACCCTTAACAAAAATAAAAAAGAAAAAAGAATGGAAGACAGTAAAGATAAATGTGAAAAATTAACGAAGAGGGCTTTTTATTAATCGACTCTTACAAAAGCGCAGATAAGAACATGTTTCACAGATTTGAGTGCTGCTGAGGCAGTCCTCCTTAATGTTACTGGCCTCTGATATTAAGAGATTCTACAAACGTGTTTTTCGCCATTGACAAATATTTGCTAAAAAGCTACTGGAAGAAAGGAGGAAGTTTGTCTACAAGAAAATTGCAGGAAGCCTAGCAATTACCTTCTACTTAGATTAATCACAGAAGTCTTTGTCCTGGAAGTCATGGCTCAGTTTAGGTATCCAGAGACACATACATATACACCTTTCTGAGAGACCAGCTGTCCTAGTTTTGGCTGGGATAGTTAATTTTCTTCTTAGCAGCTAGTGCAGTGCTGTTATTTGGCTTCGGTGTGAGAACAATGTTGATAACACACCGATGGTTTTAGTTGTTGCCGGGTAATGTTTATACTAAGTCAAGGACTTTTCGGTTTCTCAGGCCCGGCCAGTGAGAAGGCTGGAGGGGCACAAGAAATGGGGAAGGGACACAGCCAGGACAGCTGACCTAAATTAGACAAAGGGGTGTTTGATACCATGGGACATCATGCTTGGTATGTAAACTGGGGTGGGGGGGTGACCAGGGCCTACTGATCATTGCTCAGGGACCAGCTGGGCATCAGTCAGAGGGTGGTGAGCAGTTGTATTGTGCATCTCTTGTTTTCTTTCCTTCCCTTTAGATTTTATTCCTCTCCCCCTCTCCCTCCTTTTCTTTATAACTGTTACTGCTATTAGTATTATTGCTCTTTCATTTTTATTTTATTTCAATTATTGAATTGTTCTTATCTCAACCCCTGAGTTTTACATTCTTTCTGATTCTCCTCCCCGTCCCTCTGGGTGAGGAAGGAATGAGCAAGCGGCTGCGTTTCACTTAATTACCAGCCAGGGTTAAACCACAACACCAGCCTACTAAAAAAAAAATAAAACAAATAATAAATAAACCTCTTATCCAGGCAAGAACAGTTAAAAGAATGACTGTAAGGAATAAAACTTGCCTAAGTACTCCGTGTAAGTTAGAATTGCTATATATCTTGGTGTGTTAAATTTAGGATCAAATAGAAGATCAGGAGAATGCAACTGTGAAAAAAGAGCAAAATTCTGAAGGCAAGTAAGCAATTCCTAGAAACTGAACAGGAGAAACCTTTAAATAGAGTTCAATAACAAACCGTGATGCCATCATTTACATGACGATGATGAAAGCTTCTTTCTCTGCTGTCCTTCCAGCATTTTAACAACAGGAACTGCTGCTTGCCTTGTTTTCTAACAGCCTCTATTTTTTACCGCTTCAGGCGTTGTCAGAAATCTGTTAATCTGCAGAGCATGATTTAGCTTGATTAACATTAACAATGTATCTCTTTTTCTTTACTGGTTGACTTACTAAAAGGGAAATTTAATGAACTCTTCACCTGGCTTTGTAATCCACCTTTTGTCTCAGTTTGAAATGTAATGAAAAGCACACAAAATGCTCTTCCACTTACACAGATGAGGAGGTTTCTTAGCTCACCGTGATCAGATGCCACTGCCGCAGGAGCCACACTGAACTGAAAGGGCAGCAGCTCCCAGCCTTGAGAAAAGCCACCACAGACACCGAAGGGGTCATGCTTTTTCTGTGCCCAGCTCATCCTCCTCTCCGAGGCTGTAACAGTGCTGTAACTGTGTGACATGGCAAGAGACAGATATCCATGTATGTATTAGCATATGTTAGGGAGACACCTACTCTCTTCTGAATTTCTCCACCCCAGTAGCTCTTCCATTCCATTAATCAAGCTCTTTCATTTGGGAACCCCTGCTATAATTTCATTGCCGATGGAACAGAAAGAAACAATCAAGCTGAATTTTATAAACATTGTGGTCTGAAAACACAGCAAGCAATTCCAACAGATTCTTAGTCCTCTTCAAGCCAAGTTCATCCAATCCAAATTGTAATTAAATGTAGCCAGAAAAGTCATACTGTACCCATATTAACTTGGACCAATCTTGCAAAACAGTTCTCATAGAAACACAAATGCTCAGTGTATTGGTTTATATGATGATGTGCAGAAGGATTGCTGATAAATAACACTGGGACTCAAGTAAAGCTTCTCCAGAAATAATCTACAATATGACAAAATGAAGGCTACAGAGTCATTGAGATATTAAATATGAAAGACCTTTCCGATTTACTTACAGCATTCAATATAACGGATTTATTAGTAGTTCCTATCTTTATGGTAAATGATGCATAAATGATGGCAAAGGTGTACAAGAGAACTGTATATAGACTCTTGCAGAGTGAATAAATTGGTTGAGTGCCAGCTTTTCTAAGGGTGAATGGTTCCACTGACTTGTTTAGGGCATATCATGCAATGATGGATGTAAAATTACAACATTTTAGAATGCCAGCAGTTCAAGGGAAGATTCCAAATTTATGAGGGACAACAATCTTATTCTAATAAACCAAACACGTGGCCTCAGTCTCTCCCTGCAGGAGAATCATTTTTCTATTCCAAGGCAGGAGAGGTGGAAAAAAGCACCTTGTACGCACAAGAGTTCAATTTCACTGTATAAAGCTGAAGCTCAGGTGAAGACCAGACAAATACTTATTTTTCTGTTTTGTTTTCATACTTGTACCTGGAGTACTTTTAAAGCAATCATTTCCACATGTAATAATGTCATGTTGAAATGAGATCAGCATTCTAGTGAGCCTTCTGTAAAATTCCTGGCTTCTTTTGCACCCTAGTCCATTGGCATTTCCACAGGGCTTTTATAATATACATAGGGGAAATGTCAATTCAAATTCAAAAACAGAGAATACCTTTTCTGATGAAGCATCCTGTATATCATGTACTAGCTGGAGGTGTTCTCTGCTGTTTGACAGGGAACAATGACATGACAAGCGGGGAGAGAAGGAGCTTTTAACCAGTTTAATGTGCAGAGAGCTGGCACTCACTAAGAAGTCATTTGCCTGCTTTTTATTTTTTTTAAGTATGTCTCTTTCCTTTGACTTGTCATTACTCCTGTAATATACAATTTTGTCTTCTGTTTGTAATTTTCTGCTGCAATGACTCCAAAGGTTCGAAATAATCTCTTTCTATCTTACTAGAAACAAGATATGGGAATGTGTATCTAAATAGTTTGCTTATTCCAGAACCTAAATGAGATCCTGTTTAGTGTACCTTTCACTGCCATACTTTTCTTCCTGCTGCTGCAGAGGCCTTACGTGAGTGTTACAGTGCTTGTGCTCTATACTTTTTATACTTCCTGGGAGTGATTTGGGCCAAAAGTATTTTTCATAAAAGAAAATGGTCAAGATTTCTTCTAAATGACAATCTGTTAAGCACTGTTCTGTGGACAAAAAAAGCCAGAAAGTCATTGCCCTTTTCTTCCGGGAGAGAGAATTAGTCTACTAAATGCAAGGCAACACAGAATTCTACTTGAAGCTAAATAACATATTTTGAGCTGTTATCAGGCACATTACATGACATTAGAGATAAAATTTAACAATCAGTAGAGTTTCTACCATTCTTGCATGCCGTTTATTTTTCAAGTTAAGCTTTCAAATATTGAAAGTTCACATTCAGTGCCTTGATCAAAAATGATAAATGAACTACTGAATTAAAAGAAGATGCTGCTATTATTTTAACCAGTAAACTAACTCAGGGTTAATCTGGGTGTTATTTAGCCTATTGAAAGTGTTTTGAGTGAACATATGGTTTCTATTGTGAAATCAAGGCACAGTTTTAACTATGAATATAGATAATTACCCTTTGGACTTTAAACATTTATATGTGTCACGTTATGTTGGAGCATTTTTCATGGTCAATAGGTTGAAAGGTTATAGAGTCGAAAATGTAAATTGAGTGTGTTTGAGTAAAACTAGCCAGTGTAATGATAGCACAATTCACTACTGCTCTCTCTTGGAAAGAGGTAGTAATAACATTCAGTGAGCATGAGCAATGTAACAGGCTATTTATTTAAATACAGATTGTTATGGTAAAAGACTTTAATATGAGAATTACAGGAATTCAAACATAGTATATATTGCTAGAAAATCCCTGGTTACTGGAGCTTAATTTGATATATATACACAGTATATTTGGGGGCCTAATTATAATGCTAACAATAAAGTCTTTAAATAAACAACGTGTGTGTGTGTGCCACACACCTTAGAGCCAGTATTGCTATATCCTCACCTATATATTCTGCTCTTGATTTAGGCTTGAAAGGGTGTTCAGTCTTCCTCCCTGGGCGTAGCCTGTGGCAACATCCCCTTCCAAGGAGCCAGACTTTATGTCTGCACTGAGGATGGCTGAAGGACCCAGGAGTATGTGCGAGGACTACTAATGTCCTGACTGTGCAGTGCCTGACTCACAGCAGCTGGACCACCATGCATCTGCCAGGGTAACCCCAGCGGCCCAAGACAGCACACCATCGGGGGCTTTTACACCCTTTTGATAAGGTAGTTCATAGTGAGAGAAAGCTAAAAGTGCTTCTGGTCCCTGGCCATGAGGCATATTTTCACCCTACCTTAGTGACTGGAGGCATTTTGGGTGAGGTGAGCCACTCCTCACTTTATCGTTGTGGATTGCTGAGATGCTGAGTGCTGGGGTACATCTCTCAGCAAGACAGCTCCTGAACCTGAGGTTAGTGCTGCAGGGCTAGCGTGCATTTCTCTGAACACCAGTGCGCACCCCAGTATGGACGTACGCTAGTGTTGACTGTAGAATGCCTGTGGTGTTGTGTTGTTTCTGTTGAACTTCCAGCCATTGGCAACCTGGGAAATACATGACCCAAACCAGCTTTAATAAAAATTAGTTAATTATTTATTAATAATTTGGGAGTATTTAATGTGCATTAACAAACACAGAGTAAGTGATTAAACCACAAAGAGTTGCTACAAGAAAATCAAGGACTCCCAAAAAACCCCATAAATCAAATGTTTACTGTTCTGATTACTCTTCTGTGTACATTAATTTTCTTTTATTATATTTTAAATACATATTTCTATGCATTGTATCAGATTTTGCAAGGGAACACAGTCTTTCTGTAGGCATATTAAAGAACAGTGAAAACCGTTTTTACCCTGCCCGCATGTGCTCTATGTAATGGGAGCCATTTTAATTATAACTTACCTCTATTTCTGCTGTTTCCCATTTCCAGAAATATGCACCAAAAAAGTAAATTTTAGTTATTTCTGGATGTATAAATGTTCAAAATATCCTTTGATTACTCTTTGCACCATTGAACCACATCCACAGCTACTTCATTTTCCATGGCAACCTGTTTTTTAGCACTTTCCAACAATGTTTTCTAACTTCCAAAGAATTACTTCTTTCCTTCCTTCCCTTCCATCGTAGCTGGTCACTCCCTGCCACTGTCAGTCTAGGAACCACACAGTGAGGTTATTGCTAATATCTAGCAACTGTTCCTCAGTAATGGCAAGTAGCAAAAATTTATTGCTCTTTAAAAACAGCAAATACATTTTGGAGTGTTACCTTGAAGCAGGATAAATTGTTGAACTATTATTTTTTTTTCATAGATTTTTAAAAGTTGGGATATTTTTTATTGGAAAAGGTGGGTTTTTTCAGCATTGTCACGTAAATATGTGATTTTATTTGTTTCAAGTCAGCTCAGTATTAAACTATGTGGCCCTATAGTAGTTGCTGTTTTGGTGTCTAACAGACTCTTTAGCTGGACTTCAACTTGTAATATGCCCCATCTGCTGAATGCCTAATGGATTATGCTATTTAAAAGATAAAATCCCATGAATCCATGTGCAGTTTATGAAAAGTTTTGTATCAGTTCAGGTAGCAAGCATTTTTATTTTGGATTAACTGAGACGAAACGTGATAATTTATTCCAGTTTTCCTGATTGAAAAATAGAATATCATTGGTCTAGCTGAACTGTGTCAGTGTCACAGAACTGCCATTTGCTGTTAAAAATGTTAAGGTGAAAAATCATTGAGCAGCTTTCCCAACTGTTATCATTAAGGCACTTTACTGTTTGTGCTACATTAATATTAAGAGGCACAAGCTGAGAGCAAGACTATTTTGTTAGACATTGTAAAAAAATATAATAGGAGGTCTTTCCCAAGAGAGTTTAGAGTATCTGTGGATAAGATAAAATTGAGGAGGGGGACCAGAAAATTTTGAAGGCTAGGGCAGTCCAATAGCAGAACCAGAAATAGGAAATCTTTATTTTATTTTTAAACCTCAGTTGGTTATTCCCCCCAAATCAGCCTTTTTCACTTCTTTTTAAAAGGTTTATTGCTATTCTCTGTGTCACAGCCTTTTTCTTGTCCCCCATTTCCTTCTTTTCCTTTCTCCTTCCCTTCTCCGCTGCTTAGTCAGAAAATCATTTTCCTAGCACATTCAGTTGTACCATCTCATTTATCTATTCTATTTAGGTTTTTACATCAACTCTTGGACCAGTGTAAATACGTACTCTCTAAGGAAGTCTGTCTTTGTTATTCTACTCCTATATAAAGTTTTCAGTTTTGCCTGCTGTTTTTATCTTTATTGTTTGTGTGCATGCAGGACTTTAAGATTCCTTGATTAGAGACGTGCAAACTCTAGGGGAAATAATAAAAAAAATCCCTGAAGATTTTATAACCCAATGATGGAGAAAACAAATTACCATGCTTTTCTTTTAATGGGGAAAGGGAAGAAAGGAGCTACCAGCACTCTCCAGAAGTTGTGCCTTCCCACCAGCTGGTGTTGGAGGTGAGCCTAGAAAGAGGTGACAACTACATTTTGTCTGTGCACTTTGAATGGGACTTCTGGTGAATACTGCATTTACATAGAAACAACTCCTGCATGGAAATATCCTTTTGAGTACACAGAAAACCTTTTGTGCTTGTGGATTTTCAAAAAAGTAACCATCATATTTTAGATCACACCAGAACAGAAAGTCCCCCAGAAGTTGGCCTTGGCCTGCCTGTCACTGTTTGTGTCTCTCTGTGAGGCCTCAAGCTGCAGCTGAAAAAATATGGAAAATGGGGCCACTACATGTTTTTAATCCCCCCTTTTCCTCCCACCAAAAAGATTGACTTTTTTGCCATGCAAAGATTCATTCCTATTTCTCTCCTAATAAGCTTATCTGGCTGATAGTTTGACTAAGCTCACGTTCTATTCAAAACTCAGTTTCCTAATTAAAGTCCAATTCCAGTATTCCTCCTTAGACATTCAGGGCTTCTGCACACTGCGAAGAAAGATATTTTTAGAAAATATGGGCCACTTAATTCCCGTTAAGTTTTCTGTAACAGATGGTATAGTTATTTGATTTATGCATTCACCTTCACGTGGCCCTGCTGACTGCCAGGTTTTTTTAAACCTCCAAAATCCTCTTTTTTTTACACACTGAAACTTCACCCTTTCCACTGCATGAAATATTAGTTCTACTTAGAAAATCTAACTGCGTGCAATTTTCATGTTACTGAAATTGTGCACGGTCTGGTGATTAATTGTATTGTCTTGATCACAGCCTCAGCCTGATGTTCAGGGCTCATTACAGCAGGAGGAATTCAGCAGAACACGAATCTTAACCAGGTGTGGCTTATTAAAGTGGCAGTGCCCAATTTAAAGTCCATAAAGGATTTGTATCAAAATTGATGCTTTTAGCTACTCTCCCCTCCCAGGATCGTAGAGATATAATACAAAAAGGACAATGTAGCTTGCTCATGAAAATCACTCACATCCATCATGTGAAAAAGCAGCTCAGATCTGTTCCTCCCTCGAGTGGGAAGAGTTGCAATACACCTTTAGTACAGCACATTCATTCCAAACATCTTCAAAACTTTCCTTAGTTTGACACAGATTACAGTTTCTAATGCAGTTTGCATTATGTACTGAATCATGTATTTCTCATCTCTCAGGAAAATGTTTTTCTTTCCTCTGAACATGTCCTTACAGCATCAGTACAAATACTGAGGAGAGGTAAATCTTGTAGGAAGCTATCAACAGCATTTATCTTGAATTCAACCCAGACTTCATATTTCCATTCCATATGTTATGCAGTCTAATCTGATGTGCAGGAAAACGGGGGGGGGGGGGGGGGGGGGGGGCGGGAAGCAGAAAAGAAAACTTTTTACTACCAGGTGAGCCTATCTTCACCCCAGGTTGAGTGCTGGTCCCTCACAGCTAATGCTAATATGCTGGTGGTAGTTGTCAGGTGCACAGCAAGGCTCATTACCTACCAGAGAAGCAAGACGGCTTGCTGTTTGTTCGAATTTTGGGAAGCTTTCAGAACAAAGAAGGTTTAAGTGGGATCCTTGCCCTGCTCTTAAGCTTTGGTTAAGCTGTGTGAGTTGGGTGTGCTTTTGTTGCTGCTGTTGTAAGGAACTATATCTTGACACTCCTCTGCTTCAGAAATGTGAGTAAAACTTTACACCTTCTCACAGCTATAGAAAATGAAGGGGCTAAATCTGAAATTGTAGTTTGTTACCATTTCATTGTGCTCTGTTGGTGTTGGGTGAAAGTATCAAGTGCAGCTGTGCAGTCACCAGTTATAGTGTTTAAAGTAGCTGCTCCTTGCAGGTCTGTGCTGGCTTGTGCTTCCTTAAACCTAACAAGTATCTTCCTGCCATTAAGAATGGGACTGGGCAAAAAAAAACTTCTGTGACTCGTGACTGCAAAGGATTTAATCTGGTGACTCGATACCCATTTTCTCATAGTATGCACCTCTGAAGTGCTTACAAGCAGAAAACCACATGGGAACTCAAGCACCTTAGTGTAAATACTGAGTGTTTAAAGATAGTGACTAATATAAGACTAGCTTCACTGTTATTAAGGAAAGCAAGGAAAGAAGTGAAATGTAAATGTAATCAAATCTTAATCCTCAACAAATCTGCAACTTTACACAAGGTGATGCTTTCCTTTTCTCTTATTCTGCATGCTTTAGCACTAGCCCTAAATGAGCTGCAGAGAAACAAAGAGGAGTACCTTGTTCCACAACCACAGGAAGAGTAATCTTGATATGCTTTCAAAAGTTATTGAAGGGGAAGAAGATGGTCATGAGAAGCAAATAATGACAAGAAAGCCATTGGAAACATAAGTTATCTCTTTAATGTCTTTTTGTCTTTACTTTCATAAGGATTGTATTTAAATTTTAAATTTTCCTTAATACTTAAAAATTATGGGTGGGGTGGTGTATATTTTTTTGAAGGAGGTTCATTCCTCAGGTTGTGTATATGACAAATGGTTTGATCCACTAAACATGCAGCTGACCAAGAAATTTGGCAGTGGATACTCTGTCTCTGAAAAGGAGTAAGCCAATGGGTGAAAATCAGCCTGGCCAATGGTTTTTGTTAGGGGAAGCTCAAATAAGTAAGAAGGAGAAGGACAACACCTGCTGAGAACAGTGAGTCTGATGTGGGCTGGTGAGAAAGGGAATTCCTAGGCAGCAAAGGCTGAAACAAAAGGAAGGTATGTGTCCTGGAAGGCTTTAAATAAAGGGGAGTGTACCTGAAAGCTTACACAGCTTCAGTCAAAGCAGGGCCTAAGGAATTAGTGAGCCAGTCCAAAAGAGATCCCACAGGAAAAGCAGCATCGCTTCAAAGCATAAGGTGGGCAAGAAGGGGGAAATGCTGGCAAGGTTGTGTGGTGAGCCGCCCTAAGGCACAGCAATGCACTGCGCGCGTGCATTATGCCGCTGGGCTCCCATATGGAGTTACTAACAGTACAGAAAGATTACGCATCCTGCTCCCAAGCCTATCGTTCCTAATTTTTGTATGGGCTATTCTCTTTGCTGCCTCTTAGTGACTGTGGAAATCTAGACTATGGCTGGTGTTGCGGTATATGTTTCTTTAAGAAGGTGCTCTATAGAGATATCTTAGAATTAGCATGTGTATCATGAGACATAGAGGTTGCCATGGTAAGTACACATTTTTTAATTGAATAGCAGACTAATAGGTACATAAAACCTCCATAACTTGTTGGCACATAAATTACCTCTCCTGGGGCTGTAGGCAATTAAACATACTTCTTTTCTGAAATTCTTTCCAAGTCTTTTTCTCTGTTTTTGTTTAGATCAGACCTTCTCATATTTCTTTCCCTTTTTCCCTCAACAATGCTTCTTGGTTTTCTTTTGTCCTTTTTAAATTACTCTATCTGTCTCTCTCTCCTGCCTTCTCTTGAATGTCATATACTTCACAGAGCAGGGTAATAAAGAGGATACCAAGCTATAAAAGGGGTCTGGTCGCTTTTTAAAATCATTTTTTTAAAAGCATAATTTGCTAAATTTGGTATTTATGGAATTCTGAGAGCAAAATAGTGTGTGAGGCTTGTACAATATTACTCACCTATTTGGACAAATAAATAAAAATGGTCATTAAATCCCCAAAGGTAAGTTCAAAACAAACATATGCATTAATATGCTACAATCTAAGTAGGTGTTTTAATAATCACCTTTATGCAGCTCCCCTAAGGGCACCCGTTCTCCCCAGAACATAAGTTTATGACACTTTGTAACTTTAGAGAACAGTAATGCTGCTGTAAATCTTGTTTGTTTCTTTTGCTTCATTTGAGCTATTCTGATTTGAACTGGCTGGCCCAGAGATCTTCTGATGTTATTCTTTCCTGACAATACTTTCCTCACTGGGCATGTTTTATTTTGCTCTTCCAGTGGTGTAATGAATACATCATTTGCCTATGTGCATTGTTTCAAAAGTAGGCATTGTCTCTAATCTCTTCAGCGATATAATAAATCACAAGCTGAGGCGATGCCTTCTCATTCCAGTTTTTAAAGATATTTTTTTTTTTCCGGTTACATGGTTGTTATAGAGAAGCAAATTGAGAGAAGGTTATTTGTACTTGCTCATACCTCAGCTATTTTTAGAGCCCATATTGACAAATTTTCAACTAAACATTGTATTTCGTAAAGAGCGCTGCCCTAAAATCACTGTGGCTTGAACAATAAGAAAATTCAGGACTCCAGGAGGCCAACACAACAGGATATCCATAAGTAACAACGCCTACTTATCAACAAGGGGTGAGCTTAACAGTCTTGTTCCTGGCTGTGACAAACAGTGAGCAGAATTCCTAGTGAGCCAGAGAGCAGCAAATAAATGCACAAGGTAACTCTGAAGAAAGATTAGGCACAGCTGACTTGGTCTGTTCCTTTGCACAAATCAAGAGCAATTTAAAGCAATAATGACTGATAGTTTTTTATAGACGTCCTGACTTTTATCCTATTGCAGTACAGAGTTCATCCACCTTTGGTTTTTATTTTGATTTTGGTGTTCATTTTTTATGATCATTTTTTATGATGAAAGTGGTCTTGTCTTGAAGGAACAGACGAGTAGTCTTTTTCTTTCTTTCTTTCTTTCTTTTTTTTTTTTTTCTTTCCCCTGCGTAGTTCAAAGATACCTCTAACGGCTCAGGGAAAAAAAGGAAATTATTATACAGATCAAGGGATTACAAAGCAATGTTTTTACAGATTTAAAATAAAATATAAACAGCTGTTGAGAAATGAACGGCACAGAGACAGTTGTTGCCAATTCATTAATAATACCAACACAAATCCACTCTGTTTAATACGTTTTTAACCCATGTTTGTCAATAGGGAAAACAGTCATAATTTGAACTTGTAAAAATAATGAATGTATACCAGATAGGTTCAGTGTAGAGATTTGAGAATACCAGCATGACTAGTGTTTGCCATCTGTGTCTGTGTAATCAATATTTTCTAACAGTGTAATGAGAACTAGCTCATTTATATCCTTGCCCCTTTGGCCCAAACAATTAATTGCTGTTTGTAGCCTTGTAGGTTTGCCTGCATTAGGAAGGGAATGGAGAATATCAGCAGTCACGTGTATTAGTGCAACCTGTCTCTAGTTGGAAGCAATTTACGCAGTCTGTTTCCTTGAATCTGACAGAAACAAACATGTTGCCAGCCTTCCCTGGGCACGGAAAGTTTTGAGGCAGAGCTCAGTCACTCTGCTTTTTCTCTGGACTATTTGCTCAACTCCTTCCCTCCTTGCTGCTTTCTCTTCTAGTTCTATTCAGCCTGCCAAAGTGTCCCTCCCCATCACCGTTTCAGTATGGAGCTCCCTGACCACCTCGCTGGCTCCTGCAGCCTGTTGCTTTGGGTAGCAGCTTCATGACACATCTTTGTGTTCCCTCCTGACAAGCGCTCTTCCTGGCAGTCTGAAGGAGGGATGTTTAACAATGACACAGGTGTAACCAAACCTGTGCCATTCAGCAGGGAGTTTGATAGCTTCTATTAATGCTTTACTACAGCAGAATTTCTTTGATGTAGACTATAGAGCACACTAGAAGTACTTCTTACTTACGGAGCAATAACAGATTGTGGCAATGGTGATCAAGCTTGAGTCATATGACAAATGCAAAGAGAAGGGACCTGAGATAAACAGGGATAATGCTTCCTCATCCCTTGCTAAGGGCATTGGCATCACATAAAGACTTGTAGCTAAACAGAAGTTCCTGTGGGTCTTTGAATATAAGATAACAGATTTGGTAATGGAGTGGTAAACTACATCAGGCCCTAATCTCACAGCTGTGTAACAGCTCTCTCCCATGGAAAACACTTAATTTCAGCGTATGTTTATAGCAGTTTTCAGGCTATAAACTGCAGGAGTTAGTTTCTCAAATAAAGGAGAATTTTTTTTTTGGCCATGAAAATTTTGCTGTTTCTCTGTACCTGTAAGGTATACAACAAATTGATAAACTACATCTGAGGATGGTAAGTACAGTAGATAATAGTTCACTCTGCCAAGAGTATTTTTCTCTTTGGAAAAAGCTTTCTATAATTGAATAGACTTATATGAAGCTTTCTATAGAATTTCTAAACTGTCTATCACTGTATACTACAGAATAACAGCTTTCAGTTTTGGACAATCAATTCGAAAAATTTTTTGGTTCTTATTGACTGAAGTTGAAGTCATACAGGTCTTCAGGTTTTAGTAAGTAAAGGTTTAGGCTGATGTTAATTGTGTCTGCTGCTCTTTTTTTAAAATACCATTGAATCAGTTTATATATTCTGCAAATAATCTCTGAAGCGTCAGTTTCCTTGTTTCTTGAAAGGATATTTACCAGATATGATATTTAAGGGATCCAACAATATGAGAAAGATAAGCAAATACACTAGGGTTTTTGTTTGGTTTAAATGTCTTGTCAATATTAAGAGCATCTTCCTGGGGGAGCCTTATTGAGTTTTGAACACTTGTCACTGCTTCTCGGGTACCTTCATTGCTGGCAGCAGCCAGAACAAAGGTAGCACAGGCTACTCTCTTTCATGCAGGTTTACTTTGTGGAGATGAGAGCTATTTCCTGACACACCTCTGAGGGCGTTACACTAATTCTTGAAAGGCTTTTATTTAATGACACTCATGTGGCACATCCTCTGTCCCTTGCTCCTCTGTCAGGACTCCTTGAGATACCAGTGTGTTATCATAGAGGGGTGCTGCACCAGCCAGTTTGCTTTGGACGAGATGTTAAACCACGTTTCTTCTCTAACCACTGCTGTTCTTTAGCTAATGAAGTGCAGGTAAAACTTGGCCATTACCACTGTGACTGCTTTTATTGTGGTTGAAAGAAACCTATTTACACTTTCCCCCCCCATCTTTCAAATTAATACATTTTTAATGTTTAATATGTTTAATATTAATTTTTAATCTTTAAAATTACATTTTTATGTTTAAAACGTAAATTCTTTTTAAATATGTGAGGCCTGATCCTGATGTCTTTACTTATTTGATTTGAGTCCTATTCAGTATAAGCTTGCTTACTTTCTATCCAGAATGAGAATATGGCTCCTATCACCGCTTGAGAGGGATGTAGTCAGTGAAAACTGGATATATTCAAGTTGAGCTAGTTTGTTCAGAACTGATGATAAGGCGGTATGTATGCACATGATGTACATACACGAGCATAAGGCATGAACTGCAGATTCCTATCAAGGAAACTCTGATGTCAGTGCTGAACTTTCCGAATGGATGCAAGAAGGAACATTAACAGTTTAAATGTGAACAAAATCTTGCTGCACAAATAGATTAAGAAACTTGTATCAAGACTCTCTAGACACCAAAGGACAATGCTCATCTCTGTTTAGAATTAGATAATATAGAGGGAAAGTATAAAAAGAGGCAGCTAATACTACTAAGCTAGATGATGTATTTATTTTATTTATTTACAAAATATTCCAGGTCTAATAATGCTGCTAATCATACTCTTAACAGTTTCTTTTCTGTGAGTAATTCTGTTGTCCCCAGTGAAAGAGGACAGTAAATAGATCTTGAGTGCTTAATCAAAATTCCCTTTCTATCACCACTCAGCACTTCACTTGACTTAAATAAGCCAAATTAATGTGCCATGGGAGACTTAAAAAGCAGTTCCCCTCCCCCCCCCGCCCCCAGGTGTTGCTTCTGCTATAAAATAATTCAGTCATGTTTTATCAGCAACATTAATAGCAAATGCTTACTTGGTAATCCTTCCTGGAAGCGTACATTTAGTATATCTACTAGTGTGCAATTATGACTCTGATGGAAAGGTAGGTTTCCCTGATAAGATACCTGAGAAAGCCGAAATGCTCTTGCTCTTATGGTGGCCTAAAATCCTCTACATCTGTTAAGATGGGATAAAATTTACAGAAAACTTGTGCTTGGACACAAGAGCTTAGTATAACTTCTTTCACTTAAAACAGGGACATATAAAAGTGCCTTGGTTTTGCAGTATTTATTAAGACCTATTAAATGGGCTTGATTTATGGAAAATACAGAACATCCATCTCCAGAAACCTAGATCCCCTCAAAATGCTTTATTTCAGATACCAAAATAGTCTCTTCAAATTTTTCCTCTTTTGGAAGCCTAAGCCACTTCCAGAGTATGATTGCTGCATGGACCAGAGTTGTGTGATTGTTTCTTCTGCTGTGCCAGAAGCAGGCATTTGTAACCTAGCATTTTGACCCAGCAAGTACCAGAAGGACAGGTCCAAAAATTGTTGACACATCTATTTTTCCATTGTAATGAGAGGACAACAGTTTGCCAAGACTCAGATTAATTTCATTGGGCTTATATCTATATGCTTTTCTGCTTCATACAGTGAACTTTTGTTTCAGATACCAAAGCATAAACATCAAACAGCAGCAAAAATAATAATAATAAATGTATATGTGCTCTCAGCTTTCTGGGTGTTTTCCTAGACTCAGTATTTAAATGTTGTTTTGGATGTTGGGTTTCTCTAGGCAGTTTTTGGAAGGTTGTGGGAGGGGTGTAGAATAATTAATTGTGAAATGTCTCTGTTGCATAACTACACCAAAGGATATGTTTGTGTCATCTCCTGCACTCGCTGCTGATTTGTTCTGAAGTGTGTGAATAAAAGTTGCTGTTCAGGAGTGCAGGGAATCTTAGAGCTGAATTTAAGATAGTGCAAATAATTTGGGGGGAAAGTTTTCCATAGTAGCTGTAGCCCACTACGTGATTTGTGTGTACTCTGGTATCTTCTGAACCCAGAAATAATGCTGTACCAAAATTTCTACAGCAGAAGAAATTGATCTTTAGTATAATGGGCAGTCAGTGTTTCTCCATCATGGAAAAGTGATGGGGATGACACAGAGGCTCCTTAGGTAGTGTGAAGCCTGGTGTATGAATGACTGTCAGGCAGCACAACAACACTGCTGGGCCTTGCACATCGAGGTCGTGCTAGGTCAGTGCTTGGGCAGCTACTTACCAGTTGCCCAGGTGCCTAAACCACTCAGTTTCTGCCTTATAGTGTCTCTTTCCAGGAACTTTAAGCCCCTTTGAACTCCTTTCACCCCTACTATTTCTGAAATGATCCAGAAGAGGGGCAGGGAGTTGTGGGGGTGGCACTGGGTTTTGCTTTTCTAGCCCTCTAAATGCTTTGGGGTTTTAAGAAGCTCAAAAATACGGTGTTCAACACAGTCACCACCAGTGTTTTATGTAATATGACTCCTAGTCTGTCAGTTTGTCATAAAGTGACAAACATGACAAATACTTGCCCTAAATATTTTAATAGAATTAATTTAAGCATGTTAAGATAATGCAGTTTCATAACAAATTACATTTATTGATAGCAAGTGAAAACATATAGCATTTGATGCAAAATGACAAGCCTTGTCATATAGTCACTGATTAATATTTGTAACAAGGTTTATGTTGCTTGAAATATTCACTGCTCAAATAGAACACATAATCTTCTGACACTGATAGTTTGTCTATTTTAAAGCAACTTTTATTCCAAGCTAATAAACATATAGCTTTTTGATGTATTTCAAGGCACAGAACTGAGTCCTGCTCTCTAATGAGCTCTTTGCCATCCCTTTTAAGAGCTTTAGTGCATTGAACTATGGCAGTGCAGTACTGTGGCTCTATGTTTTTACGGGGGCTTAGGTCTTTGTCCTTTCTTCATATATGAATAGCACCTAATACAATGAAAGTACTAGCGCAATCCTCAGGGGGTTGTAAAATGCAATATAATTTCCAGTTCCAGAGGTAAGATTGCCCAGAGGGGAAGGTGTGGGTGGCAGCCACACATGTTGTGGCGATCCCAGGTGTCCACTCCAAAAACTAGAAAAGGAAGGAACCCGCCATCTGCTCTCCCCTGAAGGAGCACATTATATCTCTGATATGTTGCAAAAGTATGTAATTAAGTCCCAGTACTTCTGAGGGTTACTTTTTTGAGGCTCCTTAACCAATCTGACTGTTCTTACTTCATATTATCCAAGTGATTTTAAGACCTTATATGCAACATCAAGTACATGGTACGTCCAGTGCCACACTTCGAGAAGTACAACACTGGGTACATATTGAGACATGCCAGACAACTTAAATTGCACAAATTGGTCAACAGCTGCTTTTAAAGACTCTTGATGGTACACATGGGTCTGTGTATTTCCACTCCTCCAAAACTTCCAGGATTAAGACAGATCCTTATCCTGCAGTGACTCTTTTAATGGCGTAGTTGTAGGCAATGTCTCTGGCTACAGTTTTTGCACATCTGGTGCGTGACTCTCTCGGGCTCCAATCCCTCTTAAGCACAAGATAATCCTTTTTCTTGTGACAGGTTTCTCATTTCAGGTGATTTCAGCATAACAGCCTAGAATTTCTCTTGCCATCTTTTGAATCAATAACTTTAAAATAATATTGCTGTTCCAATCTGAATGCAGGTCTGAAATGGCAATCCACTGTAAGAAAATATCCAGGAGAAAAAAGGGAAAAAGGGACCTAACTGTCATCAGATTAGTTCACTGAAATTGTAACCTGGACTTCCTTTGTTATCATTTTAAAACGCAGCCAAATATACAGCACAATTATTGCTATACAAGAGATATTAAAGAAGGCAGACAGGAGGGAAATTATTTTTTTCTGGAGACTTATAGAAGCCTATTTCTTTATCTGTTGCTTAGCCTTCCCTTCTTTGGGGTGATGTCTTCATTTAGGGGCACATTGTGCAGATTCATTTAAAAGGAAGGGGAAAAAAAATCCAAATAGTTTAACTTCGCAGCCAGCTCTTAGTGTAATGGGCTCGAGATGCTGTGCTCTTAAAAATGGCAAACTGCTGTCATCACACTTAGAAGCAGTTTCAGAGGTGACATTCTCCTGGCAAAGGTCATCTGCTGTTGTGCAAGACAGGTTCGTACATAATTTTTTGTGAGATTGGAGTGCAGAGCACATCAGCAAAGCTCTCTGAAACACATCAAGGTATATTATCCTTTCAGTAAAGCAAGGAGGAGAACAGGTTTCCGGGTTCTGGCATGGCTGATGAGAGTCGATGTCCATCAGCAGTAATGCTTTGCATGAATGTTTACACCACACAATGTAGAAAGCTTTTTGTAGGGAATAGTCCCCAAAATAGTACCATTTTTCACAATAATTTGTCTGAATTCATAATCTGATCAGGACAGAACATGTGGTTGCAGTGAGTTATAATTTCAGAGCAGTACTTGACTTTTTCTCATAAACTGTGGGTTACTGCTACTGGGATCTCAGCAGACAGATACTAAATGTGGATTAAATACAGCTGCCTATGATAATGCACTGTTTGTGTGCATATACATATTGTGTATATATATACATATTTACTGTTTTCTGTTGTCTACAGAAAACATCCTGCTGACTGGTCGCTGCCCTTTAGCAGTCAATTCCTACCAGTCAGGCAGAAGACAAAGTGGGATGAAGAATGACAGACAGGAACAGTTTTGTTTGGAATTATGAAAGATAATGCTACTAAGCACATCTTACCCTGAAAAGACAGTATTTGGTAATACTCTTTCTTTATTTAATCTCTTACTCAAAAAGTAGCTGTAAAACCACTTTTCATTTTACAGTTTTATGTTGTCATATTATGATTTTTCTCTGTACTAGGAATTGTATTTTTTTCTCGTTGTCCTTGTTCATCATCCATGCAAATTCAACTGTCATACAAATGCCATCGCAGGTTAGTTAGTACATGCCTTGTATCAGCATTAACCATGACCCTTGGAGGTATTTTAAAGGTAGTGCTGAGTAAATACACCCATATCAGATACTGTTGGGGGTGAGAGGAATGTTTTAGTGAAAACAAATACATATATTTTTTTTAAGAGTTGTAGGACAGAAGTGAGAGAGAGAAAAATCTTTCCTTCCCCCCCCAAGAAATGTTTTGTTGGGCATTGTGTCACATACTCTTATGTTTTACCTTTAAAGTTTTAATTTAGAACCTTTTCTTTTTAAACAATAAAAATGACATTTTGAAAGTGAAAATTCAGTATTTCTTACATTAAATAATCTGACAATGCAGTGATTTGACACTTCTTAATTTTTCTTCCAAATTTTTTTTTTTTTTTGAGAAAGCTTAATGGAACTTAAACACCGTGGTTTTCCCTCCAATTCTTTTTTTTCTTAAAATGAACAACCAAAGTAAAACTAGAAATTGTAGGGAAAGTGAATCTTAGTGTTTCAAGGTAGAGAATTTTCTTATGATGACACATAAGAAGTATTTAGTTGATTGATTTCTATAGATTCATCAGTTTAGTAGAAATATCCATTAAGCCCACAGTATGACTTGAGGACAGGAAACCCCATGATGTTTTCCCACTACTGAATAATTAAGGCCACATTAATATGCCCTTGGTATTGAGGAGGGAAAAGGAGTATGGTGCAGTAGAAGTGGGTGTTGTGGTGAAATACAAAAAAAAAAAGTAAGGGAGAAGTAATGTTTTCTTCTAAAGCATCTTGTATTTGTGCATGAAACTGCAGTAATTATATGAATAGATGAACAGTAATGCTGAGATTTGAAATCTCTTCAAAACCAGAATATTTCCAGTAAATACACCTGTGAACAGCATCCTCTTGAAAAGTTGTTCTGTTCGTGTGTGCATTTAAAGCTTTTTTGGACAAGGAGAAGGGGAGAAAGCCAGAAGGGAGAAGATTGTCCCCGATATATGAGTGTCTTTCAACTGAAGTCAATGGAGTTTGGCTACTTTAACGGAACAATTGACCCTCATGCCATGACTGAAAGGTTTAGCTGTGATATTTGTAAGGCTATCATCTCATGTATCTATTGATGAGAGAGACTGAATCAGACAGCACAGTAAAAATCTCTGTCTTATGTGGCCTTGTCTTTATTGAGACATCTGGGAGAAAGCTGTCTGAAGATGAGAGATGGAATTAGCCACAGCAATGAATCAAAATTCTTTGAATCATGGTGTCTAGCCTTCATCTGTGCAATATCTACGTCCTGCACTGCCCTGCCTGGCAGCTTCCTGCTCCTGTTACAGGGATAAGATGCAAAGCCACAGTGCCAGAGCATGAGCAGGTCTGCAGGAGACCAGAAACCAGCCAAAATTTCAGCTTGCCAGGCTGTCATTCAATATAGAAAAAATGCCCAAGTTATAGGTATGGCCCAATAAACAGCAGATAAAGTATGACCCCTTCTGAGGGGTTTCATGCCTTTTTAACATGTAGGCTGTGAGGAGCTGGTCCTGGTCCCAACGCGTGGGGAGTGGGGCTGTGGCCATCACTTCTGCACTGCCTGTCCCTGAGGCTGCTCAGGGCTGGGACAGGTATGGGCACTGGTGAAGGCAGCCAACAGCCAGAATGCAGTAATAGTTCAGATATGTCTTTGGTCTACTCCAGTAGCAGTTCTGCATATGACATACCTGTGGGCAGGAGGGTGGCGTGCAGCCAGGTATGCCAGCATTACACCCACTAGGGATTTCTCTGTATCAAAGTTTCTCAGGTGTGACAGGTTTACATCCATTCTGCATCACTGAAGAGATCAGTATCTGTCCTAAAATGTACCCTTGCTGTTACAAAAGGCAAATATGTTACTGTGAAGTGATGTTGCATTAATTAAAAGAATATAATTACCTGTTTCTAAAATGTAGCTTTCAATTTTAGCTTATTTCAGATTAACTGGTTTAGCTCTGTACTTTCTAGGCCATTAGAGGAAAGCAGCAATTTACAGCAATAGAGTGTAACCAAATATCATTCTCCAAATTACTCTTATTACACGCAGCTGGGCCACAGGTTAGTGGAGAGAGAGAGAGAAATGAGTTTACAATTGGTAAAGTTTATAGAAATGTGGAACCCCTTATGTGCAGAAAAAAAGTGAAGCATATGTTTTTAATTACAAGTCTTCCAGATAGTAAATTATAGTAAGGTGTGACATCCAAGGGAAAAAAAGCTGACCGCTACCACAGCTGAAATACAGGCCATGCCACTGAACTGCATCTTGTTACAGGAGATATAATTTGATACAACCGTATCCTAGAATCCTGTAACTGATTATATTTGGTCATGTTTTCTCATAAATGAAGAGGGACAAGATCAGTGATGGGTGAACCTCCAATAGTTTAGAGGTTTGCACCAGGAAAACTTAATCCTAAAATGTCTTACTGCGTACTTGAACTCTTTGATGTATTTTTTCTTCTGTCCGCTCTCGTGCAGTGCCCTCCAAAATCTGAGCCTTTGTCCTTCCTTTCTACTCATCCAGCCTAATCCCCTCATCCATCAGTTTCATTGTTTCCAGCTTCTTACAACAAGCATTATCTGCCCACCTGCATTCCCAAAGCAAGGTGTGAGCCCTGTTTGCTGCTCCCACCTGGACTGGTTTTCTTTCTTTCTTTTGGTCTTCTGTACAGCGGTTTCAGAGGGTCTGGGCTTATCTTTCCAGCTGTCTCTCTGGCAATTCCTGAGCAAAGGAAGGCACTACAGTGGATCAGCTGTAGTTGTGGAAAACATTGGCCAAGAGAAGCAAAAAGTGGATAGTGTTGGAAAAAGTGAAAGAGGAAATACGGAGTCAGAGTGGAGAATGGATGTATGGAGAGATGAATAGGGGAAAGAGGAGGAAAAACGTCTGAGGCACAGGCGATGAAATGCTGTCCAAGCACAGGTGATTTTACTGTATGAACTAGAAAGGGATTAATTAACGAAGTAACATGTAGGACATGTTGGACAGTTAGCTTTGTGGTTTTAATGTGAAAATACTTTGGTTTAATACAAGTGTTAGCAGTTCTGGTAAAAACAAGTGACTTGCATCTGTAGGGAAAATTATATTTTGTTAGAGCATAGAGGATAGATCTGAAGTTCTCAGACTACAAAGTTCCTAATTTATATTGTGACCACAATTCTCTACACAAAGTACAGTTCATCAGTTTAATGATACAAAGTTTATCCTAGCCAATGCCTGGGACGAAGGCAGTCTGTAATGCTGACATAAAAATGTTAAGCCTTCTATACCATGACATGTTATAACCACACTTACAGTTTGGAAAGGATTCCTTTGAGCTTGGGGGTTTTGTTTGCTTGTTTGCTTTTTCTTTTGCTGTTCTAACAGAGAAGCTGAGACTTTGACCAATGTGGTATGACAAGTATTTGTTATCACATTTCACTGCCCTGCAGAATGGTAGTTCAAATAAAATCCAGATTTTGCATGCTCAGCCCATCCAGGCTGAACATTTCCATCTGCGACATCCTTCCACCATAGCCTGTGTGATGTGTTAGGATAGTTAGTGTGTATATGAAGAGCCAGATTTCTGCAAGGGAACCTTGGATTTTCTAGTTAAGTGTGTCTGAAACTCCCCAAAGTTACTGACCTGTCCACGACCACACCATGGTACACTACTGTTCAAAGCCTAACTCAAACACGAACAAGCCTCGCCGAATCCAAACATTTGTGATGGGTAACCAAGTTTGGGTGGTAGGTTTTGGTTTGGTTTTTTGTTTTGTTTTCCATTTTTATTTCTTAGTTACAAGCAAAGAATGATTGCTACATGACAGGTAGTCTCACTAGCAGAAACACTATAAGAAATATTAAAGAAAAGTTTTGGTTGTCTGTCAGCATGCCCCCTTAGGAAAAACTGCCACAAAATAGTTGACGCTGGTCCAGGCTCCGCACGTTTATGCCATTTGATTTGATGTGAAGCACAGTGAGATGCAGCTGGCAGATATTATTGCAATATTGAAGTGTTTTACAGAGTAATGGTACATAAAGGCAGCATGGCATATTCCTAACAGTCTCTGTGTATTTTCAGTTCAACGGTACAGTTGTGCATACAGATACTGAAGTTCTCTCTGCATTTAATTGACAAGATCTGTGCAGTGATACAGCATATTATTTTCCTTACCACTGCTCAGGTAAAGTGACAGGAGAAGTATAATGAGTATAAGTTAGTTATAGATCACATGGGCCATATCAAAACCTTCAGAAGTGTGTGGAGTAAGATTAGAAGTCTGAAATTTCATGAGAGGATGTTTCTGTATGTTTTCAGAGCAGGTTGTGGAGGTATTCTGCATGCAGCCTGTTCCTCAGTATTTCAGCTTTCAGTTTTGGAAGAAAGCAGAGACTGAAGCCAAAGAACAGTGAAGCTGAACAAAGCCCATGTTGCTTTAACCCTTGGTTCCTAGCGTACCTTATTGTAAACTGTTAAACTTGGACTTAAACACTTTTATTTCTTTTAAATTTGGAACATAGCTAATTTGCTCCCCAAAGATGGCTGGCAGTATAGACCTTTTTTCTCTTATTAAGTGTTTTAATAGAGTATTTGACATCTCCCAGCTCAATCCAAGATTTTCATTGCATAAATCTGAAAAAGCTGACTGGTTGAAGTCCTTCAGAATATTTGAGAAAGCTACTTCAAAATCTGACTTAGCATTTTAATTTAGGATGCTTTTTCTTTGAACTGTACTTAAAATGCTCAGAACAGTCTATTTTGTTGCTCAGAGCAGGCAGCATCATGCGCTGCAAATGGGCCTTGCTATGGAGGAAGTATTTGCTCAAGATAAGTCAAGTATTGTGACTTTCAAAGGTCAGGCTTTTAATGGAGCTTATTCTGTTCTACTGTTTGAAAATAGAAATAAAATATGCTATGATTAACATCCAACATTTAATCAGATGCTGTTCTCTCAGCATTCATGCAGTGTTTGTTTTGGTAAGCTACTTGCCAAGTCTGAAAGATGGGAAACCTGTGAGAGAAAAGAGAGGAAGGAGGAATTGAGAGATTACAGAAAGGTCAATAATACTTTTTGTTTTAAGAGGCTATGGGAGCTGGACACTTTCCGTGTTTATGGAGGAGTAGATGGGGAGGAATTAGAAGGAATTTATCTATTTGTGTCATTCTGAAGACTCAGAGTTCTGAATTTTTCATAAACCCAGAGGTATATTACAGGAGCATTATAGGCAAGTGCAAGTATGCATTGCTAGCTTGGGCAGGATGAAATAATAGCCAAGCATCAGGGTGTTTCTTAGGGCACAGACACACAGCGTCCCCTGATCTTGTATGGAGTAAATGGATGTTAGCATGGGAGAAGGGTGAGAGCTGCTGAGGAAACTGTTGGCTTCCAGCAGGTTACAGCAGCACTCGGAGGCCTCAGGGCAGAGTGGAATGGCACATCCACAGGAGCTGACGATACTAGAGAAAGATTTCACTTCACCCTAAGAAAGAAAGAATGCTGAAATGTTAATGTTTGGGTCCATTACAAAACTTTAAAAAAAGAATTTGAAACGTTTCACTTGATGTCAACTCAATGGAACAATTCTTATATCAAAACAAGTTGAAATACTACCTCAGCAAGTCCTTTCAATAATAAGCCATCAAAAATTTAGAAGTAGTCAATGCACAGATGTGAAAAGTTTCAATTTTATCAAATCATCATTTTCTGGTGGAAAAACTGTTCCAATGGAAAATGTTATGCAGGCTTCAGTAGAAAAATCCCTGGGCAATTATGCAGTCCGATAGCTCAGCAAGGGTGTCTCTCCTGCCATTTTATATTCTTTTGATGAAAGCTTCTACCTCCCATAGTTTTTGCAGTTTATTCTTCTACCTTTTCCATGTAACTAGTCAATAGAAGAACTGCTCTATCCAAACACAAGAGAATATTCCAGAAAGAGAACTCTATGCATATCTGTTTTAATTGTGCATGAAGTCTCCTTGGGCTAATACCTTTCTTTGTGTTATCCTATGGGAAGGCAAGTTTAAGTTTTAAGGCCAAGCATTCATGCAAAGGAAGTTTGTAAATTACATGGGAAGGTGCTTAGAGGACGAGTATGGATTCACTCCCTTCCTCACAGAATAGACTCCCCTGACACAGCTGAACAACCACAGCTAATCAATGTCATTGAGATTCTATATATATTATTATATTTTGAGTTAATAGTTTGCTATTAGACTGTAGAAAGGGGAAAATAACTTGAATAAATCAAGGCAAACTGTCTCGGAACGTAGGGAAAAAACCACTAAACTGGACAAGTAAATAAATCATTATGAACTACTAGCTAACATCTGGAGTTTTTACAAATGTGAAGTGTTTATTAAGGATGTTCAGACTTTATAGAGCCAAACCTATATAGAAATTAGTAGTTTAATTACAATGTTACTTGTAGACCTTTGTCTATAGTTTGCCAAGTGCAGGTGTGCCACCTTTCTCAAGAAAGATTATTTGACTTTTACTAGGAAACAAAAGCAGTGAATGATTTTATTCATTAATTATTCAATTGATTCATCTGTACCTCTGCAGAGGAAGGGTAGTCTTTTAAATGCAGCATTTTTGTCAAATTATCTCTTCCAAATATCCTTTAAATTTGCATCAATTCATCTAACTTTTTTTCAACAAAAGTGAATCTTCCATTGAATATGAAAAGTTATTTTAGAAACGGCTCCTGGAAAAAAAGTGGCTGAAGTAGGAGAAATTTCAAATATCAGAAGCTCTTTTCTTGGACTGGCAGAGAAAAACAGCATCAAGCAGAGTACATCTGTCATGCAGATGTCACAAGCTCTGGGCTTAGGTCTGCACAGTTCTGGAGAGGGGCTTTAAATTCTTAGTACCTCAGGATTGTTTCTTTGTTCCATTTCAGCCTGTGTAGATAACTAGCTGTTGCAGAAGAAATTAGGGAGAAACTGACCCTGCAGCCATACTTGGGTGCTCTTCTGTGATGGGGAAGACCTTGCTCAAGCCTTTAGATGCAGGAAGCGTTCATACAGAGCAGATGCTTCCTCCCAGCCAGTGAAACCTGTCCACTTGCCAGGCCCCACTGCTTTAGGAAAGTCAAGTGTCAGGCTCATAAGTGCAGAGCTGCTGAGCTGGTAAGCCAGGATGCTGAGGGACCCTTACTCAGACTAAACAGGACAGGAAACCTGGGGCACCATTGCGTTGTCTTAAAGAAATGGAAGAAATGGGAAAGCTTTGAGACCAGTGGGTAGTGTGTCATATAACACTGAGTCTCACCAGACTCTGAGCAGGCTGAAGAGACAAAAATTAAATCCCTACCAGCAAACACAGTCTTGCCAAAGAAGAGATCAGTCTGGCCTTGGGCTATGGGGTGTACAGCAAGGAAGTAGAGACAATGTGGATTTCTCGGGGCCCTCCTCCCAGCTGTGCTGTAGGATGGAGGGATCTTTAGCTACGCAGTGTATATGACTTGACAGTTTGTTGTGACCATTTCCTATGTAACAGCACTATTTATCAAGAGGAAATATGGCAGGTCCTCTGAGACTAGGGGGAAATTCAGGAGGATGGTATGTTTGAAATGTCAAGTCCTGTGAAGGTATACAGTCTCAGCACTGTGCAACCGAAACCAAGAACCTCAAGGCTGCTCCTATAAGCAGTGACAAGTACAGAAAAGTCAGCCAGAAGGATAACTACCATTCCCACACCAAGCACCAGGGCCAAGTCTTGCAAATGGCAGCAATCGAGGAAATAACCTTCTGGAGGCCATGTACTGTATGTGAGAACTGTCTGATGTACACAGGGAAAAGGAGCCTGGATGTGGTTGAAGAGTAAACTACATTTTCTCAAATTAATTATTCACCCCAGGTTATTCATTTAACTAAACTCAAGAGTAATAATTACCTTTTTAAAGCTGTGCAAGCTCGTAATCAGCTGCTTAGAAGGTAAGAAAAAGTTTGAATAAGCAGGAGAAAGTTAAAACATTGTCTTCAGTCTTCACAGCAGCATATACATCTGCTTCCCTGATTCCCAGATGAATAAAGCGCTTGCTATGTGCACATCTTATGATTTGCTATTTGACCGGATAATATTCACACTGAACACTTTTATACCCATCCTGACATATTGCTAACTGTCATAAAATTTCAAGTAGCGTATAAGCTTAGTATACTCGAACTGAAAAATATTGTTATAATGCAATATGTAGTAGCTTATCTTTTCTATCTTATTCTATCTATATGACCTTATTCTATGACTTATGCTTGGATTCATGGCAATGTTACACACATGTACTGTTGCATCCATAAATACTGACCTGGCTTGCGCTTCCACAAGACAAACCATAAAACAAGCACTACAGCTCTGACAGCAGTGCAAGACACACTGTACAATGAGTTAAAGGACACATCACAGCTAATTCCGCATATTGACTTCACATTCCTCTATCCTTCCCAGATAGCATCTAATTGGTTTTGAATTATCATATTTAACCTCAACAAGCTGTGTTGATCATGCAGGTTCACTGTGCTGCTGTTCAGTTCAGCTGTAGGGCTTATGACAGGGAAGGGCGAGTGAGGAGAAAACAACAAAAAAAAAAAAAACACCCAGAAAAACCCCAACCAAAACCACCTTTGCCTTATAAAATGAGAATGTAAGTGGATGTACTAGGCAGCCCCATGCCAGAGTTGTTAGCTATGCCGCTTACTCTTCCACACCAGGGAGACTGTCCCCAGTTTACATTGCACTTTATAGGTGCATAAGAAGAGATAGTCCTTGTCCTGTAGAAAAAATGAAAGCAGTGGAATTTCTTTTGAAGTGTTCTTCTGACAATAGCTATAATAATAAACTCCGAGAGGACTCAATATTTTTGATAAGAGAAATGACATTAATAGCCAGTATGTGTGCTATATGCAGCTAGGAAATTATTGATATTTCCAATTGTTTAAGGTGAGTTATTCTGTAGGTTTTAGTTCAGTTTCTTTTGCCGGTACTCATGCAATAATGTAACAAAAGTCTGTCTAGTGTCTGAAGCCCCAGGAAAGCTCCTGTTGTGTCTCCTGTCTGGGAGATTGTGTGCCTTGCTAGAATCTCTGAATGATCTGTGGGGCAAGTATTTCTGTCAGATTACCTCATACATCTAGTGAAATGAACACATGAAAAGAGAGAAATAATTTCAGATTTCTTCATTTCCATGCCAGCCTATGGCCGTTAATCCCCACCTCCAGCCTGCTTACAGTGGGCTATTCCTCCACATGTGCTGGTCTGGGGACAGAGTAAGCCAAATCCTATTTTAAAAACAGATGACCAGAGCCATATACTTAATAAAATATTAAGCAGGAGTCAGTATGAATCCACCATTCCAACAGCTTTACCTTTTGACTCTCGCTGGATATCTCTCTCCGGGTGTCATGGTTTAACCCCAGCTGGCAACTAAGTACCAGGCAGGTGCTCACTAACTCCCCACCAGCAGGAGGGGGAGGAGAACCAGGGAAAAGGTAAACCCCATGAGTTTAGTTAAGAACAATTTCATGAATGAAATAAAATAAAAATAAACGATTGGAACAAAAAGGAGAGAGAAAGCGAGAGGAATGAAATCCAAGGGGAAGAGGGGGGGAAAAAAACCCAACAAGTGGTGCACAATACAAGAGCTCACCACCCACTGACCGATGCCCAATTGGTCCCCAAGCAGGGATCAGCTGGCCATGGCCAACCCTCCCCGGTTTCTATACTGAGCATGACACTATGGTATGGAATATCCTTTTGGCTAGTTCGGGTCAGCTGTCCTGGTTGTGTTCTCTCCCAGTTTCCTGTGCCCCTCCAGGCTTCTAGCTGGAAGGGCTCGAGAGACTGAAAAGTCCTTGACTTAGTATAAACATCACCCAGCAATAACAAAAAACACCCATGTGTTATTAAGGTTGTTCTCACACAAATCTAAAACTACACCAGCTACTAAGAAAGTTAACTCTACCCCAGCCCAAACCAGGATGCCTGGATATACTGCATTGCACAGGCTTTGAGCACTGTCCGGATGGTCCTAGCTGTCCCTCTTTCTCACCTTTTCAAAACACCTTGTCAAATTAGAAGCTTTTTTGCTACAACTGCAGCCTGAGCAGACTTCTCCAGAAGAGATCATCTCACCTAATTTTCAGTTCTGAAATGCTGATATTGCTGCTAACCAGACTCCACTTAAAACTAGGATGAGTAAGCATTTCTAAGATTAAAAATTAGCTTCTCTTGAGGGCAAGTTAGTCGTAAACTTAAGAAAGCTATTGAACTGCTAATTTCTGTCCTACTGTAATGGCCTCTGGGTAAATAGATCAGATGTAGGTGGCCATGCTTTATAGGGAAATATCATCCATCAATTGTACTAATTTATAGCTACTGGGGAAGAACACTCTTATTTCTAGACTTTAAAGATGTTTATAAGCGTTATTTCAGATCCTTTGTATAGGTAAAGTATATAGCCTTACAATCCCTGCAGAAAAGTCAGCTCCATTACTGTGGTTTCTCTTCTCACTGCTTCTTTTTTCAAACTTTTTTGGTTTTAGTCATATTCAGATTTTACAACTGTCAGCAAGAAGGGGAAAAAAAGTGTGCGTGCTCTGAAGCCAAAAAACATCAGTCTGGAAGCCAGCAAATAGCATGTCTGTAAATATAGGAATTAGGAACCTGAAAGGAAAAAGAGGGACCCAGTCATGGCAGCAAAGAGAAGAACAGAATGATAGAGCTAACTTAATATTTTTTTTTTTGTCTTGTATTTTAAATGCTTGTCTTGAGCTAGAAAATGCAATTTCTTTCTTAGCACTTCTGTCCTTCATTCAGCAAGTATTTTGTCTGGCTGCCCTGTAGCTGCTTTTCTCCAGTATCAGACACCCCACTAACCCATCAACTGACATTTAGGTCACAAGTTTTGGGGAGCTCAGATTCAGGGGATGCTTTTACAAGAAAGAGGCATATAATATTCATTCTACTTCTGACTTTACCACTTGGTTTTGTAGGTAAATATTTAAAAATAGCCTTTCTGTGGAGAAGAGGGCCTTTTGTTATGAAAACGGACATATGAAAGTGTGTCCTTTAACATGAGCAATCTGACAGTCCCCTTTGCATGTTAACTGGGCTTTGCTGAGGGTGTGATATCAGTGTCTGTAACAATGCAGTAAGAAAAAATAACATCAGAGTGATGTGATGGATTTGGTTGTTGAAATAGATACGCTTGCCTTGATTTATCACACGATTGCCTAAACCTCCTGTGATGCTGCTGCCCAGCTCAAATCCCTCTTGAAAACTAATCTGCTATCAAAGTGAGTGCATTCTAAGCAGCCTGTGTGTCACATACCAGGGCTCACTCTTTGGGGCTTGCATACAGCAGTAAGAGCTGGCCAAGTCTCTGTACAGTGAGCAGACTGAAAAACGTTTTCTAGGAAAAGAGGGGGAGGGAAATGTCATCAAATGTTTAAAGAACTATGGGAGTGATCCTAGGAGAAGAAACACCTAAAATGTAAACCTAGTGTGCAAAAACGAAACTAGTACAGGTACCATCTTAGTGGATTTGCCTCTGTATCATGCAGAAGTGGGGGCAGAAAGACCCAATTTTTGTGCTAGCATGCCATGGCAAATACAATTAAAAGCAGAAAGAAGAATTATGACTGAAGTGCAGTGAATGCTAAGTGGGGATTTTTAATTGAAATTGTTTTCCTCTTTAATTCAGTAAAGCAGCATTTTTCTGAGAAAAATGGTATTGTGCTGAAATCTTGATTTACTATTAGAGAAATTGATACATTGTTTCAAGCTAATAATTCGAATTTGTCTAAAATCGGAAAAAAAACCCCCAAACAACCAAACAACAAAAAACCCCAGTTTTGGTTATGTTGACACAGATGTCTGTCACCTTGAACCACCACAGTATCCTAAGTTAAATTGTAAAACTTTACCATTACCATTTTTTGTATATTGTTTTTTGGTCCATCATCCTGAGAAAGCAAAATGGAATAATAAAGCCATAGTTTGCTGCTGATGTGTGTAACACTTCACAGTGACACAGATTTGCACTGAAACAAACCTATTTTGCTTAGCTTAATTGACTCATAACATTTCAATGCTGGAATATCACATTTTGATTAAAAAAAAAAACAAACCACAAAAATACACAAACATTGCTTCTGAATTTCTGTTTTCTGTTCTAAACAGAAGTAGCTTTAAGTAAGAAACGTTTCATCCTGATTCAGGGAGAAAAATCAAAAATTTCCCATGAGGCAGAAACTGAGACTTTTATTAGTATTTGTCTTTGAGCAGTGTGGGTCAAGATCCACTTCTTGCCGGATAACACAATGGATAAATATTGGCATTGCTTTTACATAGCGAGTCAGTGTTAAGTGATTTGAGGGTTTTGGTTGGTTTGGTTTTACTCAGTGTTGTGTCTCGGGGAGAAGGGTATTTTAGCATAAATAATGATACTTGTAGTTTCTAATACTTTTAGATGTGAATGACTGAATCAGACCTTAAAGGGTTATTACTCTGGAGGAGGTAAGATTGTGATATGCCTTCTCTAGGCCACCTAGACACCTATGTGTGCATTATAGAATATTCTTCTTATTCCTCTACCTCTAACCTCACTTCTACATCCAGCCAAACCCCCTTTTTTCTACTGAAAAAAGCCAGGAAGTTTGAAGAAAAGTAGCTGATAACCATCTCAAATGTTGTTAAAAGTGAGCACTTATTCAGTTATTTAAAATATTAATATATTGCAAGTTCTGAAGAATTAAAATTAGTTTTAAAGGCTCTATAGATCAAATTAATTTCTTGGGCAGAACTAGAAATGTCCCTTTCAGGATAAGAAGCCACTGGAAAATCTCCTTGATACTTTTTCTAATTCTCCTCAATACTTTTCTTATTCTTCTCTTTCACTAAAGGAGATTTATCTTTTATTTAAATAGCACTAGATATATTTCACATAGAAAACTAACTTCAAAAGTATGGAGCTTTCTTCTTACCATTAATTATTAGAGCTCTCCAGGTGTTTAGACTTCCACAAAATTACAGAGAACTTCTTAGGTTTTTGAACAGATTCAGGAAGGTTTATAAAGCCAAAAAATTCACCTTCAGCCTAAAAAGAGCTATCTGCTCATAGCAATCTGATTTTTTTTTCTTTTTAACTCTTCTCCTCCTTTGAGGCCTGTAATCCCTATATATTTGTGTATACACTAGGAATTTATTCAGGATTCTGTAAAGATCTCAACAAGGAGCATATTGACTTACATCCCTGAAACTATGTCATGATGTAAAGCTCTTGCAAATGGCAAATGCAAGAGTTTTCATGACAATCGTTAAAAGGAAGAGGCTGTGGGATACACTGCCCGCACTGCAGCCAGACTTCAGGAATGGCTGATGCCCACTGCTCACCCGAGGAAACCCTGGCCAAACACTGGGGGGATAAATACAGGTGGTTTCTGAGAAGCAAGGGCTTGTAGCATCGCTGCAGGCACAACACCTCTGAAAATCAATTTAGACTTGTGTTCCTTCTGTTCTATTTCTTTCTGAGATTTATTTCAGCTGAATGGTTGCCAGTGCTCTCTTTATTACCGACTCTTGGAGCCTACAGCTGCTTTAGCCAACCAGCCCTGTCTAACTCTGTCTTCAGTACTTTGAAGTTGTTTTGGCTGAAGGAGGAACCAGTGATTGTAGAAAAAGCCTTTTTCTCCAAGCCATTGCTGGGCTTTAAATTTTCTAACACTGGAAACAGATCAAAAAGAGGAGGGGAGGAAAGCCCCCAAAGCCCTTCCCTAGGACTGCTCTGCTTCCACCCTCAGGACAGGCTATCTGGGAAGATCAGGTCATATCCAAGGCGCAGCAACTTCTCAACACATGCCAGCAGAATCCACAGAGCCCTGGCAGAAGCATGCTAATGTCTTTGGGGTAGTTACTTTATGTTCATTTAAAATGCAATTAAACAGAACAAATACTGTGAGGAAATGGACAAGATTTTACATTTGCATACAAAAATTAGGGGGAAGATCTTTTCATCACATTATAAATTTTATATAAACACTTTGGAAGGGAAATAATATGTGGCAATAATATAGATATAATGAAATAACTGGAATGATGGTACTATCGTCCATAGGGTCAAAAATTGTTCCCAGAAAAGAATTAATAATTTATGGAAGTGTTTATCCCTGTAATTAAATACTGGAACTGAGAGCCACATCCTGCCTAGTTGTTTTAAGTCTGCAAAAATTAGTCCTAAACTCGAGAAGCAGAAACCTGCATGAAAAAAAGTACCTTTAGAAGGTTATTGTATTTTCTGTCTGAAAAAAAGAGAAAGGGGGCTCCTTTTCTCTGGTTTAGAATGGGGTGAGCTGTATTTTCAAAGAAAATTCTGGATGCAGGCAAGGGAAACCATGGGATTTGTCATGGAAAGGGAATTTGAAATGAGGAATAAATCAATGCTTTTTTACTTCTAACATAATTGTATTTAATGGTAACAGCATATTTCTTAACAAGTTTAAGGTCTGTAGTGCCAAACGTTGTCAGCTGGAGCACACTTACCTGGCTGTTGATACGCATGACAAAGCTGCTGGTCAGCTCTTCTCTGAGCTAGAATGAGGCATTTTCTGCATAAGGTCACAGAACTAAAATTGTAATAAAGCAGTAATATCAAACAATACTTTTCTAGGAGCAACTTCTGAGACAGTATCCCTTACACAGCTCTTCAAATATGCCAGGAGTTTAATTCTAATCCAGAGTAAAGGGATGTATCCCCATTTCAATGAACTCTACTGGATGAATGCAAAAGCAAAGGCTTAGCTTTTGGCAGGCTACCTCCCACATTTTTTCTGTCTAAAGCTAATATCAAACTCATTAACATAACTACTGCATTTCATGTCTAACCTGAATAATTAAAAAAAAAAAAAAAGCTGGAGACAGGGGGGAGAATGGGGGAATGGGAAAATGGCTTGAAATACAATCTGCTCTGGTTTCAACTCTTAGGTACTAATATTTCTTGGCAAGCTGAATACATTGAATTTGTATGTGCTGCTGAATGTGTAGCACAGAGCACAGGTAAGTGGGGGAAAAACACTAATTCCCGCTTGTCCTTGAACAATTGGCCAAGCACATCAGCCCTACGATTCATTATGCCTCATAAATCCACACAAAGGTAGGCACAGGGGAGGGCAGCTTCTCTAAATAGCTGAGAAATATTACTAGCAAGAGGGCTTGAAAACACTGTGCGCCTATGGGAACAATGAAGAAATGCTAAAGGACTGAATCCCTCATGCTGCCTCTGGGTTTGGAAGACCATGAGGTTGAATATGATACTGTGGGAGCCACACTTACTCAGATAATATCTGCGTAGATCACCAATTTGCTCAGGTCCTCAACAGGCTTGGTAGTAAGTCACGTCCTTCTTCATTACCACCACAGAAACACACGATTACAAGTGCTACAAGCAGTATTAAAAAAAATCTCTTTTTGCCCGGTGAGCACTAAGATGCAGCTTGGGGTCATCATACAAAAGCAATCCATTATTTTGATTAGTGTAACACTTAAAGGCCAGCTTGCACATTAACTATTTTAATTGTCAAGTACAACAGCACTGTGGTGTAACATTAAAGGTGCTCTAAAGTTTGCTGTTTGCTGACTGTGCATGACAGTTCTGCAGACCATAACACTTTCACAAATGGTTTGTGGCAGGCTATATATATTTTTTCTTTTTTTTTTTTTTTCCTTTTTAGTTTAAATTAACATGAGTTTGTCCAAGAGCAGTCCAGATGGCTGGATTGTTATTAGTCACCCACACATACTGTTCTCTTGTAGAAAGAATGAAAATGTAAGTTCTAAAGAATAAGGATGAGGTTGTTTTGTGTTTGGGTGGGGTTTTGTTTGTGGGTTGGTTTTTTTTTCAATTCTGATTCCAGCAATTTCTTGATTAAAATGTTATTTTTCTTTATTTTGAATGAAATCCCAGGGAAGTTGCTTTAGCTTTATTTAGTAATTGACCAGTCCCCTTCCCCATAAACAGTCATATGTTTCCTGTCGCTGTCCTCAGCTGCCTTTGGATATTTTCCTGAATAAGTTTTATATTTTGATATTCCCTTAACCCTTAAAAGTTAAAGAGAATTTGCTGAGCAGCTTCTTGCTTGTTTTCTTGCCCTCAGTCATTGATCTGCCTCTGACTCCTGTATCTTCCTGCATCACCACCTGGGACAACATGAAGTGTCCTTGTTTCCTTAAAGCACAGAGTAAATCCTAACAATGAATTTTTCTCTCTGAATCCCACCAGTGCCCTCTGGGGTAGCCATCCTCCCTCGGGTCTCTTTCATCAAACCTTTTGCAAGCCTATAAATTTTTGTTGTTGTTGTTTTAAACGTCATTATGAGGTCAAACAGGCCAGTCAGTATCTGCCGGGGCTGCCAGCTGTTGCTGCATTTGAATCTAGCCTTCTGCCGCCACATATCCTATAAACCCTTTTTATCATCAGTGAGAACATTTGAATTCAGAGTTTATTCTGTATTTTTTTTTTTTTTAGTCTTGATGACATTATGGAAGAGATTTTTTAAAGGCATAAACAAGACTTATGTCCAAACCCCACTGGCTTTCAGTGGGAATGGTCGGTGCTAGAAGTGTTTTATGCCCTTGACAATCTCCCCGTATTTCTTAAACAAAGATGGTACAAATAAAAGGCTCTTTCATTTTAGAGGAATTTGTAGAGATCATAAATTAAGGCTTAGATAGATAAACAATTTAAATCCAGTATGCTTTGTAGTAGAACTGTGCCCCAGAGTGCACTGTGTAGGAAGACCCAGAGCATGCTTAATGCAATTGTAGTCAGGGCCTTTGCTGATTTACTGCCAAACATGCCCGCCCCAGGAGGATCCCCTAAAATGGGGAGAGGGGCTGAGCACAGAGCTTGCTGGGGTGGGACAGAGGGAACCGACAAGGGACTAGAAGGTGGCAGGTGTCCAGTATAAGGAAACGAAATGTTTGTGGAGGAACCAGGTGGAAAGGGTCTCTGTTCCTGTCTTGCTTCTCTCTTTGGGGGAGTCTCTCTCTGTATTATGACACAAAATTTGGCAGTTGTGGTGACTACTGTGTGAGGAGACGGCTAAAAATATCAGGCTTCCAGCAGATGAAAAAGCAATTGGGTACGAGCTACCTAATCAGCTTTCTGCACCTCTCACCTCCACTGATCGAAGTACTTAGCTGTATACTATTCATCAAGTAAAATCCCATTGCTGATTTCTGTTTACCAGGTAAAGAAACTTTTTTTTTTTTTGGCCCTGTTCCAATTAATTGGTGTTTCCTGTGCACGCGGAAAGAATTGCTAAGCTCTGATTCATCGTATCAAGTCCCCTGCTGTTGCGGATAACAGCGGAGTGGGGGTGGGCATGGCTGACTAATATGCCTTTAAATTCCATTTGGGTTGTAAGCTCTTGGGGCATAATGATCTTTTAGGTACTCTGTCATGTGTCACAGTGTCACATCACATAGGGTAAATATGACTCATGTAATCCAGTTTGATACATTGCCAACAGAATATGCTGAAGAGTTTTTTTTTGTGTGCAGTGAAATACCCCATGTGAAGTGGTTTTCTCCCTGCATTTTAGTGTTTCTAGTGGGAATGTTTGCAGCAGTGCAACCAATCCTTCCCATTTAGCCTCAGACAGAAGAATCTCAAGAGCCTCTTCAGATTCCTTTGACATGGCTGAGTATGGCACGGTTAAAATGTCTACTGAAAGCAGTGGGAAAGTGGCAAGTTTTGACCCTCAGGAAGACAAAAATATGGCTATTTTAAGAGAGAGAACCTCTGAAATCCCTCTGGTATACAGCAGAAGTTGCAGTCTGTCAGTGTCTTGAAGTCTGAAATCTGCTGAACCATTTGGCACTGCCTCAGAGCTGGAAATGTTTTTTCTTCCTCATATGATAACAGGAAAAGGGGAGATTTTTGGGGGGTGCTTGGCTTTTGATGGTTTGGTTTTTTCTTTCTGTTTTCTATTTTTGGTTTGAGTTTCATGTCAAGGAGACACCTCACAGTGGTAAGAAACTATTCCATATGACACTTTTTCTACTTTCGCTTGCCAGGTAAACACAGCAGTGATTTGTTGTTCTAGCTAACAGGAGGTAAATAGGGAAATGAGGAGGCATTTCAGCAACCAGGTCACTGCTATCTCTTACATGTAGTGGCTAAATTAAAGTGAAAAAAAAACACCAAAACTTCTTGCATAAACTCCTGGAACAATAGATTGCTATTTCCTCATGGGTTTTGGGTGGGGGTGGAGTGGCTGAGATGGAGCAGATTACCCCAGCTGCAGGGCAGCGTGGCATTGCACAAATAGCAGAGCACAAGCTGTGCTTTCCAAGGAGAGCCTTTGGATTGTCTGGAGTTCACCAGGAAGTCAACTCTGCCCTGGTTTCCGACGCGATTCAATAGGCTATTTTCCAGAGACGTCTGGAGCCAGAATAAAACCCATCTGATAGGGCCATCGAGAATATTCCCATGATTATAAAACCACAGGGGGACAACTTGTTTTGGGAGGTGCGCTGACAACTAATGACAAAACCGTGTACGCATTATCGAGCAGATATTGTGTTCTTGAATAAAGGGCTGATAATTTCCCGGGCACGCAGGGCAGCTTTCTGCTCACAGCCATAAACAGACTACTCCTACTGACTTCAAATAGCTGCGTGTAACTTGGAGGTGAAACTTGAAGTTTTTCCTCTGAGATATACTTCATTTATTATTCATTGTCTCTGGGCCCTGCACATTTCAAAACTGTGTTCATTTCTTTGGGCTGGGCTTGTAGCTTCATGCACCTCCAAGAAGGGATGCGGTGTGAAGAGCTTTGGCTTCTGAACTGTTATCTGATCCGCTACAGGAGGGAGGACGGTGCTTGTCTTTGTGGCACTGGGCTTCCCCGCTAACGGCGCGAGAAGCTGATGAGGCACCGCTGCTCTGCACCCTGCCCCTTCTCACAAACGCCTGACTCACACAAGGTGGTCACAGCCTCCCCTCTCACTTGCTGTCCTGTCCCGCCCTGGAAACTCATACTGCCCTGAATATCTGGGATACTCAGCGAGCTTTTCTTCTTTCTCCTGTGTTTAGTTCTTCAGTCTACAGTGCTTTCTGCCAGCTACTTGTTATTGCAGTCAAAAAGACCTTTCAGACATGGATACTCCAGCCCTTGCCTGCAGTGAACTTTTACTGGCTGTTGTCATGGAGGCACCTGGACATGAATAGATCCACCTGACTCAAGTGTGACAGTTTCAGTCCCTTTTGCTTGGGTCACCTACGTAGCTCTAGTAACTACTGCTCACTAAGTGCTCCTCTGTTGGACTGAGGCCAAGTATGTAATGCATTTTTCTTGTGGAGGTATTGGTGTATCTTGAAATTCTACTCCTTCCATCTTTGAGCACAAAAGAACTTAACAGAAGTATTTTGGTTCTTCTGCACACAACGGCTGAGAGGACAGGGCTACAGGGGCACTTAGTAACACTTTATCCTGAGAATAGTATTCCATGGTATTTTGCAATGATGCCGAACAGGAAGAACAGGATATTCAGTTCATCTGGTTATTTTTGAGGCAGACTTCCTTGTAGTGGGATGGACCAGGTCTTCTTAGGTAGCTGGAATATGAATTAGTGTCCATAAAATAACTTGAGAAACTGTTGAAACTATTCCAAGTTTCAAGACTTGTCAAGGACAGATGCACAGCTCCCACTCTGCATAGTGGTTATGGAAAGAATATAAGGATCTAGGGAACTCGCATCCTTTGTTGTGCACAATGCTGAACACAGGGCAAAGAAAAATATCCTGTACCAGCTAATGCAAATGAAGCAATACTGATAGACATGCTGGAGATGATGTTGCACTCACTGTATAACGTTTCCTTGTGTTCTATCCTTTTTACCAAATCACTTTGCAGCAAAATGTTGTGCTGTTTCACACTGTCAGATTTTAATTGGGAAAAATTGATCAGCATTAGTATTAGTTCCAAGAACTGTTGATGGGAGTTTAAAAACTTGTCTGCTGCTTCTGCCAAGTACTTTTTACAGGGGGGAGAGAAACCTGTTTCTGCTTTCAGTGAGAGTAGTGGAAATCGGAGCAGTTCTCCTGAAATCAACTTACTGTCTGTTGCAAAGATGATCAGCAGCAGAGCAAGAGTGGCTTTTAAAAAGACTGCTGGCGTGTGAGCAGCACAAAGAAAGCTGCACATTGTGGTGCTCCTAAAGAAAAAGAGGTGAGAGATTCAATGGTTGCTTTATGGATCTCACAGCTGGACCGCTAAGGTAGGATACATAAGCAAGCTATCATGTCGCTTATAGGAATGGAGAAAAGATGCTTTTCTCCTTGCATAGAGAAGCTGAGATGCTGCAGTACTTTTTCTAATCCATGCATGTCATATATGGTATTTGTGAGTTTCAGCTTAAAATAAAACCACAAAAATGTAGTGTGCTGCAGTGTATGTGTGTTTGTACTTGGATTACAAAAGAATTTTAGATGTGTACTTTCTGCCAGCACAACCTAGCTGTTGTGCAGCTTGACTGACTTCAGAGTATTTAGAGGGGAAAAATAAAAAAGAGGTTGCTTAAGGGTTTAAAGATTAATAAGCATGGCAAAATCTTCCATAACTAGGCAACAGTTTCAGGCCTTGGTGCTCACATGTCTCTTCTGCTTTTTTTTTTTTTTTTTTTTTTCAGTAATCTTATTTCACTGCAGATGGGTGTGGGGTGGAACAACAGTGTATGATGTTAGGACAGAGATTATCAGTAGAAATTAGTCAAACTTTCTGTGTTCTCACAAGGTAATCATACCCGTGCTTCAACAGAAGAGTTCTTTGCTGTTATTTCCATGGCACAATGATGAGTAATTCCAGCTGTGCTGTTCTGAGTGATGGAGATATACAAACTCTAGCTGAAAAATACCACTTACCACCCCACATCCCCCAAGGAGGTTTTGGGGTAAGCAGTGTGTTCAGAGTCATACCTCTCACTAAAGCATTGTGATATTGTGTTATCTGAGAAAAGACTCTTTCCCTCTATCAGTTGTATGTATGGGCTTGCACAGACACACAAACACTGTCTCCTACGCTTGCCGACCCATCATGTAGTCTACAATTAAAATGTTTCACTCTTAAATTACTGGATGTCACTTCAACAGTCTTCCAGCACATCTCTGTTTTCATTCAGAAGAGCAATAATGCCTTAGAACTGTCAAAACCCAACGGGTTGACATTTATGATTTTCTGTTTTGAATTAGGGAACTACTTGCTAAAATTCAGATGTGCTTTTGATGTTCTTTCATGAAAATACAAAATTTGTAAAATGGAAAAAATATTTTAAATATTGCCTCAAACCATCCCTCATGGCATGTCTTTCAGAGTCTTGTATTTGAGGTTCACTTTTATTAAATAAATATGAAAAGCCACATTGAAAAGGCGTAATACTAGTACTCAGTTTGTGTCTCTGAACGCTAATATTAAATCTTTTCAGGATTTAACAAACATCCACCTTCAAAGGTATCAGTCTGTTTGAACTCAATTTAATCTACAGTAAGTGTACAGGGCTGATGCATATGGGAGAAATGGCTGTGCTTCTTCATATCTAAAATGGTATAATATACAAAGTCTCAGTAGCTTTTATGTTGGCCAATATTTTGAAATATCAGTTGCCAATCAAAACCGTCACAGAAATCATGTCCTAAAGAGATCTGAGTCTTTGCACTTGGTTGAACTCAAGATACTGAATGGGAGGCATAATTTTTTGATCTGGCCAGAGTTAGGTATAGGCTCATGTTGGAAATACGTACACTAAAGTACTCTTAAAAAGAAAAAAGTGAATACATGGCTTGAAGGTTAAATGAAAAGCAATGGTGTTAATTTCTCTCAGACTGACCTTAAAGGTGTGTGAGAAGGCTATATAAAGCCTCCTAATGCAGGGAATGGTTGCACAGGGAGATTAGGAGAAGGAAATTAAAGGTGATATGGAAGGGTGAATGAGCTAAACATCATCCAAAAGAAAGACAACAATTTGAAGCATATTTATAGTTTGACAGAACATGGGTTTTTTTAGAATCCCTGTGGATTAATAGATTTCCTACGTTGATGCAAATTGGGTCTGTTCTACCAAAATAATACTATTTAGGTAAAAATAAATAAATAAATCATCAGGATGATTAAGCCGAATCCTGACATTATCCCATCCAGTGTATTTCTGTGTGGACTGACAGAACAGCTGCATTGGGGCCTGTGTGTTTGAGCATACAGTGTGATGAAATTTTTTGGGCTGGGCAACATACGTGGCATAGTCACAGAAAAGCCCATGCAATAGAGAGAAAAAGAGCTCCGATTTCATGAAGAAGGTGGGGATGAAAGTATTGTTTTCTGCAGAAGGAGGTGTGAGAACAAATCTTTTAGGGGAGTGGTGCCCAGGAGGAGGTGGGGTAGGGAGCGGAGTTGCAGAGAGGCAGGATGTCCTGCAGTTAGTGCCAAATTCCCTGGAGGTCCCATGGAGGTGCAAGGGGATTCCACAACAGCCTGAGCAACTTTTGCAACCTTTTCTCCTTAATGCAAGATTATTTTATGTAGAGATTTTTACCAGCTCCTTTCATCAACTTACTTACCTATTAGATTAGGTTCAGGTTTCACTTGCATCCATACCGTATCCAGATGGCATGATAAACTCTCCAAGCCTACATCCTGTTCTGCACATTAATTAAGATCCATAGCAGCTTAGCTGAGCATGCTGCTTGCCTGGCTTCTAGTTCCCAGCCCTTTCTCAGCTTTACTATCTAGCCATAAAGGGGAACAGCTCTATTGAAAGGTACCTTTCCCTAATTGAGGGTGAAGTGTCCCAGCCACAAAGGAAGGATGCAACTGTGCAGAGGCTCTGTCTCCAGAGCTAGATTATTCAGCAGAGCATTGGTCCCTAGATAATTATTTCTTTAAAAAAAAAAAAACAAAACACCAAAAAACCAAACTTTGAAATCCTGCACTTATTCAAGAAGCTCAAAGTATTAGGAAAATGCTTCATGTTTCAGCAAATGTACAAGAGTTTCAGGGAACTGGCTACCACATTAAACAGTTACCCTGTGGCCTGCACTGTAAATGAAGAGGAATAACAGCGGTTATTGAAACATGTTCTACTTTATCACAGAGCTACTAGAGCTGCCTGAGCAGCATTGCTTGCCTTTTGGAAACCCCGGAGGAGAATATGACCTAGGAACAATCATACCTTTGTACTCCAATTGTTCTCATGCCTGGGAAAAAAAAAAAAACAAAGTGATCAGGGTAGCAATATTGTACAATGTGGCTATGTTTTCAAGTTACTTGGAAATTCTATATACTGTTACATTGCTTTCAGACACAATAAAATGCCAGTTATTAATCCTGCAATTACCCGGCCTTATCACTGCTATCCACACAGGCTGACTGTGGCTGGACTTCTAGATGATATTGTTTTCATTACAGTGACCAAAGAAAAATTTAATTAGAGGCCCATCTCTCAAATGGACAAGTGAAAAATACAGGGATTAGGAAATTAATCCTAATACTTAATTACATTAAGATATTTTGCTATTCTGGATGGGGGATTTTGGATACTCTGGGCAAGCCTTTTCTATCAATTCACTCTTTAGTGGCTGCAAAGCATGATTAGGGGGATGGGGGGGAAAATGCTGTTCATGACATTAAAAAGCATATCCTTCCTGTCAGCTCTGAGCATGGAACAGGAATATCTAATCAAAAGGGTTTGCTCTGGATCATATCAGTTCCTGACTGCAGACTCTAAATCCACATTACAGGAGCAAGGCAAAATGATCTACAGGTAACAGAAATGGAAAAAATGAATTGATAGGGAGATCAGACTGTGACTAAATGGAAGCAGGGAGACTGAAAGGCAGCATTTTAATAAGAAAGGCTTTTGTACGGTTTTCAGGTACAATTGAGCAGATTTGTATAAAACATAATTTCATCCCAGAGACCATTTAAATTTCATTGATAAGAATGCACTTCATTGCTTCATTTAGAAACTTCCACTATGGCTTTTTTCCCCCATTTGTATAAAAATAAGAACCATCTGTAGGAAAAAGAAAAAAAAATAAAAAACAAGCAGCCCTCAACTTGTTTGTGTGACTGTTTTGCTGCTGTTGTTTAGATTTCTAGGAAACAGATGCATGTTTTTCATTTGGGGAAAGCATACATCTGTTCTGCCAAATTCTCTCCAGAAATCCTTAATTTTCCAGTAAGAGCTTATTCAATTACATTTGAAAATAAGAAACTTTCCCTCCATCATCTGTGTACTCACAGACATGCATTACAAGGGAAAATGGTCATTTTGACACAGTGAGGAATTGTTTTCTCAGCAAATCCATAAGAGTTTGCAAAATGCTATATAATAATTTAGGTTAGAAGAAGAAAAGAGAAGGTAAAAAAAATTACTTCTGTTTTCTATGAAAACATAGCTGCACAGTTGGAGCTGTTAGTCTCATATTGAAGAGTGGCATAAAATTTAGCAAGACTGAAAGGAATAAGATTGTATAGAAATTCCTGTGTAAGGTGTAATAAAGATGTAATTCCTGTCTACAAATTTTTTAAACAATTCAGTGGAATTCTGTAACAGGGACATTATTCTTTCTTGTATTCTATGGGATGGTTTAAATATTTTATAGGAAGGTTATCGTTCTCTGCTAAATTTACAGGTGTTCTCCAGAAGGGGAGAAGGGGAAGTCATTTTATGTGTTGTGAATGTTAGTCTGCTTTGGGATTTACTTCAAAAAAATGACATGGTATATTTTTCAATTGCTTCTTGTTTGGAAAAGAAACAAGTACTACAGCAGCACTTGTAATAGCATGTGACTCACATTCATATGTGCCTGTTTCAGGGTTTGGATTAAAGTGTCTTCCATTAAGGTATCTTCTTTGGCTAGGGGATTTTTATCTTCAGCTTAGAAATCGAAGATGAAAAAAATGCATAGTCAGTAGTTCAAATCTTAGTGCAGAAGGAATCTAACAGTACATCAAGAAGAGTAAACCTATTAACTTGTTCCCCTTCAGGGAGAAGATCCTACACTAGTGATGCATTTTGGAAATAAATTTGAAGCAGGTGGACAGAGCAGCAGGAGGGCAGTATCAGGCTAATACAGCAGGAGGGCAACACCAGCCAGTTAGAAAAAAAAGGAATTGCATGGACCGTAGGGGACTGCATATTAGAATTGCCAAGCTGAATATTTCCTAAATAAATTAGACCTGCACAGAAATATGGGCAATGATAGCTCCCCACATGGCTCGAATAGCAATGGAAATGAAAGCTGCCCATGTGTGCTCTGGTAAAGCTCTGAACGTTCAGGTGGGGCATCACTTTACTCCTATTTAAACCTGTCGCTGTAAGTTAGGCCTGTGGATAGATGTGAATGTCCCCATCAGTATTTTTTCATGATATTGCTGATATTGTCTATGTAGTGTTGTATTTCTTTCACTGTGACAAATACAGCTCTGTCTGCTTTATATTCCTCTCTAAAGCCAGCACTGGTGGTGTGTGGTGGTAGTGTGGGGCTGGTAGGAGATGAGAGTCTAACAGGAAGGTCAGGGCTTCCTGAAGGAGCGGTGGGGAGGGAGAGATGTCCCCGGTTAAACTAGAGAGTGGGAGTGCTGTGCTGAGCCCCCACCACAGCATGTCCGGTCAAGTCCACCTGCAGCCTCCAGTCATCCTTACCCAGGTTGTGACAGGGACTCTGCTTTCCCTGGAGCAGCAGATACAAGCAGTTGCCTTGAGTTAAAAGTGAGCACCCAAATGGCAATATGGGATTGGGAACTTTGTGCAGGGCCAACCTAACCACTAACTTCTCAAAAAGGGGTAGAAGAGGTGGTTTTGGTAAGCCACTTTGCTATGGACTTCAAATACCCTGACCTTGAGCATGCCACCTGGAACAGGATAGAATAGTTTGAGCATCCTCAAACTTTGTCTTGCCAGAATAGACCCCGACTCCCTTGGTTTGTCACACTAGCTAGTGTGTGGCTGTTTGCATTAAAGTGCATTAGTTTGTTCATTTTTCCATGCCTCTGCTGCTCTGCTTCTGGAGGTCTGTGATGTTGGCTGGTTCTCCGTGGGCAGCCGTTGGCAGTAATTCTGCCTGGATGTTGCCCACCTGCCTGTCTGTCCATGGATGGCTGATATTTTGCCTGCTGTCACTCTGGCTGTATCTTTTCTTTCTTCTGTGGCAGCTGGCCTGGTTGTGGGTTGATTTGTTGCATGCATACCTTAGGCTACAAATTACACTCTGAATTTTCCATTCCACAAGGGTTCAAAGCAAAGCCTGTTGAACACAGCAGAAATCTCCTGCTGACTTCAATGGGACACCGAATCATATCCTAAATCATGAATGCCATAGGGCTTACCATAGAGTTTATATCTTTGCTCAAAATACTGCACATCTAGGAATATTTCCAGTAAATATATTTTTCTAGAAGTATCTCTTCTTCTAGAAAGAAACTATTGAGGTTTCTTAATATTTCTGCTTCTAGGCCTCGCCTCCTTTTCTTTTAAACACCACTCTTGAGAATGTGTCTTTAACAATTTCAGCCTGACATATGTTCCTGCTCATAAAGTGTCTCTGCCTGCATTCCACTTTGCTGTTTTTTCCAGTGCAAACACTTCCCCGCTGCTGAAGAAAGTACCCTGCCAAGGAAGACATCCTCCCTTTAGTCTCCTGGGAATGGATCTGAATTTTTGAAAGAGCAAACTTTTCTTTTGGACCTTTTAAGAGTCACTGGAATTTCCAGGCATCCCTGGGACTCCTTTCTGTCCTCCCAGTAGATTCCACAAACCAATGAGGCACTCCCGTGGTTTTTAGTCTCTTTATTTCACTGCCTCACAGAGGAGCTTGAGATATTGGGAGAGTCTGCCCACAACTGAGTCCCCAGTGGGCAGAAGTCCCTTAACAGTGTTCATTAAATAATTACAGAGTTCTGTTACACAGTCTTGTATCATGTCTGCCTTCTGTAGTGGCCTTCTTGTGAAATCCTTTCTGCTTTAATTAGTGGAGTTTCAACATTTGTCTTTTAATTATGGCTCTAGAAGAGGTTTAACGCTAAGCTATAAAACATCATATGAAAAATGACAGGCGTATTAGTCTAGAACCATATTTCTAAAACTTTGGTATAATAAATTTTCTGTGATTAGATTAGAGGAGGACAGTAATAGAGGCATCATACACATTTAGGTATTCGTTTTCTGTTTCAAGAAAGAAAAGAATATATGACCAAAGTTAATCCATTATAACTCCAGCCCTGGAGCTTTTGGGATGTGTCCTGTCAAGGCTGGAGGAGGACAGAAATACAATGCCAGGATGGAGCCTCAGAACACGTGTGCTGGGGGCTATCCAGCCAGATAGGTGGGGTAGAGCAGTTTTGTGATGATGCTGCCTTGCACAGACCCCAGCTTCTCCCACCCTGAAGCACCACAGGCCATGCAGAAAGCAAAAACACATGCAAGATTGAGGTTATTATGTTGTACTCTCAATTATGAGGACAGTGATTCCCAGAAGTCTTCATTTTCAGACCACCTAAGCAATAAAATAACTTGCCTAACTAGAAAAAGGCAAATCTCATTTGTAAATAATTGTAATGAAGTTTGAGATTTTCAAGAAAATATCTAGCAATTGAACATAACAGAGGTGGTCTATGCTAAATCAATTTTATATTTACAAAAGCCATTCATAAACACTTAACATTAACCTTCCAGCAAAAAATGACATGGATTTTTGGCCTCTCTTCCACTATTCTTTTTTTTCTTATGGGATACACACCTTGCCTCAGGGTCATGATTTTTAAAGATTTTCAAGGGACTGGTGCTGATCATCATTCATGGGATCTGGTTGCAAAAATGTCCTGAATGTGTCAATATTAATTTAATTATTATGATGCTAAAATAGATGAGGTATGGGTTGGGTTTTTGTGGGGTTTTGGTTTTGTTTGGTTGGTTTTGGTTGAGTGGTTGGTTTGGGGTGGTTTTTGCACTGCAAGGGTTTGCTGATATTTTTATATTTACCGATTTAAAAACTGTGGTGGTGAATATAGTGACAGGTAACAGTCTTAGCCACTATCGTCTTTTAAAGATAAGAAGCACATCAAAAAATGAATCTTCCACAGCTGGGCTATTATGAAGCTGATCTAGAAAGTAAAGTACCTACAGGATGGAGTTGCTGTTGCTCACTATCTAACAAATGGACATGCATTTTGTACAATTACAGGAGGTTCTGCAGAGTATATGATGTCTTTCACAGGTTAAACAATTTGAATATATATTGCTTCAGGAGCAAAGGGTCAGCTCTGCCAGTTTTGTGAAAGGCAGCTGCTGGGAATCCTGTGGACACAAGTTGTAGTTCACCCATGCCAGCCAAGAAAGAAATTTGGTGGTGCTCTCCCAAGACCAGTCTAAGGAAACAGGATGAAGATGAAGGAGTTAGAAACAGAACTTACCAAGTTGAAAACAACAAAAGCCCCAAACAGGTTAAATTGGACCTATTCTTTTTCAAAGAGCTACTAAAATGTAATGGGTGATTAAGGAATAGAAAACCAAAGCCCCTTTCTTCAGCCATAGGTTGACTTTTTTTTTTTTTTTATCACTTGAAAAATATATAAATTTCAATGTAATTACAGTCAAGTAAGAGATGTTTGATATATGTATGCTAGTATGGAAATCAAACTTTCTGAACCTATTATTTTCAAAAAACCCAAAACTCCTCCAAAAATACCGATGCAATACGTTAGGAAAAAATACGGAATTCTAAAAAGGTAAACAACTTCAAAGGCTGTTTTAACCAGCAGGGTTAGATATTCCCTTGTTTTCTGGATATTCTCACAATGACAAGAGAAGAAAACAGAGGTGCAGTACAATCGCTGATGAATGAGAAAGAAAATCCGAAGTAGGGCCACAAATCTTATACACAATTGATGAAAAATTTACCTGCTTCACATGACACTTCACTATTGACTTTATATAATGTGGAAAACAATCGTAACAGAAATACTAATACACAGTATCAGTAACTGAAAGCAGACCAAATTGAGTGCAAACAACATGAAAAGAGAAAGTCACCAGTCCAGTTAGTCAATAAAGATCACAATTTTCAAGGACCATGCTTGAATCACTGTTATTAATCAGGCTCCCAATTTACAACAGATGATATTGTGCAGTCGGTGATTGATAATCCTTTCGGGCGTAATGTCGGTTCTTCCTTGAACCATGAAGACACAGTTTGTGTGTGTTTGAGAACTCATAGATTGGTGAGCTCCACAGTTCACCAGCTGCCCAAATTACTTTGTATTGGAAGAAAATGCTTTTATTTGGGGGATGGGAGGAAACAATTCGTAATATTTCTGTTTTGTGCTTTTCTTTCTTTCTTTTTTCTTTTCTTTTCTTTTCTTTTCTTTTTTTTTTTTTAAGGTGCGGAGGTGAATTTGCAACACATTGAACATAAACGTAAAAGCTATTAGAAGCAATTGTTCTATAATAAAACATAATGTTGCTAGAGCACAAACATCTGTCACTCACGCAGACATCATCCTGTAAACCCATCTAACTAACTCCATTTTCCCTTCTGATTGTATCAGGGTAGCTTGCGGCATGACAGTGATTTAAGTGACAGGCGTCCAACCTGGAACAGTGCTATGCATACTTATGTTTGTTTACAGGGCCTCTTCACTGCTGAAAGATGTAAATTTTAAAATTTGCTTTTATTGAGGAAAAGAATGATGAGGGAAAAGTTGTTACCTTGGAACGCAGAATCAAAGTTATTGTAGGGCTCTGGCTTTCATAAAAATTTTACCAAGTCTTTAAATTGACTTTTTGGTTTTCTAATGAAAAAGAACATGAATAATTTAAATGTAGACCGCATTTTCTTATTAGAACCAGACTATGCCAATACAACAGAAGAGACAACACTCAAGACACAGCTTAACTTAATCCTTTTCCTTCCATACTTTGATTACAATCTTTAAAATAGCTGTAGAACCTCTGTATTGAAGGCAGGTTTTCCCTATCTTCCTATTAAATTATTGTTAGATTTCTGGAATGCAACCTTAATAAGTTTAATCAATGAGATTTTAATTTTTGTATGTGACCTCAGCACCATAACGAACGTTGACTAATTATTTAAAACTTCTAGATGCAGAGCACTGAAGTCTTTTGCATTTTAAGATATTAAAACCCCTTTCTATGTAAAATTTTTTTCAACTTTTCTGCTATGCGTCTATTATAACGAATCAATTCCCAATTCTGACATGCCTGTGAAGAACCAGGCAGTTTTGTTTGTGATATGGGCATGACAATCTGAATACTTGTACTTTCATTTCAGTCCTATTTGACCATATTTGTTGTTTCTTTGTAGTGTACCAGATGTAAGGGGTCACATATCCTCTATAAACAAAGCTTTCTGCCTCGAGATCTGCAATGTAGGCGAAATATGGTCCCTCACCAATAAGACCATGTTCTCTAATGATACCAATCTGTAAGTTGGCATTTTGCATTATGTGCTTATTTGTCAAGCAGTAAATTGATTTGTTCGACTAAGAAAGTGAATAATGTACAACCTAATAATCTTGAACTACTGTAGCGTATGACAAAACGGTTTAGGTGCTTATTTTCCGAAGGCCACACTCTCATGTCAAATCTGTGCTCTTTGACCTGAAGTTAAAAAAAAAATTTAAAAAAACCAAAAAAATAGAAGGAGGAAAGAAAGGTAATTTCTACATGACCACTGTTTCCCTATCCTGCGTCCTCTACTCTTGTGTTCATCAGGCAATCAGCAGAGTCATCAGACTTCTTTCAAAGCCACTTCCATTTTCTTTCTTGCCTGTGGCTTTCTGCAGAGGTAGCCTGTGAAGACCAGAGAAAGGCAGGAGAAGTGACAGTGGATATCTTGGAAAGGATCTCTGGATGGACTTTTTTATAGGGCAGGAGAGGAAGCTGCTTCCAATAAAGTTACTAGGGAAAAAGTTAATTGAATTATAGTAGTGTTTAATTGACATTAGCTATTGGTTCCAAATCAGAGATGTGATCTTTATATGATGAGCCAGAATATTTCATCTTAAATATTTGTCCAGAATAGAGGACCAACAAATACTCATAACTGTATCTGACTATACTTTTTGTGATAACCCCTGATTCTGTGATAACAGTGCTCCTTTTTATAGAAATAAAAAGCTTCTGTCTTGAACACTTTTACATTTTGAAGCCTGTGTTACCTTAAATCAGGTACTAAATGACTAGTGTCTGATTTTCCCATAGTAATAATAAAGCAGCCTTCCCCAGTGGCTTCTTCCTCCCCCAATCTCACTGATTTATGGCCAATTCTGGAGCACAGGTTTCTGTCATGTCTATTACTTATTTTATTCCTTTGTATTATTGTTACTGTTGTGATAGAGCATGGAATATCTTGTTGCGAACCTATGGGCATCAGTTAAAAAAAAAGACCGTCCTTAGCAAGTTTAAAATTACTCCATCCGAAGAAAGAAAGTGTGAGAAAAAATAAAACCATTGCAAGAAATAACAATGTAATGGTGAAATGATTATGCTTCCCATCAGAGAGGTAGTCCAAAAATCTGAAAACTTATCAAGTATCTTGGGAAAGACATCTTTTGAAATTACAGCCAGATCCGCACTTCAGTGAACAGAACTGGCAGAATGAGATGTACTCTGACTCTTTGTGCGGAGACAAATGGAGGTCTCTTAAATATCTTCTAGTCTGAGGGGGAAACTATGGAACTGCAATTTTGTGATTGAATTAAACTATTCCATTTCCTAATTTTATTAGAGGCTTTGTCAGAGGAATGGCTGAATGTCTGCTTATTAGTCCTGATCTCAATCTTTATCTCAGGAGACTTTTATCATAATGAGTGTTAATTCTATGAAATTAATTGAGAGGTTGTTATTTTCATCTCTAAATGGTGTGTATTTTTGATTGACTGGTCAATGACAAGTCTCTTCTCATTTTCTACTATAATAAGGCTATGAAAAGGAAAAGAAGTGGACTAGTTGGCCAATTAAGTTATACGATAATGACAAGGTCAGACCAAAAAGAGTACATTGTGGTAGTTTACAAATTACGATGAAGACATTTGGGTTTTTCATGTTCCTGACAGAAATTGTAATGCAAATAGAAAGTGACACGTGAATCCATTAACATGACAGCACAATAAAAGGGAGGAGAAATAACTTTAAGCATACAAGTATACATCAAAATAATTTGAAAGGATCAGAGACAAACCCCAAGAAAATTCTGATTTTTTCCAAAATAAGATGATACACCACAGAAAATATACATTTCTCATTTCCTCCTAAATCCATGCCTTTCACAGTTAGTTTTCTGTATTTCAGGAAAGTTTTTCCTTGCTTTATCTCTTTGACCTACCCTATTCCTGAGTAAGAGCTTTGAGCCATGCAAAGATGGTTCTATTCATTGAAACCTTGTGATGTTGGTGTAATGAATGTGCATTGCTTTGCCAAGGAAAGAGCAGCTCTCATCATCAAAAATGTGTGAAGCTCTGCCAGTAGAAAGTGACATGTTTATAAATAAGGAACAATGTAGTCATATTGAACCTATGCCTGCACACATCCTGCATATTACACCATTCTGGTTGAACTGCTTTACCCAATAGTCTTATAGGACTCAATTGTTGAAAAAGAAAGAGCAGGGCTGGTGTCTTAAAGTTTAGCAGAAATAAAAAAGCTTGGAGGAGGAGATTTTTACAACTAGCTGTTTCCAGTGTTTCCTGCGGCTAAGGTACAACCATACATTTTGTTAAACAGTTGTGAAGGATTTGTTCTGTTTCACCTTTATAAAATAACAAAAAAAAAATTACTTCATCTGAACATGTTATCAATGTTGTATACAACCTCTTCAAACATCTGGAGTACTCCATGTTTTCTAACAGTAGAATTAGTATTGTCCATTAATTATCTGTACAGTGTCTGCATAGAAAGCTCATGTGAATGGATGACAACTATCTGGCCATAACATGTTAAATGCATGGTCAAAGGAGAAAAAGAGTGGGCTGCATGCTGGCTTTCCCTGAGATCCTTGCTTCAAAGGAAGACAATCCCTAAAACACATAGGGAAGTTAAGGGATCTTTTAAAGCATGCTGCATGGGAGAGATCCTTCCAAGCCCGCAGTGCTGCACCAGCACAGTTCACGCCACACCTACCCAAAGCCTTTCTTTCAGGCCCACCCTGCACTGTTCCCAATGACTGTGGGTGGCATAGCACTGTCTACATCAAAGAAATCTCCAGCTGTCCTGTTAAAATAGCTCTTCATTCTTTCACCACTGATGGCACAGTACAAAGGAGACAGCCAGGTCAAACTTCAATACTGCGCTGAAGAATATTCTCGCACTGATGCTCAGTTTGTGCAAGTGCAGCAGACTTATCCAAGGTTGTTTTGCAAAAACAGAGCAAAACAAATGGTTTTATTTGCAGATCTTCACTCCACCTGATGCAGTTAGGTGCTGCCCAAGGTCAAGTTCCCAAACGGATTTCTCAAGTCTGTTCTGGCCAGGGATTCTGTATGGTCTTGCACACAGCATGGCTGCTGCACCAGCAACCAGTTGTTTTCTGAATACTCTAGGCTAATATAATCATTTCCTCAGCACCATTGCTCTCTTTTGGTGCCTTATGCAAATATGATGAATTAGTCTTGCTGCTACTTTGCAGTATTTAAAAATAATAGGATAGTATTTAAAATAATGGAATATACAGCTTTCTGCAAGCTGAGCCTGTAACAGGTCCCACAGAAGCTGAGGCATCAGGTTGTCAGGATTCAGGCTGTTCAGTTCTCTCCTGTTCTGGTGATAGCAAATTTTGTGGGATTTTGACACCTTGTCTTTCACTGTCTCTCTCACTCTCACCCTTTCTTGCCTTGTGGGAACGAAGAAGAAACTTTCCATCCTGTGTCTCTAAGCAGATTCTGAGTCATTCCCTCAAGACAGCTTGTGAGTTCTCTGTCAAAAGTGAATTAACATAGATTTTTTTTTTCCTCATTTAATACAGCAATTGCCTTTAAAAAGGCAATGCATCTATTTATGTATAATCAGCAAAATTCATCATCTTCATCCAGATTTTGTGTGTCTTTTCACTGAACACAGGTGGTATCCCCAAACAATATTTGATAACGCTGTTCTTTCGAGAGATGCTATACTCTCTTAGAAAAGGATATTAACGTGCTTTCTTTCTGATTCTGAATTTGAGGACCTGATCAGAGTAAAGACCATCAAGCATCAGAAAAGTTTACAGCTGTAATCTAATTTATTTTTTTTCACCTAGGAAATTTCTGGGGAAGTTTTACAAATTGAACGGTAAGCTCTTGCCTCTGGATCATACGATGGTTGAGGTGGGCAGGGACCTCTGGAGATCATTAAGTGGAAATGCCTGCCCAATGCAAAATCCGCGAAAGCAGGTTGTTCAGGCCATGGTCGTTGGATTTTTCATATCTGCAGGGACGGAGATACCTAACCTTTTCAGGGCAACTTGTTTCTACATTTGATCACCTGTGCAGGTGAAAAAAGGGGTTTTCTTATGTTGGAATGCTATTTCCAGTATTTCAGTTCAGGCCCATCCCCTCTTGTCCTGTCATTGATCACCACTGAGAAGAGTCTGGATACATCATCTTTACTCCCTCCCATCAGGTATTTATGCACAATGGTTAGATCCCCTTGAGCCACCTCTCCTCCGTGCTGAACAGCCCCAGATCTCAGTGTTTCTTCGTACAGCAGATACCCCAGTGCATTGGTCAGCTCCATGGCTCTTTGTTGATATTTACTAATGTTAGGGACCTACGTGTTACCAAATTAGAGACCACTTAAGATCACATACCAGGCAAGTTTTAGGTCTTTTTGTGGAGAGAAAGGGATATCGCTGGAGCTTTCCAGATTGTAGAGGATGGATTTTCTACATTGGAATGGAGAAGCTTTTTCTGCTACCAATTTCGATGTAAATGCTGTTCTCAGAAAACCATGATCTATACTCTGATGAGTGAATTCACCCATGCTTCCCCCAGGGTAAAGAGGCACAGATTAGGTAATATTTTTACCAATACCTTATTTGATTGTATCTTAGAAGTGAGAAAGTACTTTTCCCTCCAAACAGTAAAAGAATAAGAGATGGATCGCAGTCAGCTTGCAGGGGTAAAATATGCTTCAGCTGACAAAAGAGTTAGTTTACAGTGTTCCTATCTAAGTCATATACTGATGGCAATAATGATCTGTCACAACATGTATCTTCAGAGTCATTTCCCCCCATACTCAATACAAATGTCAGGAACCTAACACAGAAAGGGAACGTATGAGTAGAACAGTAGATAGCAGAATCACTTACACAACCCAAGCTTTCTGACCCTTAGTCTTACTGCTGAACACTGTCCTCTTGCAGGCAATCTTTGAATTATTTTTTTGTAAATAATGTTGGTTAGATGCTTACTGAATACTCAATTGTGTTTTCAGAGCTGCTGGACTGCATTAAAGAATACTCTTTCTCCCAGGCAAGGCTGATAAAGAATGCAAAAAGGCAGCACATCTCAATTCTCTGTCACTGCTGGCTTCTTGAGCATGAGCTGACACACACTATGGACTTTGAAGATACAATGATTGAATCTGTGCAGAGTGGAGGGAAAAGACATTGGAATTCTATAACCTAACATTGTCCTTAGCAGTGACTAATCGAGGACATTAAAATTCACCATGAATGAAAACTCATGGTGAAATGTCTTAGAGTTCTTTTTTCTCTAAAATGTGTTTTATAGGATTTTGTTTCTAAATAATAACAGAAAACAGCATAAACCAATGTCACAAGCCAGTGTCACTGTACAGTGTGAAGTATAATTGATGCACTGTGACAGAAAAGGCAAAAAGTACGCCTGAGGATAAATTTCTCACTAAATTGACTAAGAGGACAGCAAAAGCCATGGAAAAAAAACTGGAAACACTGCTTACAATAGATGTTTTATTTATATTCAAATATGGTGCCACTTTTGTACTCTCACTGAGCCTACCATACACAATATTTGCAAAAACAATGTTTCTCCCATCCTTCAGCTCAGTATTCTTCATTGTTGCTTTCTTGCCCCCCATGCAATCAGTAATTTTAATTATTTCCATTATCATGTACTCAACTAAGAGTTTAGTTTCTGTAGATTAGACTGAATCCAGTTTGCTTTCATTGTTTTCTATTTGGTCCACTTATTGCAAATTGTTCTCTCCGGTTGTTATTATTTTCCATTAAGTTATTTGAATTCTATGAATCCTTTCTTGGAATACCCAGCAATGCACATGTTTAAACAAAGTCTGTTTTCACTAGTTTTCTATGCCTTCAGTCTTCATTGAAAAAAAACCCACAACCCACATGGCAACGTAATTTAATTCCTCTGTTCTCAAAACAAAAATGCAGCAGGTATTTTCCCTAAACCTCCCTGGAGGGGAGGGAGCTGCCTACCTTCCCCATGCAAACTGTTCCAACATAATAGTTTTTCCTTCTCCTCTGCTACAGTATGATTTCTTAATATTGGAGATGCTGCTGCCTCTTTTTAACCTCCTCATGCAAAGTTTCTGTACATGTTTCCTACCTCTTGCTTATGATGCAGTGAGAAGAAATTCGTCTGCTTCCCTGAGTAGGTATGCAAGATACTTAAACCTTTGTGGCTGTCCGTGGCTGTCCTCCTCCCTTAGTATGACTGTTTTCTGAGTGTTGGTAGCTAAATGGCGGTGTCTATACAGCCTGTTCCATCTGCTCTGGAGGTACAGCGGACCTCTATGCACCTACCTACTCTATGCCTACCTGTAACAGCCTCTGCTGGCAAACTGAGTTCTAGAGCTTGATGTCTTGCCTTCTTGAAGGAGTGCAAGACGAGAGTCCTGGCAGTCTCCCTGCATAGCAAAACATAGCCATAGCTCACAGCCCAAGCAGGAGTCTCCCCAGACCAGGCTGCACTCATGTGAGAGCTGGCTGCTCACATCAGACTTCTATAAACAAGTTACCCCACTCACTATTGCAGCTCCCTTGCCAATCTTATAAAAGATCAAAATTCCCGGTTTAGCTGCCAGGGTTTTTTTCTTAGCACAACTGATTTCTTTCAGTCTGTTTATCACAAGTTCACATCTACTGTTTAAAACAGAACTTAAAGGACACGGGTTATTTGCTTATAAAATAAGTTTTGCAAAGACGGATCCGGGAATACTTTGGTGCTAAATACTGGGTCATTGCTTATTCCCATTGTCTGCGCGTGGAAACTTTCTGTGAGGTATGACATGCGCTGCCATAGCTGTCATGGATATCTGGCATCCCATATAATAGTAATTTTGTATCTGTAACAAGAAATAAGAGGAAAAGGTGCACTGTATGTACACCTAGTCAAAAACTGCTCAGAAATAATTGGTTTAAGTGATTAAAGAAGTTGAAAGAGCGTAATAGCACTGCATAGCTTTATCTTGCTTCGGAGCAGACACAGCATTGGCTAGGGTTAGCACAGCACAAGCCATCTCAGGTAGATAAATAATGAATGTCCCCATTAAAAAATTATCTTCTGTGTGACAGTCAACAAAGTATGAATGAAAATTCAGTGTAATAAAAATGGAAGAGGGCAGAGAGGCATTTCTGTGCCGATATTGCTAATGTTTTGATGTGAGGTAATTTCAAGCAACAAGTACTGGGTGTGCCAATAATGATTTAACTCGGTCCTTTTCCTATCACGCTGCAAAATAAGGTTATTGGAAGCAAGGAACGGACAAATGACAAAATTTCTCTGTAAGTGCCAGTGAATCTTGAATATACTTTCAGCTGAAGGCACATCCAAACTTGTGGATGGGCCGAGCCCTTGCAGGCAGCGCAATTGCCGCAGGCGTGCGCAGAACTGCCCAGCAGCTGCTGTGAGGTGTGCAGGGGAAAGCATCATATTCCACACATCAGCATTATGTTAATGCATGTGTAAAGATACACGTTTTGATACCTGTTTGAAATATTTTAGCATTGCATTCATATCCAGTAACTGATGTTAAGAAGAATCTCTAAAATTTGGGAAGTGTTCTTTTTCAGATGTAATACTTGTTCAAAAACACAAATTATTTTTTTCTGATCCTATTTTTCCTCCCTGAAGGCCTGCTGTTACTGTTTCGTTATCTTTTCAGTCGTCTGCATCTATCGGCTTAAAAGCTGAGCTTGTAGAGCGTCGGTCTTTAAGCATACAATATCTAACATCAAAATTCACACTAATTGCAACAGAACAATAGCATAATCATAACATAGCAAGAAAAGGCAAATTTGCATTAATCAGATCAGGTCAGTGCTATATAGCTGTAAGCAAAACTGTCTCACAAACTCGCATCGCTTCTCCCAGGAATGACTATTTTTTGGCAGCAGCTTGCACACAAGAAAAGCCGATCGGTACACCTTTGTTTTGGCCAGGCTTGCCGTGGCACTGTAATACAGAGGTAAGGAGAAGTAGATGGGTCAGTGTTGTGTAAAGGACCAGGTGTAAACATTAACCTGCAAATTCCCTAAGTGAGTCAAAACAGCTTGTGATGGGCTAATTTACAAATGTGAGTTTCTGACAAGACATTCCATTTATGTCCCAGAAACTGTGCCACTTGGCAAGAATAGAAATAGATGAGAAAGGGCAGGAGGGAGTATTTAAGTTTCCATGTCTCTTTAAAGGGGAGGAAAGGGCAATTTAACTTTGAGAGTGATCTAAGAGGGTTAATTCAGGAGAAGTTCTGCAATTTATTCTCGTTCTCAGTAATGTTGGACCTTAGGGCTTAATGTAATGGAATGTGATTTAGAGTTCTGAATGTGCTAATTTTGTAATTCAGGTGTCCTGTGGAGAGGCTGTGTTCATGCCAGCTGTCTGGGGAATTAAATGCAGCTGATTTGTGTTGGGGAAAATGCGTGGTTTGCTTCAGGCCAAAATTGTTGTAAAATTTAAACCAATGTATTTTTCTCTCTCCTTAATTTAAAGTATGGGATACAGGTGGGCCTGAGGGGAATTACCAAGGGCTCCCAAATACTTCCCAATGTTTAGTATAGAAAATTATCATATTGTTAAATTACAGCACTTGATAACCAGCATAAACCAGTTTTATTTATAACACTGCTCTTCTAGTTTCCTTTGCTTTTGCCCTGCTTTGGGTGTTCCATCTTCATCAAACACTAATTACAGTAGGATTTTGTGTCTCATGTTCTGTACAAGCATGAGATGTCAGTCTAATGGGCAATTTCTTCAGAAGAAACTAGTGTTAAGTATCAATTTGATTTTCTTTCATGATAGAGATGCAGGGTGGGAAAATGGTTTCCATAATATTCTCAAGTCAAACTGAAGATTTGTCAGTATTGCTGTGAAATTGTGAACGAGCAGCGCCTGCTACCATAAGGGGTATGCTGAAGTGTTAGCTCAACAAAGCAAGCAGAGTTTGTAAGGTGAATAACACAGCCCTGAATTATTTATTTATTTCAATATGTATCCTCGGGATATTACAAAATGTGGTTCTGAGAAATAAAGGGCCATGTCTTCGGCTTATGTAAATCAGAGTTGCTCCATTTGCTTCAGTGAAACTGTGCTGATTTATGCCAGCTAAAGAGCTGGACCACTGCTCCTTAGGCTATAAAAATGCTTGTTGCTTTACAAATGACTCTGCATCTAAATGGCATTATCACACCATAACACCTGACCTGAGAGGTGAAATTGGTTACTTTTACTGAAATCAAAACAATTATATTTCTATCTTTACTGGTTTCCTTTAGCTGCCTTGGGAAAACATTTTAAGAAAGCAGGAAGGTGAAGTTGTCTTTTTACACATTCTTGCAAGAGTACTGCCTTTTTGAAATACAGCGAAGAACTCTTAAATAGAGATGCTGGTGAATAGCAAATTAAAGGTGCATGGCTTATTTTTTCCTCACCTCCATCTTAGTCCCTTTACTATGTCTTCTTGGAGATAAGTGTAGCTAAATTACTTCAGGTCTTTTAAGGTTAAAAACAAAATGCTGGGAGGACAGAAAATGTAAAGATGCTAACAGCAAAGCACATTGAATAAAAAGATTTACCCAAACCAGCTTATGGTAGTATGTCAATTCAGCCGTTCAACACAACACCTATGTCCATCAGACACAGCATGTTATGATCCATGTGCTTTTGGGTAGCAATGTTTTGTATTTGTTAGTTTTGGCAGAGGGGATGGACTTTGCAGAAAATCCAAGGGAAGCAGTGTGTGGAAGTGATGCATATGCTTCGAAGTAAAGTTAAAATCAATTTCTGTTATACATGGAATAGAAACAAGCTGGTTTTATTTTGCTCTGTTTAAGCATGGCTTAAAATATTTTCCTTACAAAATCATTTTGAAGATACTAGTATGCATGTGGTCTGAGACTGTGGGTACATACTAATATTCCACTAAAATCTGACAGATACAATTTCATTTCTAAAAGGGCAATGCCTGACACCGTGATACGAACAGCTTGTTTCAGAATGGATAAAATAGAAGATGAAAGTTGTTCTTAATGGAGATCAAAATTGTTCAAAATTGCAAAATTATTGCTCTCTGACTTGACCATACTTCAAAGCTTTGCATGTTGATACATATAGTTCCTGCCTTTATTTTTATGTAAAGTTCAAAAAGCTTGTGATAATTCACCTACTTTCTTCTACATGGCCCATGACTGTTGAACTTCATATTGATTTAAAGTAATCTGGATATAATCCTCTTGTTGCCACTTCCTAGTTAAATTATCCAGTTAATACATAAAGCAGGTAACTGGTGCTAGCCTAGCGCGTTCTTATGGACACTTTTTTCGCAACTTGGAGGTGCACACTTTTATTTTTTGCCTAAAACATTTTTCTTCCAAAGTTGCAGGTTCAACCCAAATATTTGGTAACATGTTTTTCTTTGTTCGGAGAAGTGGATAATTCTAAGAAAGCTGCATCATTTGGCTTTGACTTTTAAAACAAAATATGTTACTGTTCTGTAGGGGAAAAAGTCTTTATTAAAAAAAAAAATCAGAATAAGAAATGCTATTTGAACAAAAACAAAATCTTTTGTTCACTCTGTAGTGATTTGACTTTTTGCTAGTAAATATATGGGCTTGGCGAATAAAATAAGATTTTTCTTGTTGGTTTGTTGGGCTTTTTTAATGAGTAAGAAAAGGCAGTTCCTTCCAAAGCTTTACCATAAACATAACCAAACTTTCTTCACTTGTCACATTTGTAATGAACTCCTTTCTGTGTTTGTAAATTGTCATTGAAACCATTTCCCAGAAGTGAGAAGACTGTCAATCAACTGCTGTTGGATAACAGCTTATCTACGTGATTACCAGAAAATTAATCTGAATTGCCATTAAAACAGTGGAGTTAAATCACTTTAAGAACTTATTGTGGGCACTTGTATTCAAAATTAAATCGGTGTTAATGTGATTTTATTTCCTTCGCTTCACAACATGGTAACACTTTGTTATACCATTTTCTACTGTAATCTTATCAGACCTTCCAAATCGGCAAAGAAATATACTGTAGGAAGTGGTACTGGTTATTCAAAGAGTATCATTTCAATATTTGTTGTCATTAAATTAAAGATGCAGGAAAGTATTTGGGGTAATAAGCTATTGAATATGAATCTTAATGCACAGTGTAAAATTGAGGTCTTGGCCACCTTATGTAAAAGTAAGTATGTCCAGGCTATATATCCTAACTACTATCACTGTTTCCATTGGAAAATAATCTTCCCTCCTGGTTACTTTTCAGTGGGTAGTTTCTGAGTTTCACACCAGGGACATTTTTATTTCTGTTTGCAATTATCCATTCTTCACTTGTTTGAACAAGTGAAGCAATGTTTGTAAGTCATTCTGGTGTCTTCAGAAGAAAGCAGCTACAGAAGTGAAAATTCTTACCTTCTTCCAAGGCAAGCACCCTGGCTTGTATCTGAAACAGCATGGCCAGCAGGACCAGGGCAGTGATTGTCCCCCTGTACTTGGCACTGGTGAGGCTGCACCTCAAACACTGTGTTCAGTTTTGGGCCCCTCACTTTGAGAGGGATGTTGAGGTGCTGGAGCATGTCCAGAGAAGGGCAGCGAAGCTGGTGAAGGGTCTGGAGCACAGGTCTTGTGAGGGAGCTGAGGTTGCTTAGTCTGGAAAAGAGACTCAGGGGAACCCTGCTGCTCTCTACAGCTCCCTGAAAGGAGGCTGCAGGCAGGTGGGGGTTGGGCTCTTCTCCCAGATAACAAGCGACAGGACAAGAGGAAATGGCCTCAAGCTATGCTGGGGAGGTTTAGAGTGGATACTAGGGAAAAATCTTCATTTAAAGGGCAGTCAGGCATTGGAACAGGCTGCCCTGGAAGTGTTAGTGTTTGAAAAACATGAGATGCAGTGCTTAGGGACATGGTGTAGTGGTGGACTTGGTAGTGCTGGGTTAATGGATGGACCTGATGATCTCAAAGGTCTTTTCCAACCTAAAGGATTCTGTGATTCTAAGACGGACACTGGGTGTCATGACAAAACAATCTGGTAAAAGAAAAGATGGCCTGTTTCTGACATGTGAGTTCATCAGAATAGAATTGTGTTAGATGCTTCATCTGCAAATCAGATCATAAACTTAATCCAAACCTTTTTATAAGAACTAACACATTTTGCCTTGAGTCAGAAATTTGCTGTTGCTACTGTTGGTTATGCCCAAGGATTATTAATATTTGGCATCAAGTTCAATTTTATTCGGTGACTGTAACAGAGATCAACCTTGTTTGATCCCTTGCTTTTTCTTTGGGGAAATTAATTCCAAATGATGCAGCCGGATTGAAGAACTGAGAATTTAAATTTATCTTCTCTGCTGGGTGAAGGAGGGATGCATATTTATAACACGGATAGCAAACTCTTTCTATTCTGGCTTCCCATATTTTATTACTTGCTACCAGTAGCAAAACTTCATGCTCTCATTAACAGCATTTCTAGAGGTTGTGGTTTGTTGTTTGGTTGGGTTCTTTTATATATACTCTCATATCCAAGAGGTAATAGTCCAGTCAAAGAATTTGATAAGGGAATATTCTCCTGATTTTATAAATTAGTTTAATTGTTATCTTGAATTGTGTCATAAATGGGTGAAAAAGAAATGCATCTTTTGTTCCCCATTATTTCTCTCTGCTCTTCTTCTCTCGTTCAAAGCATGTCTGGGCTCTTCAAGTGTAGTTCCTGTGCTGTTTCTTTGCTTTGTCTGTATGTCAGGTATTGATACAGACCTCCTTTGTAAATCTCTTTGAAAGCTAGTAATGAAAAAAGACAATAATGAATATTAGTTGGCAATATCAGTATCACCTCATTGGGCCTGAAATATCAAGGCTAATTTGTTCAAGGCTTTGTACAACCCCCTCCACCACAGAATATTTTCTACTTGTGAGCTCCATCAGTTTGCTTTGGGTTAGTCTGACAGCATCTTCCACTCACTGCTGCCCTCAGCCCCAGGGAGCCACCACGTCTGCTGGCTGGTTAGATTGAGTCATATAGAGCAGAGTGCATATACTCAGCCTCCTGTGTCAAGTTAAGTAGCTACCTTTTTTGCTTCTCTTTCATCAATTTTTTTTTTTATTCACCACCTAGTCCTTGGTTAGGCACACAATAAGCATCACTCTCCTACCTTTACGTCACGTCTCCTACAAACAAAACTTCTGGAAACATCCTGGAAATGTGCCTAGCGAGAGGTAATCAGGAAACAACTGTCCAGCAATTCGGGTGGGAACATAGAACTCAAAAAAACCCTTCCTTCTGGTCCATCTGGACTTGTATTTTCTTTCCCACAATGTCTCCTGACTTCAAAGTAGGATTAGCTGTAGAGGTATACAGCAGAAAACAAAGCTCCCAGCGCAATGGCACAGGGGTGCCTTGAGCATCTCCTGGGCATGATGGTTCTGCACGGGTCCCCAGCCATGGGTGACAAATATAGCTGGCAGATAGAGGGCATAGTTCCTACAGGAAAGTTTATCCACCTGGAAACAGAAGAAAGCCATCACCCTGATGTGTGCTAGAAGTTGGTGAAGGGATTGTGTTTGCCACCAGCTCCCTTAGCATGCTTCCTTTGCTTTCATCCCAAATTCTGCCAACAAAATGTTGTGTCCTGTCCTGACTTCACATAATTAGCTGGGCCAGCAACTGATACCAGTAATGAATTTAGGGACAATAATCTATTGATTAGAATACTTTCTGCCGCCTCCCCTGTCTTGGCAGCATCTTGGGGAGGGATGTACAGTTATTCCAAGGCCTCTTGTCACTGGGCGTCTACAAACCACTCAGGCATTCTGAGCAACTGACCCAAATTGCCTCTTTTTTCTGCTTACAGGGCCTGTTTTGGTCAGAACTACAAAACATTTAAAAAGTCTATAAAATTGATAGGACATTAAAATGACATGTTTCCAGGGTGTCTTTTTATTACTGCACTGTGTCGGCCATGGCCATGCCCACTGTGTTATAGAACTGTTCAACAGATCTGCCCAGATGATGATGATGCTTTTTCAAAAAGCACTTTGGATTTAGAATAATAACCACAATCTGCTACAAGACAAATGTTGATGAAAAGAGGATGCCAGCAACAGAAAATGTGACAGAGCTGGAATTTCTAACGGCAAAGCTGTGTGCAGCAGTGTTATTCACACTTCGAAGTGCAATCTCCCTCGGATAGCACTGCCTTCTGATATGCAATATGGGCCTGATCCAAAGCCTATTTAAGTCAGTGGACTGATTCCCAATGACTTTAATGGGCTTTGGATTACACCCTAATTGCACTGATGTTCCCTTTACTAAAGCTCTTAGTTATAATGAAGCTCAACAATGCTCTGTTTGTTTTCCCCTCGTTTCCAGGTGTTAATATTTTCTCTGTCTCTCTGTGAAGCCTCAGTTATTGGAGAGGAAAGGACAAAGCCCACATTTTTCACCAACTGCAGTGATCTGCTGCACACAGATCGCTAATGCTCGGTGCTGAGTCACAGTGACCGAGCTGATGATCATCAGGTAAAGGTGCTTAATAAAAGCAAAAGCCCAGTGGCATTTCAAGCCTGATTTGGCAATAAATGTCTCCATGCATGAATGGCCCAGTCTAGTGAGAGAACCAAAAGCACCTACGAAATACAAAACTATGGAATATCAAATGGGACCAGAGATCAGTGGGAGGAAAGGTCTTAAGGGAATCAATGAGAGAATTTCTCTTTTGCTGTAAAAACATAACAAAACCAACACATATTTCATAGGAACAGTTTCTAGAACTTTTCTCTAAAAAGTACAAAGTGTAAAAAAAGCCTGCCCAGGTAACCCTTTTTTGAGCAGGCCTTGCAAACGCTGGAGTAAATTGTCCTTCCCTCTCTGGTGGGCAGATCCCATTAAGACGTGACTATCCTTTCTCTATAAGTAAAAGGTAGGAACACTGTCCTATGTCTATTCCCATGATATAGAGCAGGATTTCTGACAAAATACCAACATCTACATCATCAAATTCTCGTCCCATCTAAACTAAAAATCATCTTCCCACTACTCCCTGGCTGCCTTGGCTTCTTTAGTAAGATGGGATACTCCTGTGACAGCTACTTGCTAACTAAACATATTGACAGAAGCTGCCTATAAATTAATTAACTGCTTAAGCAAATTAAACAGATGGAAAATGGGAAATCAGCTATGAGGGAGGGAAAGATGGACAGCCAGGGACACACACGCACACTGCTGATGACAGCATTGCCTTTCTCTACCTACAGTCTTCCCCTTTTTAAACACAGAATATAGAGGTCCCTGAGTTTTGCTCATTCAGTACGCACTCTGGTCCAGCTGAAGTAAACTGACAGAGCCCAGTGAAACTGAATGGACTGTAGCATTTATTTTAGGATCTGACTATAACTGAGTATGCCCCAGACTTAACAGCAAACTAAAAATTACAGAAAAAGTGTAGCTCCAGGAAGAGTGAAAGTTGAAAATTATTCCTTTTATGTTTTCTTTAAGATAAGCAAAAAAATTCTTTTCTTTTACCCCAAGCAAAATATTCTGCCCTCCCTTCCAGTTTATTTAACCCATTTTCATTTGGGTCTGCTTCAAATGAAAAATTAATTTAAAAATAAAACCTCAGAAAGCTTCACCTAGGAAATGTCAAAGTGAAAGCTTTTGGTATTTCCAAAACTGAACATTTCAGTTTCAAAAGATGTCAAAACAAAATGTTTCATTTTTTGGCTGAAACTATTTGCATAAATCAGCCTGAATTTGCCAATACGATCTCTCCTCCCATTGAGAAAGGTTTTTTTTGTTTCTTTGGTTGTTTTTTTAGCAAATTTATTATTCAGCACTTGTGGGTTTTTTTCAACTCCAGATTTCATTCGGGGGGGGGTGGGGGGTGGGGGGGTGGAAAATATTTTACTTATCACTGTCACACGGTAGGAAGCTTGGTCTGCGGAAGAAAATAGGTGAGATGGGCTAATGAAATTACTTGATTATTAAAGTATGAGAAACCATCTTATATATGCTGCCAAACAACTAACTCTTTGACAAGTTTGGATTTCTGTCTCTCAGTAGTTCAAAAACTGCCCACAAAAGATACATATATTCTGTATGCTATTTCTGCCCCACAGATTCTACAGCATGATAATGCTTCTGTGCACAGAAGAAAAACAGAAGTTCCAGAATTTGGAAAACATTAGAAAAATATAAAATCTCCTTAAAGTATTAATTACTCCAAATTGTCTGTGAGTTAAAAAGTTTCATGAACATGTACATCTTCAAAATACTCGTGGGAAGAAAAAAACCCAACAGTAAATGTTTCAGCAGCTCAACATCTCTGCACGACTTTAAGCCACTGGTATTTTATTATTCTTATTGAGGGAAGATGCAATATCTGATGTTAAGTCCTTTCTCGTATTTTGGGATTTCCACTTACCTGTTTTCAGCTGTGTGAAATGCCTATTTTTAATGGATAGTTTTTCTGGTTCAGCTCAGGAATTGTATAATATTGAATATCTAATAGTCATTTTTCCATGTTACAGGTTAACACAGTTCTTGTAAAACAAACAAAATGTTTAATAGTAATATTGTATAAGATCTAAAAAGATATCTAAAATCTTGTTGAGTTTTTAGGTACTTTAGAAGAGACACTGACCATCCTGTTTTTCATAGGTAATTTCCTGTCTCCTAGCTTCTACGTCTTTGCTGTACATACTGTGCAATAGCTGGGTAAGCTACGCACATCTTAGTGAAATGCTCTTCAGGCTCTAAAATCCCACGTATAACTCACCTTGATCTCTTAAATTCATATTGTTTACCTGCTTGTATATGCCACACCCTTAATGGCCCTAATCCTTCAAATATTAACACAACCATGCAACATCTATTCATTTTAGCCATCTCTCTGGTACGTGATGCAGGAACAGAATTTAATTGTGAACCTTTACCTAAGTAAAGGCATCAAGACAAATCTATAGTGCAGTTTTTATTTGAGCCATAATAATTTTCAAATGTTTCCATCCAAAAAAATTAAATTGTTACCATGGAAATATTTTACAGTCCTGGGTGTAAATATTCATTGCTTCAGTTGTCTACTACTTTAGCTATACTATATCATCAGGCTTTTTTCTGATAGTCGCTTGCTTTCCCTTCCACAACCCGCAGGGCTTCATTGTCACTTAGGCTCACATGAAGTGCACCAGCAGCGCCTCTTTTGCAGCCATTAGGGCTCCCGGATGGATCATTTACATGTGTTACTCTTTTGGTCTGTGTTTGGCCTGGTAGCTTTTCTCTTTAAATGCTATTGTATCAGTGGAAGCTATAATGAATAATCAAAGGCTTTCTAGATTACAGATAATCAATATCTTAAAATTTCTGTTTGATTTTAAAAGCACAAAAATATTTAGGTTAGTTAACATTGATAAGCTACATTTCCAGTAACACTGAAACGAGTAAAGGGCCCGTGGTGAATCACGCACTGTTAGTATGGGTTTTGTTTGATCTTGGTCATAGATGTATTATTTTCTTCTGAAGTCTGAGTGTAATTTATTTGTCAGGTTGAATGGTCAGAGAGAAAGTTGTTCGTTGACCTGAAGAAATGTATGGTGTCTTCATGATGATGAAGAACATAAAAGAGTCTCCTTTTTGGGAAATATTAGAGTTGATAGGGAGTGTTTGAAGAAGAATGTGTCAAAGAGACTGACAGCAACATGAACAAAAGGAGGAAGGGAAATAGAAGATGAGAGGCTGAATTTGTTCTCTTTGGGATTTCACATTTAGGAATTTTAACAAAGAAAGGGTCATTATCTGGGCAGCATAACTTCCTGAACCCAGCTTTTATCTCTTCTTGTCCTTTTATGTAATTGAAAAAAGGGGTCTTTCACACAGAAGATCAGCAGAGGAACTGGAGGAAACATGATGGACACAGGAGAAAATCCCTCCAGCACACGGCTTTTCAGTGCTGCTTCTCATGGGGCGGGATGCAGCAACCTCTCACTTGCACCCTAGGTTCACTGTGCTGCAGAGGCTAGCTGTCTCCCTCTGAAGTCGGGAGCTATTTGCTGTGCTCTTTAAACGTTCTTTCATTTTTTGCTAGCTGCTACACTTCTCAAGAACTGTGTTAATTCTTTCCACAAACTGTTTGATCTGACTCTACTCCTTTACTAATCCAGCTCTACTTAATCAAAGAGAAATTCCACCCTTCACTCATAATCCAATTGTAATATTATACATTAAGCTAAATATTTGCTATACTGTATGAAGTCCATACTGGTTTGTTGTTTGCTTTCTTTTCCATGGATGTGGTTATTAGATTGTACATCCCAGTAATGCAAGCTGTGAAAGGCAAATAAGCCCTGAAGTTACCTAATATTCAGCTGGCATTTGATTTATTATTTCTCTCCTTGCCCTCATCCTTAACCCTTCCCACCTTAAACCTTAGATTTCTTAACCTAGTCTAACTCAAATCCTCACCTCTTGCTTGGCTTGAGTCTGGTGAATCTCTTCTGGCTTAGCACAAAGGAAATAATTTGCATCAGAGTGCTGAAGCCTGTTGGATGGGGGCTGTCCTGCAGCTGGGAGTTTGGCCATTGGCATAAAAAAGGAGAATAAATGGAGGAGTTATGAGCCTAACAGCAGGTCTGCAAAGAAAAGCTTCAGAGCAGGAATGATGAACTACTTAATTGATTCAGATTTTATCTGATTTCACAAGCTGCTTTTCCAGTCCTTATGATTAGCTGTGGGTCAGTTCTCTAATTCTGTCACCTTGCTATTCCTCTCTACAACAAAACACCTTGCTGTTCCTCTCTACAACAAAACACCTTGCTATTCCTCTCTACAACGAATCAGAGTGATATTTTCCCATAACTGTTACAATTGTGCCATTTTTATGGATCAAAGTATGCAATCGTAAAAATCCATTATTGTAACAACAAACTTTAGTGCAAAAATAATAATATATATGTGATCGGCTGCCTGGCTCCACACACAAATAAAAGGACTGGTGAACCCAAGGGACAAGGGACTTATCTTCATCAGACCAAGAGCCTGGATGAAGGTTTTTCTCTACATACAGCTCCAGCAGATTGTCTGGTTTAGCAAAACAGCAGTTTGTGCTTAATTCTCAGAATATCTAGAATGGTCTATGTTAACAGTAAGCTACCAGATAAAAGATACATGAAGGGATGTGAGTACACGCATACATGTGCACTTAGGTATTTGTGAAGTTTGCTGGGCTTGATAACTGTAAACCCCAAGAAAATGAGACACAAAAGAAAAGCTGTTTCCTTTGCAGCTTTCCTTTGCAAATATTTAATAACTCTGTAGTAAATATTTACTAAAGAAAATAATGAGGAAAATTCCCCTCTGAAGTTTACTATGCCAAATTTAGAGACTACTCAACCATTAAAGTGTGAAACAAGGGGATTTCAGCCTTGATTTAAATGCGAATCTCAAGCCAATCTTAATCGGGAGCCATTAGCGACACACCATTATAAAAGAAACCATTCAGTGTATTTACAGTGCTCTGTTTTCCTGCTGTCCTTTTCCCTCAGCGTACCATTTGCCAGGAAGGAGAGCTTTCTACTTGATAAGGCACTGGGTAAAAGATTCTACTGGCCAAAATCCAATCCCATCTTTTATAAAGGTTTTAGGTGAATTTCTCCTGTTTCTTCTGATAGATATCTTTTTAACCGCTGCATTTGCCTGATAGTATAATTCATGCTGGCAAGTATGTAGCATTTATACCTACTGTGTACCTTCAGAATTGCCAATCTTTATGCAAAAAGCAATACACTTCTTTGTGTGAAATGCAAGCTGCTTTTGCTGCAACATGTTAAGAGTTCAGAAGTGTGCACGACAGATGTTTAGCTATACCTTTTGTCTGAGATATTGGGTACTGATTGTTTTAGGGCAATATTTCAATAGTTTGCTGAATATTTAAATTCAGCTCCACAGTGCTGAGGAATACATGCATTTTAGTTTTCTGCTCCAGGTAAACAAGGTGTGTAAAAATTCCCCTGACTTTTGGAATTGCACTTACAGATCATTTTTCTCATCTTAGCTGATCATTGAAGTGCAAACTTTTCTGACTGATTGCAACTTTCCATTTATACAATGGTCCATCATAACATTTCTGAGGGTCTTGACTATTCGCTATAGGTCAGTCCAGTTGTAAAGCCAGCCTGCACGAAGGCAAGACTTTAAACATAAATTTTTCAGTTTAATGTACAATCAACTTCACATGACGGTCTAATGGACTCCGCTATAATTTTTAGTGGCTAGAGGAGCAGTTGCAAGGACTGTTCATGAAATAAAAGAGAAATACTTTAATTTTATGAGAAAGGGACTTGATCAGCAAGCTACCCATTCCAGCCCTTATCTGATGTACATGAATGCTCAAAGGTCTTCCATGAAAGTGCTTTTAGGGTTTAAATATCTCTTATAAGGAGCTAAATAGGGTGTCAAAGTGGGATGGTCCCAGGCAAGACAGGTGTAAATCTCACTCAGTTTAAGTCCTGGGATCCAGCTCTTTATGAGTAAGAAATACCATTCATTGAAAACAGGAGGTAATTCAGCCTCTAAGGCTATTGGGTTGAGATTTGAATCAGAGTTCAGTTTTCAGAAGAAACACCAGCACTAGTATCTATCTGTCATATAACAAACATCTATCTACATCTATCTATCTATGCATGTATATAAGGGGGAAAAAATGAAAGGGGGTTATTGTTAATTCAGTGTTAGGGAGAATAGCTGTCAGCAGAGTTAAATAGAAACTTAAGGTAACCGTTTGTGTTCCTCATACATTGCCTGCACTGGAATGTAGATTTTGGCTTCTTTTATAGTCAGATTCATTATTTTAACATATTTATTCATTTTTAATAAGTGTGCTTCATTTTAAAATAGCTTTGTACTTCCCCTCCATGCCAACACTTTATACTTTATTTAAAAGTGAATGATAGAAGTGAATATCTGATTATGGAAACCCACTGCAAAACACTGCCTGCCTACTCATTGTAAAAACAAATCAAACATCCAAACATGATTTTTAATACAAGTTTGAGATCAAAGGACAAAGCAGCTATGTTCTTTGGAAAACAGCAAAGAATCCTTATTTTAATGTATTTGAATAGGGCAGGTGGCACTAGCAAATTACATTACAGTCCCTGGGTAATGCAACAAGGAAAATAAGCAATAAAATATACCTTATTTGAACTCACTGCTACAGTGAATAGTTGGTTTTGTTTTAAAAAGTTCTGTCCTTGTCACTGTACTGTCATTAAAGACAAACATTTCTTGGCACCTGCTCACATCTTATGACCTTTTCTTTTCAAATTAGGATCCTGTTTCTCTGATCCCAACCTTAGTTTTGGCAAGGAACCTAAACACAGCTGTATCTTAGCTAAATCATACTTAAACTGTTGTATGCAGGAGGCTACCCATTTTGCAAGGTGTCCAGGTAGCAAGTAGGTAATAAGTACTTATTCCTTGTGGGCCCCTGAATTGATTTAGAGTGTGAATGTTGATACCTAGAGCTCTAGACAGTTTAGGATATGTCTAAGGGGACGTGCAATCCACCACAGCCGTCACTGTGGTCAGTGGCAGTTCACCACCTGCATCCCCAGATGTTCTGAGAGGGGCCAGCTGTAAGTGGACTAGGCTTCAGAAAACCAGTGCAAGGCCCAGAACCCACTGGGTCAAAAGCAGCCTGGGTTGTTGGTTGACAACATGCAACTAGGAAATCTGGGGAAAGGACAGAAGGTACACTAGTATGTGCAGAGAGATGAACTTATTAGGGTTAGATTCATGATAGGGAAGGAAATCATGTTCATTTTGTTTTAAGCAGAGCTCTGCTGGGAGGCTGAAGTAAAAGACCAAATTATTTCTGATCTGCTTGTGCCAGGACTCAAGAGTCTCTGTGCATTGGAGAGACAATGGATTCAAATAATTGCCATAAATTACTGCTGGTTGCTGGGGCGTGGGCAGGGAAGGGGAGGAAGGCATGTCAGAGTCTCACAGCATTTCTGTAGCTTCTAGTGAAAATATTAATGCATATGACTTCTATAAAACTCACCCACGTACACAAAATAAAAATGTGCTGCAAAAACACTGAGCCATAAAAATAAATAAATAAAAAGAAGTCAGTAAAATTGTGTTTGATAAAATGAACTAAAGCCAGAAAAATCTAACTTGACTCAGAGCCAAAGCACTTCTTTTCTTTGGGTTTGGCTCCTAATTGAAGATGAAAATAAAACAGATGCTGAAAATGTCAATTAAACACATTTTTCAATCTGTTTTTTATAATCTCTAGCTCTTCATACACAGACAGACTTCTGTTTTTCAAATCATTACTGGTCCTTATTTTTATATTTTTAGGAAAGGAATTACGTTGCTTCCGTGGAGCATGACTCAGTGTATATATGGTTCATACGTTCTTATAAGCCTGTTTTGCCTGCCATTTTCCAGCTTTTAGTAATTTCTCTCATTTAATAATCAGAGAACATTGCAATTATAATTTGTATTTCTACAACAGCTAGTGCAACATATTACAACCTTTACTGATCACCTACTTGTTCTGTTTTATAAATACAAATTCTGGAGTTGGACCCTGTAAGATCTGCTATGCGGACTCGTAAGATGAGAACTTAGGTTCTCCTTAGGGAAGTTATATCCAAGAGGCTTCCAAAATATCATTTACTTTTCACTGTTTATTCTGTTTGTTTCCAGTTTTCTAGCACTAAACAATATGACCTGTGAGGTCTGGTTTATTGTTTACTTCCCTGTTACACGTGCCTTCTGAGAAAGTTTTGCCAGAGTTTTCCCAGGGATTTATACATCAAAACCTTAGAAAATATATACAAATTGTTCTTTTCTTTTTTTTGGGGGGGGGTGGGGGGTGGGGGGAAGAGACTTTTGCAAAGCGTCAGTCAGGAACTGTACTTGATCTTTTCATTTACCTAAAAGCTTACTTGTTTGGTAGAATGGTTTGAAAGGTTTTGATATTCAACATTTTTGCAATCTGGCAGCTGGCTGTGTAAAGGTGCAGCTGAATCTGGCACTTCCCTGCCATGTGACAGGAGCTGTGCATGGTTTAGGGTGCTAAAGGGAGGGAAGGAGAGGCTGCACCTCCTTCCTTTCACCACTCCTGTGGGGAAAATGTATTGCAGAGCCACATAGTGATCCACTACAATATGTTCTAGCTCTGGGGAAAATTGGCCTGGACCCTCAAACTATTATTTGCAACTTGACTATTCACAGCTGGAATAGCTATGGGTTTGTTATTTGTAAAACATCCATGAATTTCACCACAGGCCTTTCTAGCAATATTGAAGCATCTGTGAATCAAACTGTTCCCCAGCTGTTCATTCACTACCTGCCGACTTCTCCAGCACCGCAGCCCTATTACTGCTGATGGTTACACCACCCTCCCGGGGAGCTCCTGCCACACGGCTCCGCTCACGCTGCAGCCACAGGCATTAACTCCCAACAAGGAGACGAGTGTTATTTCTTTCAATAAAAAGTTCTTGCCAATGGTTGGCTTCCTTGCCAATGTTTACTGGGAGCTATTGATACTGACATTTCAACCAGGTTTTTTGGTCTAGTCTTTGTAAACCGGTCAGAAAGACTCAAGGTGATTTTTCTACCTAAAAAAAAAAAAAAAAAAAGAAAAAAGAAAAAAAAGTATTTCCATTAGGAAGGGGGAAAATTAACTAGAGGCTGTGGAGAATATAATGAATATCCAACAAATATTGTTCAGAGCTTATCTTCAAAAGAGCAAATCAGCTCAGAAGTCCTTAATAAATGGCTTTATCAATAAACCTCAGGAACTGTAATTTCTTTTTACAATGAGGATGTATTTTAGGTTTTATTTAAAAGCTTTTAGTGATAGTTAAATCGTCATCATCAGTTACTTATTTTTAAGAAACACATCACACTTACAGATTGGTGAAAACTGCTCAGACTGTTATTTAGTTGGTTCTTTGTTAGATGAGGGTACTGGAAAAAATCAGACTAACCAGCGTCTTCACACTTGGAAATAATTCTTTGGCTTTTCAAGAATACAGTGTCATCTTAAGCTATTAACACATATCTGAAGATTGTGATGCTCAGATAGGAATTCAGAGGCTTAGGAGCTCTCCCAGGTTTCACCAGGGTGTGTCTTAAGGCCAAATGTTATTGTGAAACATCCGCCATGTTTGTATGCTTCATCCTGAAAGACAGAGGGAAGTTCTTCTATTTTAGAAAGCTTAAACAAAATTAATTATAGTCTGTGCTGTTGATCAGGGAAATATATGGACTTCCTCTGTGTGATGGCAAAGGTCTAGTGCCTCCATGCACTGGGGTAGAAACTTGTAATTCTATGATGAGAACCGCCAAGCCTGTTAGGTAATGGGTTCTCACTGACTTTAAGGGAAGTTTTGTGTTTGACCATGATGGACTCACCATTTTCTTTATTCTCAGGAGATCTGGAGATTTTTTTCAAGGAAGGAGCTCATACCATATATTCTAATTCATGATTAAACTTCTCAGGTGACAGCAAAAGTGTAAAAGCAATTAGTGAACTGGAAGAATGTGGAATTGTTTTTTCATAATTTTTTTTTTTAATCTTGTTTTCTATCAAGGTGATTTTGTCACGGGAGGTAGCAGCATCCTCTTGCTATTCAGCTGTCTACTGGGGGGGGGGGGCGAAGCTGAGATAACATATACATCTTGTCTGATACAGCCTTTGAAGCGAGCCATCAAATACTAGTGATGTGCACCCTCTGGCAGACGTGGCCGCCTGGAATCCGAAGCAAAATGGGATTGATACATGCCCAAACATTTCACTGGGAGTTAGCTGGGAAAGACATTTAGCTCTGTTTTGCAGAGAAACCGTGCCACTGACATGAGAAGTTAGAATTTCCTGCTTAAGGTGTGGGGCTCTCTTCTTTTTGTATGTGACTGAATCTATTTATTATTATCATTACTACGATTACAAAGACAACAAAAACATCTTTTACTAACACTTACTCTGGGGGAATAAGTTCACAAAAATACTATGCCAATCATTTTACTATGGGCAATGATCTTCAAGCTCTCATTAAGGGATCTCCAGCAGTCTTCACAGATTACACTAAATGTGTTGGTTCTTTACTTCTTAAGATAGGTCCCCAGGTATTTTCTCTATGAACGTTTGATATCATCAGGAAGCATCATTGCATTTTAAAAAAAGAAAAAAAAATCTTCTACATCACGTTTTTTGGCAACATTCCCAGTGATAACATATGACCCAAGAAGAGGTTTCAGTTCTTAAAATTCAGAGCTGACCAGCTGTGTAAAATCTGCCATAGTTTCATTTTTCTTTGAATTAAAAAAAAAAAACAACCAACCAGGAAAAATCTCACTCAATGCTTATTATTTTATTCTGGTTTTTCTCTAATTTGTCTGTGGTGTTAGGATACTTAGATTGATCAGATCATTTCAGATCATATAACAGTGAAGTGGAATTATTTATTTATTTTGTAGTGGTTATTTATTTCCTTTTCTTTTCCAAACCTTGAGGTTTACATTCTGACCTTCCACAGCTAAAGGTGCTGAATTGTTTAGCTTAAGTTCTCTGAGGATTTTTTTTGTATCAGAAGCGATACCAGAGAATGCAATCATTTCACTTTTATTTCAAAGACTTTTAGCAAGCTAAAATATTACAGACATATGAGAACACTTGGCATTCATGTATTTTTTCCTTCTCTGTAACATTTCTTCTATGCTGATATAATGAAGACATACTGTAAACAAGGGAAGATTTTTTTTGTCCTGTTGTCTTGCAGTGCACTTTGATGTATAGATTTAGTAGAGAAAATGTGTACAGAATAGCTAGGTGGAGGTAGCCGTGCTTTTTACCATATAGCAAAGTACGTTTGTGCAGGTTTTGTCCATGGCTGCCTGGCATCCCAGTCCCAATGCCACACCCCTACCCACAAACTGCTGCTGGACCAGCTCTGGTTGCTGACACAGTCCGCACATACACCAAAGCCCCCCTCCAGGCTCAGATAATGATTATTAATGAATGTGCTCATCTGCATGTTTGCAGATCTTAAGATAGTATCTTGGAAAAGTTTTTTGTTTGTCTCAATGAATTAGTGATAATATCTGTTCACTCCATTTAGAAGCTGAAGATTAAGAGGAACATCATGCTGCAGGTATTATTAGACAAAAACAATGGATATTAAGCCATTATTTGTACATTAGCAAGTTTTCCCCAGGTAGGTTTTATCATTTCAAGACATTTTGTTTTGTGTTGTTCTTCTTTTTTTTTGTCTAATCACCTCTAAAATTATGAACACTCCAAGAATAAAACATCCTGCATAGCAAAGCAGCTTGAAATATTCATAACTAAGAATGCAACTGGTAATGCTCATAAACAAAGTTGTTTGGAGACCCCTTTATTAATTTTTAATTTATTTTCAGTCAATTCCTTATTACTTCCAAATTCCTGTAGGGGATTCTGTTAATTAGTCATGTGTAAAATATTCATTAAAAACAGCTTCCTATTTTCTTCTTTTATTGCAAATTTACATTTCTAATCTTATAACCAAAATAAATGCCATTGGGTAGAGAGACCACATTAATTTTGAGCAACCCCTTGAAATAAAAACCCAGAGAACAAAAGCTATAGTAATAAAATCACAGTTACATTGCAATTCCAACTCACTAGAAACAGGTATGCATATTTAAAAAATGTTGTCTACTTGAGATATAAACAACAGACATTTTAGATTACTTTAGGAATTATTTTTAGGGGAGAGAAAAAAGCAACAAACAAGCAAGCGAGCAGAAAATCAGCCTTCCGTTGGCACTTTCCACGGGCATTTACCCTTCTGAATTTGATAGGTCTAGGTATAGAAAAAAGATGTTACTTTTGAAATTTGAACGCAAAATGGAAGCAAAAATGTTTCCAAGCAAACTAAAGTTAAGTTTTTCTTCAATCTCAGTTTTTATCTAATGATTAAATAAAAGAAATGTGCTCGTGTGATTTAGTTGGACGACTGGGTCTCAGGGGTCTGAATTCAATCTTACTTCTGATATATAGTCACTTCCTGGCAACTCACTTAATCCTTCTGGACCCCAGTTCTCTCTGTGTAAACCCTGACTCATATTTCTGGCCTTATGAATTCTTTGGTCTTATACCCAACTTTAAATATGTGATGAGGCCAGTGGAAAAGATTCCTTACTATTAGTAGTAGATGTTAAACGTGCACAAATGTTTCTGGGGTCAGATTCTTTTGATTGTCTATTCTAATGGGTAAGAAAAGAGATGTTTCTGCCATTCAGCCATATCAAGAAGTGTGAAATGTCACCATGTTTTGGATCACGGTCTTGTGCTATTTTGTTCATATTATGTTATTCCATTTTTATGGCTACAATATATTATGTAATAGGTCCCTTCTATGGAGGTAAGGCTAAAGCAGTGTTTCTTCTTTTTCTCATCTGCTTTGGTATTTATCAGCATAAGCATAAAGGAAAAGTTCTGACAAACCTGTAAGCATCAATAAAAGTTCTGTGTGCAGACCAGAAGCCAAGTCCATAGCCCGACAAAATTCTCCATAAAATCAGGGGCTATTCTTTTCTCGCAACGGGGCACATCTCACACTGATGTCAGGCATATGGTTAATTTGTTAAAATAAAGCCAGCTTAGTTTCCTTCCCTTTTGTTGTCAGGATGGCAGACACTCCAAAAGAAAATGTTCTTTGTTTTCCTGGAGAAAAGACAATAAAAAAGCAGGGAGAAATACTCTGGAAATGGTACCTACTGTTGAGTTGCATCCTCTAAGAATATAAGTCATGGCAAAATATTGGCCAAAGCCACAGTCTTTATTCTTTAATCTCTTTTTACCGTAAATACAAAGAGGTTGATGTGGTTTTCCGCCAGGCAGAGGAGCGCGGAAAAAGTAAAACCACATCCTATTAGAGGGACAGGAATACAAGATTTTGTATATACAAAGGAAAAATCAAGACAACATTGCACAACAAAAATTAGTATTCCAGTTCCAGCAGATGTGGATTGGAACCAGAATCACTGATATTAAGGCAAATCAGCCTAACTTCGCTACTAGGAGCATTTCAAGGTTTGAAGGGGTTTTCCCATCAAACTGATCAAGTTGTAAGAAAGCAGGGCTGGTTCAGAGTATTCATATGGTGATCAGTCTCCTATAAGCTGTTACCTGCCGTGCTGGGGGTACCCTCCACACCAGAAAGGTGACCAGCATAGCAAACAGTAAGATGAACAGTCCAGGAGGCTGTTCTCTACCTGGGGGAGAAGCATCTGAAACCCACCACAGCAAGAACAGCCAGGGTGCTGCAAGAAGCACTGTTGAACCTTCCCCTTACACAAGTGTGAAAATAATAGTTTCACTCTCCAAGTAGCAATTCACTTTGTTCTTTCCTAAATCCCAGACTGGGCATTATAGTGGAGGATAAAGGATGGGGCTATGTGGAATGGTGTTATTGGCAGGCAAAGTAGAACTTCTGTAAGGCTGTTGTGGAGAAGAAAGGCTCAATTCCATCTCAACTAGGGAAATCTGCATTTCATGTTAAATTTCCATTTCATGAACTGCTTCTCCCTTTGTGATGTCATTCACCCACTTGAACCTAAAATGCATAGTTTGTGGTATTCTAAATATAATTGAGGCAATTTAGAATTGCTTTGGAGCTTCTTGCTGGATCAGGAATGTTGTTGACCTGAATTCTCCCACTCAGTATCACAAGCAGTCAGTCATGCTCCTGAAAGTGGTGAGAAACTGCAGGCGTTCCTGCTTGGTAGCATTTTGTACACTGCTCATGCAGGTACATATTACTATGCAATAAGCATCGCTTATGTCCCCATGTATTCATCCCGGGAGAAAAATGGCTTTTCAATGGCCTTTTTATATGTATTCTTCCCCTACTTTATCCACTGCTTTCCCCCCATCACTATCTCTGCAATCACTTTCTAAATAACACTTAAAAAATGGATTTATAAATTGTGACTCACCACCTCTTCCATTCCTTGACATAAGAGCTCATAACTGCTGCTCTGTCAAGACTCAGAATCCTCATCAGACGCATTTAACGTATATAATATCAGCTCTAAGGAAATAATTATTTATTGCTGCTCCCAATTCCAACAACAGATTTGATCAAGACCAAATTAATCATTGCCTTAAAAATCATTGGAGATTATGTCGTACAGTGCTGGCTGAGCTGAACCATCACTCAGCCCAATAATACTCTATCTGAAAACTAATCACCATCCACCATATCATCATCTTGAGCCAGCAATTCATCTCCATTATCTCAGTGGCTCTTCTGATTGCAACTAGATCAAAACATCTTGCTGAAGTCCAGATTAATTTTGCTTCATCCTTTTTTCCCCAATTTAGTATGTGGAAAAAGTCGATCAGTTATGTTAGCCTGAGTTCAGCAAACCCAGGCCAACTCTGCTGAGACGCTTTCCACTCCATCAGTTCTCATAAATTAATTCCTCTGTGATCCTTCCAAGTTCTTCACCTGGAACAAAAGGCAGGTTAAAAGTTTACATGTCCTGGTCGCTCATCCGTTCCTCTCTGTTTAAACTCAAGCACTACGTTGTGTACAACTTCTGCATAGTACAGACTGGTCTACAAAACCTGTCAGATGCCCCCTGCTAACATCTCTGCTAGTTCCTTGTTCCCAAGGAGCAAAGCCCTTCAGATCTTCTTCGGTTAACTCTTCTTAAGGATATGTTTACATTCCCTTTACTGAAGATCAGTTTTACATTTTCCCTTTGGTTTTGTGGGTTTTGTTCCCAATACATCTCTGCTTCTGATTCTTTCCTGTTAAAAGTATGAAGAGAACTATTTGCACAGGAATTTTGCTATGCCTAAGTCCTTGGTGGTTGTTTCCCCTTCTCTGTTATTCAGAAATCTTACTTAGTCTTTTGTTTTTCTTTCCCCTGGAAATCCTTGAAAATTCTGTTCTTTATTACTGCAACACGCAAGAGTTCATTGTATTTTGAAGCATCTCATTTTCCTCCTTCAGTTCTTGACTGCTAGCATGTATTTCAGGTGTGTTAGGGGCATTTTTAATTGCACTCTCTCACTTAAGAAGTCTTAAGCAAACATGTTCTGTACTTAATACACTTCTGTTCTGAAGGAAAAGGGTTTTAATGTTTCAGCTGAAATTCTTCAAATACAAAATCCACAATATTAAAATGTAAAATAATGAAAAGTGTGACTTCACATCAGAGCAAAAGTTTTAACTGGGGACTTCCATAGGTCTCAATGAAACAAGAAAGGAACCATGAAACACATAATTGCTATGGCAAACTTAAAAAGCACATCTCTGTTGAGGCATTGTGCATGTATTTATACAGGAACCGAGATGATTCCCAATTAGGCTTATATTTTGATTCTTTTGCTCTGTTAATTCAGTCAACCGCTACAGGGGCAAGTTGGCAGGGTTAAGTGTAGGAACGGTTGCTTTAATCCTCTGGCTGGGGTTTGGTGAAGATTTTCCCTTTTTAATGTTTCCTGCATACTGCCCATTCCTTTTGCCTACCTCTTTATTTATTATTGATTTCATGCTAGTGTACTAGGAGGATAATTGTGCTAGGAATTGTATACAAAATACATGTTAATTTTTTTCAAGGATATTGTGCATATGCTGTAGGCTATAATTGTTTTGGAAGATTGCACTGCATTAGACAGAGCACTTAGATTCAAAATGAGACGATATTGTACCCTCTAGGACTCCCCAGATGTAGATTTAGATCCTGCCTTGACAAAGACTCCCTCCATAACCTTGGCATGTCCCCTCACCTCTCTGTCCTTCAGGTTCCCAGCTACCCAGCCAAGACAGGAACACTCCCTGTCTTTTATCTTTTTAGGCTAGATCGTGGTATGTTCATGTGCTTTGCTTGCTTTTTCCCTGGAACAGCCACCTTGATTTTAGTGGGATAACTTCAGCGCATGAAAACTCTCAAATGCATTTTTTTTCCTAGCACTAGAGCTCACCAGCTGTTTAAGAGGTATATAGAGCTTTAACCAATGTTATATGAATTATGTGGTCCTCAAGAAACCACCAAACATTTTTCTAAATAGTGTGTCCAATTACAAAGCTGGAATTGAATGACATTATGCTCTGAAAAGAAAACTATTTGATAATATTTTATACTTTTTACTAAGGGCATACAATTTGAACTTTTCCCCTGTAAACTTAATTCCCTTCATCCAGCCCATAAGATCAGTGCCCAGTTGTTTTTGTTCAAAACTGTACTTCCCAGTTCTGAGAAGTCATGTTATTTTTATCTGAAGCGCTCAGTATGCCATACTGTAAAAACTTTCCCAAAAGAATCAATCTTCAGCCTTAAAGGTTATTTCACTTTAGTGTGCAATATACCACAGTTTCTGCTGTGTTTGATCCATTGGAGCTGTGGAGTTGGTAAGATTATATATGGTTTATACTGCATGGATTGTAAATGTTTCACACATTTGCTTTTAAAAACTGCCTTCATATTCCCTATATTGATTTCTGTGGGTACCAACAGACAGCACCCAGTGGATGGCTTTGCCAAACTCTCCTGATGAAAAGATGATATGGGAATCCTCAGCAGGGACAAAGACAACCCTGGATTAAAAAAAAAAAAGCATCTAGTTGACCAGTTTTCTTAAGCCTCATTGTGAGCTTTTTTTTTTTTTCTTTTTTATGATGGCATGCACAGTATAACTGCCTAAGGGCACGCTTATTATAGACTGTATTTTAAAGCTGATTAAAAATAAATTCTCCATGCCTGTCTGAAACTTATTCCACAGAGAATCTTGTTTCATATCGGACGAGTAAAAGGATCTGTTGCTTAGTTAACTAGGTTCACCTTTTACCTCAGCACACATTTAAAAACTCCTATCAAATTTCCATTCCACTTCATTTATTATCCAGTCTTTCTGCTTTCATCAGAGAAAGCATTATAATGACTGTGACTTTGAAAAGTTTTATAACTAATGTGAGCGTGTGCGTATATATATTGTAATATTATTATATTGTGTTTATACTCCGTATAAAAATTAGGCTATGAAGTCTGACAGAAAGATCTTGGTACCATAATATACAGGCTTGTCTTCACAATCACTTTGCAGCACACGGGGCTTGGCAACCTGTCAGATGGCAGGATGAAGAGGTAAAGCGCAGAATCTGCAGATTCTGGCCATGCACGTGGGAATAGGTTCTGGCCTTTCCAAGAACTTGTGGAGAAAATGAAACTTGGCAGGATCCATGTGGAAATTAATTTCATCTGTTTTCATTTTACACTGTCTGTCATCTAGTTTTTGATCACTAAATGAAAAAGAAAAATGAAATTCTGCCATATGCATTCTATAAATTTCAATTTAGCTATCAGGTTTCACACCTGCCACAATTTTGCTTTTTGCTGCATTTCAGACAACAGACATAATCGTTTGTTTGTGTTACTGATGTTGGTTTGGGAAAGTTTATTTATGGTAGTATTTGCAGTAAATCTGCTCATTTCCAACCATGGCTATATAAACCTACCCCTTGAAATACAGATAGTTATGTCAGCTTGTACAGGAAACATATTGTATAATGTTAATTAAATGGCAATATTTATGCTCTCTGCTCCTCTGCTGAAATGCTCCGAGCCCTGAAAGTGTGGCTGCTCTGACATTTTGCACAACGTTACACTAGGCAAGTCTCAGGCCCGGATTCCCCTAAACGAGGAGTCATGGTTCACATTTCATATCTCTGCTTGGTGTGCCCCTGCCCAGCGTGCACTGTGGCTGTGGATGGGTGTGCAGCCACGTTTGCTGCCCACAGCCTCCCCGGGGGACTCATTTTCCCTAACCAGGAAGGGTTCGCTTGAGTGAGGCCAGTGATGGGCTTTTGGGTACGTAGCTCTTCAGAAGCGTCATGTTGCAGGTTCTTTGGCCACAAAATGCTGGCTAGGGCCAGCACCTCACCACCCACCCCTGGGTGCCACAGCCCCACCGCAGCTTAGGGCTTGGGTCCCCAGGACGTTGCCCACACCTACCCACACCCGCAGAGCCTAATGCACCTGCACAGGGACAAGTCATTCACTTTCTGCTTAACCTCTCCAAACCTAACTGTTCGTACCCTCAGGAGGAGGACTCTGTGCAGGGTAAATTTATGCTGTTATTACCCAGCAGGATTAATGGCAGCAAGTTATCTCTCCATGAGCTGTCAAATATATTTATGCTGGCACTTCCTCTCCAATCGTGGTTGGTTTTTTTTTTTCTAGGAAAACATAAAAAATAAACTTGAAAAATTCATAAATAAATTAATGTCCTTGACAAGTATCAGGAGAAAGCTGACCTAGAGGTAGGTCAAATTTTTTGGAGAAAACTGATTGGATGGCAATGAATTTTTCCTTGGTTCCATTTCAATTTCTCCGAATTGTTTAAGTCAAGAAGAGATGGATGGAAATTCAAATAAAAACTGAAACAGAACTTAAAATGCTTTGCTCTGATTCAATATCTTGATATTTCAGTATTTTAAATTCAAAGGATTTTCTCCATTTGAAGATTTTTTTTCTTTACTATTTTAATTTTTAATACTCTATGCTATGTTTTCAGGCAGTTCATTCTTTCTCCTTTTGACTCAGGGTTTTTGGAATTGTTTCAAGCTTTTTGGAATTGCTAGAAAATCAGAAAAGCTTCATGTGGTTATACACAGAGTAGAAATATAAGCCTATTGATTTACCTTTTTTATTTCCTCTTTTCATATTATCTTCTTTAAAGAATAAATCTCTGAGCTTAAATGTGAGACCAGGTTTGCAACACAAAATGCAAGCAATTTCTATTAAATATTATTCCAGTAATAAAACACAAGCCATATAGCAGTCATATTAATGAAACAGTATGATACCATACATCGTGCTGTATACCCAAGTTCATGAAGTCGTTTTTTTTTTTCTTTTTTTCAGTTGGGGTTGGAGGGAAGATTAACAAATGCATTCCAGTTTAGCTTTAATTTATACCATAATTTTTAATGACACTTCATTGCAGGATTTCATACTTGCCCTTGGATAAGTAAGTATTTTACAGGCTTCCCATTAATTACAGTAATTCTGAAAATTTCCGATTCATGCTCTGATAAATGTTGATCCAAAATTTGAGAAAAATATAATTCTCTTAGAGGAAATAGGGAAAGAATTCATAGGCTGAAAGTGAACGTCTGCAGACTGACTTACTGGATATATGATTTTTGAAACTAACCCAGGTGAGTTATAACGAGAAAGCAGCTGTGGGCGATGTTGTCCCGTTGCATACCCATAAGCATTGTGCAGATGGGCCAAAGTTCTCCTTGCACACATGCACCCATACACTCTGTCATACTCAGACAAAGGTGAGTGCATCACTCAGCATGTGGTTCATAAATTTCCTGGCCATTTAGAGCAGAAAACTGGAAAAATATCATCATATTAGTCCTAAAACTTATTTGGCAATTGAATTAAAGTAAGAGCTAGTCTAAGGTAGTGGGGTTTTCTTTCTTTCTTTCTTCTTTATTTCCTGGTATTTCACAAGCTTATGTACAATACATTTTATTGTGATTTTTCTCATAGAACAATGGCAAACCTCTGTACTTCAATGATATTCAGTCACTGCTAACCCCACCTCTTGCTGTGGTACACCTCTGCTGCCTCAACAGTTCAGCTGGTGATGGCAGTGCCAGGGCCCATTGCCAGGCACATTCCAGCTCACCTTATGACTCAGACTTTTCCTTGTGTGCCTTTTATAGGAAATCCACTTAAGTGTAAAAATATACAGACTTATACCTGCATCTCTAAGGAACCTGAAGCACCATATACCTATTAACAAAATGGTTGAGAGTCAAGTATATCAGAGCATGTATCTCCTGCTTTTTTAAAAACTGACAGATTTAATCAATTAAACTCCAATGCTCTATTCATAGCTCGGGGTTTTTATGGTACAAAGATTTGCATTCCAATTAGCACTCACAAAGAAAGTTTTCATGTTAACCTGATCAGTAGTATTTCCCCCTCCTCGGTGTCTATCTTATTCCATTGAGACTGCAGCGATGTGTCAGGAAGAGCATCTCTGTTACCTTCTGATTGAACAAAACTCTCCTAGGCTTCCTTTGAAATCTTGAGGGCTTGTCACTTGAGGTGTTATTTTTTTAAGCATGAACAAATCTTGTCAGCCTAAGCTGAGAAATCAGCTGTATTTTATCAGCACTTTGGGATCAAACTTCACATTCAGTATTCAGCACTGGGTGCTGTATGTGAGACAAAACTAGAGGTTACAGTCTGTTTTAGGAAGACCATCTCTGGTGGCGGGGGGAGGGGATCAGTTTCTTACTCTTTATGCAATACGTTTACAAAAAAAATAACTCAGATACTTCCATTTGTGTGATATATAAAGCGCTTAATGTCTTGTAACACTTGCTTATTTATGTAGGCACATTATGTTGAATTAACTACTGTTTCTTTGACTTAAAGTGCCTTGAATCCACACACAACTTTTTAAAGAGAATTAATTGGCATCATAGGTCTTTTGTAATTAATCCTCCTTAAGGCTGAGGTAATGCTGCTTTGCAGCAGGTCTATCACTTACCCAATTACACACTGATTGCTGTGCTCCCTAGTCGTCCATCTGGACATCTGTAGAGCTCAGGGACTCAAAGAGCTGCATGCTCAGGTCCATCTGGAGAAGTGTCACAAAAGCAAACATCTACAAATGTTGGAGTAAATAAAACCGAGATGGTAATTCCTGTTCCTGCTCCCAGTGCCAAGTCAAAGGAAAAATGCTCTGTGATAGTGACTGAAGAAAGGACAGCACCGCGCCTCTGTCAGTGCTCCCTGCACCTGCCTGTTCCCTTGGGAAAGGGGGAGTGCTTTGACAAGCCATTCAACCAACACACGCATACACCGTGTTTACCAGCACACTGGAAAGTTTCTCTTAAACTGCTGTAACCCAACAGGCACCCAAGAAAAGGTGACGGGCTCCCAGGATACCATAAAGGTAAAAAAACGCACCCTTGCTACATACATCCTGGGGTCTGACCAGGAGGAGACTTTTAGCACTGACCACAAGTTACATGACGGTCACATCCGAGTCTGTGCTGTGGAGCTTGTGGAAGCCAGGAATGGAAGCTGGCTCCCAAGGCTGAGCTGTATGTTAGTGCTATAGTGCGGAGAAAGCGTCAGAGCTGAAATGCTGCGCAGCACCCACAAATCAGAATGTATAGATGTGTGCATATATGGGCTAATGTTTGAACTAGGAACACTTCTTAAGAAATTTTAATAATTTAAATATTTTTTAAAACATTCTTAGTACTGTGGGTGCAAAGTGAGACGTGTGGATGAGGGTGTCATAGAGGACAGCTCATGGCAAAGCAGATGGTTTATTTTAGCACACTCATTTCAAGACAGGTTTTATCCTTAGAACTGTCCTGCTAACCAGGTCTTCTCCCATTTCTGAGGCAGTCATTTCTCGCCCAGTGCCAGCACCGTATATTACAGACCTAGCTGAATTTGCTTAATGCCTGTGGGAAACATCCAAACTGCCCAGTACATTCCCTGCTTGTTGCTGCTGCCTTTACAGTTTTTCCTTCTTCGGTATTGTAGGCAACAAGGGTATCCCACTGCTTTAAATTTGGGGGAGAAAAAGGGATTTAATATGATATTCTGTCACTTCAAATGAGCACCAAAGTGTTTCGTAGGATCATCACCTTCTCCAGCATAAATTTCTTCAGCACTGCCTTTCCTCCCAGGATCACATCCTACCAGGCATTCACAGCTCGCCAAGTAAAGCAGCAATGTTGCACTTTGTGAAAGCATTTGCAGAGAAATGCCTCCAAGGGAAAAAAAAAAAAATTCCAAACCACATACTGCTTTTTACTTCATCCTCCAGATTTCCTTCTCCTGAAACCATAATGCTACTCCTCCAAAGCTACAAAGCCAAATCCGTCTGACTGTGTGAGTGCCAATACAAGACATTATCCTGTTTATATTAAAGACTGCTGTAAGTGAGCAGTGTGTCTTCCAGGCTGCTCTCATGGCAGTTTAGAAATGGAGCTGGCAAAACACAGCTGAGTTATGGGAGAAGCATCGTGGCAGTTTAACACAGCAAGTCTCAGGCCTCCTGCCAGTTCTAGGAGGCATCTCATAAAGCGCGGTGAGAAAAATCACAGAGCTGACATGCAAAAGTTTGCACTGGATTCCTTGCCAAAATTGCCAGCTATGAAGTCAAACAAACAGAACCTGTAAATGAAATGGTTAACATGGGAATTCCTGTAAATCAGCTTTAGGAAGTAGTGTGGAAGCCCTTGCTTCCGTTTATCGTAGTCTAGCACTGACTTCTTTTCCTTGTTTTAAAATCCCCATGTAGACAAGCCTAATATGCTAATAAAACATCATGATAGCTTAAAGTTTAGAAGACTTTATTTTTGTCCAGAGTAGCATAAATCAGCTTCTTTTAGTCTTTTATGTCTTACATCAGAGAGCATGAAATATTAAACATTTTGTATTTCACCTAGCATCTTGAGCACACACGTAAATATACATTTTAGATAAATGCTTAAAACACCTTTTTCTTATAATGTAGACCAGTGTGAGAACTCTGAGAAAAGAATAAATTACAAGCATGAATAACAAGCACACATCAGTTCAAAAACCGTGCAATAGCCAAGCATGAAGGGGATAGTTAAGGGATTATATGTGGAAGCAGTAACTCTAAAATTTGTATTATTCTAGGTTTAAATCCCACCATTATCATTACTTTTAATGGTGTTTTTATGTGATGTTGAGTAATAGTTTGTCCATATCCTGGATTTTACCGAAGGAACTCCTTGTGCTGGCAATAACCTCTAATACAGTTATGGCCACTTAATTAAACAATTTGGAAGTTTACTTTAGGTGACATTTGAGACTGAAATTTCAGGTATGTTATTCTACCATGCTCTTTTTGGGTATTGTTCAGTAAAATGCTGTATTCAAGGAAATCCATGAAATTACAAATCAAAGACTGTGATAAGAATGGATTAGTTTTGTACCATTTTTAGCTCTCATTACAATTTTTGTTGCAAGACTAAGTCTACAGATTGAGTATAAAGTATATCAGGCTTTAAATTCAGTGATAAGTCATTGTTAGGACAGAGAATTTTGTGATAACAGAGGCAGAAGATTAATCCACTCTGATGACAGCCTTGCAAGTGTATGAGGAACAGAACACAGAGCAAGATTTATCCATCGCATTGACAAGGACAGTAAGGGGAATGGGAAATGGAACAAAATGAGTCCATTTGCATGACAACCTAAGACTATAATCATATGGTTCCACTCAAATCCTACAGTAATGGACCATAAAGAAAAAAGCATAAACAAGGCACATCATTTAAAACTATATTGTACTCATCAACCTTTCCAGTGTCTGTAGAAAACATAATCAGGGAAGAAAAAGTAATTTCAGTCTGCTAAATTACACCGTAAATGCAGAGGGGATACAACAGAATTGTTCAAACAAAGTTATTCATGTGGCTTTCATAAGTTTGAATAAATTCATTCTGCTCTGTATTCACAAAGATGAGACTATCAAACTAGATCCTCAGCTTGCATAAAACAGCATAGTTCCCTTGACTTCACTGAGCTCAAAATCTTCTCAAAATCTCCAAGGAAACCCTCTTCTTGATAGGGAGGCTTTGAAAATACTGAAATGAAAGATAATTTGAGATACCTAGGGGAGAATTTTAAAGAATGGAGATTGGCAAACAACATGAAATATAGAATAGCAAATGTACATGTGCATCTTCCACATCTCGGCAGTTCCCTGAAACACGCTGAAACTTCTCACACACATCCATTTGTGTTCCCAGATGTTTCTAGGATCATGGCTGTAGGGACAGGATCTGTGAGCTGAAGTCCAGCATATCACCATCTGAATTAAAGCAGCTGTGATGAGTGTTAGGGTTATAACATATACAGTATATCACACATATATTATAACTCTATAGTTGTTTTATTCTTTAAGTAAAAAAAATAATGCAAACCAAGGCATAGGCACCAAGTAAATATGATTTACATTTTTGAAAGCTCTGTCTAAAGGTCAAAATCAGGATTACATTAATTTAGTCATAAACCTTTGCACTTTCTCATCTAAACAATGGAATCTCATTTCAATTTCCTTTCCCTTTAAATACAGGCATTTCTGTGAAGGAAGTTGCATATGAATATCCACACGTCTCTTTTCCTGCAACCTTATGAAAAAAAGCTGTATCATATGGTATAATCAGCACTGACTATGCCATATACATATAGCAGCAGTGTATTTTGAAAATGTTTAAAATAGTTATTAGTAAGGGAAGACTTCAGTGTAGCAGTTCAAGAAGTACATGAATAGACTTACTCTATTCCATTTCTTTTAAAGGACAAGTCCTATAGCCATGCATAAACACGATTTCCACAAACTTTAGCTTGCAGGCAGGAATTAATTCAGGAATTGACTGCCATACCTGGGTGTTCACATACTGAACTATATACGACTGAGGCAAATACACATTTCTTGGTGCTTTTTGAACATTGTGGACTATATTCTATTCTGGTTTTGTCATTATACTGATGTGCAGAACAGACCTTAAAACAATTTAGGCTAATCACCCAAAACACCAAATGGTCCTCTGTGAGCGTGCATGTCAGAACTTTGACATTGTGTTCATGTGGAGCTGAAAGTGGAGCATAGATCTGAATTTATTGAACAGACTCTTGTCCTTATATACACAATAAAGTATCAATGCTACTTAAAAATAGTAAGGAATAAGGGATGGGGGGAGTCAAACTAAACTGCTCACCAGCTACCTCCATTCAACCTCTTCTTGGTGTAAGGAAGTCAAATCAATTTAATCTCTCTGCTACAGCAGTGTTCCTTATGCGCTGTGTCACAGTATTGCAAATTCCCTGCCCCATTCACAGGCTTTGCTTCTCTGTTTTTCCTTTCTAGCATCCATGCGGATTTCAAAGATAACCTTGATCTAGGTTAGCTAGCACTGCTGTGCAATGCATAACAGAAGTGGTAACAGACTGGATGGGTTCTTAACCGCTATTATAAAATATCTCATTCTTTCATGATCTTGATTTATGACATATCTCATGACATTGTTTTAGAAACACACAGGGTAACGTTTAAAAAGAAGTTGTGCCTTATGTAAGCAGTGCAATCTCTGCTGTATGGGTGAGGGAGACTGTTACTTCTTGAAATGGCTAAGGTCAACAAGGTCCCACAAAGCCTGGTTACCTGCCTGGGGCTTTGTCTGGGTGCGCAGCTGAAAACAGAGATGTCCCGGCTGGCACTCTGTTAGCAGGAGCTGCGAATGGCTCAGCTGACCAATACCAGGTAGCACCTGTACGACCAAATCTTCCGGGAGTCTATAATCCCCTACCAGATGGGACCAAACCAGAATGCCAGGATGCATGGAACAGCCAATCCATTAGCCAAAACAGTTGGAAGTATAGGATTGGTCAGGAGCCAGTGCAGATGGCAATGGAGCGCTGGTCAGGACTGCAGGTTTTTGCTTGGCGTTGGGTGGGTGCTGATACAGATGGTGAATGGGATGTGTCAGAATGCAGTTCCCTCCTTACTTGTCTTGTGTCAGATTGACTCTGCGTGAGAAAGGGAAACATCTTCCCAGACGTACTCTCAGCTATTGGGACTCTGTTCCCTCTCTGGAGATATCCCCTCTACCCCTGAAATGGGAGATTTGCCTGGAGACATGCAAATCGAATTTTGCTTGGAGGGATTATTTGTATATGGGAGTAAAATGTGAATTTCCTGCATGCATTTGCACTAGTAAATCTTTAGCACCCAATTGTTTGCAGAAAGTGAACAAGGACTAGTCACGAATGCTGTCAAAATAGAACTTGCTTTTAACTTCAAATGAATATTCATGAATAATTTCCTCCGCTATTTGCTCACCACTCATATTTAATGATATGGGAAATGGGATGAATAACAAGGTGCTGAAATTTGCTGACAATACACAATTATTTAAGTTAATATAAACCAAGGAGCAAAGTAAGGAATATCAGGAGGAGCTAATAAAACCTGAGTGACTGAATAACAAGATACCAGATGAAGTTCAATGCAGACAAGTAGAAGATAATGAACACTGGAAGAAATCATTTGAACTACTTGTACGTATTGATGGGGCATGAATTAGTTCTAACCTCTCTGGGTTAGGATGGACATACTGTCCGGCAGCAGTGAAGAAGGAATAAAGGCTGCAGTCCATGGGAAGGGTGAGTGTGGATCAGAAAGATCTCTTCAGTCCTACTTCAGCCATAAGCAGGGTTAATCTAAGACAGAAATAGTGACCCAAATACCTCTGTGCAGGAGTCCAAGCTGGGGAAAAAGTCACCAGATTTATTTATCATTTATTTCTCATATCGGGGATGGAATTACACCAGTTTAAGCTAAAAGGCAGCTCTGAAAGGCCATAGTCAAACAACTCCAGAGGAAAGGGCAGACACAGGTGAAAAGTGGTTCAAAGGATGCAAGTTAGTTTACTTTCAGAGTCACAAGAGCATCAGCAACATAACAAAATAACATGCAATTCTCTGATGGGCATATTTTGAGTTTCTTTGAGACATGCCACAATCCAGCAGCTAGTGTTAGAGAACAAACAGAAAAGTTTAGCGATGAGTAACTAGGTTTAAATTAAGATGCTAAGCTTTTCATTGAGGCAACTGAGATAAATCGTAGTGGTGGTCCCTAGCAGAGGGACAAACCAGCATACTACAGGCTTTAATTTCAAACTGCTTCAACAGGACTTGCCAGAGCTCAGCCATCAGTTCCCTAACACCACAGGAACAGGAGCCTCTAGCATGAAGAAGTGAGTGAGAATATGGCTCCAAGTCACTGTCCCAGGCAGCAGCAAAGCCTGAACTTCTCTGTAGCTGCTACGAACTCTCTGCTGTGTAGTACTGGGGGCCAGGGGAAGCTCTTTCTGGAGTCAGTCCACATGGTCAACATGGTTTGCCGAGTGACTGAGATGCTAGAAAAGTGATCAGATAAGAGTGGGGATGCCCGTGGACCCGTTCCTCCTGTTTCTTCTGCTCTTCTCTCTGTCAAAGCACTGTCCATGCTGTTACTGAGTTGGAGGGACTTCGTTTTGTGGGCCACTGCCAACTTCCCAAATTTTACAACTTCCTAGTGGACGACATGTTCCTGAAACCTTGAATGAAGGAGGTGATATCACAGAGAAAGAATATTACAGGATAATTGGTTTCTTGGCCCATGCCTCTCAGAGAACCTTCTGCCTAGGAAGGGATAATGCAAAAAGTCAGCGATGATAAAATAGCTGTTTTAATGCAGGTGTTTTGTTTTGGCTTACAGTACTTTTGGCAGTTCATAGGATGAACTTTCCACTCTAAAACCTAAATGATCATCCAGTATTTTTCTGTTCTGAGTATTATTTTGTTCCCTGCCATGGTCCTCAAGCATTTTTCCTTCTGTAACAATTCTTAGATAGGAAATGCTCAAATTCCTGAGGAGTCACTGGGAGAAAGGAGAAAGGGATGTGGCTGGGGGAAGGTGGTGAAGAAGGAACAGGGCAGGGAGAAGAAGGCTTTGGCCATGGCAGGACACTGAGAAGGGGGGCAGAGCACAAAAGAAGCAGAACTGGCCCTTCTAGGGGCTGTTAACCAGGACATTTGTAGCAGGGAGCGAGAGGATGGAAATGAGCATCTTCTGTTCCAGCATTGTGTATATCTCATCTGACCACAGTCCTTTCCATCTCTGGGGCTACACCTAGCTGGTGACACCTCCTCGTCTGCTCCCTTTGGGCCTTTCATCTTTGCAAGATACAACCCCAAGGCAGCTGGAGGTTTCTGGGAAGGGTAGGACCAAATCCTAAGATCCTCACTTAGGATCTAGTCACTCCTCAACAGACAAGGAAGTTAATTAGATAAGGACCCAAAGCTATGTCATAATTTAACCATTTTTTGACCTGTTACTTGAGGAGAAAAAAATCCAGGATGGCTTTGTGGGGTGTTGGCCTGCTGGAATATTGACTGGATTGTTGCGAGGGTAAACACACGGATGGGTTAGGACAGTGGCTGCCACTACTTCAAGTCTAAGACTGTATGATAGATGAATGAGAAGTGTCAGAACTCTTTTCCCATGTGGGTAAAACAAAGAAGGGGTAATTTGTGGTCTTCTAGGAGATAGTCTGGTTATCCTGTGGTTACTATATCAGCACTGCACTGTAAGAGCCCTTTGCTTCTAATGCTCTGGTACAAAATGAATGTGGATTAGAAGTAACTGGTAATCTGGCATTTCATTGGTGTAATTATTCAGGGGGTTCACTCTATTCCTCCTGCAGAGATGTGACTATCATTACAACTACCATAGTATGAGCAGTCCCAGGAGAACATAAACAGACATGGAAACCGAATTACTTTATCCCTTTTAGCTGTGAGGATCTTTATACTCAGTCTATACATCTCTTCTGTATTATAGCAGATGCAGAAACAGAGCCCGATTTCAGGGCAGTTAATCTGTCTTTCAGAAACATTGCATTCACTTTAAATACCCTCATTTCATGACTTCATCCAAGGTAAAGCAAAGAGCAGAAAGAAACTGGCTCTGAACACTGAAATGTGCAATTTCTTTCAGATGGACATAGCTACGCAGATTTAGTAGGATGTGTGCATGCATATGTTTATGTGTGTTTGTGTGTTTATTGCTTCAGAATTGCCTGGAGTTACATCATCCCAAGAGGTACATTCAGCTGTGTATGTTCAGATGGAATATGATGTTTGCACATAAAATGATAAGGATTTGTGAGGCACTCAGACAGGACAGTGAGGTGAGGAAGTTATAAAGCAGATGCTAACACTACTTTTGGGCTAGAGTCCTCTGAGGTAAGCTGCTCCATCATAGACTAGTCTGTGTTCGAAAAATGTTTTCCCTGGATTTTTATTTTAAAACTAATTTTGACCAACCACGAAAATTCATTATTTTGTCCTGGCATTTAAGTACATTTTCAATTGTATCCAGATTTTATTGACTAGGAAAAAAACCCTAAAATTGCTGTAGTGACTAGGATAAAGGCAATATATTTCTGTAGTATAAAGACCATCTAAACTTTTGAAGTGATAGGATTTGGTTTGAAACCAATAAATTAATCTGATATTTTTAAAAAAGCAGCAAGCATCAGTGAAAAAGCTTCATCCAAGGATGTGTCAGAATGCAGTCCCCTCCTTACTTGTCCATCCTCAGTCTGTTCTACATCCCATTTTCCTTTTGTCAGCAAACTTGGTGATTCAAGCGAACAGTCATTTGTCAAAAAAAGCAAAAGCTGAAAGGAAAGGTCACGATCATGTTTTTATTATTGGCATTAAATATTTATCAGCCCAATTCAGTAACAGATACATATACGGGCTTATGTGATAGAGATGAATGTATGATTGTGTGCATGCATGTGCATGTGGCTGTTCTGCACACAGAGAGTGGATTATATTGGAGCACGCTAATGATGGGCTAGATATTGGTGTCTGAGGGTGCTGAATATACATGGAACTCAATAGCAAGGAGGCTGAAGATGTATGAACCCTACCTGGAGTGTTTAAGATCTCTCAGTCTGATACACACTTTCACCACCCACTCTCAGGATGATCCATGCTGGTCTGAAAGTGGGGTTTGCAGATACATTTGTTAAGATGCACATCAGGCAACATCTTTTGGCTCTTCCTAAGTATCTACTGGCATGCTTAATCTGTAATTTGAGAAAGAAATATATATCACGATATACTACACTTGGTTTTTCCCACTGTAATATAAAATCGCAAATGTGGTGAGACTCTTTGGTAGATACCCAGCTAGCAGTCCAAATTTGATTACACCAAAGACATAAATATCTTTAGTACAGTAGAACCTGCTTATGCTCATTTAAAAGAAACACTTCTAATACTAACTCTGTTCAGGTTTTGGTCCTTTGTTGGCACTATAGGCAGTTTCTGGAATGAAAACGGTTGCTCTATATTTATCTTTTGAAAGCTACCCAAGACTGAGCTCTAAGAAGTGTTGACTTCCTTCCCTCATCAGCTTTGGGTGTTAGTTTCATAGCATTGTCTACACAATCAGTATCCCAATTATCTTCAAACCCACTGTGAATAAATACATTTCTTCATGATGCAAAGTTTGGAAAATATCCAGTAATTTCTAAGAGCAGGCTGATGTCTTCCTATCAGTTCACCAGCATAAAAAGCAACTTGAGAATTCTAGTGTCACACATAAGATATTGTAATCACAGTGATCAGTAATCAAAAATGTGTGGTTTGAAGTCAAGCACGTTGACCTGTGTATATTCATTTACTTATGCCCTCCTAACTCAGTCTTGCAAAGATAAATGAGCCCATTTATAAAATGAACAACATGTTTAAATACAGGATTGGGGCTTTGCTTCCAATATGTAAGAACAGAAAGGCTGTCTTTTGGAGTGTTTCCACAAACCATTTATTTTTAATGCTTCTTTATTTTGAGGCAAGCAGGGATGGATTCTGTAGGACTGATATTCCACATTCTTGTACCCTTTTTACTGAGTTTAGACATACTCTCCAGTCTTCCAGGAATATGCATGTATGCACAAGTCCCTTCTCTCTGCCTAAAAGACAGGTACCCATCAATACTTCAGTTTTGTGACACCTCAATATTTTCTTCTCAGCCTATTTTGAAAATTTTGACAGCACAAATTTGAAAGTGTCTGCTTTCTCATGTGTTCACCTGCTGATCTCCACTTGTTTAACTCCTTATCCTTACATGCCAATAGATATCAGTAAATCCTCCTGGTTTAATCTCCAAAATGTCTCAGAAATTTCCCCTTTCCTCTTCATTCTCCCTATAAAATCTTTGTCAAGTCCATCCTTCTCCACATCCACGCCTACTGCGACCTTGCTGTCTTCAGCCTCTAAATGACACTCACATTAGCCAGTTTTTAAAGTAGTCTAATGCAAAAGTAATCCACTGCTCCCAGTATTGAGATCTCATTAAGATATTCCTAAATCCCTCTTCTTCACTGTCTCCCTATTGCCTTCTAAATCTGATCGAAGCTCCTTTTATCACCCAGAGTTCCTCTTGACCTAACCTTCCTTCTTCTGTCCTTGCTCTGTTCTTCCACATCTTTCTTCTTTTATGTGCGCTCTCCTCATCCATTTCTGGCCACAATGTAAACCATTCACCAACTACACCTATGCTTTTGGTGTTGTCCACTATACCTGCAGTTCATCAATACCATTCCAGATGGAAAGTACCAGGATGTGATCGGCATAGTCCCCTTGATAAGTTTGAACCATTGGCTACTAAAAAGAAAGTTATCATGTACTTTTCTAGCAAAAAGGAAAGGAGACATTTGTCTTCTTATAGTGAGATTATGGGTTTTTTTCTGAGTCATTCACAATTCCACCTGTGTACTTAAGCCTTGAATCAGAAAAGGAATTAACATTTTACTACAAATTTACCATCGCTATGATTCATGAAATTGCTCTTCAACCAGTCTACCTGAACATGCCTTGCAGAAAGCTGATGCCTAAATGAAATACAAATTTACATCTCTGACTTTTCAAAAGTACATTTTCAGCTCTTAAGACCTGAATTTTAGGTTGTAGCTTCTTGCTCTCTCCACTTGCTTACTATTAAACATCTCTTAGCTTGATTTTGGGGACTAAAAAGACACAAGACAGTAAGATATATCTTCTGTATTATATGCTTTACTAACCCAGACCTTATTAGTGCACTGAAATTTAGCAGCAGGATCTGTGTTAGTTCAGACAAGGCAAGCTTACAATTCAGTGCATGTCAGCATGAAGGACAGGACATACAGATCAAAGCTTCCCTCAGTTCATCTTACTTTCTGTTCCTGTGTCTCCGAGCATTAGATTATGGGAAAACTTAACAAAACAAACTAACTCTTAGTCCCTTCCTCTCTTCCCCTTTAAGTGCTCCCCCCCTCACAAAACCAAACAGGAGAAAAACAGTCTTCCGACACCTGGACCCTTTGTTCATTATTCTGCAGTTCATCGAAAATTAACATCCGGTTACTGAAGCTTCCGCTCCCTCTGCCAAGGTGCTACAGAAGTACTTTGTGCCAGCCAGACATCTACGTGCTATTTCTACATGCCTCACACCTCTCTGGCCTGAGTAGAGTTTAACCCATTGAACTGCAGCCAGCAGTGACCATGAAGCTGGAAAGTGACAGTAAGCAAATAGTTCCTAAGAAGTTTAGAAAAAATGTTGCCACATCCACAGACAATTCCTAAAAGCAGGCTGATGCTTTCTGATCAGTTCCTTACCAATGTCTGAACCTCAAAACTTTCTAGTCAGACTTAAGCTGCTTTATCACGATGGTATTCTACAGCCTCATGTCCATTTTACTTAGTTTAGAGATTCTCCACTTTTCTAGTAGCACGGCTGCTTTTGCATGTCCCTCGGCTTCCATCTATAAAGACAGGCATACATCTGTGCTTCAGTTTTACAGTGCTTCAATATGTGAGTCGTCATTTCCAAGAAGCTGGGAAATGATGGTATGCGCAACATCCGTAACAAGATTAGAGAAACTATTGCCATGTCCATGCATAATATAAGTACATGCTGAACTCTCATCAATTAGGATGCTATAACAAGGATAGAACCATTCTCATGTGTAACACAAAGACATGCCAAATGCTTTACCAAATTGGCTATACTGATTATGTCCTATTACACAACACCCACTATTTTAGTCCCACAGCCTCATAGAAACTTCAGCTCCTTTGGCTTTTGAGATTCCTGGCCATACAATTGCCTTCCTGCCTTTTGCCTCCCTGCCTATACATCTTTGTTTTCCTCTCAAAGTGGAGTTCAGTGGATTTCCTGTACCTCCTCACAGGCCTTTATCTTTAAAGCAACACTGCTTGGCTGCAGTAAGGCTATATCTCAAAATCGAAGAAAGCAGTAGAAAGGACTGCAGTCATCCAAGACTGTCTCCCAAACAACAGGTCTTGGAGCTCACATATACTCAGCTCACCAGGAAAAGGTGGAAGGAAGCATGTAGACCGTTACCTCCGAGCTTTTAAACCCTGAGCTAGTTACTAATCCACTCCGCCTCTTCCTCACCCTCCCTGATCTGCTCCACCATTCTGCTGCTCCTTTACTCCTTCTGCCAGAAGGCTGCAGTCCCAAGCAGCTCCTTTAACCCGTGCTTCTCTAACCCAATCACCCCTGCGTCACCTCTGATATACTCTGCAAGACCCAGGCTCCTGCTTCTCTTTTACTTTCTCATTTATTCCCTACTCGCCAGAAGACGAGTTCCTCAGCCTCTCCTGACTCCTCCTGTCCTGCCTGTGAGTCTCAGGAGCTTTTGGAAACGTGGAGTTTGGACTGAGGGCAGTGTCAGGTCTGCGCCTGCACCAGGACGTTGCTTTCCTGGTAGGCATGTGTGCGCGTTTTGCACATGATCCTACATTTTAAGGCAGGGAGGTTTTTTCTGTGACACAGGGACTCTGCACCAGGCACTGCACAGCAAGAGCATCACCAATGAAACTGCTTCCATTCCTAGGTAGGTGAAAGCTACGCACTCAGGGAGCGAGTAACAGGTGGGAAGGGAGTGGGGGTCTGGTAAGGAGAAATGAGTGTGTTGGAGGTGGTGGAAAGCTGTGGGTACACGGGTCTGAAAGTCCCCGTATCTTTGATCAGAGCTGCTACTGGATTCGGTAATTGCATGGTTAACATCATCCCAAAACCAAATCCCACAAATGCCAGTCTTTATCTCACTGTGGGTGTTGTTCTGTAAAAACCAGAAACATCACGGGTTACCATGGGTTTGGTTTGGTTTGGGTTTTTTCTCTCTCTCCATCTGCTTGGGAGGTTTTTAGATTTCGCATGCTGTGGACAGTAAAACAGTAACAGAATCACACAGGTTTCTGTTTTAAACTCTGGAAGATGGTCTCCTCTCTCAAAAACAGAGGGAAAAGATGAAACTTGGTGATATCCAAACTGATTTGCATTATATATAATTGTTAGAAAATTATGTGGAATTTTCAAGCTTTTGAATTTTTTGTGAAATTTTAATTTGTCCAAGAAAACAATGCTTCAGTGAGATTTCCTGAAGCAATGAAATTTGTACTTATGACACTAGGATAGTGAATATCCAAAACAATATTTGGGTAGGGAAAAGCAGAACTGCAGGAGAAGACAACAGCTAAAAGGCTCTTTGCTTTCTGCAACCCTCACTATGTCCTGCTAACAATTAATAAAGTACAAAGTAAAAAACATACTTTCCCTTCCGAGTTAACTGCCTCATTTCTAACCGGTTAGAGGGTGTGTATAATTATTCAGTGAGCTGTGAGTTTTCTCAAAGGGAGTGATTTCTTTTTTCTTTGTGTTGAAAAGCATATGCATTCATACAATGGGAAAGTAGTTACACCATTTAGGAATCATCCAGTAGATGGAAAAAAGAAGACAATGCTTCCATAATACCGAAATAGTATTTTAAGAGATTAAATAATTTTATTAAGTTTTTAAACCGTAATGTCATAATGCTGTAAATATTGAGACATTTCATTTTATTCTCGCAGACCATGCATATGTGTTAGCTACACAAGTGTGGAAGTGCTTGTAAAAATAAAACCTCTCTTCAGGGGAACCCTCTTTGGTATTTTCACTTGATCTGTGTAGGGCAGTTTGGATTACACTCAATATATAATTCAGAGTGCAAATAAATGTCTGTGCTTTCCTGGAAAGTACTAGAGAGCCTTGAAAGCCTTTCAAATGTTTTCCTCAGATCACTGAGTAACTTCTGCGCTGGTTACCAATTTTATACTGATTGAGCACATATACAAGTTCTTAATCTACAGTGTCTGCTATTTCTAGCATGTGGGTAGTTTTACCAAAGAAGTACCTGTAGTTTTTGGTCCTGCCCCTGCAATATAACTGAATCTGTGATGATGTTAAGTTTACTGGAATACACCAATTTTGTGGATACCTTGTTCCCAGATCTGATTTTAGAGCTCGGAATGGAGTTCTTCAGATAAAGAAACAAGTTTGGTTTTCCTTTGTGTCAGTTCTGATTTCCAGTCTGCTGGACTATGGATGCACTTCTGCAAGCTGCAACATGACGTGCCACAAAGATGCCCGGTGTGAAGTTCAGGGTGGAACAACAGGTTGCTATTGCTCCCAAGGATATACGGGAAATGGCATAACGTTCTGTTACGGTAAACAGATTTTACCTATATGCATTGCTTTTATGTGTTCACTCGAAAAACTTACTCGAGAGTCTATTAGCTCAAGGATTAAACTTCACATCACAACACCTTACACTGGCATGCTTTCAAAGCCAAAAAAAATTTCAGTTTCTGAGAAATCTTACAAGCTACTCTCAGCCTACTATTTTAATATAACATACTGTGCATCTCAGTTGAGTATGACCTGTTTTCCAGCTTTCCTTTTCCATGAGGCATGCTGATGTATCTCCTCTGATTTAGCTTCAGCAATTTCCCTTGTGACTCAGGACTTCTGAAGCTTGGAGTTGGCATGGCTGCTGCTTTACAGCCCCCACATCTCACACACACATGCATAGCACTAGGCCACTCTTCTCAGCAGCTGATCATGATCAAACACAGCTCCTGGGCTACTCTAGAAGACTGAGGAGGTGTATGTGCCACAGAGACGTGCCTGCATGTGAGGCCAATGTTAATTTCTCCACTACAGCTGCTTGCAAGGGAAATATGCCAGAAATTCTACAGATGGGTCTGCCTCTGGATACTTCTATCTTCCATCCAAAGAAAAGGATATATTCCCTACCTTCATTTTTGAGTTGTCCTCCACTGTTAATAGCTCTGGTACTTATTTCTCTCGATACATATAGCTATGTCCAGCTGCAGGCAGGCTGAAATTGCTATGAATCTTGTCAGTTTTCAGTGTCCTGAGAAGTAGTTATAAATATTAACCATCTGTTTGGTCAGCTTTTGTGTTTCATGCATCTTGGGAAATTTAGCAGCAACAGAGGCGCTTCAGTTTGGTGTGAGCACAGATGAGCGACCGACGTTTAGTTTGGATTTTTATAGCTCATTTGCCACGGTGCACTTGGAAGTGCACTTGTTTTAGGAAAATTTAGAATGCAAAGACTTTTTTCCTAAGAAAACTGCCTACCTTTTTAAAGGTGGGAATGCTTAGAGAGAAATACAGCTGGCTAAACTAATGAACAATAAGGAATCATAAAAATCATATAATAATTTAGATTGGAAGAGACCTCTGGTGGTCATCTGGTCCATCTCCCCTCTCAGAGTAGGCGCAATTTAAAGAAGGTTGCCCAGGGCCTTGTCAAGCCAAGTTTTGATTATCTCCAAAGATGAAGACCACACACCTTTCTGGGCCCCTGTCGCAGTGTTTAACTACCGTAACTTTGAAAATTTTTTTTCTGATATCTAGTTGCAGAGTTATGTTAACTTTTGCCTCTCACATGCACTTACCACTGTACATTTTTAATAACAGTTTTGCTTCTTCTCCTCTGTAAAGCTCTGTGACACACACACCACCCACATTAGGTAGCTGTAGACAGCAATATGATCTCCCCTTTGACTTCTCTTCTGAAGCCTGAACAAATCCTGTTCTCTCAGCCTCCTCTTTGCATCATGTGTCACATCGTCACTAAACATATTCCTTGAATTTAATGCCAACCTTGCCCTGAATATAGGTCAATCATTATTTGTCTGTTGAGCTGGTCAAAAGAAAATAAGGCAGAATGGCCTTCACCGCACTAGTATTGTATTTGCACTAATTCAATTTTACTACCATGAGCAAGCTGGTTGATTTGAAAGTTAAGTGCACATTATGTTTACAGAGTCAAGGGCCTGTGCTTGTGAACAATGCAGAGGAAGAAACAAAACAAGTCAATTTTTAGCAATAATGCCTCACACAAATCAAACCAGCATTTACTTATCTTCCATGAACTGGTATCCACTACATTGTCTGTACTTTTCTAGAAAGTTGTGCTTATGAATCATCAATTAAACTTGCAGTAAAGACAACTGTTGTTCTTTACTGACATTGCTGTCCTTCTTAAATCCATCCACTTTATATGTATCAATGATGGTGTTATAACGTCCATTTGTGTGAGGATGGATTTACCTTACTTTCCTTGTCCTTTTTTCTCATACAGTATCTTTTTCTTACTTTCTCTTTTGCCTGTATTTTCTTAGGGAAATCCAGATTCAAAATTCATAAAAACATTTATTGAGCATTTAAAGAAAATTCAATACAGTGAAATACATATTCACAAATCTTGTGAAACAATTAATTGTTTATTAGGAATTATATGAAGTGTTTGGAAACTCGGCCTTTAAAATAATATTTCCGATGTCAGTCCAGGCAAACCAGCTACTAGAGGTATTTGTGATGCTTTGCAGTTAAGTGGAAAAGGTTTGAAGCAAGGCTCATGTCAGGAGACCACTGTTTTCTCCAGTAAAATACCTCAATAGCCCCCAAAGTCACTTACCCTCCAGCTAAGCAGCAAAGCTTGTATCAGCACTGTGGGGCTGTTGCCCCTGCAAGAGAGTTGATGTTTCTCTAGGGCAGCATGTTACACGGTGTATTATTAATATTGTGCAGGAGTCCCCTAACAGCGTAAACAAGTAACCTGAATTTTAAATGGGTAGGTTCTAAAGAGGATTAGAAATATAGGCTAAACCCTACCATGAATAGTTTAAAGCTCCAAAAATGTAAACCAAAACCTCAGTTCTTTAATGATGTATTAGATCTTGCTGTTCTGCGTGGTGAAAGCAGCTAGTGTATCTGCTGTTCTAGAGACAGCTACACATTTTTCTTCAGTTAATAATCTTAGGCTTTAACAAAGATAGTCCAGTCACCTTCAAAGGAGATCATGAATTTTATGTGCTAATACAGGCATTTTCTAAAGAGCATATATGGTACATTGTATTTACAGATTTGCCCTTTTAGTTAGTTAAGTAGGTTGCAAGAGTCATAATTACTGTCAACAACATTAGTAATTGTGCATAGCAATGAACCAACTTCTTCACTGCACTTATCCTGGTAGACAATTAAACCAGAACAGTTGTCATTTTGAGGGTTTATTCTGGAACAAGCAATTCAGATTCTTTCTCCTTGTAAAAATGTTGAACAAAACCCACCAGATTTTACGTTAGTCCTCTTAAGGCTGTATAGCTGGAAAACTGTCCCTTTTTATTTATACGTACATTCTCACTGTTTTTAAAAAGTTTACATTTGTTTGTCTTTCACTTGCTTGTAATACCCCTTAAATACTAGTAAAAGTTCTTTCTTTGCAAGCTGTGTTTTCAGTGTGATACACTTAGACATTTTCCCTTGAGTTTACTGTGCTGCAAAAGGCAATAATGCCCTGTTACATTTATTTCCTAGCGCCATTATTGATGAATCATGAATCACTGATGTCAGCATACCTTAGGAATGGGGTTTGTTAGTTTTTACTTTGCTCCCTTTGCCAGCTGGCTAAGTGACTGCAGAGAGCTCAAGATTATTGGATTTGCTGTGTATAGATAAAGACATATATATATGAATTTAATTTCCTGGTGTCAAAGTCATGGCTTTTAAAATAATTATCCCCTTACGATTTTTCCCACAAGATTTCAACCACTTTAAATTAGGTCATGTTTTGGACTTTCCAAAGGCATACTTTGGCCAGTCTAACAAAAAGCTAATCCTCTTCATAATCTCATTGTCTTCAGGAAGAATATGTGCAGAAATGCACATAGTCAGGAGAATAACTGATTGTAGGATCTGGCGTCTTTTGTATATTGGAATTATATCTTACATAGCAATAAATTCCTTCTGTACGGTATCTTCCAGAAAGCTATAAATGAGTCACCTTGTCAAGTTTTACACCTCTGAGGTACAAAACACTATCCCATTCTTCTTACTTCTTCTTTTGTATTTATATTCCTTGCTTTATGTAGTATTAGATGAGAGGGAATGGCCTCTGAAAATATAACTACGTGCCTTTTAGGGCTCAGTTCTTGGGCAGATGTGTCTTTTGAATGTAATGCACGAGGCTTTAGCTTCACATTATCATACACCTAATTGAAGTAGCACAGCTAGAGCTCTTGGCATAAAAATAAAAATATGTCCAGATAAGACTGATTCATAGACAAGTTATCTTCCTCTTGTGCAAAAATGCCATGCATGTTTTTACAGATAAATAGCATACATTCGCCACTTCTGTAAATCCATTTCTTTGCATAGAAAGTCAGCCATATAAATTAAGTGTTGCTCATAATCCCAGCTTTCTTCCAAAAGAAAATTACAGGAAACAAACAAAATTTTGGATCCTTTAGAGAAGATTAGGGTGGAAGTAAAACTTCATAGATGCCAATATTTTATTTTTAAAACAGAGGGAAAAATGAGTTGGCATCATCGATGCTTTCCTAAGCAGCTCTGCTGTTTCAATACTGGCTGCTTCTTGATTGCTGACTGCCAATTTGCTGCTTTGCTGGCACACTGCAGGAAATTAAAGTAAACAGTGTGATCACAGTGTTTACTTTAACTTTGTAAAATACGGAAGGAAAATGAAGCAGTGCTGTTTGTTCCAGGAGGGTAGGCAGGCAAGCAGGAAAAGTCTGAACACAATATCCCTCCCAGATATCCCTGCACAATATTCCCTTGTAAATGTCACTTGCAAATTATTTTGCAAAATTAATCAGTCTTACTTGTAAAATAGTTACAGCTCTTCCAGAAATAGTGATCATGGACTTATGCTATCAGGGAAACTTTGTACTGAAACAAGACACTGGATCTTTTTCTGAAGACCAGTAGAGGAGGATTTACCATTTTCCAGAGGCAAGAAATACATCAGTGCAAAGTGGTATTTCATATCAAAATACAGAATCCCTGTTAGAACACAGATCAATTTGTGTAAACTCAGCTGAATCAAATTGAAAACCCACTCAATATCTGAACACAAACATATTTTCTTGTTTTACTAAGGGTCATATGATGAACTCTCTGGCTTTTGCCAGCTGTAAAAAGGAGCTTTCCTGTGGGACATCAGCTCCTTGCTCTAAGGTGATGTCACTGTGTCCCACCATCAACCTTTATTGCAGTCACTGAATTTCTTCTGATTCACTGGTGTCACCGTTGCCATTCTGCAGCACCCAATTGCTGTACAGTTCCAACGGAATTCTTAACTTTCAAATTAGCATGATCCTGTAAAACCACTGTGTATAATCATTTCATTCTATCCAGAAGTGTCCTTCAATAGAAAATTACCTAATCCCAATGCCAGTTCACCAGAAGAGATTTTTTTGTTTTGGGTTTTGTTTTTTGGGTGGGTTTTTTTTTGTTTTGTTTACCAGCAGGCATACATCACTGGATGTTACTTCTGTGTTTACTGAATAGTCTGAAATCACTGATACGGAAGATCCAATCCACACACTTCCTAAATTCATTTCACTGCTATCAGTTACCACAAGCTATAAAAAGGCAAATTGCAGCTGCTCTAGCATAGCACAGCAGGAGAAAGATATGCCTTAGCCAAACACAAATAACAGAGCTCAACACAGTGGGTGACAGCTTGGAAAACTTGGGATGTGCTACAAGGGAGGCCAAAGCAGACCACCGATTCCCAGCCCTTTTGACATGCTCCTCATAGCCTCTGGGCTCATCTCTCACTCTCCTGTACCCTTTTCTCCACCTTTTCCTGTGTCTCCCAATCTCTCCTCCCTTGCCGCCAAATTCTGCTGGATCTTTTACACAGTTTCAGGGTGGACCATGGTAAAACCAGAGCACAATCTGTGTGAAAGGGCAGAAGCCATCTTCAAATTCAGAATTCCTACTCAGTGTTTAAGTGTCTGGCTTTTTGGTGATCCCAAGAAGAGTTTGGAGGCACCATCCTGTTTGTTGCATATATAGGCATCATATTTAATTAAGCCCATGCCTTCAGGGTCCCTCTCCAGGACATTGAAAGTTTTCTTCCCTTCCATGTCTTCATCAGTCATAATGTAGTTGAGAGTTTTTCACCTTTTTTGAAGTGCAGAAATTGACTGCTGAGCTGTGCAGTGTGACCCAGCTGAGGTCACACTTGATCCCACATTGAAATTTCTGGACAGATTAGCCGGGAGGATTTGATATTCTGGTGCATGACAGTCCGCTTGCCTGGGACAGTGTTGGTGTTAATGTACACGTTAACATAGCATGTTCCTGGCTATTTGGGGACCTGTGGCTTTATGTATGGCTTTTGCCTTTTCATGTGCAAGATGTTACACTTTTCTGTGAATTTGGGAAGGGTTTGATGGCTGTGATGCATGTAGACTGCTGGGGACTAACCAGCTGTTGCATGGTTGCCTTCCAGTAGCGAAAGACAGAGCTATGTTTATGTTCCTGAAAATAGTCATACCCTCGGCTAACACTGTTAGACAAGACAGTTTTTGTAGAGTTGACTTTACTTTTTATAACTGAAATTGCTTACTGTAACTAGCTACTATTGAAAATATAATTTGGTTGAGGCTTTTAAGAGCAAATCCGGAATGTGAAAGGGGATAGTGGTGTGTTACAACAGTGCCTGGTGATGCATGTGAACATTAGTCAGATGGAAAACAGTGCAGGATGTTTGAAGTAACAGTACAATCCTGCTGAATAAGACATGGTGGAGGCTGTCTTACTCCAATTGTCTTACCTCTGGAAATGGCTGAGTCCATAAAATTTAGACTCAAATTGTTTCATGCATTCAAAGTGCCACGTCCAGTTTTCTCACTCATATGAAAAACTCCCTGCCAGTTTCTCACTTGAATGAGATAAAGAGGAATCTTCAGAGCGTTAGCTCTCCTTCCTAGTGCCAGAAAACACAGTTCATCTGGGACAGAGATACACCCCACTATAACCGTTTGTAAGACTGACCCTGACTTTATCAAGCCTTGGACCAAGCTCATGATAGATTCGTTATAGTCACAGATCTGAGCCAAAAAAAAAAAAAAAATCAACTCTATCCTTTTTTTCCAGTTTTTGTTTACATTTTCTTGAAACGGTACTTTGAGCATGACTAAAATATAGTAATGCATTTTTTTTTTTTAATGGGCCAGGAAGAAACAAACTTCCTCTTGTTACATCTGTAATCATATCCAGTCTCTCTTTTAAATTAGTCCTTTTGCATCTAAAAGAGAGTTTTAAAAACGTGTGTAAATGATGTGGTAGAAAAGAGTTATTTGTCTCAAGAATGTACCCAAACTTTCTAGCTGATCAGCTGCACATGGATGGTTTCTTTTTTGTTTACTTCAAAATGTGTTTTAACCCTTGCCAAATAATGCTAATTTCCTTTCTTGAGAAAATACTCTTTTCATCCGGTTTTATGGTACTAAGAATCAATCAATATAGTACATGTTCAGAGGATGTGGGAAAATTCATTTAAGGAGCTTTAAACATTATTTCAGAGCCTGCTTACTTTGTGTTTACCAGAGGTATGATTCACTTCCTGTATCTCCAGCATCTGAAGTGGTCCCAAAAGGTCCAACAGTAACAATACATCCTTCTCACTTGCTGGTTTGAAGTAAAAGGGTGGAAGATACTTCCAGAACATGTATACTCATACATGTATATTAAATGTACACAGGACCTATATAGTCCATATATATATATATATATATATACACACACCTATAAATGCCTATAAGTAGGCATGTGACTAAAAAGCAACCTTTCCTATGAAAAAATGGAAAGCAATCTCAGAATTGTCAGTTATATTCATTCTGTGGTTGTACAGTTGAAATTAGCTTTTGTTAAGAAAAGACCGGGATTTATTGGAAAGAATTTGCTTTCATAAATTCCGCTTCCTTGAGACATCTTCTGTACGTGCACCATCTACCTGCATGGGGCAGAGTCCACTGCAGCCATCAGATCCTGCAGCTGCCTTTGGGGCTGTGAGGGTAGCGTTACCCACGTAACAAAGGATGTATCATAAGGAATTACACACATAAGAGACAACGATGTACTTTCTGCATAGCTACATTGATTTACATATAATATCCCACCCATCTGGCATACTCATTTTACTTTTGTCTTTGTTTAGTAACTCATAGAGTTTGATAGTAGAAGTGTTCTCTTTGTCCTAAAGAGGACGAAGCACAACAGCAATTTTCCTTTTTGTTTGTTTGCGTGTTTGTTTGTTTTCCTCTTCCAGAATAAACTGACCAGGAGTGGTGAGGTTGTCTGTAACCTCATTTGAAATGTGTAATTTATCTAGGATGATATGCTGGTGCACAGTTTTTTCTGTGTATGACTGTGAAAAATTGCCGACTGAGCTGTTGGCGGACAGAATATCAAACCCCGCTCAGCCCTGTGTGTATGAAAGAGTTTAAGAAGGTAATTGACACTTTGGGCCTCTATTTGCCAAAGAAAGAGATAATGACGTCCTCCAAGAAGATTAGAATCTAACCAAACATTGTGCTCTAAATATAGAGCACAAAGCCAGGTGATGTTTGTGAAAATGCTGCTGGGCTGCAGGAGGAGGGGGCTGAAGGACTGCAGTTTTGCACTGTATATTTTTTAGGTACACAGATTTAATTTAGAGATTATGGCTTGAAAATGAAATTTACAGTATGTGTGGGTTTTGGCGATAAGAAATTGATTTTGTGACCTTGGTACACACTAATTGAAATATCTGGCACTGTGTTTTGCTGAGGTTAAAGGAAGCCCTACACGCCTGGAACCGCATTCTTCTTTCACCTTGAACTGCGCTGTTAATCACAACCACAATCGCTGGCAGGAAGGAAGCTGCTGTTTTGCTGGGGTACAAGGAAGCTGAATAATCTCTGTTCATTGTCTAATGGATAGGCTGTTGTGTGATTACTTCAGGCAGAGTTTAAGAGATTCGCAATAACTCCAAAATGGAGACTTCTGGTGGAATTAACAGTCACCGAGTACCAGGGCCCGGAGCTTCACCTGCTGCCAGGCAGTGGAGGGAGCGAGCAGGCAGGTCTGTGTGGTGGTGGCACAAGGAGTCTCCTTTCATCTGCCCACTGCAAGTGTGGCTGCTCGTTGAGGGCTGAGACAGCTCTGGCCTCTGCTCTTTGTCTCTGTGCCCGGAGATGATACAGGGAAAAGGCAAAAGGCTCTCTGGCTGTGCTCTCCTGCCTGCTGTTCCAGTGGCGGGGAGGCGAGAGCAGCGCACGAGCTGCTGTGCCCCTTGGGATTGTTATTCCTGTGCATCTTCGCTCTTGAAAGGCCGGCTCTAGCATTTAGGAAAAGCAGCTATGCCCCAAGGGACTCCGCTGGTGGGGTTTTGATTTAATACGTCTGCTTTACTTAACCGGGTTTCTGTCTTAACTTAGACTTGTACAACTGTGACAGCCTAAAGTTGTCTATAAACCAGTGTGGCAGGGTGTCCTATTATTTTGCTTATTACTTAATGTTACACATTTACTAGGTTGGCATAGGATCATGTTTTTCAAAAAGGAAAATGAAAGCTCCTGAAAAGCCTTGACAATAAATGGTTATTTGTTCAAAAACAGCCAAGTCCAATCTCTGTTTATGTTAGTAGGCTTCATGTAATAATGTTGCAATAAAGAAAAATAGCTCTTCAGGATATGCATTGGCTTTTATGTTTTATTTGTAATGAAAGCTATGCACATAGGCAGCAATCTACATAAGTTACAGTGAGAGAGAACATAAGCATAGATGGTGACTTGCATGTTTATATATTTAATATTTATTTGTGGCAAAGTGTCTGAATCTCAGTTTTAAAGAATGTGAAATTAGGCTGAGGTATTGCAGTTTTCATTCTCAGAAATTTCCGAAGGAACACTAGGTGAATTCATCCCACACCAGGAGACCGCTGCTCCTCTCCTGCCCCATCCATGCAGCGGAGCTGCAGGTCCGTTCCCACGGCTGTTGTCCTACCTTTTCATGTTCGATCCCGGGCTGGGAGTGGGTACAGTGACCCTTACTGCCCTCCTAATGTTGTAATGGTTTCTGGGTATCCCCCAGGTTCAAATGGGCTGAGCAGCACAGCCCTGGATCACAGCTGGTGACAGGAGTGTCAGGGAGGCAGGGAGTTATTGCAGCAGTGATCTCTGCATTACATGAAGGTCTTCATCACTGATCTCGGTAACATCAGAGGCCCTGAAAAAAAATGTCAGAGAAACTCCACAGGATGTTGGTATGAACTGAAAGAGGAGTTCAGTTAAGCTCTGAGGGCCTAAATAGGAGCTCTGAGCCTTGCATGCGTTAGCTCTTTGTGGTGGTGGGAAAGGAATAGGTCAAAAATCATGTTACAGCAGATGCTTTGCCTTACTTTTTGTCTTGAATAAATCATTTTGCTGGGTAGCACTGAGCCTGAGGAAGCTCTACCATTTCAAAATCAGCCTGTAAGAAGTTCAGAAGGAAGATCAGTGGAAGCTGGAGGTACTCAGACAAACAGGTTTGGGCCCTTTGTACCTATCCAAAACATTTCATTATTTAGAGCAATGATGAAGCATGCATCAATTCATAAATACAACCCACTGTGCAATATAAAAACATCAATATTTCTGTCCCATTGTGTAAGGGATATCTGGTGCATACAGAAAGAATTTCATCTCCTTAACTACCACAGAGAAAATGGGAAAGGCAAATAGCCTTCAGAAGTGATTTGACTTGAAAGCAGAGATGAGAAGTTTCTAAAACTTAACACAACTTTACATCTGGGCCAATCAAAATAGAAACTATGTGGGGTAGCAGTTGTAAATGATGCAGGGCTGTGATCTGGCTGCTTTTTTAGGCTTGTGATGCAAATCTTGGTACATTGATTCCACAAAGCTTTCATCATACTCAGCTCCATGGTTAAAATTTAGGAAATTCCTAGTAAAGCTGTCTTTAGAAAACGAGGTCGCTTCAGGGGTGCATCATACAGCGTCACTGCTCTTACAGGAGAGGCTAGATATTCAGTCCTAGGTGTGTCAGGACACAGTGGTGGGCTACAGAATTGTTCAGCTCTATTTGTATCATTTCGCACGTGAGGTCTGAGGCTTAGACAGATGTCAAAGGAGAGGCTGGGATAATATTTATACAGCTGTGGGCTGCAAAGAAGAGAACTGTTAACTGAACTTTTTCTACAACCTCTTGAATAAACAGGTAGTATGCTAATACCACAAAATGCTTCTTGTTGGAGGGAAGGGATGTGCTAGAAGGCTTCTGGGCTGTATTCTCTGTTTCCAGAGAAACCTATTGCAGCTTTTATTAGCTGTAAAGCACTTTTGAATTTTTACTCAAGGTTTGGTCTTAGACTGACAAACATTCAGAAAACCTTTAACCTGACAATGGCACATTACGCTCAAGGAATGCCGTGCAGACAGCAGCATGCAAATCTGAGCTGGATATTCAAACGAGTAAGGGGTCTGTGCTGCAATACGGTCATACGGGTTTGAGTCTGCAACAGAAATCCAAGTGCAGGGCTATTGCTGCTTTCACTGGCAGCGTGGTAGAAATAGTCTCTTGATATACCTGCTGCTCTGTTCTTGTTGCACTAAGCAATGTCAAGAGCACGGATGAGTACAGTAATGTATTTTATTACAGTTCCCTGCAGAAGGGGTGATGCTGATGACTTTCCTCCAACAGGGAGGTGACTTATGATTGACTTTTGCAAGCCACAATGGCTGTAGGACACAAAGCCACAGTTAGGGGTGGATTTTCCACAGAAATATATGTTGAGCACTTTTGAACTGCCTGGCTCTATCCTAGGTGCCTAAAGGAGGACTGAGTTGTTTCAAAAGAATAATCCCAGTTGTGGGTGCTGAGCAATTGAAAATCTGTCCCTGAAGTGCTTTTTTTTTTTTTTCCCCCCCCATCATCTGTTGGCGGTTTGGGCTTTTGATTGATTTATTACTTTATTTTTAACTGCAAAGACCCTTTAATTAGGGAGGGGAGCTATGTGAATGAGCTGGAGCTGCTGGTGGTAGCAGCTCCTTGCTGTTGGAGATTCAGTAATTAAATAAGTAGATAATATCCTCCTTATTGAGAAGATTTAGAAAATCATAAGGACTTTGCATTATTAGAGTGTTTAACATCTGCAAATGGAGGAAAAAACCACCATAACGGTAATTTAGCTGCAATGCATGTGGAGGGCTCTTTTTCTTTCTTTGAACAGGCAAACACTAAACAATTCCTGAATCCCTCCTTGTTACTTATGTTTTCTTCTTGGTGGTTAAAAACCCCATAAAGCAGAAATTGAAGACTTGCTATTAAAATACTTGCTGACAGCTCCATTCAAAACATCCTTTCAAATAGTGCTATCACATCATGATTCATCTGCTATTCTGATATAGTTGCTTTAACAACAAGTACCTTCCTTCTTGGTTAGGGCCCATCTCTTTTCATTGGAAAATTCTTCCTTTAGACACTTTACTGAATCTCCGCTGTAAACAAGTCTTTCCCTGGTGTGGTACTGTTTGTGTTACAGAATGGATTGCAACCTCCCAAAAAGGACACTAACAGGCTTATTGGGGATGAAAAAATGAGAGGTGGTCACAGAGTGAGAAAGAAACCCTAGCGTTTTTCACCTCCTCGCCTGTAGTATATGGGTGCAAGCGCCCTGCGCGATTAGCACAACCAGTCAGGGTTTCTGGCCAGGCGTAATGACCCCGCATGCCCCCATACCCAGCCAGAGCAGGCAGCACCGCGCTCCTGTGCACTGACTCTACCCTGGGCCAGTTCCTCACCGGGTGTAAAGCAGCACAGGGCTATCCATTACTGCAGACTGATGTACCTCCCACCACCTGAAGACCAAACCCAGGAACATCCTGGGGATTAAGTGGTCCCTGGTGAAGCAGGGTGAATTTTGAAGCTTGAAGTTAGAATTATTTACAGTCACTTTAACGGGACAACAGCTGCTCTTTACGTAGCAATGAGCCAACAGCACTGAAAGAATTTGGATCTGAATTGTAGATGGATGGATTTCAATTTGATTCAAGTAGCTGGACTGCACGATTCCGTACTGTAAGCTCTCAAAGTCAGAGCTTGAGAGAAAAATCATTAATTTGGAAGCTGATACTCTGAAAGACTTTTATGAAGCAATATATTTTCATAGCAGACACAGATCAATTTAAAAGTAGTAATCAAGGGCCATGTGCTACGTGTTCACGGACAGAAAATGTAGAGAATCTAGCCAGAGCCAGACACTTAACATTCAGAGCATTCAGACTAGCACCGAGGATATTGCCTCTATGGAAAATAGTATGGTTCGGAATTATAAAGTATTGTGAATTTGTGAGATAATCACCATGCTGTGCAGATATAAAGCTGCTGCCAGATTGCTGCCAGAAACAAGCTCAACATAACTTTTCCAGGCAAATTTGGGTTTAACTTCTGCACAAATTTCGGTGGGAGGAAGTCTCTGCAAATATTCCACAGAAAAGATGTGTTCAATTCTTGAGACGAAAGAGAAAATTATAATGGAACCCATGGAAATGACTTTTTATCATCTTTTTGAAAGGCATTCTCTAAATTTAAAGTAACTGCACCAGTTTTCATCAAATGAAATTCAGGCCTGGGCATCTTTCCCTGGCCAGTCCTAAGAATTTTATGAGATGTAGCATTCCCTTAAAAAGTAAAGCATCCACACACTACTGGTTTATGTCATGCAAGTAATAGCACTGTACAAACCCAAAATTTATATTTACTTGGATACTACTACAACCAAACTCCTCCTGGAAATTTTTAACCTTGCTCCCTTAGTAGTCTCTTTGGCAATACTTATATGAAAAAAACAGTGGCCACTGACAATGACCGATATTTCAAGAGGCTGATTCATTTCATCTCTTACGGCAGTCATGGATGGACTGCACTCTGTGCCATGCTGTGCCTGAAATCAGATCCTCGGGCATTCAGGATTTGTACTTGGGGCCAGATGTGGTTTTCACTCCTTTGCTGAGGTCGTCCCCTGTCATAACTTGAAGCAACCTGAAGGCACCTCTCTGCGCACCACTCTCAGGTTGATTTTTCTCCAGTTTTCCATATCAGTCTTTACCAGCCAGGAATGATAACAGGGAATAATGAGTTCTTTAACAAGTGGCTTTATTTTAGCTGATGTGTTAAAGTTTAACCCCAGATGGCAACTGAAACCCACACAGCTGCTCACTCACTCCCCCCAGGTTGGGATGAAGGAGAGAATCAGAAAAGTAAAACTCAGAAAACTCATGGGTTGAGATAAAGACAGTTGAAGAGGTAAAGCAAAAGCCATGCACACGAGCAAAGCAAACCAAGGAATTCATTCACTGTTTCCCATGGGCAGGCAGGTGCTCAGCCATCGCCAGGGAAGCTGGGCTCCGTCATGCGCAACAGTTACTTGGGAAGACAAACACTACCACTTCAAACATCCCCCCCTTCTTCCTCCCCCATCTTTATATGCTGAGTACGACATCATATGGTATGGAATATCCCTTTGGTGAGTTGGGGTCAGCTGTCCCAGCTGTGTCCCCTCCCAGCTTGTTGTGCCCCCCCAGCCTGCTCGCTGGTGGGGTGGGGTGAGAAGCTGAAAAGCCCTTGACGCTGTGTAAGCACCGCTCAGCAGTATCTAAAACATCTCTGTGTTATCAACACTGTTTCCAGCACAAATCCAAAAAAAAGATGAAAAATCATAGGAAGCCAGTTCTCAGCAGTTACAGGTCTTGTAGAATGTCTTGTTTGCTGCAAGTATTCAGAAACATTTTTATGTTAAATGTTCCTAACTATTTTGTGTCACTTCATTTTGAGTGAATTGAGGCAAAATTTTACTTGAGCTGGAGAGTCTGGTTAGACCTAGAGTCTATTTACATTTTTCTACTCTTTGAGCTATAGAGTAGTAGGGAAATATTCCTTATAAATACACACATGTATATAGCTTACATTGTCTATGTACATTTAAAAGGTACTGAAACTATCTGAATTCCTTTTATCTATACAAAATGTCCAAAACCTTAATTCACAAGTTTTAGAAATACATCAAATAAATGTGGTTTGTAAACAAATTAGAAATAAATAAAAATATGTTGTACTTAAGCATTCTGCACATAGTGTAACTGATATAGATTAGGACAACGGAATAATTTCACAGGTTTTTCCACAGCACACAGAACATAGTGCTTGGGGAAAAAATTCTTTTTTTTCATTATGTAATGTGGGATCTATTAGGCAGCTGCTGCAAATAGCTAGAGTTTTGTTTTGTTTTTCTTTTACATCACTAAGCAGATTCGATTTGGGTGGGTCGAGTTGCTTGTAGAGAGTGAAATTCCTGAAAGAGTTTATTACCTCTGTGTCTGTTTTTACTACATCAGTTCTCTTCATGTTAATAGTATAAGTAAACAAGGTATGCAAAGAAAATGGCAAGGTTTTTACCACTGATTTCTCCTTAGAAAAGCGACATAACATAGTGGTGTAAAGACAAATGACTGTGTATTACATTGCTATATACCAATCTATAGCATGCAACTAGACAAAACCTTAGAAAACCCCAAATGTTGAAATTTAGTGAGACTAAGAAATGAGAATGAAACCTTCTCTGGGATCTTTTGGAGAAATGTTATAATTAATAATTATCTCCTAGCTGATTTTGGTTTTATTTCTCTGCACCAGCCTTTGACAGCCCAGATGCAAACTGCTTTTGGCTGGTCTGTCTGTGGGCTCCCATTATTATCAGTTGGGACAGAAAACCCTCCCTCCCATATTTGTATAGGTAAAGCTGGTCACTGCCTCTTCCCGCCCCCGTTCTTTCTGCTTTCCCTCGATATATTATCTCTGTCTTGATTGGTATTAGCAACATCTAGTAATTTAGTATCATCTGTGAATTTAATTCTCAGGCTGCTCATCTCTTTTTCCGGAGCATTAATAAATATGTAAAATAAAACTGGGCTTAACACCAACTCCTGTGGCAACCCAACTGGATGCCTCTTCACAGTTCAGTGCAGTGCTGTTTGTCATGACTCATTATCCTTTGTTTACATTCCTTCAGCCAGTTTTCAATCCACATGACAGCACTCTTATCCAAGACATTATAAATTATTTTTCTAATAAGATTTTGTGAGCCACTGTATCAAATGCTATACTACAGCCCAGATATATTGCAGCCACTCTGTTCCTTCTGTACGCTAACCCAGAAAATGGGGAAGAAGAAATTACATTTGTCTGGCATGATCGGTTCTTTGAAAATACAAACTATTTATTGGTCATGGTTCCCTTGTTGTTCCAGATGATTTTTACGCTGATATTATTTATTCCATTATTTTAGAAGAGATTGAGAGCAATCAGACCAGAAGATAACTGCAGGCTCACCCTGCCACTCTTCCCTTTTTTCTTGGAAGACTTTCAGCCATGGCCAAGATTCACATCAGGGGTTTTGAAGCAAAGGGAGCAGGGCATCCCCCATGTGTACCTTTCAGCAACGGGGTGTCACATGGGAGGAGTACCACCAGAGCACAAGGAATGGCAGAGAGATAGGACTGGCTAAAGCTAGGCGATGTAGTCAGAGAGAAAGGACAGAAAGGCATGGCATGGTTGTTAGGTGAGGGAGGAGGACTGCCACGATGGTCTGAAGAGAAGAAAGGAGAAGGGGAAGTCAGAGAGAGTCTCAAAACTGGGAGTCAATTTGACAGGGGAATTCTGAAGCTGTGGGCTCTAGGGGAGGATCCTCGAGCGGTCATTCATTCAGTGCTTTTGTCTGGTGCTTTCCAAACCAGGAGCCATGCCTTGCTCTCTTTCACAGCGGTTCTTGTGCTGCTGTTTGCATCACCTGCCACTTGGGACTTTGGAAAGCAATTTAAAAAAAAAATGCGGTTTCTCTGTACCGGTTCAGATGTAGGCATCATGTCTGTGCACTGTGTGGTTTGTATCTGCAGTCCATCTCTTCTCGTGCCATCTGGGCCATGCGGATAACTGGGGAAAGGAGCTTTTGCTCTCGTAACCGCATGTTTGGGGCTTGTTGCTTACTCAAAACGGAAATACACAGACAGACCTTGCACGGGCTTTACCAAGAGCTATTCCTGCCTGAGAACAGCAGGATCACACCAAGGATCAAATCCTCTTTGTGGAGGGATTACACTTCCTGCCAAATATGTGACATGGTTCAGTTTTAAGCACATACAGAATAAATCTGTGACAAGACAGACATTTAACAGTGGCTTAGTATCCAGGACTGTCATGGGAGACAGCTCTCAGCATCTGATCTGGAACAATCTTCTGGTCAATGTCTGCACGACCTTGGGATCTACCTCTCAAATAATTTCTAGTTATAGTGTCTAATGAAGGTTTAGTACTAATTTCTATATACTGCACAAGTGGGGATTTGTACAGTTAACTTATAGTGGGACATGACCCCTGAGAAGCCACTTCTAAAGAAACTAGTTTTCTTTTCTGCCAGTTCTTGTCACTGCTCTGCAAATCTTCAGTCTTCTTTGTGTCGCTTACCCATGCTTATCCTTGGACATTAAAATGCATTCATCCAAGAGATAACAGGTTTCATTTTGTATATCACTATGGATTATCCTGTGAAAACAATGCTCCTGAAAATATGTGATGGCTGACTTGTATGGAATCTGTGGATACTTTGTACATACTACAAAAATTTCAGTCCAGCTCCTGGAAAAAAAAAACAACATAAACTTGCTGAAGGGGTCCCTGTTCCTTGCAGTGCTGAGTGCCTGCTCTGGGTGCTCCCCAAAGCCAAACATGCTGCGCTGGGCAGAGGCAGAGGCTGTCACGTCCACCCTGGAAACTAGCTGCTAATGCACTTAATACCCTGCTCAGACTACTCACTTAGGAAGGTATGGGTAATAGCAGAATGAGATTTTTCCTTATACAACTATGCAAAAACGAAAGAAGAAAGAAAAAAAAATGTATAAGGAAGTTTTAAACCAGATATGACAGCCTTAAGCATTTTGCACTACTTTCCTGCTCTGGAATTAAAGAATGCTTAAAGCGGACTAACTTGGGGTATGTCAGCATGGCTATATGATCCCAGGATCCAACCCATACTTCAAGATTGTACCGATTGGAATAATGTTCTCATGAATAAAATAATGCAGTATAAAGTGTTGTTTATGATTTCTTTTCTCAGCAGATTAGCTATGTACATCTTGTAACACAGGCTGGCTCTGTGGAATATCAAGCACAGCAAGAGGCCTGTTAGAAAATGAATTACATTATCCAGCCAAAGCAATATCAGAAATGTCCCGGAGTCTACACTATCTTAATGTTGATTTAAAATCATATATTCATATTACCTTTTTATGTCTAGTAAAGCAATGTGATGGAGCCTTTCTTTTGCCAAAGTTGTATTATCCCATTTCTCTGAGTTAGGTAAACTGTAATGTGTCTGCTTTACAGATGGGTAAACTTAGCATAAAGAGAGGGAAGCCATTGTTTTCAGTCAAGAATGCCCAAATGTAAGCACCATCATCTATATTGGCCATCCGTAGCGGCAGTGGCTCTGAAAATAAGCCTCTTTCCATTCATTTATATGACAGATTATTTTACTTAAACAATTCTTGGATAAAATACATTAGGCATCCCTAGGGCAGGAACTTGAAATCAAGACTCGAGCATGAAGGCATTACCTTCCCGGCTGGAGCGATGCACTCATGGGCTTGGGGCATTGAATTGCTTTTGCCAATGGGAGCAGCTTCAGTGGGAGGGGTGGGGGGTGTTCCTGCTCAGGCACTGCCTGAGGCTCCATCATTAGGGTGCTGTCAGGACCAGAAGAGAGCAGGTTTGTTTAGGGCTGCCTTTAAACTCCCATGTGCTAAAACCCTGCCTATGAAAAGGACATTGCCACTACCTCCTTCTCTTTCTGCTTTTCTTCTTCCCGTGTTTGAATAAAAGTGACTTCAGCTGCACTGAGTGCAGCACAGGTTCCCCCAGGTGCATTAGGCACACTATGTTTATAGACCCTCATTCCCTTGGCAAACATTTCCCAGTGGAATTGAGGCATCGCTAAAAAATAGGGACTAGGCTGCTTCTCAGTGGCAGGGTCAAGGCAGTCCTGAGCATATCAAGGAGCACAACACAGGCATTTGTCAAGGTCCTGGTTTTGGTGCCAAAATCCTTTTGTCAAGTTGTGACTAAAGGAGTAAGTAGCCACAGAGCAAGGAATTAAGAGTACCCCATTCAGCAGCCCGTCTTTTCCAGCTGGCATTTTGATAAATGTTGTATAAATTATAGTATAGTATAAATTATAGGCATATAAATTACAACTAGTAGCATAGAATATTGGACCTGCTGGGGGTTTTAGCCTGCATGTATGGCATAGCCAACATACTGTTTCCATCATTTTAATCACCTTTGTAGAGCAGGTGGCTGATGCAGTTAATGCTGCTATCATTTTTCTTTCCTTGTGTGATTTGCTGTGATGACAGTTCCGTCATTTCATTTTAAGTATTTAAGGCTATTAGGAAGCATTTTTAGGCAATCATCTAGTACAGGCATTTTCAAGCATGCCTAAAGCATATAGGGGGTCACCCCCTTTCACACTGCATATTTCTAAATAAGTGTATGACATGTTCTGTGTTAATCTGCAGAAAAACTATGGACAAGATCACCAGCTGTGATAAACTGCCTAGCTTAATTTAGTTAGATAGAGTTATGCCCTTATGTTCCAGATGGGGATCAAGCCCAACACCTTACAATTGCAAAGATTTCAAAGATGTGAGACATTTCTAAGATCATTGAAATATATATTTTGCATTTCAAAGATAAAATACAGAAACCAGTATGTCATCAAACCATTTAATTTTCTTCCAAGTTTGAGAGTAAATTGACAAGAGATCAGCAATTGGCAGGAGAACAAATGAAACATATTGAAAGAGCCAATTTGCTAGTATCGAGGGAGGCAGATGTGTCAGTTTTACATCTGCTCAAGCAAAGTACTTGTTGCTGTTTTTTCTCCTCCTCCTCTTAAAAAAATATTTCGTTATCGAAGGGTTTAATTATTAGATAAATGAATAATCCTTTATCAGTGACCAAGGAGCACTCTGTTCATTGAAGAGCCCCGTTCATCACAGTGCTGTAATTCTGGCAGTTGCGGTTTGTTTATGGAAGTTCATGATTTTTTTTTCCCAGAACTCGTCACACCTGACACACACCAGATTTCAATTGCAGCTGAGTAGTTTCCTGGGCCCCAATACTCCAGATGCCAATTTACTACCTCTTTCTTGAACTAGCTATTAAAAGGGAAGGAAGTGGAAACAGCACTGAGATTTCCACTGACAGCCTGCTTCAGGATTTAGGCAGACATCATGGCAATAAGCAGCAGAAAGAGAAGAAAAAAAAAAAAAAGAGAGAAAAAAATGCAGGTAAGGGTAAGTGCTTCCATGTTTTTAAGTAAAGACAGCAAAGTGGGACCCTTACATAGTTACTCCCTCTGTGAAGCAGGTAGACAGGCATGAGTTAAGTCTTTCAATAGGTGTTAGACAGAGCTGTAGGTCTGAAGTGTGGCAGCAGCTGCTGTTTGAAGGAATATGTACAGATAATGAAATGAGTAATTCTCTGCCCTTGACTTTCTCAGTAACTATTTGCTAGTCTCTGTTCTCTTTATTGTTGCCTTATCTGTCATATTTTTGTAAGGAGGATTTTAAAAATGTGTCAAGAAAATGAGGTACCACAGTTATGTATTTCTTAATATTTTATTAATTTTCAAGGAATCTGATATATGGTATACCCAGGGTGTATATGCAAAATTGGAAAACCAAAGAATTTCATGAGAGAAATGGTAGGACCGCTGGATTTGCAGAAGCTTTCTTGCCAAGTTAAATATCTGTGAATCTGATATCATGTATGCATGTACCCTGCAAACCAGGGAACTGAAAACATGAAAATATGTGATTTTCTTTTATGTAAAATAGACGTTTTCTATTACTAGAAGTTTGATGCTTGGGTTTGGTTTTGTGTTGTATAACCTTTGAGTATTGGAGTTGTTAATGTGACTTCAGGAGTTAAAGGTTGAAGTAAAACAATACTGAATATTATAAAAGTATTCATTTTGTATATTGAAGGCACTTCCAAAGCACTGAGCACTGTAGCCTTGAGGTGCCCATTGATGCTTTAAAATATCAAGCAATTCTGCTCAAAATAGGCTATCACAACAGTTTTCTTTGGCCACAATTTTTATCTTAAATTCCATGCTATTTTTTTTTTTCTCCAGGAGAAGAAACTTTGGTTTAGGGAAGGGTTTGGTCTGCTTGACAGAGTTGTGTTACTCAGCTAGTGCAAGGAGGGCATCGCTGTCTGGGCTGCAGTGCCTCCCCTCTGTGTCTCCAGACCACCTCCAGTGCTCAGCAGCAGAAACAACTGCACAGGGCTTGGAAAAAGTATGTGCAGCACGTAACTTCTCTGCAGTATCAGAAGGATATTCAAGGCTAAATTTCCCGACCACTTGAATCCTTGACAGAATTTCCCTCTTGGGTCTGCTTCCTAGTGGGGAAACAGGGTACCTTTCTAAGTATGCAACTTATTCTTGCGCCGTCCTTCACTCTAAATAAAAACATTCTGGAGAGCAGTGCTTGAAAGGAAGCTTCAGTTTGTTTCATTTCTTAGGATTCATTATCTGGCTTAAGCTTACCCAAACAAGATCAAGGTGCCAAATGAGTTCGTATTGCTATTGAAGCACTTGTGACCTTCAAGAGTTTGAGTCTGTTTTGGTTAAATCAAAACAGACAAGGTAAAAGAAAGGATTTTGTAGATGGGGAACTGATACAAAGGCAGGTTAAATGATTCCCCAGGCTTCCACTCACACTCTTCAGCAAAGTCAATAAATGAAAATGAAACCTGTAAGTCTCTCAAGGTCACATCTTCAAGGATGCATCCAGTTCACAACCTCCACCTGTGGAGGTGGCTTCAGGAACGTGGATGGAGGTGAGAAATCAGGAAAGGAGAATACTGTGTAAAGGAAGGAGCAGGATCTGCTTTGCAGGAGAAGAAAGCAACATAGAGCTGGGAAAATGTGGCAGAACCCACCTTTTGCATCTGGGAATTACTTGGGCAGGAATGTGTGTGTGTGCGTGTTACGTCAGGGATCTTGGATTCAGCACCAATGAAAATGCCTTTTGACTCTCTAGAGGCATATTGTATGTGTAGAACTATGAAGGTCAACAGAGATGCCTGTATCTGTTGGAACAGTTTACACTTGCCTACTTTGCCCTTTGTTATCAGGGGCAACTTCTTGCTGAGTAGCCACCAGAGACGAGATTTCCTGCTGGGCTGATGATTTCTAATTGTGCTATTACCATCCCAACAACAACCCTCAGCAGAAATCTGTGTGCTAGAGCACTGCTGACATAAAAGATGTGGACAGTATTTGTCATGCAGTCCATTGGAGAGTCCACAGCCCTTCTCCGTGCTCAGTATAGATGGGAAGTCTTCAGCAGCAGCTGGCAAATGTTGAATTATTAAATTGTGTCTACAGCACTTCATATAATTATTGCCCAAGTGATAGTACAGTGAGATAAGCCTGGTGTCGACAAGCAGACTTTTCCACCTTCGGAGTTTGGTTAACAGGCTTGCTGTTTAGAAATTCAAGAAAAGTCTACTCTGTCAGGAAGGATTTAAATAGAAAATTAAATGGGTTTGCATATTGCTCTGCATGACAGATTTTTTGTAAGCCTTCAAAGTCTGCATGATCTAACCAAGCATGTGGAAGTAAGATATGTATTTCCGAGTGCTATAATAGTGGTAGCTATTGTGGAGAAGCATTAAATATAAGCAGTTACCCCAAATGTTATTTTAATCTGCTAAATATACTATATGTGGAGGCAGGAGAACAGGGATGGCTGAAATAATTTTTGGGTGGCTTCTCAATTGGACATCTGTTCAGAGGGAATTCACTGTCCAGTCATCTTTTCTTCCTCAAGGAAACAAATGTAGACAAGAGTTGACTCTACATTTATGTCTTGACTAGAAGTAACTGCAGCAGCAACCTATCTGCTTTTCCCATTTCTTTCTGATAACGTGCAATTAGTACGCTCCTTGCCTCTTTCTGTGAGATGTTTGTAGGCAGCGTTACTGTGAAGGAACATAAGCTGCCCCCACAGCCATTCTTTAAACATGCAGTTGAAAACAACAGCTCTGCTATGGTGACAGAAAACATCAAAGCAAAAGAACACACTATTTTATCTGATGGGGGTAACAATATCTCAGCTAATAAAATGGCTGTCATCCCTGCCCATTGTACAGATAAGGAAGCTGAGGACGTTTGGATGCTCTTTGTTGGTATGCCAAGTTGCAATTATCCTATGACAGAGCCCTTCTGGGCTATGATTGATGAAACATTTTGAGGGGGAAAGCGCTTCAATAAGTGAATTTCATTGGATTTGATGATGCCATCGCTCGCACAATGGTTGGCAAAAGCAAAAACATTTGAAGTAGAACTAGGAAAATGTCGCCTTATTTAATCTGCCTGGGATGTCCTTGCCACATTCATTTATTTGTATTTTATGTTGGATGTAAACAAGTCTAATTCTGAAGTTCTTGTGTCGACCTTTTCTGGCATTGAGATCAAAGTACTGACTGCAATAAAGATGAGAAGACTTGAAAGACATCAGTGGCTTGTCAGAGTAGGGTATGTTTAAACATAATGCAACAGTGCAGCCTTTGGCTAAAACAGGCACCAAATGAAGTTCTAAAGAAATCTGTTGCTCCTCAAGAAACCCATCATTATCCTGCAGTTTAATGGCCTAAAAGTGAACCTGCTTAGAAAACATTTTTTCCTTCTTTCCTGGGCCTTAACTCACAGGGTGAGTCTGCCACTTGCTTCTAAAAGAGGTAGCACAAATGTCGCCAGTTAAGAGGAAGGGAATGTCCTTTCCTTACTCAAATTCCTGGGTGGATTTGAGGGCTGGTAAAGCCCTCCTCTGAATAATAGACAGCCCTCTGTAAAATGTCAGCCTTTCCAAAGCACAGTGTTACCCTTTTTGAACAGTGTATACTGCTGTCCCATCCCCAGCATGCCCTTTTCCTTGGCTCCAGCTGTTCCTTATCCCAGATCTTTCAGTGGGTCTCTGGAGGAGATCCTGGAGGTTGAGCTTAAGGTGCTTAATTTGGAGCCAAGGCAGCTGGAGTAGGAATTTAAGCTCTAATCCACTATTTTCATATTTAACAGCTTCACTATTTGAAAATAAATGTCTTTCAAACACTGCTTTTCTCTGTGCATAGTCTGTGTTTAGATTTCAGATGTAAACCTACTCCACTTGACTGAATAAACAAAAGAAAAGTGTAATGTTTACTGCAACATAAGGTTTGCAACAAATCCAAGCACAGAATACCTTTCCCAGGAAACTATTCTGGGATCTTCAGAGTTGAAACTTTTGAAGCAAAACTAAAGATACCCTACAGAACTGCCTGTGCTGGTACCTCCAGACATGCGTGCAGAGGACAAAAGGCAATGACTTTTTTTTTTTAAATGAACAATACACTTGATACATGATGTAATAGTTCATGGATTTAAAATAATTACTGTTGCTTTTTGCTAAGCCAGTTTCTTGTCCAGCACTCAGAAAAGAAGCTTGCAGCACTCTCATAAACGACCCAATTTTCAGGGATACTTAACATGCTGTAAAAATCTACCCAATGCTTCTGCAAGTTCAGTCTCTTTGATAATCAAGATGTTTATCTTGATTATGTTTGCTTGAACTTAGGTTTAAGCACTTACGTTGAGAAGTTTATTTCAACAAATGAAGGGAAGCTTTCCCAGTGATTTACTGGGGAAACAAGTTTTTAGCATTTGCAGCCGAGCAGTACTTACAAAAATACCAGTGCAGGTTTCCGCAGTGCCTCCCTCTCTGACAGATCCCCAGCATGGCAATCTGTGGAAATCTGTTATGTTTTACATGTATTTATTCCGTACCTTATGACAATCCTCCTTTTCTGTCGCTTCTGCTGCCTTGGTATGTAAATTATACCCCTCGCTTTAATCAGTGGCAGCAGTGTTTTCTCTGTGTTCTGTAATTGGGACTTTGTCTCCAAGTGTCTGCTGAGCTGACAAAGCGTAGTTATGGATAAACTAAACTGAGCAGGAGCAAGCAGCGTGGCTGTACAGCACAGTGCTATGTCCAGGCTAATAGAGACTGTGTTTAAAGAGCTAATTAGCCTGGCTAGAGAGCAGCACTAACATAGCATTGCTGCTTGCAATATGCCCAGTCTCTGAGCTCCGTGCAGCCCTCCGTTGTGGCACACAGGCATATCTGTGGTTGCCGAAAGATACACGGCATTCATACAACGTATCTATACCCTCTCGCCTGTCAGTACTCCCAGGCATAAAATGTACATAATAACACTTTGTGGCAGGTTGTATTATGGTAGGCAAACTTGAAAGTCTTTTCAGTTCTGACTTGTGCCACGTTTCAACATTATTCCCTGTTATAACTATTACATCTGTCCAAACTGTAGATATGTTTTTAATGGAACTTTTATATTTTTGTCTACTAAGTGTTTTGTATCTTGGAGACAAAGTCTCTAGCCCCTGTATCTAAGAATAAACACCCTCACTAGAAAATGACACAGTTATGTAGACAGCAGTGATTATGAATACACAGGCTATTGCAACCTAGTGTGTGATAACTATTGAAGAGCAGAGTTGTTGGTGCAAGGGAAAAGTCGCTATAGATCGAATTAGCATGCTGTATACTTCCCTCACATTTGAATTTCATTAAGGATCCTGAGAAGGTTAACTCATTCTGCCATTTGACATGGAGCTCAAGTTTTCCAGATTGTATACCTAAGAAAGAAAGGTCCAGAAAAAGTTATCAAGACCATGTGGTGTGAGGAGACTATAGGCTTCATCGCTTCAAAGCTGTAGGGTTCGGGAGGGACTGATGAAAAAGAAAATCTGGCCCAGCCTTTAGGGCAGTCTGGTGTTTGGAGGAGGATGGTTCAGAAAGGAGGAGAGCTATATGCTTTTCAAATGAGCAAATTCCACAACGATTATATTTGGCTATTATATGAGAAAATTACTACGATTACAAAAAAAATTTGCAGCCCTTTAACTGAGCCTGACTAGTATCGTAGACCTAACTCCTCCTGAGTTTTATAACCTCTAATTCTACTTGCATTATTACATTTTGCTTTAATTCACATCAGAGGAAAAAGAGGAGCAGGGGATGGGTGACACAGCAAACCCTCTATGTTTTAATAGTGACTTTTGTTATCAGAAATGAACTGCTGGGGTCAATCTCTGAAAATATCACTGTCAGTAGTTAAGATATTTTCACCATGGAGTTAAATACTTACAGCATTGACAGTAGCTTGAAATACTTCAGTGGTTATTGTTGAAGTCATTAGTCTAGCTGAAGTAATGCTGGCATCTTTTCCCTCTGGGTAGAATTCCTCAGTCTAATTGCCTCCTCCTTGCCAGGCCATATTTGATAGCTTCAGGTTTGGAGACTGGATGTTTTCCAGTAATTAATGGCTTTTCTCACTTATAGATTGAAATTATTTTCTTTTGTGAATTACTCTGTTATCCAGTAGTGAAGATATTGAATTCCAGAGCATTTAAATGGGATAACTTACAAACAGAGATAATATAAAAAACACAGTCACCAAGCCACATGAAAGCTACGTGGGCCACTGCAGAAGATGCTTGAGTTCACATGTAATTTTTTACAAGAATGAAACAGTATTGACTTTAAAAATAAGCAAATAATAGATTTAAAGAAAAATTCTTTTTCTATTTGTGTTGTTTTCTTCTAATGACCTAGCATTAGGTCATCTCCTGAGTAGTACTGGCAATCAGATTTCATCAAGCTACTCCGGAGTACTGTAACAGGAGTTTGACAGAAGTACATCATAAACTCAATGTCTCTGATGCCCAGACTAGACTCCCTAAAGTACTTTGTCCACTGTAAGCATAATTGGCCTGTGGTTTCAGAAATCAATGAATACTGTTCCACAATGGGAAAAAAAATAGCTTCTGTAGCCTTTGTTTTATGGCCTTCCATGTTATTTGAGCTATCACTTCTCAAAGCAATTTTATTGCATCTTTTATTGTATTCTGCTTTTTAAATCCTAAATAGAACATATTACAGATCTCAAAGCCAAAAGCAGGACACGTTTTTAATACTATTTCAGATATGTTACAGGGAATTATTTTTCAAAGGACAAAATTTACTGAAGATAATGTAGTACCGTGACACCTGCACTTCATAATGTATCAACTATTTTTAAGTTGCAGATTCAAAAGCATGAGGAGCAACTTCTAGTTAAACACTGGTGAGCCCTGTTGTCCCTTCTACATACAGATCTGTCCTTGTTGCCCAAATAAAGACTTCTTACTAAAGCCCTTAATCATGTTATATCATTATTTAGCAAAAACCTTTTCAATAGAGTTCCAGGGTGGGTTTTTTTCCCTTCCAAAAATGCTGCTAAAGTGGTAAATGTAAGCTGACAGAGTTTATCTCCCCAGGGCTAGGGAGGTAGTCTGGAAATGTGAGATGTAGGAACTTGTGTTCATCCTGACTTCCAGGCTTGTGTTTCACTTGCCATCAGGTGGGGCATCACTGAAGAAGCCAGAGGGATCACGACCTCTGAGCAATGACTCCTGTGTAACTGGCTGTAGGAGGCATCCATCTAGCAGCTGCTGGGGATTAGATACAGACAGAATGATTCTATGGTTATACTGCCTGTCTTTAGGTGCATTTAACATCTGTTGGATGCAGCTCAGATGGATCCCAAGATCTGGTGCACGGTAGCATGCAATCTCTTTGCAGCTACTAGAGAACTGTTTCCTCTACAGGAAGAGTTTACAGATTCTGATGTAATATGCAAAAGAAAGTTTGGATTTAGATGAATACCAGAACGTGCCATGCTGAGTTTATGTATTTTGGTTCAGAAAGTTCTGCAAACAGTTTTCAGAAATTAGTGTTGGAAATAACAAGGACCAGGTGCATTGGGAACTGAACAATAACTTTGAGTCTTACTTTCCTGAATGCTATTATACAGTGGCTACTGGAGTGTTGGAGGGATATGCATACGCAGCATAAATAAATCAAGCTGAAGAAAGGGTTAAACAATGTAATCAAGATTTCAGCCTCACATTCTGATACATTTACTTTCATGGTCCTGATTCTATGCCAGTGTTAGAGTAAATGGAAAACGCAATGGGAGTCTGCAAGAAATTACAATGCAGATATTGTCTGGCTATAGGTTGTTTGGGGTTTGTGTGGTTTTTGTTTTTTAAATACAATTCCAGTTGCAGTACTGAAGCAGAACTTCTACTTTGGTTGCCCATTCAGTTCGGCAGGGGGCATAGTTATCCACTGGCAAAGCCCTCCCAGTGAGGGACTGCTGTGCTGCGCGCTTTACTTTAAGCAAAAATATTCTGATTGTGCTTGTCCTGTTTTATGTCTTGGTTAGAGGATGAGTTTCAGTGAAAACAAGCAAGTTAGCAAGAAAAGTGAAAGCTGGATTGGGAATGGTGTAATATAATAACAAGGAAGTTTCTATAACCCTTTTGCTGGTAGCATTCAGAAAAACATTTGACACCTGCACACTGCTGGCAGTTTGAAATCAGCGTATTCCCACTCAACTGCATTTCACCTTGTTTGAATCCCATGTTTTCGAAGAAGGCAAACCAAGAAATTGATGATGTGTTTCAATTACATTCTGTCTAATCCTTGAGCGGTAAGCTTGGCACAGGGTGTCTGCCAGGATGTTGAGGTTGTGTCTCGGTAATGAGATCTGCGTGGGTGAGCAAAGGAAGGCTGACGTGGCCTTCATTCCTCACTTCTGCTCTCAGCAGGTTTTGCCCCTTTGCTTCTATAAAAGCAAAGATGTAGGTTAATGGGAGCTATTCCTTGGATATTAGTGAGTTTGAGGTCAGGCTTCTTTATGGAAACAGACTTTTCACACGCTTGAAGCAAACATGAGCATGTTGTTCTGTTCTCTTGGAAATAAACACAGAAAGAGTCCTGCCACAAGAAGGGGTAACAGAGCAGGCAGAGCAGGTCAGCTGGGGGAAAACCTTCTTCAGAGTTAGAGATGAACCTGAGCTTGTCCTTTAGTTCAAACATACCTGTTTGCCCGCTCTAGGGAGGAATTCAGCAACTGGATCTTAACTTCTGGCTCCCCAATGTATAACGTGAACAACCTTAAACACAAGGACAATCAACGATTCCAATCAACGCCAACTACAAGTGCCTTTAATATATCGCTAGCTCTGTGCCTGGAGAGTTACTTTATAGATCATTACAGAGCTCCATGTACTTTCTCAGTTGTGCCCACCACCACGTGCCACCTGTGCAATGAACTCGCATGCCTCACAGTGTCACCGGCATGAAATGTTTGAAACCACCAGCTGTGCCCTGCGGATTGCTCCCAGAGCAGCACAGTGAGGACCCTCCGTGAGCATCTTGGTGCTTCCAGCTCCCCGGCACAGTGGGAATGCAGCGCTGCTGCTGCCACATGGTGTTCAAGGCCCCAGGACTTAGTCCTTTGAGATTAAAGGTTAAACCCGCAGCCTGACAGAGAACAGCACTGTATCTTATCACAGCCTTTGCTGCATGCTTGTAGCAAGTTTAATAGATCTCATCAGATAATGCGTAATGTTCCTCTGGCTCATTCAGGCTGTGCTGTCTCTCACCTCCTTCTTCACATCTTGCTTACCCATACCACGCTGGCGCCACAGTGGTTTTCATATATAAGCTGTAAAG